>NC_138084.1:26225710-26950710 GCF_964212035.1 Myotis nattereri
CACCTGCTTGATTTATCTGCACTGATATCATTATGTGATAAAATCTTGCTGGGTGGAGCAGAAACCCTGGGCTTACACAGCAACCACAGAAAATAGTTATTTTTCTTTCTATGAATGGAGAGAGTCAGAGAATTTAAATAGCATGTACCAGTTCAAAAGGGGCAGAATCTAAACTAAAACAGTGATCTTTAATTGACTATCCATCAATACATTTACATATTTTTTATGTATTGCTTATATCAACTCTCAGAGATATATCAAATACCATCATCATCATTTTGACAATTAAGAAATTGCAGCTTAGAGGCATTAGGTGTTCCAGTTTTGGTTCTGAGTTAATAGTGTATTATTTTATTTGTGAAAATCACCTTTCAATGGAGCATGACTTTATCTGTACTTGTGCACAACTACAATTATTATTTTCTCCTAACCCATCACATTACCTTGTAGCATTAATTTTAGCTCAGTGTTAACTATCCATACACACCCTTACAAATAAATACACCAGACAAAAGGTTGTCACTAGCTTTCCTTTTTGATATATTTTCTCTTCCTCTGTCTTACACCCCAGGATTCTAGAGCCCACTTCTTAGCAACTGAGAAAGGTTTATTTTTTTTACTCATTGATTTATTTCTCATTTCATGATAACAACTACTGAAATAGGTGCTAATGTTCATTAAAAATGTCAAGCAGCAAAATACCTAGGGAGTAAAAATAACATTCGCAAATAAAATAACTCAATGTGATAAGTGCAATAAACATAGGTGCTAAGGAAGCAAAGAGGAGTGAGCTATTAACTTTGCCTGGAAAAACAAAACATTCTGAGACAAATGTCAATTATTATATTTGAATGCTCACCTTGAATTTAGGTTTTTGGCTGACTCCCATAACAAAAGACCTAGTTTCAAGGTCTTCAATAAAAAGAGGCACATTCCCTGATAATGGTGTACCATTTGCTTTGTTATAGACATAAATTCTCATCTAACAAGCCAATCATCCCGTCAGTCAATTTAGCAATAAAATAGCCATGAGACAACAGAAAGGAAGGTTGCACTAACTGTTCCAGGACCTTCGTCACTTATTACTTTTGCCTGCTGTTTATGCCCAAATGTTGCTTTGATCAAAGTTACCTTTTGTTTGGATCTGTTCATTAATTAAGCAGAGCAAAGTGATGGAAGTGAACCTTATGCTATCAGTGAAACAGTATGCAAGCAGCTCAGTACCCTCAGGAGAAGTAAAAAGAGAAAGACTAATGTTGTTTTCAGATATTCATTGTAACAAACTGGGTTCTCTATCTTAACTTTAACTAGGATCCTGGGCAATTCAGAAACACCTATGTTCTTTTGGCTCAGTAGTGCGTTGTCCTTGTCAGTACTTTCATATGCCTAGTAAGCAAGCATGGGACTTATACCTATCACTTGCATGCAATCTCATTTCACAAACATGGATACAGTCTCTTACAGTCTGCAGTATATTCATGCGCATACCAGGCAGTTATCGAGAATAAGTAGCCTAAGCAACACTGGTGTAGCTTTGCATGGAGCAACTTTCACAAACAACAGGTGCTTGTCTTTTAGCAAAATAGTGGTGTGCACTAGCAACCATGATTACATTTTAAATTTTAAAAATATATTTATTTACAGACTTCTTTATTTGCCCACAGCAAGTAATTAAGGCTGAGACAACTTTTACATAATTTATAAATTGCACGTATCAAGAGAAGGATGTAAAGTTTTGCAGATGATGCCACAGGACAAGTGATGAATTGGAATTAGCATGAGCTAATGGGTCAGATCACCTGCATTTGGGTTCTCAATTCCATTTACTTGTTGTAAGTATATTCCTGAAGTACTTAGCATGCTTAGTCTTATTGATCTCAGGTTACAGAATGAGTTAATAGCTAAAATCCCAAATTATTAGCTTTTATGGGATTTAATTAGATAACATATAAGAGCCATAAGCTACTGAATGATGGGGATATATCCTGAGAAATTCATCATTAGGTGATTTTGTCATTGTGCAAACATCATAGAGTGCATCTGCATAAACCTAGACGGTATGGCCTACTACACACCTAGGAGCTATATATTATAGCCTATGGCTCTCTGACTATAAACCTTACAGCATTTTACTGTACAAAACACCAGAGTAAATCAAGCATAAGATAAAAGGATGCAATCAAGAGACATGGTAAACAGGAGGTGTTGGAGGTTGCTGCTGGTATAACACAGCACAGTTTTAGAGCAAACCTTTTTGATTGCAAGTAGAAAGCGTACAACAAAATAATAATAAAAGTATAGGATAGTAAATACATAAGCCAGTAACATAGTCATCTATTATCACTATCGAGTGCTATGTACTGTACATAATTGTATGTGCTATACTTCTGTATGACTGGCAGCACAGTAGGTCTGTTTACCTCAGCATCACTACAAACACACGAGTAATGCATCCTGCTCCAATGTTAACATGATTTTTCAGCTCTGTTATAATCCTATGGGACCACTATGCAATAGGAATATTCTAGATCCATTATAATCTTACCAGAGGCCCAGCACATGATTGAAATTGTACAAGGAGGTACCCCACCTCCCACTGCTGCGAGGAGGCACCCCGCCTCCCACCTCCTGCCCTATGGGGCGCCAGGCCCGAGAGGTGCTCCATGCACCTCATGGTGACCGGTCATTTGGTCATTTTGGTCATGATGTCTCTTGGCCTTTTATTATTATGATGGGACCACCAGTGTGTACACAGTCTACCATTGACTGAAACATCATTATGCAGCACATGACTGCACAATGTGTGCACATAGAAGCATTCAATAGATATCATCCAGGAGTTTAAAGAAATCAGTGATTACGCTGAAATATACACCTTGTTCAGTAACCATGATGCCCCAGGCCTATACCCAACACATCAGCTACAGATACTCCAGAGCAATAAACACTACAGCCTCTGTTTTTGGAGGTCCATTCTCCTTGCCCAAGGCCAACACCACAGGTTCATAATTCCATCTTCACATCCTACAAAAAGGATTTTACTTGATGGAATCTATGACAAATTCAGAACCCTGGAGTCTGGTAAATGTAGCTTTTCAAATAACATAGTGCAGAAGAGAACCCAAAAGGGAATTAGAATTAGTGTTTAATGAGCCAATCTGCAGTATCTTCCACATTATTTATAATTGCTTTTTGTATCCGGAGAGGAAAAAAATAAAGTAATACATCAAAAAATGCAAGTAAAAGTCTTTATCTTACCATGGTGAAAAGGTGTGAAATAATATAAACAAAAACCAAATGCATTTAGTTAAATAATTTATGTTTCATTCCCTATTAGGAAGTAATATTCAGCCAATTAGAATAACGCTGGTGAAGATTATTTAATAGCATGCTGAGATGTGTAATTCATGTGAATTGCATTTGTTGCTTTGTAAAAAAAAATATCACTAAAAATACCAAAATTAGTTTAAAAATTTACGTGTCAGAAGACATCAGAGTCCACAGACCCTCTCTGAGAAACGAGGGACTAAGAGCAGAGACCCGTGGTGCCTGCAATGGGGAAGGCATGCTGGTGACCATCTGACCTGGGGCATGACAGTGATCATCCACCACGTTTTTTGTGCAAAGTACCAACAGCAATTTTCTTGTTTGTTTTCATCTGTACCACCACTCTGCATGGATGACACTTCTGTCTCTGCTCTGCTCACATCCTGAAGGGACTTCTCTTTTATTCAGGTCTGACAGCGGTTCACAAGCCCAAGGGGATGGACCTCATCTCCCCTTTCTTGTTTCACTTCTTGTTGACTATATACTGGTGGGGCCTTCTGTTTTAGGATCATGGCGTAAGGCCTGCCCAGACCTGAGTGCCCTGTGACTGCCATCACTGAAGAGGAAAGGAGATACTGAGGCCCCAAGAGCACACAGCAGGCAAGAACAGAAACAGAATTGGACCCAACTCTGCTAGGCCTGCAGGATGATGCAGGGGAAAGGGCATATGGTACAGGGAGCCCATTTGGGGGGCGGGGGGCAGCTGACCTCAGAACCACTGTCAGGAAGAAAAAATAAAAAGTCATGATTTGGAAGCAAGAATTAAAACTTTTTTTCTTTTTCACAGAGAATGTGTTCTTGTTTGTGGAAAATTTACATAATCTTAAAAAGAACAAATATAACTAATAAGTGAATTATGAAGATCACAACAAATAAACTCAATATACAATTTTGCCAAACTTGTTTTGGATAAGTACTGTAACTCCGTAAGCTCCTAGGAACAGCTGTGTAGAGTTGACTGTTCATAGGATCCCAGGTTTTAAATCATGGACAATAGTAACCTGGACAATGCAATATGTAAAAATATTCACACGGATACTTTATGAAGTAGCACTATATATTGATGTAATTAGCAAGGACATGCAGACTATGATAAAGACCCACAATTGGCAGCACCTTGGGAAATTAAAAAAATTTATGAGTTTTGTTCTATTTTAAATAAATAAATTTTATTCTTTGGGAGCCCTCTAAGGCATTATAATCCTCATAAAAATTTAGAGCCTCAAAAAAAAGAGAAACTAGAAAGCTAAAACCTGGTGCAATAAAGCATGATTTTAATCTAGATTGATTTTAACTTAGATTTTAACTAAGGTTAAACCTGCCTTAAGGAAATTAAACTGTTTTCCTACATTTCATTTGCAAGACTCCAATCTTTTATAGTCTAGGAGTCACCCTTACGGGGTTATTTATAAACTAGTGGCCCGTTGCACGAAGATTTGCTCAATAGGCCTTCCTTCCCCTGGCTGCCGGCACCGGTTTTCCTCCAGCACTCAGGGCCCAGGCCTTTGGTCCGGCCACAGCAGCGAGGCTTGGCTTCTCCCCTCCGGCTGCTCCCAGCCCCTACTTTTTGTTTTTTTTTTCCAGCTCCTCGAGTAGAGGCCAGGGCGACCCAGCCACTCCTTGAGCAGAGTGCAGGGCCAGCGGGAAGCTTGGCTTCCTCTGTCACCGGGAGCAACCCAAGCCTCCTGCTCGCTCCAGCTCCGTGACCGCCACCACCTTCAGTTGTCTTCAGTCTTCGCTCCGTGCCTGTGTATGCAAATTAACCGCCACCTTTGTTGGGTTACTTTGCATAGTCGCTCTGACTGGCTGGTGGGTGTACCGGAGTGGCGGAGTGATGGCTAATTTGCATGTTTCTCTTTTATCAGATAGGATTGTTACAGCTGAAAAAAGAACTTAAAAATAAAGTGCTCTAAATACCATCATTTACAAAGAAGGAAAGGCACTGGGCATGAAGGGAACTGTCCCAACCACTGGAACCACCCTATCAGGTGTACAGCCTCGCAGAATTATCGCTGATCAACACAGAAAACCTCAGAGGTCAGCTGAAAAAAGAACTTAAAAATAAAGTGCTCTAAATACCATCATTTACAAAGAAGGAAAGGCACTGGGCATGAAGGGAACTGTCCCAACCACTGGAACCACCCTATCAGGTGTACAGCCTCGCAGAATTATCGCTGATCAACACAGAAAACCTCAGAGGTACCTGTTGTAGGCACAACAATGGACCCTCAAAGATGCATTTTTCCTAGTCTCTGGCTCCTGTGAATTTCCTTACACAGCAAAGGGACTTAGAAAATGTGATCAGTTGAAGAAGATCCTGGGTTATGTAGCTTACTCAATCTAAACTTGTGTGCGTGAAAGTGGAGAGCTTTTCCTGGATGCTGTCGGAGGAAATGCACGTGTGGAAGAATTGCCAGAGAGGTGCGGCATCGCTGGATTTGAGATGAAGGGAGGCAGACAAGCCCGAAGGAATGTGTGAAGCCTCCGGAATCTGGGAAAAGCAGGAAACACATTCTCTCCTAGAGCATCCAACAGCCCTTGCAACACCCTGGCTTCAGCTTAATGAAATCTGTGTCACACTTTTAACCTACCAAACTGTAAGAATGAATCTGTGTTATTTTAAGCCACTAAATGGGTGTTAATTTGTAAATTTGCCTTAGAAAACTGACACAGTAGATGTGATCAGAAGCTTTTACAGATGGAGAGCTTGGGCACTGACAGTTTGAGTAACTTATCCTATACACAGTTCCTACGTGGTACAATGGGATCATAAATGTATTGGAAAGAACAGGGAAAACGCACCATTCCCAACTAGAGAGCTCAACATACTATTCTGGTGACAGGTCACAAGTATTCTTCTCAAATGTGGTTAGTACCCCTGAAAACTGCACTTAGCTACTCAAAATTTAAACACTTCTTCTGTTCTACATCCTATAGATCTGATTGTTTTATAATCTAGAATGGAAATTAACATATTATATCTCCCTTTTATAAATAACACTAGAGGTCTGGTGCATGGATTCATGCATGGGTGGGGTCCCTTGGCCTGGCCAGCGATCGGAGTCGATCTGGGCAGCAGGAGGTTGGCCAGGGGGAGGGGCAGTGGGAGATTGGCCAGCTGGCCTGAGGGGAGGGGCCACGGGAGGTTGGCTGTGGGAGCGCACTGACCACCAGGGGACAGCTCCTGCATTGAGTGTCTTCCCCTGGTGGTCAGTGTGCATCATGCATTTTGTCATTTAGTCATTTAGGCTTTTATATATATACTAGAGGCCCGGTGCACAAATATTTGTGCACTCGGCGGTGAGGGGGGGTCCCTCAGCCTGGCCTGTGCCCTCTCGCAGTCTGGGACCCCTCGGGAGATAACGACCTGCTGGCTTAGGCCTGCTCCCGGGTGGCAGAGGGCAGGCCCGATCCCTAGGTGCAGCCCCTGGTCGCACTCAGAGCAGGGCCGATTGGGGAGTTGGGGTGCCGCCCCGTCATGCACAGAGCAGGGCAGATTGGGGGGTTGTGATGCCACCCTCAGTCACGCTCAGGGTAGGGCCAATTGGGGGGTTGGGGCACCGTCCCCTGTCACACTCAAGGCAGGGTCGATGGGGAGGTTGCGGTACCACCCCCTGTCACGCACAGAGCAGGGCCAATCAGGGGGTTGGGGCGCTGCCCCCGTCACACACAGAGCAGGGGCCATCAGCGGGTTGGGGCACCGCCCTCTATCACCCACAGAGCAGGGCCGATCAGGGGGTTGGGGCGCTGCCACTCTCACATTCAGGGCAGGGCCGATTGGGAGGTTATGGCTCTACCCCATCACACACAGAGCAGGACCCGTAGGGGTGGGGGGGTTAGGGAGCTCCCCCCTATCAGGCACAGAGCAGGGCTGCTCAGGGGGTTGGGGTCCTGCCCCCTGTCACACACAGAGCCACAGGGCGATCAGGGGGTTTGGGCGCTGCCCCCTGTCACGCTGATCCCGGTGCCGGGAGGCATATTACCCTTTTACTATATAGGGTAGAGGCCTGGTGCATGGGTGGGGCCAGCTGGTTTGCCCTGAAGGGTGCCCTGGATCAGGGTGGGGGTGCCCACTGGGGTGCCTGGCCAGTCTGGGTGCGGGGCTGAGGGCTGTTTTCAGGCTGGGGGTGACTGAAGTTCCCAACCGCTCCTTTTTTTCTTTTTTTTTTTTTAAATTCTGGGCCAGCTTTACCTTGAGGCTTGGCTCCAGCTCTTAGGCCTCTGTGGCTGAAAGTAGGTTTCTGGCCTTTGCTTACAATGTTGTGAATCTGCTGGCTGAAGTCGGGCAGTATTTGTTACAATGTTTCTTAAACTGCCCGCTCAGAGGCCTGCAGCCGCAGGTGGGGAACGTTGGTTTCCTCCAATGATCCTCCGTCACTGAGGCAAGCAAGCCTCATGTTAGTTTCAAGCTGCCTGGCTGCCGGCCACCATCTTGGCTGACAGTTAATTTGCATATCTCGCTGATTAGCCAATGAAAAGGGTAGCGGTCGTATGCCAATTACCATGTTTCTCTTTTATTAGTGTAGATAGACTAGAGGCCTGGCACATAAAATTCATGCATGGGTAGGGTCCCTAGGCCTGGCCTGCCATCAGAGCCAATCTTCCTCGGCTGCTGGCAGCTGGCCCAGCCCCCTACCACTGCTTCCAGTCACCCTCTGTGTGTGGGGCGACCGGCAGGGCTATCTGGGTCCATCCCCACCCACCCCTGGTTCCTGGTTCCCCACTGGGCTATTGGAGCCTGCCAGCCAGGGGGAGAAACTAAGAGGTTGGCCTTCCTGCCCGCTCGCCGGCCCCGACCCCCGCTAACGCTGGTGGCCCTCTGTGTGTGGGGTGACCAGTGGGGCAATGGGGCCCTGGTGCCACCAGTGTCTACCACCACCCATTGGGCAATCGGAGCCTGCTGGCTGCGGGGAGAGACCAAGAGGTTGGCCGGCAAGCCCCAATTGGGTGATCGGGGCCTGTGAGCTGTGGGCAGCTCCTGCGTTGAGTGTCTGCACCCTGGTGGTCAGTGCGAGTCATAGCCGACTGGTAGTTCTACCATCCGGTTGATTTGCACATTATGCTTTTTTATATATATAGATTCTCCCAAACTATTTGAAATTTCATAGGACATCAAGTACTTTAAAAGTGTTGAGCCCTAACTGGTTTGGCTCAGTGGATAGAGCATCAGACCGTGGACTGAAGGGTCCCAGGTTCGATTTCGGTCAAGGGCATGTACCTTGGTTGCAGGCACATCCCCAGTAGGGAGTGTGCAGGAGGCAGCTGATCGATGTTTCTCTCTCACCAATGTTTCTAACTCTCTATTCCTCTCCCTTCCTCTCTGTAAAAAATCAATAAAATATTAAAAAAATAAAATAAATAAAATAAAAGTGTTGAGCTTAATTAAAATCGTGCTGCTCCAGGGCATACACTGAGCTAAGTGGAAGCCAGGAGGGCTGCAGGCTGAAAATTCACCATCAAGCCTTGCTTTGGGAGAGATGCTGGTGCTAGAGCTGCTCAAAGCTCTACAAAAAGAAATAAGAATCTCCTAGAAGCCATCAATAAGAGCTGTCTCTACTTTCATTTCTTATTTACATGACCCCACTGAACTGAAATGTTATATTATTGAGGCGAACAAAACGTGTTGTCCATCACTTTTTTAAAAAAGTTGTTCATTAAGGACAAATGTCAAGTTACTTAAAAATCTAATTCAACACTTTCCAAATGCCTAAAGCTACACTTCTGATTAATTTTTATCACCAAAGATGCATACAGTTACTGTTGTTTTCTTTCAGCATGTAAAATATTAAGCACAGAAATTGCTTTCAAAAATAGTAATAGCAACATTGATTTTTAAGACTTAAAAATTGGTAGCTGTTCATACTTGAAACATTAAATTGTAATAGTGTAGCATTTTGTAATGAAATTATAGATTTATGAATGCTGCCATTTTTCTATGCAAATTTATTTGGTTGGGTTTGATTATGAATAATGTAATAATTTTCCACTCTACATATAAACATGCATTTTAAAATAGATGTTCAATATTCCATTCTCAACCTATGTGATCAATATGGTTCAGTGAAGACAGTGATAATCAGTTTTAATCCCAAATATTTTAACTACCAAAAAGTGTGAAACTCATAACATACTATGGTAAAAATCTCCATTTTAGAACATGCTAAGTTGTATCTACCACAAGTAATTTGGGACTTTCTACAGAAAAAAATCATTGTAGTTTTGCATGTCAATGAAGAGGTGAGTTGAGAAAAAAAATCACACAAAAAACTACAAAGCCATTTCTACCATGAAGCTCTAGAAAAAGGAGAGACATTTGTTTTATCTCTGCAAGATATTTTATGATGAAGATCAGAGTTGCTACTTTTATTTATTTGATACATATTTATTAAGAAACTATTATGTTTCAGAATTTGCCAAGTAAATAAGACCTGGATGTACTTTCAATCAATTTTCTCACACCTGCATATAAAGCAGATATGAAAACAAATAATTTCAAACGCGTGTTAGGGTTATTATACCATCTCCCTCAGATAAAGGAGGACAAAAGAGGAGACAGCAGTACCCTGCTGCAGGAGGAGGTGGGTGATAACAAAGGTTTATGCAAAGGAAATAAGCAACTTTTGACTTAATGTTTTATTTAGACTCAGCCAAAATATAACAGCAATAACTTTAGAATTCCTAATATGTGGTATCTACATAAATGATCTCGTTTGATCACATCACAACCTATGATGTAGGTATATTATCTCTTTTGAAGAGGAGGCACTGAGGGACAGAGAAATTCAGAACTTTTCCCGAAGAGATCTAGTAAGTTCGGGGAGGCTGGCATTTGCTTCTTACTATATATAGCCTTTTCTCCAACCATTATACTATATGGTTGCTCCTGTATAAGGAAAGTCACATGTTCAATAGCCAGAGGTATCAAACAGCATTGTATGTTTGGAGAGCTGTAAATAATTCAGCATGTCTGAAATATGGGCTATATACATTGGGAAAGGTAGCGTAAAAGGTTTGATGGAGGCACCAAGAACCAGACAAAGGGATTGGTAGTGCTGTAGATGTGAAGGGCAAAATGAAGAAATATAAGACAATAGGTCAGGTAAACAGGGGAGAAGACCATAATAATCAAGGTAACAGCATGCTGGTAGACTGAGCAAAGCACCATAGAAAATATCAAGTAGTGCTTAGTAAGAAAGTGATGAGACAGGGTGGACAGGCTTTGGACACGGATTAAGTGTGGAGAGTACTTAAGAACACTAGAATGACTCCCTGATTTATAACCTAGGCCAAATTGGTAGATGCTAGCTAGAACCACAAACTAGGAAATAAGGAAGAGAGTGACATTCTCAACAGTTAGACTCCTTCCATCTTCTGCCTTTGACAGTTTCATGTGCATCTTTTTGACATGCCTATGTCTAGTGAGCCATTGTGAAAGCAATAACTATTCATCAGAAATGTATTAGACCTCTTTGCAACCATACAGTAATGGTTACCTTTTGCAAGCAAGAAGGAATGTCGCTCTTCCCCAATCTTCATTTAGTCACTGAGAGAGTCAGTTTCTTGGGTTCCCTTTTCCACCTCTGGGTGAGAAAGTCCAGCAATTTGCTTTGAAAACATTTGGCAGTTTTTGTGTGAGACATTCAAATTGCTTCATAGACATTATCTCACTACCAGTCATGTCATCCCGGTGAGGCAGGCCAAGGAACAATTTATTCCTATCTTTAAAGGGGACAAAGAGGTTAAATGACTCATCTACCGAGCTGGAAATAACAGCCCAGTCTCCGGAATCAGCTGTATGTAAAAGCAGCTGCCAAATGGCTTCAGAAATGGGTGTAAGTCAAAGGTTATTGATATTTCACAAGATCTGAGGTTCTGGAGTCATCGTTTACTGGTAAGCAAGAAGCTCAGAAGTGAAAAGGAATTGAAGATTGTTTTTTCAAAGAATGCATTTTTTTCCTATTTCTGTGAAGCTTCTCTCTAACTGATAACATTCTGTAAACAAGACTCCTAAGGTGATTTTCAATATAAGTGGAATATCCACCGCCTACTAAATATCAATTCTATATTTATATTTAAGTAAACAAGGTTTTTGTGGTATAAACCTTGCATTGCAAAGAAATGTGAATATGGAGTTTAGTCTTATGTGAAGTCCTTTTTCTATCACTTTGCAGATTGGTGATTCTTGAAGAAAGAAATCCTAAAATTTTCTTAACCTCAATTTTATCAAACAAGGATATATATCTAATAGGGATGGTCATTGTGAATATTGGTTTTCTCCAAACTTCACAATCAAGCAGATTGCGCATCTATGTGTAAGCAGTATTTTAATACACAATAGAGACCTCAGGGATATAAGCAAAAACACTTTTTGGAATTTACCTCGTCTATTTAAGAAACATGAGTTTGGACTCGAGGATATGGCAACAGTAACAATATGGATCCCTTCAGTTTTCTTGAAGTATCTGGAATAATTTAAATTTAAAGACGACCATATACATGGAAATGTTTTTGAAACTGTAAATGCCCATAACATATGCCTTGATTTGAATTCTGTTACTCTCATTATAACGTCTGTTTTAAGTGTCCGCGACTGATTTTATAATGCAGTACCCCAACTTCCAGCAAAACTGGTCTCCTAGGTATTTCTGCACATGGGTTCCATCTTATGAATATAATTTTATTTCACTTCAGATCTCATTCAATGTTTATAGCATAACCAAGAGACCTTTGGCTCCATGCTCCCTTCCACTTTCCAAACAGTGAAACGAGTCAGAAGTTGCCTTGGTATGAAGTGTCCTGGACAATTCTTTCCCTTTCCTGCCCCTGGCTGTTTTGGAGGGGCCCTAAGTAGTGTTGTTTGAACTTCAAAATGTTTAGCGATTTTTTTAATGACGTGCCTATTTCTGTCTCCCCCCACTTCACTGGACACTTCTCTATCACCAATACTCACGCATTGTTCCACAGTGATCGGTACGAGGGCTTCTTCAGACAAGAAAGCTACATTTTCAGAATGCCCCCTCTGACTGGTAAACTGAGTCTTTGCTGTGCATTCAAGTTTCCTGGTCTAGGTTCTTCTTCTCCAGGGCAGTTTCCTCCCAGGTGCTTTAATCCACGCTCCTGGAGATTCATTTTCTAGAGGCAGCTAACCCCTGGACTGGAAACAACTCAGGGCTCATCCAAACACAGGTAACAAACTCAGAGAAATATTTATACCGTATGGATAACTTGTTTGCATTATGGCCCAACTGTGTGTTGGGCTACTTAGTCTTTTTTTTTTTTTTGTCATCATGGTTTCCCTTCACATTTTGGCATTTCCCTAAGGAACACCTTATAAAACTCATGCCTGAGAAACACCAGTTTATTGGAAGTGCTTTAAAGAGCCATGACTCTATACCAGGCCCTTATCACCCTAACTAAAATTTCCCTAAAAACATTAACTCAAGGACCTTGAGCTGGGTGGGAAATTGGTAGAACCAGCACTAAGCCTCTGTGGGTCAAAAGGCAAGGATTTGATATTTGATCCTGAATCTTCGTTCTGAATCCTAGGTATTTTATCACTTTTAGAAAATGCCAACACTCCTAGGTCCCAGTCTGCTCACATTATTAACAGGAATAATCTTCTATGCAGTGTTCTTGTAGGGATAATTAATAAAGAATTTGTACTCTGTTAAGGAGAGGTGGCATTTTTATAATAACAATGCCATAATACTAACACATTGGTATCAATATACCAATACATTAACATTGGAATACCATTATATTATGATACTTAATATACATTTTGTTTCATAATCCTGATGTATATGAAGATTATAGTAAAATGTATATTTTAGGCATGAAAGTTTGGTCTCAGAAAAGAGAGCCAGAGTATTAAAGGCTAAAAGTGAAGAGAATGAATTAGAATGAGGACGGTAACCACAAGGATATATTTAACAGAAAATTTCTGCCATATGTTCTAGGTCCTCACTGCTTTACCTCTTGTCAGATTAACATTTTTTCTAAATTTTTGCACTTTTAGTCTTTATGAATATATCCATACTAATCTAGAGCTAACTTCCTCATTTGTAATGGGCAATTAGATTTGTAATTTAATTTGTAATTTGTAAAATATAGACAATTAGATTCAACCTTAGAGCCCTAAAATATTTCCAAGACACTTTAGATTTCCAAGATATCTTCCTATATAATAAAACCCTAATATGCAAATTGACCAAATAGCAGAATGAACGGTTGCTATGATGCACACTGACCACCAGGAGGCAGACACTCAATGCAGGAGCTGCACCCTGGTGGTCAGTGTGCTCCCACAGGGTGAGTGCTGCTCAGCCAGAAGCCAGGCTCACTGCTGGCGAGCATAGCAGTGGTGGCAGGAGCCTCTCTCACCTCCGCGGCAGCGCTAAGGACCCTATCGGGGGATGTACCCTTTGGCTAACATCTCTTCCTTGTCCTTCTTTCCTAACGTTTGCTTTACCTCCCAAATAATTTATAAGCAGGTTCTGCTTGGATTGTGGGGGGTGGGGGGAAGGTCTACGTTAAGATACATATTTGGAAATTAGAGGGCTATGGTATCTCAGTGGACATTCCCAGTTCCACTTTTCAATGACCCAAATATATTGAGATTATTTCCGACAGTTTCAGGACACAAGCCTCCAGTTCCTGGCACCTCTGAGTCACTTAAATGTATGGTGAATGAATTAATTTCTCTGGAGGGCAATAACTTAGTTCTTTGCAAAGGGAAACACATGCACTTAGAGGACAACACTTTTAACCTTCCCATCTTGTGGAAAACATAGCAGGCTGTGTCCTGGCTGTTTTCTACTGCCTCCTTCATAGGCCTCTTTGTCTCTTCTGCAGTGATGTGTGTGTGTACACTCTTTTCTTCCCTCTGCACACTTTGTTTTTAAATACATAAATTTTATTCCCTCTATGACTTTCCAACTCACCTTCAACAAATGAATTAAATTCATAAATAATCCATTTATTGAGAGTTTATCATGATAGACTATAGACATATAGTGATTTCATTAAATTTTGATACATATGATCTCATTAAATCATGAATAAGTCATGATTAAGTCGTGAATAATTATTGTTAGCCCATTTTGCAGATGAAGACATAGACTCAGAGGACTTAGTAATTCTTCCTGAAGCCATATAGCTATTTAGGGGCAAAGCTAAGTTTCTAAATGAAGCAAGTAGGACACGAAAGTTCATCTCTTAATCTCAATACTAGAATGCTTCCTGTAGTAGTTTAGCTCTTCCTTCCCCATCCCCACCCCTTTTTTTGGCATTTTATGTAACATTTATGCATGAGTTTTTAATACAAAAAATAACAAGTACAAAAATGACTCACATTTCTCTTTGCCCATAAAATCCCAATTTCTCTTTAGTTTTCATTTGTCAAATTCAGGATTATCCTATATAATAAAAGTGTGATATGCAAATTGACCAAACGGTGGACCAACCAGTCGGCAGGGGGTAGGGCAGGCAAGCAGGGGGCACCAGGCCAGCCAAGGTGTATACCAGCAGGCAAAGGGAGGGGATGGTGATTGAGGGGCACTGACCAGCAGCGGCAGAGGGGTGATGGGGGGGATGAGGCCAGCCGCTCGCCCCAGCGCTGTTGCTTAATTGGCCCACCAGGTCACCTCCAACAGATGGAGGCCAGACTGCAGCCATCAGTCAGACATCTCCTGGACTGCAAGAGGGTACAGGCTGGGCTGAGGGACCCCCGCCCCATCAGTGCATGAATTTTCACACACCGGGCCTCTAGTTGAGGTATAATCACATAGGGTAAAACTGCCCCCTTTAAACGGCTCAACAAGCTTTGATAAATGGTTAAGGTGTTGATTAGAAAAAAAACAGAAGTGTTTTCAAACATTAGGCTTGTCACTTACTAACTTTGTGACTGTGGTGAAGAGTCTAAGATATTGTAAGCCTGTTTGCTTATCCTTAGAATGATGTATATAATAATATCTACTTTATAGTTGTTGTTAAACATAATTTCTAGCAAAATAAATTAGGACACCAAAATAATACTTCTGTAGACTTTGTGTTTGTGTATGTGTGCCCAGGAAGAGTTAATAAAAAGTCAGTGTTCCCAATGGAGGCACTAGGACAACCTTGATGATTAATTAACTGCTACAGTAAAGGTGATTTTTAATTGATGTGCTTAATTAATTTAACTGATGGGCTAAACAATGCTAGATGTCATGGAAAGGGAGGTGGGGCAGGAAACTCGAGTTTTCAGTGTTCATAGTTCTGCTTCATAACACCAGGACTTCCATTTCTTTCCTGTGCCATACATACTTTATATAACTTCTTGTCCTCTTTAGTTTTTCTCCTTATTGGAAAGAAGAGACTTTGTCAGGGTTGGTATTTTATCCAAGCTGCTATGAAAATATTATTTCTCTATTTGGCGACTACCTTTTTCCCTATCTAAACTTCTCTCTGTTTTTCAAACCTCTTGACATACCACTGGTTAGTAGATATATGTTAATCAAATATTTGTTTCCAAATTTTACATTTGTTTCATTTTGTTATAGTATATATAGAAAAGAAGTATATTAAAGCTGAGGTCACAGAATCTTCTGAAATTGAAAAAAAAATGCTTACATCTTTATTTTTCTATGAAAAAGAATTAGAAGTTTCAACTTCCAACTGCTCATAACATCTGAAAATAAAATAATAACACAAAATCAGGTAAAACTAACATAGTTTTTAAATTATGATAAGCATTGTGTATAAGAGTTAATGGATATGTAAATTTCCTGGTTGGGGGAAAGTAAAACTTGGTTTAATAGTTCTGAAAAACCATTTGTCAATATTCATTAAAAGCTGTACAATTGAGTATATTCCTTCACTGTATGATTGCTAGGAATTTATATTAATAAAATATTAATGTATCTTAGTGAAATAATTACAAAGATATTGAACATAGAAAAAAATTACAATAGTGAAATTAATAACTTTGTTAAATAAAAAACTCCATATTCATAAAGTGGAAGATGATCATCAGCCACTAAAATTAAAATAGATGGAAAGAAAGAATATAATTGGTGAAGTTTAATGATCTCTAACCTTCTTAATTCCTAAAAGGTGAGTTACCTCTTTCCTGAGAAGAGAGGGGCAAATGATGGTCCATATGGCCCCTCTCCCAAAACCTAGGAAATACCACTTGAGACTTAAGATGATAAAAAGGCTGTGAGGGAAATCTTTTGTCTATGAGGAAAGTAATCATCTTTGGCATATGTGCCTGCCCTGGACGAAAGTACCCATGAATATTGGTGAAGGCTACTACCAAAATAGTGCAGAAATGAAATTGTTTATAGCCACAATATGCAAGTGACTTTTGGAAAGCCTGAGGATTTCAGCATTCAAGATCTTCATACTTTCAAGGGGGAAAAACCATGCTTCAGTGACAGGGACTTAAGGGATAAAGAGAATATAGATGGCTGGAGAGTAGATTGGGGAAACAGTCTAGAGAAAATTCAAAATTGGAAATTTAATCCTCTCATGGGTGCTTTTAAGCAAAGTCATTCCCTGCTACCAATCTAGTTGTGGGAGACCTACCTTTACCTATTAACTGATGCAAATGAGCTGTGATTGAGTCAGGGTTTAGATAAAGAATAATCCTTACATTGAAATTGTGTCTAAGAAAAAGTTTCTAGTATAGTCTCAGATTTCCCAAACACAGCAATCTGGGAGCGGGGGAAAAATAATTCTTACTCAGTGGCATTGCTATTTCTGTGTACGTGACTTTTCTACAGAATCTAACTCTATCCTTCAACTCGTGTCACACTCTTCAGAGAGGAGTTAAGGCACTAGGCCAGGAAATGCATTTTCTTTGCTGGATATAGAGACTTACTAGAAATAGATATAACAAGGTATTAAATAAGGTTTGTACTTTTTACACCTCCCCACCCCCAACCCCCCTGCAGTTTTAAGAAAGACAGACAGGTGTTGACCTAAAGGAATGTGTTTTTTACAAAGTGGACAGTGGATCCTTCACGGTCACCACGCGTTGCCCAGGGGATGCTCATAATGTGCAGAATGCTGCAGATATAATTAAACACATGGAAGTTCATGTGAATCATCTGCTGGCAGCAGGCGGCGGGGATGCGTGGAAGAGGAAATGGAAAAGAGAGATATAGAGGAAGATCAGAGAGATGCAAACTATGTAAAGAACTGCTAGCTTTGAAGATTAAGGGGACTCAGCCAGGGAATAAAAAATGCCTCTAGAAGCTTGAGCCAGGGGTCAATACAGATTTAGAGCTCATTAAGAGTTCAGGGCTGGGGGTGAAGAGGAGGAAGTGGGAGATATCTGTAATACTATCAACAATAAAAATATATGAAAACATTAGAAAAAATAAAATAGAAAGTATTTGCCAGATACCCTCTACTCTGCAAAAGAAAAACAGAGTTCAAGGCCAGGAGAGAAATCTAGAGGTCATTTTTCTTAGAGGAGATGAGTGAAACTATGGGACTTGTGCCACAGAAAGAGTATATCCAAGAGTGGATACTTGAGGGAGAGAAAAGCCTGGCGCAAAATGTAGAAAACAGAATATTTTTTAAAAAGACCTTAATGAATGTCAAGGAAAATGAGGTTATTTAATTTGGTGAGTGACCTTTACAGCAATTTGCTTTAGTGGAGTCATGGGAGTAGACGGTTTCACAGCACTTCAACCGCAGGGTACTAAGGAAGAACTAGGTGATGTAAAAATAAATATCGTATTTATTGTTAATTCAATAATTTATCTGAAAGAGCTTAAACAGTAGCTATAAACAGTAATGAGATTTTAATACAGTTAGTATCTCAGAAACAATGAGACAACAACGATGGGACCCATTACCCTTAAAATAAAATACAGAAAACAAAGAAACAAGCTTACTGAAGTCAAGTTAAATAATAACATAAGCCACATATTTAAAGTGCTGTTAATTTTGTTTCTCACCAATAGATTTCTATGTAAGTGATATTCAATTGATAAAATGTTGACACAGTACTACATTACAATCATAACAATATCCAGTGATTAACAACTTCAAAGCTTTTGCACATCTGAGAAGTGAGTGCTCAGGTTAATTTTATCTTCTGCCAGCATGTTTTTATAAGAAATGTGGATGTGTCTATCTTAAAAATTGTTTTCTGTGTCTTGAAAAAGTATACTCTACATTTTAAATGTTGTATATTAGTGAATTCATATATATATATATATATATATATATATATATATATATATATAATCTCCAATGTTACCATTTTTTGTTTTGTATATATCCAAGAAAATTCTTTAAAAGGTACAGCCCTATCAGATATTAAATATTTATGGCAAAAAATGTTTTAGGTCAGTGCTGTCTAATAGAGATATAACGTGAAGACCATATGTAATTTTATACTTCCTAGTGAAACCAAAAATATGGGTGTTTTGAGTCCGAGTTCTTGTCTCAGGAAAATTGAAGTCGTCAGACAAAAATATTTAGCAGAACCAAAGTTTACTGAGAGCATCCACGCGAATTAAAGTCTATTAGTCCTTGTGTGGAGTCCCCATGACCATAGCCACGTGGGCGCAGGGGATGTGCTCCCCTTGAACAGGAGCCTCAGGTATCCATTGTGCACTGTGCCAGGGGAGAAGGGACAAAGACTTTTAATTTAGGGGTCAGAGTCAGCCTTGTTGGCTGCAAGCTGCCTGTCTTAGCAATATCCATACATTTTAAAACTCATGTCTCCCACACACGCCCTTCCCATCCTAGTTAGGCTGTCTTAGTAACTCCACCTCAAAGGGTTCCTGCTCCCATAGTCCCGTCCCTACCTACCTAGCTTCTTTCTGTCTCACGAGTAACTACATTTTAACACTATGAAAAACAAGAGGTGAAATTAATTTTAATATGTATTTTACTTAACCCAGTATAGTCAAAGTACTATAACTTTAATACATAATATAAAAATGTTTAATGAGACCTTTCTCATTCTTTTTTTTCAAATGTCTTCAAAATTTAGTGTGTATTTTACACTTAGCAGATTTGACAATGATTCCAACTCAGCAGAGATATTACTAGAAAGTACTGGCAAGGATGTGGAAAAAGGGAACCCTAGTGCACTGCTGGTGGGAATGCAGACTGGTGCAGCCACTGTGGAAAACAGTATGGAGTTTCCTCAAAAAATTAAATATGGAACTACCATTTGATCCAGTGATCCCACTTCTAAGAATGTATCCTAAGAAACTTGAAACACCAGTCAGAAAGAATGTATGCATCCCTATGTTCACAGCAGCACAATGTACAATAACTAAGATCTGGAAACAGCTCAAGTGCCCATCAGTAGATGAGTGGATAAAAGAGCTGTGGTACATTTATACCATGGAATACTATGCAGAGTAAAAAAGAATATCTTAACCTTTTGTGACAGCATGAGTGAACCTGGAGATTATTATGCTAAGTGAAATAAGCCAGTCAGAGAAAGACAAATACCAAAGGATCTCATATGTGGAACATAATGAACAAAATAAACTGATAAACAAAAGAGAAATAGAGGCATGGATACACTGAACAGAATGCCAGTTGTCAGAGAGGAGGGGGGTGAGGGGACTGGATGAAGGAAAGTGAAGGAATCAGCCAAAAGATAATAGACACATATAGACACAAATAAGAGTGTGGTGATAGCCAGAGGGAAAAGGGGTAAGGCCTTGGAGGAGGTGGGCAAAATGGGGACAGAAAGAGACTTTGCTTGGGGTGATGGGCACATGATGCAGTCTGCAGATGATGTTTTATTGAGCTGTACACTTGAAACCTGTATGATTTCAGAAACCAACGTCACCCCAATAAATTCAATTAATGTAAGTAAGTAAGTAAATAAGTACATATTGGAATGCTCTCTCTGGATTCAAATTGGAATTGTTCTCCCTCTTAACAAGTGATGCTGAATTTACCTATACTTTGGGACACAGAGAAAAAAATTCTAGTTTGTCTTTGACTTCACACTGCTTTCAACTATACAGGCAATTTTCATATTTATTATCCCTGACTCATAATCACTTCTGTAGATTAAATATTTGTATCCCCAAATTCCTGCATTGATCTCACAGGTTATATGATTCTGGCTATTGTCTCTTGACTGTGCTACAATGTCTCTTATGTTCTGCTAGCATTTATAACAAATCCAACAGTCCTGTTGTGCTTCTAGAGTGGAAGATTTTCCTTGGCTGGCTCTGTTTTGTGTTTGCACAGTTTCACTTGCAGCAACTCTGCAGGCTTGCACACTACCATGTTGGAAGTTTCAGATATAAATGTTGTAAGAAGAGCAAGGTGGGAGTCATTCACAGTCTGATTTCCTGGGGCACTTCAGGAGAATCCACTTACATGTTGTGTTCAATTGTGTAATGAAGTGTTAAGTGTCTCATCAGCTGCCTTCCTCCTGCTCACATTGCACCTAGAAGAGTGCACCACCCTCCATCCCCCATTTACAACCCTCCTTTTATACACAGTTATCCAAGCCACATGGGAAGAGCTAGAATAAATAGCTAAAATGCTACCGTGTTTGTTTGTAAACCAGGCATTCAAGCAGGGTTGCATGTGCAACATGAACACTCATGCCAGGTTTTGCGACTGCCAAGTCAACCAGCACTACATCTCAAAAAACTAACTCAGAAAGGAAAACAGGTGGAATTCTTGGCTAGGTTATGTCAACACATACATTTCTTGATAATATTTTTTCATTTGAGTAGCACTAGGATAGTACTTATCATGAAGTAAGGAGCATCAGTAACCAGACTTGGAAATTCCTTACATCATCTGTGCCCTAAAAGTTGACAATCTTTGAGTAGTTTTCCTAATTCCTCAAATTAGTGACTGAACAGGTTGCTTGATACCCAAGAAAGGTATTTCGATCTGTTCTTTTGAAAAGTCGCATTTAAATGGAGAAAACAGACATTTATTGACACAGGTACCAAACATTATATTAGTACATTGGCTATATTCAGGAATTTTAGCACTTTATCTTGAATATTTATTCTATCTCTCTCTCCCTCTCCCTCTCCCTTCCTCTCTGAGATCAATAAACATATTTTAAAAATCTGCAGATGTTGTCAAAGCATTTTTAAACAAAAACAAAGCAAGTTTTAAAAAACAACAACAAAGAAACAAACATTTATCATATACCTATTTATGTTGGGCTGAAGATTTAAGGTTGGTGAATATTTAGCAAATGTCCACTTTAATGCTCTCAATTCTTCTTTTTCTTAAATTTTTTTTAAATATATTTTATTGATTTTTTACAGAGAGGCAGGGAGAGAGATAGAGAGCTAGAAACATCGACGAGAGAGAAACATCGATCAGCTGCCTCCTGCACACCTCCTACTGGGGATGTGCCCGCAACCCAGGCACATGCCCTTGACCGGAATCGAACCTGGGACCCTTCAGTCCGCAGGCCGATGCTCTATCCACTGAGCCAAACCGGTTTCGGCAAATGCTCTCAATTCTAATGCTTTTTTTCTATTCTTTTTCCCTCCCTCAGAATTTTATTGGCCTAACTGCTTACAGAAGTTGTTCTCATGTTTCACCCCTCTTTAGATATAATACCAGCTCTTCTGAAGCCTGTTGGCGTTGTTCACCATAATGATTTGTATTCTCAGCTCACTAATTTGCTTGCTTATTGCCAATTTCATCATGAAAGAAGAAAACATGTTTTCAAAGAAAAAGGGTGAGAGAGAAGGCAGGGGGATGGCAAGAAGCACACAGACAATATGGTACTGTGAGCTCTTCAAGCATTTCCTCTTTTCATTAAAGACAAAAAATATGAAATAGTTCTCTTCAATATACTGAAAGACAACAAACTCATTTATGTAAAGGCCTCTTATTATCAGATTTTTGTTTGCATAATTGCTAGGAGTTGAACTGGCAGGACTGTAGCCACTCACATTACTTTGAAATGCAGATTTGCTTTGCATTCTGCAAGAAACAGGATCCTGAAATTAGGCCACAGTCCCTGGGGGTGGTGGGAACTGTAACTCAAGAAGAACATTTGACAGCTGCAGTAGCTATGTTCAAATGTTTCCACAATATCAGTTTTTAAAACAAACAGAAACACACTGTGTTCAATAAATCTAATTAGCAAAGGGGCCTCCTAACACCTTGCTAGCATTTTCCTTGCAGTAGCCTTCCAAAAAATTAAAACGTGCATTACCTGGCTATATTCAATTTCACCAGGGATAAATTTTAGCACTTTGGTTATAATTATTTCCTGAGAGAGTATAAAGTAACCATTAAATAGAAAATTATAGAAGCATGCATAAACAATGAACTTAACTATACACACATGCTATATATGTTGTCATAGATTCTACTTTCCCCTCTTTTTCTCTTAATCCTGGCAAATCAGGCCTTGCATATTGAGTTATAATTTGGTCTCTTTAACTTTGTATAAAAAATGGATTATTTATTCTAGGAGGTGATATTGCACAGTGATTAAAAGTAAAAGCAAGACAAACCTGGACTCAAATCTATATTCTGCACTCATTAGCAGTGTAATCTTAGACTAGCTAGTTCATAATTTTGAACCTCAGATTCTATCTATAAACTCTGAACAATAATAACACTGTATTCATAAGTGTTCTGGCGTAAATGAATGAGACCTGCCTTTCAGACACATAGTAAGAACTCAATGAATGCAGACCCATTTCTGTTTATCTCCATTAAGCTCAGAGTAACAAGTGTAGGGCAGCAAGAACACAGGGGCCCCAAAGAAAAAAGGATGGAAAATTAAACTGAATGGTCCCTATTGGAATTTCAAAGTAAATATTAAATGGCTGCAGCCATTATGAAATTTTCTTTACATCAAGGGCCTCATTTCCTCACGCAGTGATACGAAGTCATGAGGTGCATTACTACTAGCATTGCTGATTCACTTACTCAGTGATATCATCAGAGATATTATATTTTCTATTTTCAGCTTTTAACTTTTGCTCTTATACATTTAGTCTCATGCTTGTAACATGACTAGGCTGAAACTACCATGTCCTCCATGTTCAGTATATGAAGAAGTGGGGTGCGTGTGCTGTATGTGGGAGACAATTTCTGTCCCTTCTCTTTAGAAAAGATGATGATTTCACACTTCTCTATAAAAGACTTTCGCTGATATCTTATTGCCCAGATTTGGATCAAACTGTTACTGCCGGCTGGGAAGAAGAGCAAGTTTTCAACTGGGAAAATTGCTACCTGCAACAAAATAAAGCTTATGTTCACAGGAAAGATGGGAGAGAGTGAACATTGAATGTACTATTTTAGTGCCTGCCATAGTAGTTATAGGGAGGAGAGCTTTTCCCTTCTTTCTTTCTAAGTTCTTTGGCTGATCTAATAATCTGACCAAAAGAAGAATTAAAAAAAAAAGGATTAGCGGGATGAAAACAAAATTCATTTTGTAGGGAGCTCATAAAGTTGTGACCAAAGCAGGACGCTTTTATACCCTTTAAACAAATAAAAAATACCTTTGTGCAGAATTGACAAGACAAAGGTTGAGCTTGGGGAGTAAATTAGTGAAGCAACAAGGTTTCTTTATACAGCCTTCTAGGCTATAAATTCTCCATCTCTGGTGATAAGACTGTCTCTCTACTTCCTTGAAGAGGGAGTACCTCTCACATGGAAGGTTTTTTCTTCTGCTTTTTGGGGTCAAAGGAGGTTCAGAGTGTCTTACACCAGCTGTTTCTTAGGCAACATTAATCAATATGCCAAAGTGGTACTTTTGGTTGGCATATTCTGTTTCCCCTTATAGTCAACAATGGAAATGTCAGAATGGTGTTAGACTTATATTACACATATTTTATGGTTTGGTGATTACTCTTCTAATATTTAAGCAATGCCAGTGAAAATGGAGGAGTAAGAAATTCTTGTCTTCCATAAAAGGATCAAAGAACTGACATAAGCTGCCAAAGTCAACTTCTTTGGAACTCTGCAAATTAACCAATGTTTTGCAGCAACCTGAGGAGCACTTACAGAACAAATAAAAATAAAGTGATTTTTCACTAGGAATAGCAAATTTTGTATCATTGTTCCTTACATGGTCCCATTCCACTTTCCAGCTCAGTGGCAGCCATGACAATAACAGCCCCCATTCCCAGCACCAGAGGTTTTAGAACCAATGTCATTTTCAAAGAATTGCAATCATTTGTCTGGCCTGTCTGGTGGCTTCCTGAGGGACTGATTCAAGAGGCATGTCTTTATTCCATTGATTTTTGGGGAGAGGGAAAGACAGAGATAAACACTGATGTGAGCATAACACATTGATTGGTTGCCTCCTGCTCAAGTCCTGACGAGGGCCTGGGCTGGGGAGGAGCCTGCAACCAAGGTATGTGCCCTTGACCAGAATCGAACCCTGGACCCTTAGATCCATAGGATGAGGCTCTAGCACAAGCATGTCAAACTCATGACCCACAGGCTGTATGCCTTGTTTATTTGGCCAGTGTTAGCCTTGAGTTTGACATGCTTGCTCTAGCATGTCTTTATTTTAATCACATCAGAGGTGGCCATGTGCTAAAATTGCTTGGGGAATGAGGGAAGGTGTCAAAGCATTTATAAGCTAATGTTTATGGCACTATTGTCTGGGGCAGCAGATAATTCTTAGGGAAAGCAAGAGGCTAGGGCATTTTCACCTACAAAATTTCTAATGCTCATTGAATTCTGCTGTGCAGATCATAACAAGTCTATTTAATGTAGTAGTTACCAGTCAGAGTGCTCGAACCTCCCTTTACCCTCCACTGGTCGGAAAGCTTTCTAGGAGCCATGAGCCCACACTACCCCCACTTCTAGCCATGTTAGAATAGACAAATTGAGGACACAGCTCAACTATAACTAAACATTAGGATAATCAATGACCTATTTATTACAAACCTGTCATGAATACATGAACTATCATATTTGATAATATTTCTTGGATATTTTTACTAAAAAACACCAAAGAAATGGTGTCATTTAGCAGTACAAGTGGAAGCAGAAAGGAGCAAAGAAAGACTAGGGGGGAAACCATAGATGAAAGGTGAATAACTCTGAATAACGGCAACTCAGATATAGAAAATACATGTAGCTGGTAGATGAGTGTGATCGATCAGAAAAGAGAGAAAATGAAACAATATAAAAATCACTGCATTGCTGTGTAACTAGAATAATGTATTTCAAAAATGAAATTTGGATGACAATTGCATTTCTAACAGCATCCAAATTAATGAAATGCTTAAGAAAGAAACTAGCAAATGAAGTGCAAGACTTATACATAAAAATAATAAAACATTGCTGAGAGAAATTAAGTAAGATCTGACTAATGGGAGAGATACACCATGTTCATGGATTGTGAAGATTCATTATTGGATAGCAATTCTTCCAATGGGATGCATAAACTCAACGCAATCCCTATGAAAATCCAAAAAGACTACTATTGACAAGCTGATCTAAAAATTAGCATATTGTTACAGTGGGGGTATCAGTTGTAACAGTAAAATATACAATTCAGTGGTCTCTGTCAAGAGTGATTTTGCCCCCACCTCCCTTGTACATTTGGCAATATCTGAAGACATTTTGGGTGGTCATAACAGGGTACGGACTAGAAATGGTCCTAAGCATCCTATAATGCATAGGGCTGTCTCCAACAAAAGAAAGTATTGAGCCCCAAAGGTTAAGTCGGGGTATCCTAGCCTACCAGAGCAAACAGATCTAGTAATAGAGAAGAAAAAAGCCTTTTAACCTTGCCAAGTGTCTTGATGAATACTTTCTACTCTATCTAGACAAAAATTCTGGTATTATTACATGTCTTACAAACTTCTTTTCATGGATACTTTCTTCCAATATTCATTCAACTCATCATGGTCACATCCCGCCAGAATGAAATCTAGCTATCTTTGCTAATGTCTGCACTAGATATTAAACATAAAAAATCATATGGTGAGAAAATGAATTTTTTTCTTGCATTTTGAAGCCTCTCTGTATACTGAAATCTTGTATTTTAGTTTAAAGTGTTTTTAAATGGCTGACTTACATTGGCATTTTTATGTATCAAAGTGGTGATTTATCATCTTTCTTCCTTTATGTTTATTAAACAACACAAATGCCCCCAAGTCCAGAACTGCTTTTTAATTCAAATCCACGAGTCTCTGTGCTTCTGGGCTTCTCAGAGACCAGATTGCTTCAGGAGATTGGTGTCAACATGCAATAGTAAAATTGATCAACTGCATCTAAACTGAAAAATACACATTTGATTTTCTTCTACAAAGTGATTATTTGGCTCTGAGGTAAAAGGTAACTCATATTTATAGGATGCAATATGTATAATATGTAATTTAAATATTCATCTAATAGAAAACGATGCATCTCAAGTTTGGATATTATGATTCAGATATAAACTTCAATGTGTGGGTTTTCACCACACCACCAAGCAATTATTTGACACCACCTGAGTTTCCTATAATTCATCTCAGTTCTGACACTATTTGCCCAGAGATAGCATCAAATCTCGCAGGTTAAGGCCTCAGTCTTACAAGATGGCACATCCTTGCCCTCACTTTACATGCCAATCGCAAGCCCATGCTGTAGATCACATGTTCCAAAGACCCCTCTCCTTGGATATGATTAATTTGCTAGAGCGATGCATAGAATTC
This sequence comes from Myotis nattereri, assembly GCF_964212035.1. NCBI lineage: Eukaryota > Metazoa > Chordata > Mammalia > Chiroptera > Vespertilionidae > Myotis > Myotis nattereri. The sequence goes on from NC_138084.1 coordinate 26,252,671, forward strand.
AGGAAAACAGTTAACTTACTAGATTACTGGTTTATTACAAAAAAATTTCCAACCCTCTAATCACATGGTTGGTTCTCTGACAACAAACCCTCATCCTTAGATGCTTTCCAAAAAATCACCTCATTAATGTAAACGGGGGTGTAGTTTAAAGGGGTTGTTATGAATATTAAGATACCTTCATCACCCTTACCACTTAGAAAATTGCAAGGGTTTTACGAGCTCTGTGTGAGGAATAGGAACAAAAAACAAAGATATATTTCTCATTATAAATCACAACATCACAGATATAAAAATTCCTATCTTAGCAAACCAATAAAAATTAAAGTTCTGTACCAAATTTCATATAGCGCACAAAATAACATGAGAAGTACTTCCCAAGGTATTTTGCTGTACACCAACTTGGATTTTGAATCAAGGCTTGAATTTGTTAGCCATGACAAACTGAAGCACATGCTCAGTATCAGAACAACTTTTAATTCATTTAATGATTATCAGAGCTAACAAAAAGCCATCATTTTTTCTCTAGCTCTATTATGATACTTTCTTGACATCATTATTGTATTTGGTGAGCTGTCACTCTGGGGTGGTGATAGGGCCTTTGTCCCACTTGGGGGAAGCCCAGAGTTGGTTTGTTAGTGCCCGGTCCATGGTGCTGGCCAGTCCGCATCATGGCAGCTCCTGTGTTGAGCATCTGCCCCCTGGTGGTCAGTGCGTGTCATACCGACCAGTTGGTTGGACGGTCAGACACTTAGCATATTATCCTTTTATATATACAGATATTATTTTCCGTTAGTTTTCACTGCCTCAAGGCACATGGAATTGTTACATACGTGTTGCCTGCAAGATAGAAAACACAACTACCAGTGCTTGTTTTGTGGACCAGCTAAATATGAGATCTGGATTTAGGTTAAAGACTGATCAATTAAATCACAGCTTGAATTTATTTTCACTCTGAACTTACTTCCTTGTACTTTAACATTCTGCCTCTGTGGCATGTGCATGCATTTCACATGATCCGCATCTCTGCTTTCAACAAATAGCCCAGCTTCAAAAAAGCCCATGACTTATTGGAATTAAATTACAAATTAAATTTACGGCATTAAATTGGTAATCTGGCACCATACAGACTGTCATCCAGCTAAATTGACCTATAATTCAGAGACAATTCTATTTGTAAAGAACATTGTCATTTTCAAAGCACTTTCACATCATCAAATGTAATCTTCACAGCACTATGTGAGGAAAATGGAGCAGGTATTCAATAATTTACAAACACGCTTCAAGTTAACTTTTATGACTGCAATATCATCGGGAGCAAAAGGGACAAGTATTCTCATCTCTACTTGGTAAGTGAGGAACTTGAGACCTCAGAGAGAAAATGGATCATGACAGTTCAAATGAGTTTGGTATCTCTGGACTGACATACATGAAGAAATATATGGGGGCATAACATTTTTTTAATTAAAGAAATTCCACAACAGTTTTCATTCAGACTTTTAAAATCAAAACAAACAAACTCAATATGACTTTCTTTCCAGGTCTCTAAAGCCCACAAATTATAAATTTTGGAAAATATTCTCATCTCAATAGCTTATTTTCAGTACACCATTATTATAAAGAGGTAAAGAAATTAGAACTTGGTTTTAGAATCAGTGGGTAAGATAAGTCTATTTACTGAAGCCTCAAAGCTAGAATTCATAACATAGCTTTGGTAAGATAGGAGAGAAAAACAAGGATTTCAAATGCAAACAACAGAAGAATATGGTTAAAATAATGCTCCATTAGCCCGGCCGGCATGTCTCAGTGGTTGAGCATCGACCTATGGACAGGAGGTCACAGTTCTATTCCAGGTAGAGCACATGCCAGGCTTGCAGGCTTGATCCCGACTGTGAAGCATGCAGGAGGCAGCCAATCAACAATTCTCTCTCATCACTGATGTTTCTATCTCTATCTCACTCTCCCTTCCTCTCTGAAAACAATAAAAATATATTTTTAAAATAAAAAAATAATGCTTGGTTAGTTAAAGTATTTCCAAATACTCTTAACAGTCTTTGTAAAAGTTACTACTATTATTAATTTCACTAAACAATTATCGAAGTGGTTTGAGGATACAGTAGATAGGGCCTCAGTACTCAGAACTATCAGTCTGGTATAGCACATGAATATAAAGAAGCATTATGAAAACTATTTTAATTCAGATTAGAGAAAATACCTTAAAAGCTCAAAAATAAGAAATTATGATCAAGCAATGTAGTTATACAAAAATGTGAAGGGGCTTAATGCACCCTTTGAAAGAAGTAGTTTCCATTTAACTTACAAAGGAAGGTCCAATTATGCTCTATACACAAGAGATAAATCTAATACAAAATTAATTGGAAAGGCCATTACTAAAGGAATGGGCAAAGTGAGTGGAAAATATGAGAATGCATTGGTAATGACTTTGATATCAGAGAAAGTGGAAGGTAGCCTAAACAATATAAGTATAATAGACCTATCGATATACCAAACTTTATTAGAGAATGTAACCTCTTCTTGTATCCTCATGTAACATTAACAGAAAATAGTCATATAATTGGCCATAAAGGAAATATGGATTACTTCCATGAAATAAATGAATTCTAAACAAAACTTAAATGTTGAAAATTTTAAAAGCACTCATAAAATAACCTAAAGCATCTTTGAAAAGTAATAAAATGTTCCTTGTTCTTGGTAAGTATGACTCACATTAAGATGTCAGTTCTTCTTAAGTTGATTTATAGATTTAATATAATTTTAAAAGATACAAAGATGATTATATGTGCACTTAGATTAGATGGTTCAAAAGTTCATGTAGATAAACAAATAGGCAAGATAGCCAATAAACACTAATAAAGGAAAACTAAAAATGAGGATATTAAAATGATAAAGCAGATATTAAGACATATTACAAAGACTATAATTAAAACATTGTAGCACTTGTCCATGGATAGAAAAATGGACTAGTTTTAATTGTATGAGGTATGGATTTAATTTTATCTTTTTACAAAAGAATAACCAATTGTTTGGGCATCATTTATTTTAAAACTCCATCTTTGCTTCTGTGATCTGAAATGCCACCTTCAATGTATCATATCAAGAATAAATTAAAAATGTGTCAGAGACCTAAATGTTAGAAATTGAAATCATAAAAGCCCTAGGAAAAAAGTGAGTTGAGAAAGGTTTTCTAAACTTGACTTACAATCCAGAGGCAATACAATGTTGATAAATATGAACACATAATTTGTTTAATTACATGGCAAACAAAACAGTATAAACTAAGTCAGAAGACAACCAACAATGGGAAAATTCTTGCAAAATATTTCATGAAAATTGAGGACTACAGAATAAAAAGCATGCTAGAAAAATTGAGAAAAGTCATGCAATGAAAATTCACTCACACACACACAAAAGGAAAGGAAATGGTCATGAAGCAAATGCAAAGACATTTAAACTCCCAGTTAAATAAAATTACTGACACACCATCTTTTACATATCAGATCGGCAAAAGTTAAAAAGTGACAACACAATTTGTCGGGATTTGTTGGGGAAACAGCATTCATACACATTGCTGGTGGGAATACAACCTGTTGCAACCCCTCTGGTAGGAAATTTGAAAACTACATATACACCCACAATCTCACTTCTAAGAATTATACCCTGAAGATAAGGATATGCATGACAAAATTATACTAACATATATATAAGTATGTTGATTTACGAACTGGCTCCCATACATGAGGACAAGGAGAGATTGAGGAAAGAAGCAGACCACTCCAGATGGGTAGGTGGCAAATTTAATAGGCAAGGGAACTTACATAGACTAGAATGAACCTTTTAGTGTTGGATTAGAATTAGAAATATGAGAATGACATGCATTCTGATATAGATACAGATATAAAATAGTGAAAACGTGTGTAAATAGTAAGTATTTCTGTCAATTGTGCAAATATTGTTTACCTATGTCCTTTGAGAGGGTGTAGAAACAGTGACACCCAATAGCAATGAGCACACTTAGAGTTTGGGTTTCTAAATATCACTATCATATAGAAGATAAAAATAATTCCTTGGGAAAAGTGATTAGATCCCAGGGCCAGGGCAGGGAAAGTACAATATGGGTCTAAATATCTTGTGGTGCCAGAAAGTAAGAAAGTGCTTTAAAAAATTATGAGACCATGTTGAGATTTCACAGAAACCAGTGGTCAAACAGGAAATTATTTGAGCAAAAGAAAAAAGTATAGTAAGGAAATAAAACCCATTGAATAAAATAAATATTGATGATACTGATGTAAATAATTGAAAAATAAATAAAGTAAAGGGACAGTAAAATATTAATACATGTAGAAGGACTAATGGAAATTGTTTGGCAAACACACGAGTAATGTTTATTGTAGTTAAGGTTCATCAGTGAATGTCCAAATGACTGAGCATATATGATGAGGAAAATATATTTGTCCAATTTCGAAGCATCTTCTCCAATATACTTGTGTTTTTGTTTTGTTTTGTTTTTAAATCCTCACCTGAGGATATTTTCCCATTGATTTTTAGAGAGTGAAAGAGAAAGGGGAAGAGAGAAAAATATCAATGTAAGAGAAACACATGATTGGTTGTCTGCTGCACGTGCCCTGACCATGGCCCTGGCCAGGAAGGGGCCCAGGCCAGGGAGGGGTCCTGGCCAGGGAGAAGCCTGCAACAGAGGTACGTGCCCTTGACCAGAATTGAACCCAGGAACTCTCAGTCCACAGGCCAATGCTCTATCCAATGAGCCAAACCAGCTAGGGCTATACTGGTTGACTATAACGGGAAACTTGTAATTATAAGTGGAGAAACCTGATTTACAGCATCTATCTTAAAATAAGTGATCAGAGTTAACATCATAAGTAGGAAATTGTATCATGCATTCCTGATATTATGCACTGAGAAGTATATAACATGATAATTATGGTAATCTATCCCAACATGTATTATCTGAATTTAAACATGAGACATCGGACACATCCAAATAGTACTTAGTACTCTCCAAAGGTGTCAAGGTTATCAATGCAAGTTGAAAGAACCCAAAGGGACATGACAAACTAAATACAAGCTGGGATCTTAGGTGGGATCTTATATTGTAAAAAAGGACATTCATGGGATCATTGATAAGTTTGAGTAGGTCTGAGTTTACTTAATCAAATTATAGCAAAGTCGGTTTCCTGATTTCTTTTAAATTTTGTTTTATTGCTTAAAGTATTACAAAGAGTATTACATATGTCTCCTTTTTTTTTTTCCTGCCCTTTACCTTCCCCCGGCCTCCCCTACCCCCCAGTGTCTTGTGCCCATTGGTTATGCTTATGTGCATGCATACAAGTCCTTCGGTTGATCTCTTACCCCCCCACCCTAACCCACCCCGGCCTTCCCGCTGTAGTTTTGACAGTCTGTTCGATGCTGCTCTGCCTCTGTATATTTTTGTTCATCAGTTTATAATTGTCTTAATTATCTATAAATGAGTGAGATCATGTGGTATTTTTCTTTCATTGACCGGCTTATTTCGCTAAGTGAAATAAGTTTCCTGATTTTGACATTTGTACTCTGGTTGTGTAAGTAACAACACTTGGAGAAATCTGGGCTAAGAATATATGAAACACTTTCCTGCATTTGCAAGTGTTTCCTAAGTACAAATTATTTTTAAAAGAATAAGTAAAAGATAAAAACTTGAAACCGGACTTACAAATTCACTCATCCTTTCTTCTTTTTATTTATTTATTCAACAAGGAATTATCAAGGCTTACTATGAACTAGAAATTGTTTTCTATGCTGGGAGTAGAGACATACATAGGATAAATAAAAACACTCCTTTCTTGGAGCTTTTGCACCATTTGAGGAGAGAAATTAGAAGACGAGAAATGCAGTATTTGTATACAGTAATTACAAATCCTTACAGATTGATAAAGATAAAGAAAATAAAATAGATTGCTGATGTGATTGCTATTAACACAATGGGGGCAGGAAAAAGAGACAACTTTATAGCCAGTCATTTGGGATGGCACCTCTGCAAACGAAATCGAAAAGCAGACCACAAGAGGATCTGACAGAAAAGGAAAGATCCAACTTAATGATAAAATTTAAAGAAACAGAACCCATTGGATGAGTTTTTTTATATATATTTACAAGAATATTTCAGCTTTAGTATAAGCCTTCAATTAAAAATATCACTTTGCTACAAGAGTCATAAAATGTTTGTGATAAAGTGTTTATACACAGGAAATTAAACATTGCAAAATGCTTTTGAAGAGAAATGAATAAGTTGATAAGGATATACTTATCTCATTGGGATGTTTTACCTAGCACAATACTTACCTAGCTATACATGTTTTGCAGACCATCAATCCTCTTTGAAAGGAGAATAAAACTATGTCATTCACAAAAAAAACAACATTTCCAAATCAAGTAGAGGTCTACATACTAAATTACCTTTCAGAACTGGAAGACTATTGATTCACTTTAATGCAAACATGGTTGCATTTGAAACTAAAGTCAAATCATACTTAATAGAAAAGTAGCATGACAAAATGATTTCACAGTGACAATAAAAGGGAATCTAAAGTCAGAAATTTGAAGTTATTTTCCAAATAACAGAGCTCAGGAAGTTCTATAATTTCACTATTTTCACAGATGTTCCAGAACTGAAATTATGATTCTCCTTTAAAACCTGCTCCTCCCCTTGCATTCCTTATCTTTGCTAATGGCTCCTGTGTCTACAATTTGTCCAAGTCAGAAACTTTCTCTTTTTCCTTTTCCCTACACCTTGAAATAAAAGTGATGGTTACATCTGATGTACTATATCTTTAATTTCTTCTTTTGATAGTCCCATTACTGTTCCCCTGTTTCAAACTCTGATCCTCCTTGCTTTAGATTATATTATATTTTTCTCCAAGTTTATTTCTCTTCCTCTACTAACTTCACTACCTCAGTCACCTCCCCATAGAGGATCTTCTGAAAACAACTGTTATTTCATGCCATCATTAATGACCCACATTTTCACAAATCTAATTATATCAGCATCACATTGATATTATGGCCTAATACTTTTATAGCCTCCATCCCTATGATTATCTCAACATTACCACCATACTTATTTGCCATTTCCCAAATACAGCATGTTCCTCATGAGAGTCAGTATATTTCATGGTTAAGAGTGTGGGCTCTCTAGGTAGAGACATCTGGTTTAAATTCTGCTTTGCTGCTTATTAGCTGTGTGACTTAGTGCCCTCTCTGTGTCTTCATTTCTTCCCCTGTGAAGTAATGATCAACATGGTATCCACATCTGTGGCTGTCCTAAAGAATAAAAGGATTAATCCTCCTTAAGAATTTAGGAACTGACATGGAAATAGAGATGGCTCAATAAATGTTAGCTATGATGATGATGATGATAAGGAGGATACTGATGCCGAAGTAAACCTCAAGATTTTTGTAAATTTTGTTTTCTTTTCCAGACACACCATCTTTTCCAATCTAGGCCTCTGCTTGGCAAACTCTGAGTCAAGTTTCATGACATAGGTAAAGTTTCACATAATGAAACAAGTCTTGTCTGAGCTCACAAATATCTATTACAGGGTATAACCTATTATACTGTACATATTTACTTGCCTGTTAGTGCATGTAACATGTATACAGTATAAATCTGTGTGTATTTGTAAAATTATCATAATAATATTTCCTACATCATAGGATTTTATGAACAGTAAATGAGATCTTTGTAAATTTCTTCCAAAAGTGCCTGGCACATCAGGAACCATGCGAGTGTTATCTGTTACATTGCTGTTTTATTACTATTATCTAAACTTTGAGCTCCTTGGAGTGGAGACTGCCTTACCAGTATTTATTATCACAGCTTCAATACCCAGTGCACATATGGCGCTAAATAAGTATGGTCATAAGTATATGTGAAATGTAAAAATGTCAAACTCATAGAAACAGAGAATAGAAAGGGGTTACCAGGGGCAAGGGGATTGGGGAAATGAAGAAATATTGGTAAAAAGGTACAAAATATCAGTGAGAAGAGAAATAAGTTCTAGAGACCTAATGTATGCATGGTTACTATAGTTAATAATCATGTATTTTATATGTGAAATTTGCTAAGAGGTTAGATGTTTATTTCTCAACATACACAATGTAAATATATGAGGTGATGGTTAATTAGTTTGATTATGGTAATCATTTAACAATGTATAAATATATCAAAACATCATACAGTACATGCTACATATATACAATTTTTATTTGTCAATTATACCCCAATAAAGGTGGGGGGGTGAGTTTAATAACTTATGAATGAAAGATCTAGTTTAGCATGATTTAGAAAATTAAAACAAATTAAGAGCTTTTATTTTATTTATAGCGCCACCCTCCCCCCCCCCCCCAAAAAATAAACGTATAGACACTGAAGACAGTGGTGATCAGATAAGGACTACTGTTAAATAATAGAGCATGAAACACAAGAAAATATTGCCCCCCACACAGTGTTCCTTAGTCCACTCTCAATGCTACCATCGGAAGTTAGTATTCTGGTGTACCTCTTCAAAATACTCTAAAATTCTAGACACTTAAAAGCTCTATCGTCATTGATGTTTCTATCCCTCACTCCATCTCCCTTCCTCTCTCTGAAATCAATAAAAACATTTACAAAAGCTCTGAATACAAGAAGACTCTGGTCTAGTCGTGAATTAATGGAAACCAACTGAAAAATTACAAGCATAATCAATGAATTCTGTGCCTTACGAATAACCTTTATCGCTGCACTAATTAAATGTCTCCAACCACGAAAAGGATGCCTAGCAGCATTCTATCATTAAACAAATGTTTATTGTGAGTCCACTCTGTGCCAAGCACCAGCGAGGCATTGGGACAGTGTCTAACAGAATGAATATACTTTCTTATAAGGAGATCTGAGTCTTTAGGGAAGATAGGCATTCAATAAGAACAGCTCTTACCTCTGAAGTGTTGCTCAAAGAGAGACCTTAAAACTCAAGACGGTCACAGAAAGTATGTGCTACTTTCTTTTTTACGGCAGCATAGTATTCATTGTGTAGATGTACCACCATTTTTTAATCCACTCATCTGCTGATGGGCACTTAGGCTGTTTCCAAATCTAAGCTATGGTAAATTGTGCTGCTATGAACATAGGGATGCATGTATCTTTTCTGACTGGTGTTTCTGATTTCTTGGGATATATTCCTAGAAGTGGGATCACTGGGTCAAATGGGAGTTCCATTTTTAATTTTTTGAGGAAACTCCATACTGTTTTCCACAGTGGCTGCACCAGTCTGCATTCCCACCAGCAGTGCATGAGGATTCCTTTTTCTCCACATCCTCACCAGCACTTGTCATTTGTTGATGATAGCCATTCTGACAGGTATCTCATTGTCAATTTGATTTGCATCTCTCAGATGATTAGTGAGTTTGAGAATGTTTTCATTTATCTCTTGGCCTTTTGTATGTCCACTTTCAAAAAGTGTCTATTTAGGTCCTTTTTCCATTTTTTGATTGGGCTGTTTATCTTCCTTTTGTTAAGATATATGAGGTCCCTATAAATTTTGGAGATTAGATCATTATCAGATATAACATTGGCTAATATGTTCTCCCATACAGTGGGTTTTCTCGTTGTTTTGTTGATGGTTTCTTTTGCTGTGCAACTTTTTTATTTTTGTTTAGTCCCATTTGTTTATTTTCTCCTTAGTTTCCATTGCCCTAGGAGAGATATTGGTAAAGATATTGCTTCAACATATGTCTGATATTTTGTTGCCTGTGGATTCTTCTAAGATTTTTATGGTTTTGTCGTACATTTAGGTTCTTTATCCATTTTGAGATTATTTTTGTGTATGTTGTAAATTGGTGGTTTGGTTTCATTTTTATGCATGTATCTGACCAATTTTCCCAGTGCCATTTATTGAAGAGATTGTCTTGACTCCATGTATGCTCTTGCCTCCTTTGTCAAATATTAATTGAGCATAATGGCTTGGGTTGATTTCTGGGTTCTCTGTTCTGTTCCATTGGTCTATATGTCTGTTCTTGTGTCAGTACCACACAGTTTTGAGAACAGTGGCTTTGTAATACAGCTTGATATCTGGTATTGTGATCCCTCCAACTTTGCTCTTCTTTCTCAGGATTGCTATGGCTATTTGGGTCTTTTTTTATTCCATATGAACTTTTGGAGACTTTGTTCTAGGCCTGTGAAATATGCCATTGGTATTTTGATGGGTATTGCATTAGATCTATAAAATGCTTAGGGTAGTGTGGACATTTTAATGATGTTGACTCTACCGATCTATGAATACAGTATATTCTTCCACTTGTCTTCCTCTCTCTTTTTTTTAATGTCCTGTAGTTTTCCAAGTACAGGTCTTTAATCTCCCAGTTAAGTTTATTCCTAGGTATCTTAACGTTTTTGTTGCAATGGTAAATGGGATTGCTTTCTTAGTTTCTCTTTCTGTGAATTCATTATTGGTGTATAAAAAAGCCATTGATTTCTGGATGTTAATTTTATATCCTGCTACATTGCCAAATTCATTTATTAAGTCTAGAAGTTTTTTGATGGAGTCTTTAGGGTTTTCTATGTACAATATCAGTCTGCAGGCTGACACTCTGTCCACTGAGCCAAACCGGCTAGGGCAGGATTATGTGATTTTTGTCTCTCAATTGGTTTATGTGATGTATCACATTTATTGATTTACAGATATTATAATAGCCTTGCATCCCTGGGATAAATCCCACTTGTTCATGTCGTATGATCCTTCTAATATAATGCTGGATCTGATCTGCTAGAATTTTGTTGAGGATTTTAGTACCTACGTTCATCAAGGATATTGGCCTCTAATTCTCTTTCTTTGTAGTGTCTCTATCTGGTTTTGGGACTAGGGTAATGCTGGCTTCATAGAAAGACTTTGGAAGATTTCCTTCCTCTTGAATTTTTTTGAATTGTCTGAGGAGGATAGGTTTTAGTTCTTCTTTGAATGTTTGGTAAAACTCCCCTGTGAAGCTGTCTGGCCCAGGGCTTTTTTTTTTGCTGGAGGGTTTGTGATTACTGCCCAATTCCCTCAATAGTCATTGGCCTATTCAGATTTTTTTTATTCTTCCTAATTGAGTTTTGGAAGGTTGTATTTTTCTAGAAATATGTCCATTTCTTCTAGGTTGACTGGTTTGTTGGAATAAAGTTGTTCATAGTATATTTTTTACAATCCTTTGTATTTCTGTGGGGTCTGTTGTTATTTCACCTCTTTCATTTCTGATTTTATTTATTTGGGTCCTCTCTCTTTGCTTCTTTTGTGAGCCTGGCTAGAGGTTCATCAATCTTGATTATCCTTTCAAAGAACCAGCTCTTGGTTTTATTGATCTTTTGTAATTTTTTTTTTGTCTCCATGCCATTTATTTCCAATCTGATCTTTATTATTTCCGTCCTTCTCCTCATTCTGGGCTTTTCTTGTTACTCTCTTTCTAATTTTTTAAGTTGTAGAGTTAAATAGTTTATTACAGTTTTCCTTGTTTTTTGAGGTAGGTCTGTAATGCTATGAACTTCCCTCTCAGGACTGCTTTCACTGTGTCCCATAGATTTTGGATTGTTTTGTTTTAATTGTCATTTGTTTTCAGAATGTTTTTTATTTGTCCTTTGATCTCTTTGGTAACCCAATCATTGTTTAATAACATGCTACCTCCAAATGTTTGAATTTTTTATTGTTTTTATTGTAGTTGATTTCTAATATTATACCATTGTGATCTGAGGAGATGCTTGATATGATTTTAATCTTCTTGAATTTGAAGAGACTGTGCCTGTTTCTCAATATGTGGTCTATCTTTGAAAATGTTCCATGTGCACTTGAGAAGCATGTATATTTTGTAGTTTTGGGGTGAAATGTTCTGAAGATGTCAATTAAGTCTATCTGATCTAGTGAGTCATTTAGGATTTCTGTTTCTTTGATGATTTTTTGTCTAAAAGCTTAAAGTCCCCTAGTATGATTGTATTGCTATTGATTTCTCCCTTGATATCTTCCAGAAGTTTCGTTATGTATTTGGGTGCTCCTGCATTGAATGTATATATGCTTACCTGAGTTATATCCTCCTGTTGTATCGACCCCTTTAGTATTAGTAAGTGGCCTTTTTATCGCTTGTTATGGCCTTCACTTTGAGGTATATTTTTGTCAGATATAAGTACTGTTACCCCAGTATTTTTTTCATTTCCATTTGCCTGAAAAAATATTTTTCCATCCCTTCACTTTCAGTCTGTGTGAGTCACCTGTTCTGAGGTGGGTCTCTTCTAGACAGCATATATATGGGTCATATTTTCTTTTTTTTTTTTTTAAGTCAGTCAAATGTGGTTGGGGTCATATTTTCTTATCCATTCAGCCACTCTATGTGTTTTGATTGGAGCATTTAATCCATTTCTGTTTAAGGTTATTATTGATAGGTACTTGTTTGTAGCCATTTTTATTCTTTATGCCTGTGTTTCTTCTTCCCTTTCTATTTCTTCCTTTTATAACAGTTCTTTAGCATTTCTTACATTGCTAGCTTGGTAGTGATAAACTCCCTTAGCCATTTTTTTGTCTGAAAGCTCATGATTTCCCATTTAATTTTGGATGATAACCTTGTTGGATAGAGTGTTCTTGGATTCAATCCCTTGCTTTGCATCACATTGTATACTTCATTCCACTCCCTTCCCTCTGGCCTGATGTGTTTCTGTTGAGAAACATTTGATAATCTAATGGCAGATCCCTTGCAGATCCCTCTGTCTCTCTCTTGCAGCCTTTAAGATTCTCTCTTTGTCTTTAATATTTGCCATTGTAATTACAACTTGTCTTGGTGTGGGTCTTTTGGGGTTCATCTTTTTTGGCACTCTTTGTGCTTGTGTGACTTGGAGTCTTTTTATAATTTCACTAGAGGCCAGATGAACGAAATTCATGCAAGACTAGGCCTTCCTTCCCCCGGCTGCCAGCACCAACTTCCCTCTGGCACCCGGGACCCAGGCTTCCCTCTAGCCCAGTGGTTCTCAAACTTCCGGCCCTTTAAATACAGTTCCTCATGTTGTGACCCAACCATAAAATTATTTTCGTTGCTACTTCATAACTGTAATTTTGCTACTGTTATGAATCTTAATGTAAATATCTGATATGCAGGATGGTCTTAGGTGACCCCTGTGAAAGGGTTGTTTGACAGCCAAAGGGGTCACGAGCCACAGGTCTAGCCACTGGCAGGCACCTGGGACCTGGGCTTCCCTCGCAGCCTCAGATTCATCCAGAAGGTTGTCTGGAAGGACATATGGAAGGATGTCTGGCCTAATTAGCATTATGCATTTATTATTATAGATGAATTATTCAGGAAAGGTATTATCAACATTTTACATACAGGGAAACATACCTGGAGTGAGAGCTAGAGATGTCTTTATGAGATTAAGTTATATGTATTGGTTTTGTTTGTATACATGTGTCTGAGTGACAAAATGTGCTTGGTTAGTTCACATTAATTTTTTGTTATACAGTAACACTAATAGAAAAAAGTATATGGCAATAGCTTCTCATCCCATATTGCAGAGTAATTATCTAATAAACATTTATTATTATTAGAATGTGATCTTAATTTATTTGAAGGCAAAACATGTAAATAATGTATTTTCTGGACTTGCCTCCTAAAACAATCCTAAGCAGAACAATTCTTTATTTGGCATGGCAGATGGAAGTCTGTCATTGACTCTGGGAAGCAAAATGGCAGCTGGAGAAAAGAAAATCTGTGAGGCAGAGTGAGTAGCAGCATTTCATAATTGAGTGCTGAGATAAAGTGTTGATTTCCTGCCTCCATATCTTTATAGATGTCAAGTTTAGAACATGAAGGCCCACAGTATCTAAATCTGTTTTTCTTCTAGGGTAGAGTCACATGTTTATCTGCTTGTATGTATCCATATCTTCCATCCAAGCACTATTGTCAGAATCAAGAACCAATAGATCTGGCTAGGACATAGGGAGGCAATTTATAACTTTTCAGGTGTTGTATTTACCTCAGGGATTTTCTAAGACTAAATACATTTTTAGTTTAGTGTTGCCCATATTTATCTTTAAAATACCAATTGCACCTTTAAAATAGTACCAGCTTATATTTTTATTGCACAGAGGTATTTTGAATTAAATCAATATAGGTAAGATAATATATATGTTTTTCTATTCACTACCCAATTTCTTAGATTTATATTTGTTTATAACAGCAGAAACAAGGGTGTAATCTGTAATGGTAACTGGTATCATTAAAAGAAAGCAAATGCAACATTGGGGATTAGGACTGTTGTCTTTTTCTTTATTTTAAGTAGCTGTATAAACTTGGGCAAGCCAATGTAGTTTTGAAGGTCTTATTGCTTGTCATGTCTCAAAATATGCCTTTATTTTAACTAGAGGCCCGGTGCATGAAATTCATGCACTCGGGTAGGGGGTCCCTCAGCCCAGCCTGTGCCAGAAGCCCTTGGGAGCAGCCCTAAGCCATCAGTTGGACATCCTTAGTGCTGCCACGGAGGCAGGAGAGGCTCCCACCACCGCCACTGTGCTTGCCAGCCATGAGCCTGGCTTCTGGCTAAGCAGCACTTCCCCTGTGGGAGCACACTGACCACCAGGAGGCAGCTCCTGTGTTGAGTGTCTGCCCCCTGGTGGTCAGTGTACATCATAAAGTGGTTGAACATCCTTAGCATATCATTAGCATATTACTCTTTGATTGGTTGAATGGATGACAAGATATCTGGACACTTACCATATTAGGCTTTTATTATATAGGATTAGTTGTGAATTATATGTCTTTGTCCCAAAATTATTAACATTCATAGAGCATCTTCTATGAATAAGGCATTTCAATTCTTGATATTTTTCAAACATAATCTCATTTATTCTTGCTATAACTACTTGAAAGTCAACCTCATTTAATAGTTATAAACATGAGAATCAGAGAAGTTAATAGCTAGCTGAAGGTCACAGAGCTATGACATGACATAATAGGGATTTACACATCGATCTCTTTGAGGATTGACTTCTTTGGTATATTTTACCAATTCTCAAACATCAAGGAAAGCTTTCCTAACATGCACCTAAATAAAATCTCAAGAAAAAACAGATAAGATTATTGAAATTCAAATCTTTCTCCCCTATCTACAAATGGAAACCCATACTTTGGTATTTGAACACTTGGGGGGAAAGATTTGGTGAATGCAGATGATGACTGCATGAAAACAATACAAGGGAAACAATCCCTTATATCTTCAATATTTCACGAATTTAGTAAGGTCTCTAAAATACCTAGGAAAGTATTGGCACATATCTCAGACAGGTGGGATTATCATATGTTCTTGAAATTTAAGAAGAATATAGAGAGATTAGCATATTATAAATTAGGAAGATGAGAACACTTATGACATCACATGAGAAACATATGAATGGACTGGGCATTGTTCAGCCTGGGTAGAAAAACATTATAAATTATATTTGCAGTATGTGGACATTTGAAGGTTCAGCAGGCAAAACTACAATTAGGCAATGGACAAAATATTAAAGAAAAGGTTCAACTGATAATTACAAACAAACCATAGAAAAATTTCCTGATGATTAAAGTGAACTAATGATGAAATGGGCTATCACCTAAGTGGGAAATCAACCAGAGAGATCAGTTGACTATTTGGAACTGATGGTATGGCATGGACTCACTGATAAATCCAGAGTTGATATGGCAATGCTGATATCAGATGTGAATCTATAACACTGGTATTTCCTCCTGGTTCAACTCCAGCATAGTCGTTTGGTGACTATGCATGAATGCCTTGCTTTCCATCTGACTGCCTCAAAGACAAAGGGGTGCCTATCTTAGTGCCTTCATTGCTTTGTTGATGAACAAAAAACATTTCTGTGTTAAATGGGTCTTATAAAACTTAGTTGTTAACCAAAACAGTATAAAACCATAGACATTTTGGCTACACACTCTCTAACTAGAAAACTTATTTAGAAGAAAAATTCCAAAGACCAAAGTCTGGCTTGGATAAATTAAAAAAACAAACACAAAAACAAACAAACAAACAAAACAAACAAACAAACAAACAAACAACCACTTGGCAATTTGGACAGCTCAGAGCTTTCACTGTGATTGCTACGTCAGTTTCTTATCTGTTCCTAACTTCTTTGTATTGGCAACAAGTCTGTCTTTGGAACTGCCTCTCTTGAGGCAAAAGTATCCCCCACTGCCTTCCTGTATCCCATAAAGTTTCGTTGTAGCTGGACACAAACCATCTAAAGTTTTACAAAGCTCTCTTTCTGAAGATGGCATAGTAACCTACCTGGGAGTAACCTTTTAAAAAGATAACTGTGGCTCTAATTTAGCTCCCTTTCAGGGGCAATATGGGAAAGTTTATTTATTTATTTTATTTATTTCATCAACAAATGAGAGATGTGAACCTTCCAAGTCTATCTCTATCCATCCTCACTTCTTCCCAATCCTTCATACACACCTCCTTCACCTGAATTATTTAGGACCTACTGAAAATGCTACTCCCGCAACATTGTTTCTGGAAGTCAGCTGTGCCATACTCTGCTTCTCCTTTACTTCCAGGGGTTTTCATCAATCACTGAGAATTATGGGCCCTTATGACAACTGCTGCAATCATCAATTTATCTCTTATAAGACTGCTAAAGGACCTCTGTGTTTTCTTATTTTATGTTCGGGGTCTGTGCCCAATACTCCTCTCCCTGTAAGACAAAGAGTAGGGACTGGTGAATATTTGTTAGCCAGGCAATGAACGAGTCGATACCATTCATTACAGTCTGAACTCCTCTCTGGAGTAAAGACAGTGGGGAGGACTATCCAAGTGGATATTGGAAAAAAAAAAAGCTATTATTTTGCTTTATACAACATAGGATGTCTTGCCACAAAGCCCAGCCAGTTCCAAAGCTCACATAGAATATGCTGCTTTTTGTCAACCAAAGAAATCAGTCTCGTTAGAGGCACATCATGCCTCGCCTTCCTTTTTTAATAAGCTACTATTTGCATCTTTCACTCTGCCTACACTTAAAGATCATCAAAGACATGTCATCCAGCATACTACACATACAGTCAGAGAGTCTGACACCTCTGAGGATATGCCCACCCAGAAATCCGATTACAGAAAATTAACTGGTATATCATATCTAGAGCTATTTTAAATAAGGCTATTCTGTGATAATCATGTGGAAACAATGCAAGATAGTCCCTTTGTGCAGTAAACACAGCCCTATTCTAACACATCACAATGAAGTATAATAAAAAACGTGAAGAACATGTTCATTAATTATAGATTATAAAAAAATAAAAAACAATTATCTCCTAGACTTCACCTAATGTCTCCACGTGATAAATCTTCAGGAGTGGATGTGTGCTTGTTTTTGACAGCCTCTATTTTTCTTTCTTTATAGTCCCCTCATTTATTTTACTGCAACTATGCTTTCACTCCTGAAAGAAGCCTTTCAGACACAGACTGTAAGTAGTAGTTACTTCTTCCAAAATACAAGTCTGGCATGACCAATTAGACCAATTACATGTCCCTCCCTCACATTCTGAAAATTGGGTAGAAAACATTGGTTTCTGTTTCTCCTGAGCAGGTGTATCTTTTTTTCTTTTTCCTTTTTCCTTTATTGTTTGAGCCAGCGTATCATAACTGGATTGTGCTGCTATGAAATTGCTGTCTTAGTCCTTATACCTAATACCTGCATCCTGATCATTCAGAAGCCTGCTTTTCTAGCCCTTTCTCTTTTATGTAAGGTATTTCCCCCCCCCCCCCGCCCTTATCTCCTCTTTCTGGGTTCTGAAACGACTTTGACATTTTCAACAAGACAAAAAACAAATATAAACAAAATAAAACACAAGATTGTACCAAATGAAAGAATAATTGATGAAATTAGGATTAAAAAAATTCCCTTTTGTATTTATTCAATGAGTTACATAGTTTTCACTAAATGCAATGTACCCACGGAGGTAGATGTACAGAGGTGACATAACAACAAATTGAATGATGGCCTCGGGGAGACCGTGATATGTAGAATGAAATATCAATGCCTCGTAGAGGATATGAGGAATATACAAAGATGGTTACTGCATAGCAGAGGATATGATGAAACACTACATTAAAGATCTAGATACATTGCTATAGGAATTCTGAAACAAGCAAAATTAGTTATGGCTTAAGGAGCAGACATAACCAAAGTCATTGTTAAAGGGGAAATACACACATTGCATGAGGAAACAGAAAAGTCAAAACTGTGTCAGTCCTGGAAAATTTGAGGAAAAAGTCAGAAACCATGCAGATGACTCAATCAGGAGGTCATTTAGACTGGAAAGTCAACTAAATAGAAGGGAACAGTGGAAAGAGGCCATTAAATCAAGTAGGGGTGAGATCATGGAAGCCCGTTTATTTGTAAAACAACTACAGTCAGATTATTAGCCTAACAGCTGTGTGGAGGAGGACACCGGGCCTGATAGAAACCAAGAGATCATCACCATGGTCCCCTGAGAGTGTGAGCTGGTCTTTAAAATTCTGAACATGTTCAGCCTTATAAAAAGGGAGCCCTTTGACTCTCATCCTTTTAATTTGTTGCTTAAACAAGAAAAACAGACTCATTGGTAGATCATTCTATTTTAGAGTAACATTCAAATCTTACAGAGAAAACCTTAAAATTTCATTTAAGTCAGCAGAAAACTGAAGAATAGGCATTGCTTAAATTTTTTGCATCATTGATATATATCTGCAATGGATTCTATTCTTAAAAGCACAGAGAATTCAGAACGAGTGGGTTTTTCTCTAATTTTATCTCTCTATATCTCTATTATTTGGTCCTGACTTTTTAAAAAAAATATTTTCTCCCTTTACAGATGAAGTAATAACCTGACCACCAACATACTTAGAAGGTTATTTATATTTGCTTTCTCTTTCAATCCAGAGAATAACAGCCAGATAAAGAATTTCCTCCGGCATCCTGAATAAATACACTGTGCTTTCAGTGAGCCTCATTGAATCATTTAGCATTCACCAAGTCTGGCTAGAAGATAGAGTTCCATATATAATTTTAAAAGCCATATGTAGAAAGCCAAATCTAAACAATGACAGCTGAGGCATTTTTTAAACTAAAGACATATCATAAAACATGCTGGCTTCCTTAATGAGCACATAGGATGCTTTTGCACACATTGTTTTGCTTATATCTTAAATAAAAAATTGCATTAAAAATGTCCTCATGTTGACAGTACTTTTCTGAGAGGTATGATGAAAAATCAAAACCTAAAATTAAATGTAAGAAGGTCCCCCAGATATTACTGGGAGCCAAGACAATAATAGATCTGTTTAAATGTAATACTATGAGGTTTGTGGCAAGACAGACAGATGATAGATGATAGATAGATAGATAGATAGATTAGATAGATAGATAGATAGATAGATAGATAGATTAGATAGATAGATAGATAGATAGATAGATAGATAGATAGATAGATAGGGCACAGACTGCTATCAGGCAGAATCTAATAAAATAAAATAAAAATAAAAAACTCCTGGCAAAATCCAAATTGAAGTGCTTCATGTCTGCTCAGGGCAAGGCTTGTAAGATCTCAGTGAGAAGTGCTGTTGGCTGAATGGTAACTTGTGCACGGAATGTGCCCTGGTGAGCTTTGCCACTTCCTGCCAGCATGGTACAGTGCTTTCTCCCATCGACTCTTCCCCAGTCTGCAAGGGACTCAGTGGGTATATTACAGGACAGTAATTATTTGCTCAAATGGATTTTAATGAAAACTGGCAGGTACTTGTTTTTCCTTAAAGGCCAATATGGCCTAGACAACAGATGCCTAAATCTCTTTAGAGAGCAACAGGGAAATGAGTATTTCTTACTGTTACTCTTGCTGCTATTTTTACCTCAAGCGGTTCTTGGCTTCGCCTAGTCTAGAGTACAGCCTGCTTCCTGGATGCTGCTACATTCATCTTCACAGCATGGTGAACAGGTGTCAACTATGATGATCTTGGTTTTGTAGATGGCAAGAGGAACTCTCTGAAGTTGCAATGACCTACAGCTGCAGCTGCCCCGAACATAGTAGGTTTATTATTATTATTATTAATTTAAATGAGGGGGGCCAGTTAAGTGGAAAACAGAAGAGAGGAAAGACTATTTTTGAAATAACTATTTATTATAGTTCTTGTTTATATAGTATTATTTAATCTTAACACTGATGATGAGAAAAGTGAGCTTTTAGAAATAGCCAATGTTGTCCAAGGTCATGGAGCAAATTAAGCGTCAGAGCCAGAATTTCAACCAAGATGATCCCTGCTGCACTCTGAAGGTTGATCTTCACTACTATGGCAGTTCATTTGTCTTTATTTGCCAGAGGTTCTGTACAGAAACAGCAATTATGACTTAGCTACCTGGCTTGAGAAGGTGAGGAAAGTAGGAGGTAAGTGAATCCATCAATATACAAATCAACTTCTCCCTATCCTAGAAAGGCAGCTTGCTTTAATCATTCTACATATGTTCCTGTGGACTTCCTACTATTGCATATCACATCTTGAAGTTGACAGGGGATCTTGTCTCCTAACCCAGATATTGCAGATGGGGGATCCATCAAAATGTTTCACCCAGGATCAAATGTATAAATTTTTTTTCTATCCAGATTGCTTCTGCACTTGCTGGAGGAGACTCCAGAGAGAAAAGTTTGACAGGGAATTATAACATAAAGCTTACAAGAATAAGTCTTGCCCTAGCTGGTTTGGCTCAGTGGATAGAGCGCCGGTCTGTGGACTGAAGGGTCCCAGGTTCGATTCCAGTCAAGGGCACATGCCCTGGTTGTGGGCTCAATCCCCAGTGGAGGGCATGCAGGAGGCAGCCAATCAGTGATTCTCTTCATTGATGTTTCTATTTTTTCTCTGCCTCTACCTTCCTCTCTGAAATCAATAATAAAAAAAGGATAAGTCTTTATGCATTCATTACTAATTTTGTTCCAGCCTTTTCCAAGGAAACTATTTTTAGTAAGACTCTTGTATGAAATCATGGGTTTCATGGTTGGAGTGTACGTATGTGTGTGCATGAAATAATGACAGGTAAAATACTTTATTTCTAAGACTTGAGAAATATAAAAAAAATACATAGTCGTAAAAGCTCATACTGTCTACCAAGGTTTCAAAAACAGGTAAATTTGAATAACCCAAAACCAGTAAATGTTACTTGTTTTATACTAACCCAGTGAACTAAAATTACTTCAGATCATTCTCTGATGTCAAAAAACAAATAAATAAAAACTAAAAAATGAACACAAACCATAGTTGCACAAATAATCTTGATTATATTATATCAATTGCAAGGGCATTTTTTTTATAATAAACACTAATACTAATCATTCCCTGGAAATTTTATCCATTTTAATCCCAACACTAAGTGGATAACATCTGGTCCATCCACTGTTTTGTTTTTTTTTTTTCCCCAGCTAATTTAATATGAGATTATTGATTAATGAAAATAGGTCAACCATGAAAATTGATGACTTTTAATGGTTATTGCTCCTCTGAAATTAAAGTCACAAAAACAAACATGTTATGTTTACCAAATTAGGGGACGGAGTTGGTCTAAATATACTCGAGAGAGAGAGAGACAGAGAAAATGAGACAGAAAGGCTCTCTCAACCCTTTTGAGCGGAGACAGAGACACAACAGACCAGGAGCTTGTTGTTTCTCAATAGAAAAGGAGCAGGATATACATAATTTAAATAGAAAAGAGAGTGGTGAATAGATAATAGTATGAATTGGAGAAATAATATACATTTTTATCAGTAAGCTAGAGACACAGGCTCTGTTGGTTTAAGTGTTGCAGTGAAACTTAAAAATGATGACTCAAGGAGCTTACAGCTTATAGCACTTAATCTGGACCTGACACTTGCTACTGATTCACAAGTAAGGCTCAGTCTTGGGGCCTACTGATAACATTTAGACAAGTTTAATCAACACAGCTTCGCTGGATGTACACATTGTTTTAAACAGTTGTTTTTTTAAAAGACAGCATGAGGTGCTCCTACTGTCTTTCAAGGCAGAAAAGGGTCTCCTCGTGGGCTTTGCCTGTTTTTTCATTTTGTTATTTTGAGAGCTTGTTTGGAGGTTCTAGCAGGGGAGCACAGCTACTCGTATACCCTTGACCGAAGACCGGTCCTCTCCTCGCGGGGGGGGGGGGGGGGGTGGGGGGGGGATGGGGGGGCGGGGAGGTCGTCCTCTTCGACCAAGCGCGCAGCTTCGGGAGGAACGCACATGGATCGGTGAGGGAGGAGGGGGACACCTGCCTATCCAGCCAGATCAGCCGAATCAACCCTGGCGATCAATGGGGTGACAGATGTCGCAGCCAGATCGCCCTCACATCCATTTTTTGTTATTTTGTTTGTGTTTGCTTATATATCCACTAGGGGCCCAGTGCACAAATTCATGCACGGGCAGGGTCCCTCGGCCTGGCTGGTCATCTGGGCCCGTGAGGGCCGGCCAGTGGGGGCGCAGAAGGTTGGCCGGCTGGGGGTAGGGGCCATGGGAAGTTGGTTGGCTGCACCGATTGAGCGGGACCGATGGGGGCCAGCCGGCAGGGCTGAAGGACCTCGGGAGGTTGGCTGGCGGCGGGAGGTTGGCTGTGGGAGTGCACTGACCACCAGGGGGCAGATTCTGCACTGAGCATCTGCTCCCTGGTGGTCAGTGCACATCATAGTGACCAGTTGCTTGGTCGTTTGGTCACTTAGGCTTTTATATATATAGACAGGTACACCCCTTTGCAATGTTTCAGCATTCAGACTACATAGGGAGGGTATTTAAGTAACAGCACTTGTCACACAGAGAAGCTGATTAAATAACAATAACATAATAGAAATGTCTTTATGTTTCATATAGGGACCAGCTCGTAGGCATTATTAGTACCAAATACAAGAGATTATTTGAAAATCTAAATGCCCACGGTAGAAACCATTGTGGATAATATAAAATAATAAAATGTATATTTGATCTTCAGAGAACCTATATAAGTTCAACCTAATGCAAGATGATTGTCAAAATGTCACTGTTACTCAAGCTACAAGTAAGAGGAGGGTAATAAAGGGAATTCTGTGGTCCAATAAGTTTTAGAATCATCTGTCTAATTCACCTAATACATGCTATTTTATTAAAAAATCTTCACAGATACTTCAATATGCCTAAGTTTGCTTTCAAGCTCCAAGATAGAGACATGAGATATAGTGTTTTAAAAACTTATTTGACTAAGAAATGATATTTCTAAAAATAGCTTATAGGACAATTACATTGAAAAAGCATGCTTCAGAAAAATCTGGCCTAATTTCAATTAACTTTATGTGTGTGTTTTTCAAAGCCCTGCAAATCTTGAGTTCCTTTGATCAAAAAATAAAATAAATGTGCCCCAAAGGAAATGCTTTATTATAGTCATAGGTCTTTCAAAGTTTTGATGCTAATTAAAACATTTATTTGATAAGAAGTAACCAGAGGAGCTCAAGATATATGGAGAAAAGTGTATAATATATTCATAAGAGACTGGTCTTTGTCCTTGGTTAGTGCTCAGAGGAGGTAGGGTATTAAATTGTGGTATCTTCTTCCCACATTTTCTAAGTGAAACATGCTTCATACCCCCGTTAGGATTTGTCATAGTGTTGTGTTGTGTTGTGAGTGATACTGATATAGATGGGTCGTGTGTGTATGTGTGTGTGTGTGTGTGTGTGTGTTGTGATACGTTTTGAACCTTTGATGAATCTAAAAAATGAGTTCCACAAGAGAAAAGAGTAGCTGTTATAATTTCTTTTCCATATAACATGCTTTCTGTATAACATATAACTTTGTTTGCCTCTAAGAAAGAAGAGCTTCAAAAATAAAAAATATTTAAATCACTTCATCTAGCTCCTTTTCAAATCAATATTTGCATTCTACAGTTGAGCTGATCACTTACCTATGACATATAACTCAATAAATATTTATTCACTCCCTAATATGGTTAGGCGATAGGCTAAGTGCTAAGGAATCTTCTATTACCACTGCCCATTTATCAAGGAGCTCAAAAAATTGGAGCACAATTTACTTCCTAATGCAGAGATAGTTTGAATTTAGT
This sequence comes from Myotis nattereri, assembly GCF_964212035.1. Lineage (NCBI taxonomy): Eukaryota > Metazoa > Chordata > Mammalia > Chiroptera > Vespertilionidae > Myotis > Myotis nattereri. The sequence continues at coordinate 26,276,817 of NC_138084.1, forward strand.
ATCTTCAATTAAGAGGCCTAAACAACTGTGAAAAAAGCTACTGCTGCAAAAGCACTTAGGTTACTGAGGGTTCTTTGCTTGATCAAGAGAAATTAAGGCATTTATTTGCCCTTAACCACCTGGAGAGCAATATATCAGAAGTGTAATTACCAAATAGATAGAGACTTTTGGTGGTTTTTTTCCAGGTGAACAACAATAAATGAATGTCAATTTCAGCACAAGGCTTAGGGATTAAATATAAAGAGCAGCTTACAAACATTTCAGCCACTGAAGGACATATGTATGTCACACCAGAATTTCAGCTACAGGGTGGGGGCTCAGTGATGATTCTGGGAATAAAGATAAGACTATGTGAGAGATGAGGGTGTGAGTGGAGATGGGAATCGGTTAAGGTAGATCAAATTGCAAATGAGTAAAAGTGAAAGCAAATGAAAGAGCGAAATGAGGGTTCAATTCTAATAACAGTGCATCAGCAAAGGAATGGAGTTTAATGATATTTAAGAATGTGTTATAAGGATTTGGGACAAAGATCCTTGTAGTACTAATACACAGTACTTTCCATGTGAAATCTGCTATTCTAAATTTTCTATATTAAATAATATTTTACATATTTATGCATATATTAAAATGTGTGCAAAACACATATATGTGTGTATATTTATAACACAAGGAACTGAATCATGGTGAGGTGAAGTCACTTCTCAGAGTCTTCGAGCTAAAGACAAAGGTAAGGATTCAATCAAAGCAATCTGGACACAGCATCTGGGCCTTCATTAAATGATGTACTATTTCTCTTAATATAACGCCTGTGGTGTGTGTTCAGATTACTGTACAAAAAGAAACCGCGCCCATAGGCAGAGGTGAGAATAAGCGGACAAACTAAGCCATTTCCTAAGGATTAGCTAAGAAATTACAGATTGTTTGATTATGTATTTGTTTTAATTTTAAATCAATATAGAAATTGCCCTGTACCTGTAGGAATAAGTAGCCTAGATACAGAGAGTGTCTTTAAGGAGGTTTGCTTGAATTGTATGCTGCCAATTGTAAAGGAAGGCTATTAATTGATGATGGACTATGGCCAAGAGTTGCCACAGAGGATTCCTTGAAAGAACCCGCAGCACTCTCCTTCATGCTGTTATTGCCTGATGGCCCCTCAATCAGATCAAGAAAGGGCTGGATATGATCAGCCTTCTCAACTGCTCTCACTTCCTCAGCACATGTCAACTATAAATCTCTGGGAAGGATTTGGACTACTTTCATATATTCCCTTTTCTACTTCCTCATGATTGAAGAAACAGATGGTCTTTATATTACTATCCTGTAAAATGACTAATAAACAAATGATAAGGAAGTTAAGAAAATGTACAAGCCTTACTGTAGCAGTAGAATCAGAAACAGAACACTGAATTTATAGATTATCCATGTCTTACCCAAGAGATGGATAACACATTTTTGCTAGAACTATCTTATTTTTATTATTCTGGAGCTTAATATGAAACACAGTGTCAACCACTACATTTTGTATATCATTAGTAAAGTTTCAGAAGAAGGCATGAAAGGACATGTATTGAGTTCCTATTATTTACAAGAATATAATAAACTTTTAGAAGTATGTCAAACAGTTTTTAAATCTACATAAGTGAAAAAAAATCAGATTGATGAAAATGGAAAAAGACATTTGGTTCTATATTTCTAATTTTTGGAAAGTCTAAAGTTAAGAGTTTATAATAAAATGTCATATATATCTCTATATACACTATAACTTTAGTTTGTAGGTTCATCTCTACAGAAAACAAACTATGGATGAAAGTGGGGAAAAATCACATTGATAATTAATTATGTGGTCTGTCAACCTCAGTCTCCTTTTGAAAAATATTCAAGAAAAAAATATCTTTAAAAATTTCAAAATGACTGTAATGAGAGTCAGTGAAACTACCAACATTTTATGTTGGCCAGTATCTTAATTATATTGCATGATTATTTTATGTGTGAGAGAAACACACAATTTAATCCCCCCTGAATTAAAGGTATCAGAAATAAAATGACTTTAACTTGGTAGAATGCACTTCTAGAACGGTTTACAGAGGATGGTAGTGAGATGTGACTCGTTGCCCCTCTACTAAGCTGCTGGGAACTGTATGGACAAGTTATTTCATTAATTTGCACCTCAGTCCTTCACCAATGCAATGTAGAAAATACTAAACAACATAGCAATATGGTATTGTACACTTCAAAACATTTTAAGTATTCTTACCACAAACAACAACAACCAACAATAACAACAACAAAAAAAGAAAAACACAAAATAATTTTGGAGGTAATGGATATGTTTAATGCTTTGATTGTGGTGATAGTATCTCGGCTATGTTTGTATGGCCAAACTTATCAATTTGTTATTCATTAAATGTATGCAATGTTTTGTATGAATTATACCTCAATATAGCTTTTAAAGAGAAGAAAAAAATGAAGAATATCCCAACTTCATAGTATTGCTTCTTAGAAGGATAAAGTAAGGAAATGAATATAATAAATGCCCAATAAGGGTTACTGCTATTCTTTTGTTGTTGTTCTTAGCATTATATGTGAATCTCTCACCACTTTTATGTAATTTGTGGTTTAAAAATTATAAAACACAAGCCCACATGAATTTAAAAACAAACAAACAAACACCTTTCTGGGGAAAGTAAGTAACTTCCCCAAAATTATTTTTCCAGAGCCCATACACTTAATCCTTACATGGTAACTCCTCTCACTATGCAGTGAACTAGTGTACCTAATAGGGACCTCCAGCTACTACAAGAAACTAAATGCTAAAATAAAAATAAAATAAATTGGAGTATTAGAGCACTGGGTTAGTGTTAAGTACACTTAGTTGCCTTTCTTTGGAAATAAGCAGGAAATTATTTTGAATGTAACCCAAATAGGTGGACTAAGTTTGGCACTTGCTTACCTCCTGACTTAGCCACCCCAACCCTCCCAGAAGTATCTTTCCTGAAGACTTCTCTGAGTTCCTGATTGTAATTTCCTGCTGGGGTCCAACCCCAGCGGGTCCAGGGGTCCCCAAGGTGTGGACGGAGTCGGCGAAGAAGGAATGACATGGAGACGGAGTTCAGTTGATCAGCAGCCTAGCCAGGATCTCTAACCAGGATCTCCAGCCAAGTTCTGGTCTGGATCTCCAGCGAAGTTCTGGTTAGGATCTCCAGCCAGGTTCTGTGTCCATGGTCTCTTGCTAGGTTCTCCAGCAAGGTTCTCCAGGTTCTCCAGCCAGGTTCTGTAGCCATGTTCTCTCGCTAGGTTCTCCAGCCAGGTTCTGTCCAGGTTCTCCAGCCAGGTTCAGTCCAGGATCTTTTGCCATGTTCTCTCCAGCGAAGTTCTTCTGTCTCTAGAGAACGTTCTGTGTAGGTTCTGTGCCTAGGTTCTGTCTCTCTCTCTGTCTTGTTACATCCGTATTTATACCAGTTGATTCAATCCTATCAATCTCTATTACAAAGATTAGGGTGTTTCTTATCTCCATTCCAGGGAGTAAAGATTATGTAGCTTAAGCATGATTGTTCATAGTTAAAGTGATTAATTACCCGCCTGGCACTTAGTTGAGGGGTTTTATTCCCTCCCTAACTTCAGGGGAAAATCCCTACCTGGGGAAACAACCTTTCTCAGAGACCTTGGTTAAAACACATAGTGCCAAGAAGGTGAGCAAACATATTAAGAACAGTATGCCATATATGCCAGGTCCCTTGAAACAGCAAGCATGGACCGGCTCCCGGCAATTTCCGGTACCCGGTTTCCCTTAGGTCCTGGTTCCATACCAGGATAGACTATATGATGTTAACTGTTACCAGTTGACCTTTTAATAGTTGGCTTTGAAATAGAAACAACACGAAGATATAAGCACCAATGGGGGTTTGAGGCTGACATATATTGAACTGTGCTCTGAAATAGCACCTCTTAGATACATACGTATTTTTTCTCAACCCTATAGCTCTAAAATTCTCTGACTGTGCCTTGCTGAAAATCTATATTACTCCAAAATACAAACAAGCAAAAGGTAGAAAACAAAGAGTCACCCCAAATTCTTCCCACATGGAGGCAGTCATTGTTGACCTTTTGGTGCATTGCTTTCCAGGTCCTTTGATGTGAGATGCTCGCCATCCGCTGAGGCATGACAGCTCTTTATACATTCAAATGTAATCATTAGAGCTTAGCTCTATTTTTTTCTCCAAGATAAATTTTAAACACACACACACACACACACAAAAACAAACAAACAAACAAAAAAACACATTGTTTCTGCCCTAGACACTTTGGTTCAGTGGATAGAGCATCAGCCGGTGGACTGAAGGGTCCCAGGTTCAATTCCAGCCAAGGGCATGAACCGCGGTTGCAAGCTCCATCCCTGGTCCTAGTCGGGGCCCCTGTGGGAGGCAACCAATCGCTGTGTCTCTCTCACATGTTTTTCTCTCTGTCTCTCCTCCTCCCTTCCACTCTCTCTCAAAAAAGAAAAAACAAAAAACAAACAAACAAACAAAAAAAGGAAATATATCCTTGGTTAAAGATTAACAAAGGAAACAACAAAACACTGTTTCTTCTTAACATTAAATAGAGCCATCCAAATATATTCTGATATCACTTGGCCAGTAAAAGGAATGAGAAAAGCTTTTTGTGTGGAAAAAACAAAACAAAACTGTGGTGAAACAGGGTTTTATATACCTAGCAGTCTATATTAATTGAGCTTTGAGCCAGAACCTTGAAAATGAGGCACACTAAAATAGGTTAGGGTGTTGACATATATTTTAAATTGGGCTCTATGTAATTGTTTGATGAATAACTTCTGGGTAAAAGTGTGACCAAACTAGGGAGATTTCCACTTACATTATAGGGCAGTAAAATGAATTAGTTACATAAAATGATGTCAATGGAAGGAATTCCAGGAAAAAAAAAAATCTACAAGAATCACTAACAAATAAATATTTTATCTTTCCTCATTTGCAAGATATAATAAATTAATGAATTTTTTTCTAATGAACACTATTAAATAAAAACAACTTGGAATAAAATAATGTAAGATGCTATGAAAGTCAAATTAGGGAGGCTATTAAATCTGTACATTTTCCAAGGATATACAGTGTTGAATAATTCATTAACTGTTTAATACATTTACATAGCCTTAAAAACCATGCAAACTGTTTTTGTTACTAGGTTTCCTGTTTTTATTTTGAAAAAGGATTATATATATTTTTTCATCCATGAGATTCCAAAAATTTAAATACAAAATAATTAACACTGAATTCTTGCCAATTAAATCAGTAGAGGAAATTTAGCTGACACTATTCTCAGTACTCAAATTAAGAGACTGTCTCATTGCATTAAACAGAGTTCATTTATCACAGATAAGCTCTCAGCTTATTTATTGGATATGACAGTTAATGAGTAAGGAAAATGAATCCTCTCAGTATTTTAGACAACAGATGCACAGCTGTTTTGCTTCTAATTATCTGATCAAGAAGTTTTGAAGCAAATAGAGAGGATATAAACACTATTGTCCTTAAACTGAACCAGAATATAATAAAACCAGAATAGATTTCATTTAAATAGGTTAACTAGTCTTACCATCAAACTGAATAAAAATATTTTTCAAGATATGTGCATAAACATATGTAAGCTATATTCAAACATGATTAAACATCATGAATACAGGGCAGCTTAAATAATAAAACAGATATAAATTGAAACAACTGGGTTATCTTGTGCTTTTAAAAACATGAAATATGTCTATTCAGAAAGTCTTTCACCAATTTATTTTTAATATATTTATTTATTCATTTGCTCATATATAATTAATTGCTATGACATGCCAGCCACTATGCTAAGTGCTATAAACATAACTATGAAGAATAGCACAACTCCTGCCTAAAATTCTCTCCTATAATGTATTTTATAGAATATTCCTAAGAATTTTGTATATGAGTAGAGAAATGTAAACTTGTAGATAGAACTTAGAATCTGTCAATCTACACTAATAAAAGACAAACATGCAAATTGACCATACCTTCGCTACACCATAAACCATGTCCACCAGCCAATCAGAGCAACTATATGCAAATTAACCCAACCAAGATGGCGGCCAGCAGCTTCGGAGCTGGAGCAAGCAGGAGTCTTGGTTGCCCCAATGATGGAGGAAGCCAAGCTTCCCGCCCAGCCAGCTCTGAGCTCCACTCATGGCTACAAAGTTTCAATTATAGAAGGTAAATAAATCCCAGAATAAAAGAGAAAAAATAAAAAAAGGAGAGGCTGGGAGCTTCTGCCTCCAGGGGGCTTGGCCAGCCTGAAAACGGCCCTCAGCCCCTCACCCAGACTGGCCAGGCACCCCAGTGGAGACCCCCAACCTGAAGGGGGTGTGATCAGCTGCAAACACCCATCAGCCTCTCACCCAGGCTGGCCAGGCACCCCAGTGGGGACCCCCACCCTGATCTGGGACACCCTTCAGGGCAAACCAGCTGGCCCCCACCCGTGCACCAGGTCTTTATCCTATATAATAAAAGGGTAATATGCAAATTGACCCTAACAGCAGAACGACTGGGAATGACTGGTCACTATGACACACACTGACCACCAGGGGGCAGATGCTCAATGCAGGAGCTATCCCCTGGTGGTCAGTGCACTGCCACAGGGGGAGCTCTGATCAGCCACAAGCCAGGCTGATGGCTGCCAGCACAGCGGTAGTGGCAGGAGCCTCTCCTGCCTCCTCAGCAACACTAAGGATATTAGACTGCAGCTTAGGTCTGCTCCCTGCTGGTAAGTGGGCATCCCCCGAGGGCTGCTGGGCTGACAGAAGGATGTCTGACTGCCAGCTTGGGTCCGATCCCCCAGGGAGCGGGCCTAAGCCAGCAGGTGGACATCCTCCGAGGTGTCCCAGACTGCAAGAGGGCGTAGGCCGGGCTGAGGGCCCCCCTGAGTGCACAAATTTTTGTGCACTGGGCCTCTAGTTAAACTATAAGTCTACTGACTGGCAGAGGAATGTTGCTTACATATTAGTGTCTTAAATAAATACTGTTAACAGATTTCTGATTTTAGCACGTTTTAGATGTTATTTGGTATGTTTTTAGAACGATGGCTTCTGCTAGCACTACTGTCTGGGAGAAAGCTGTCCCTCCAGCCAGACAATTCAATTCCTCCTTGCATGTCCCTGGTATCTTTCCAGCGGCTGCCCCAATGCTGGAACTCAGAGCAAGCTCATGTGCAGGCCCTTTAACAGGAATGTCTGGAACTCCAGCATACCTCCATCTCACTCAGGCATAATTCTGCTCTGCTGGTTTTCAAAGCCAGATGTTATGGGGACTTATCTTCCTGGCACTAGAACACTGGGCTGGAGAGCCTGATGTGGGCTCAGACCCCTTACTCCTCAGGAGGGACCTCTAAAGTCAAGATATCCCTTCCTATTTTTCACCATCACATGTGGATGTGTGTCTCTACTCTTCCTACCAGTCTCAACATGGCTTCTTCTGTATATCCTTATTCATAGGACTTCTGTTCAGCTCAATTTCAGGTGGTTCTAAATTATGGTTGTTTTGTAGTTTAGTTGTAATTTTGATGTAGTCTGGTAGTTAAAAAATATATTCTCTCCTTTCCTTTTTACTAGAATTCTCATTTCCTATAGCTGCAGAGTGCTCAGATAAAGTTTCCCAATCTTCTTTGCAATTATGTGTGACTATGTGATATATTTCTGGCTGCTGGGAGTTTTTAGATGGGGTTTGAGAAAGCATGTTTAAAATGGGAACAGGGACTCAGCTGACAAGAAACAGATGTTTCTCTATCTAAACACACACACACACACAGAAAAGGACAGAACTAGATGCTAAAATTTAAGCAACACTTTTGACTATGAAACAATGGGCACAGTAGTCAATGAGCACAGGTTTATAGAAATTTCAAAGCCCCCAAATGCCTATTTTCACACTTCTCTTTCTGTGATTAAAAAATGAAATTTTTAACTTGTTTAAGGTACTCTTATTAACTTTGTTTATTCTTTTTAGCTGAATGCAATTGATAATACATTAGATTTATCTTCATGGTATTAAGTTCAATCAGAATTTAGTTCAAAATTATAAAAGCTTCAGTCATAAAATGAGTATATGAATACTTATAAATAAGAGAATCAAGAACATAAAGGTAAAGGACTTCTTACAATTATTGCTACAGAATTTTCAGTCTGAGTCACAATACTTATTGTTATGAGCTATTTGAAAAGCAGTACCTTTTTTATTTTAAATATTTTCACTTGATATTTTATACCTGAGAATTAAATCAGGCAAAAAAAATATTTAATGACTTGATTTTAATTTAAGTGTATGTTTTCTAATTCTTAACCCTAACACTATAAATAACAACTAATTATAGAGAATTATAAAGTTATTTTGCTGGACACATTGGCAGGCATACATAAAGCACTGCTTTTAAAGTTTATTTTTTCCAAACTTTTATCAGAATTTAGGCCTTTCTGTTTATCTCAAAATACTGAAGAAAAAAAAAAGCACTTTAAAACTGGTAAGTTGAAAGAAACTATCATGAAAGTACAAGAAAAATATATGAGTTAATTTCAGTTTCCATGCCTTTTAAATGAATGCTTGGCTTTTTACAAGGCTTTTGGAAGGCACAAATAGTATAAATTTAGACAGTATCTGAATTACTTCAGATAAACAAAGCATTAAAGAGAGTTACTGTACTAAATTTATTAATGATTTGAAAAGACTCCTTTAAGGAAACAAATTAGTCAAAATGAAAAATATAAAAGCCCAAAGTGTTAATTTCAGATGTCACTATTTAAATTAAAATTCCTTCTGAGGAACCCTATTGCTCTCAGGATGAGTCAAAACATACCGCATATCTTTCTTTCACTATGTAACCTTTGCTTATCTCTCCAGATGTCACTATGTACACATTTTATAAAATCTGTATAAAAACATAACTTTACGTAGCACTTGAACCTTTCTTGTTGCCTCATTTCAACTGGCTTTTTTATAAGCCACTCCATTAGTATGTACTCATGTCCTCTTACCTCTTAACTCACTCTTATCTCTGAGATCTCATTACAGGTATCTATATTTCTGTGAAATCTTCCTTAATTATAGGTTTGCTAGTTAAAATAGAGGATGCCAAATTCAATTTGAGTTTCAGATAATATACATACTTCTTAGTATAAACATATGTATACCAAAACAACAAAGCTATCAACAACAATGTTATCTAAGTTGCAAATTTCACTGGTTGTCCTATATTTTTTGTTGTTGTTAAATCTGGTAACCTTCCTCTCTTTTGTACCATTGCTTGCTAGGCTCCATCATCCCACACTAGGGTTATTTGTCCATCTTCAGTGATCCCCATAGGACATTCTGCTTAGTGTTCTGGTCTGCTTCCCTTACTATACAATTATATGGAAGACATCAATAGCCTCACCCCCTTTGTATCCACAGCACTTGCAGAGTAATTCACATGCAGTGGAAGCTTCACATTAATTCCTTACTTTAGTTTGAAGGTGTGCCACTTATCACACTAAATATCAACCTTTACTACCATGTATTAACACTCAGTTTTCTTTATTCTGCTTGAAGGAAGAAAAAAAATAAATGAGCTTTCCTCATGTATTTTTCAGGAGTAGAAAAACCCTGGACCTGTTATATGCTTTCTGGCCTCTTATTTTATCCTAGTTCACTGATATCAGGATTTCAACTTTAGGACCTAAGAACAGCTTGAAATTAAAAGGTTTTTTAGTACTTGCTGGTAACAGCATGAAAAGAATGCTAGCTCATTTTAGAATAGACCTTCCTTATACCCATAGTGTCTATCCTGAACCTTATTTTTCCTAAATAGGCAGAGTGAAAGACAAAGATCATGGTCAAGTTTAATGCCTTCAAATCCCTTGTTTTGTATAAACATTTATGCTAGTTTTTATTCACTTATGAAGAAAGAGGTCCTTTCTGATAGCTAGCTTTACATGGACCATTCCTGCTTTCCATGTGACAATTCTTACTCTATTGCTCTCTACTTCCAATAGTCTTCTGGGATTTTATACTCTAGCACCAACAGCCTATAAATATGCTTAGAACAAATAATTTTCTGCTTCTTATCCAGAAATGGTTTTCTTGCAAAGAGATTAAGCTTACTGTGAAATATCACAAAGTCTTAAAATTCTATGTATTTTAGTTTAAGTTGTGGTAAACTATAACCTTCAGACTTTTTGTTTGTTAGTTAGTTTTTCTGCAATATTATTCCTCAAAAATTTTATCCCTAGGCAATTATTATAAAGGCTACACACACCCGTTTGCCGTTAAGCATGCTATATGACTATGTTCCCATTAATATTTGTTAATGTAAAAAAAAAAAATTCAAACCTGTAAAGAATTTTTGTGAGTTTATTTGACCCAAACTGTAGACAATTGCCAAGAAGCAAAATCTCAATGGATTGGGATAATGCTCTGGAGAGTGGCAGATTTTTAGCTTGTTTTTATAAATTACAATCAAAGGAGGAGACTTAAGTGGGTTACATGAAATCCATCTGTGATAATTAGGGAGGTGGGAGACAGCAAAGCAGGGAAACCTCTGGGATTAGGTAAAACGTGAAATGATGGACACATGCTTCTTCTAAATAGGTGGATACTGGATAGTTAATAGTGGACAATTAACATGGTAACTATAACAATGAGGGAATTTGTGGTTTCTGCCCCGGTGCTATCTGTTGTACCCTGAGGGGTCCTGAAAAAGGGAAGTTACAAGTTACCCAGACATTTCATGGTAAGTATTTTAGATGCAGAAAGACAATAGGCTCAGTAATGATCTAAATTAATCTTTGTCAGGGAAAATACTGGCCTAGGAAATGACTACCTACCATAAACTGCTTTTAGTTAGATTTGTCAAACCTGTCTTGAACTGTTTCCCTACCTTGCAGAATAACAGTAACTACTTCTAATTTAGTATTTTCATAACTGATGATCATTCTCTCAAAATCTTGTTGAGGTCTTCCAAATTAAACTTGGCTTCTCAATAGATATACCAACTCACAGCATCCTTTTAAAGGAAGAATATGCTACATCAAGAGAAATAGAGAGGAGGCTTTTTCTGTTTGAAGTCTAAGAAACATCCCGTAGTAAGCTCCCTCCTGGCCCTGTTTCTCCAGGTTGAACCACCAGGATCTATGCAAGACATCTTGGTTTGGGAGAGCTCAAGCCAAGTTTGTCAAACTAGTTAGGCCAGTTGTAAACCATTAGTAAAGACATTGGCTCAGAGGGTCTCCACAGGGTTTCTGTTCTTAAATAGTACATCTTAAATTTAAATGTCCTTATCCTGTTCTCTGCCAAGAGTCAAAAATTGGAAATCCAAATATCAAGAAATAAAGATAGAGCTTTTCTGGTCTAGATATAAATCAACTATCTCCACAACTTCACATGCCTGCTTCCTTTTATTAATGTTTAAAAACAAACAAAAAATAAAAACATGAATATAAAATAGAAACTTGGTCTTATAAATGGAAAAAGCAAAGTTAACGAGTTCATTTAAAATTTCACTGATCTATATCAGCCATTCAACTTGACATAACCATTATTTAAAAATAAGTTCTCTTCCCCCCCCCCCACCCCCGCCCCAACTGTGTAATTGATATTTTCTTTTGGTCAGTGTCCTGTATTTTAGTATTCCTTTAGCTGGCACAAATAAGAAAAAGTTTTTCTTTCATTATATTGCTATTAATATATTTTTGTCACATTTTTTTTCTCACATTTTAAACTTACAGCTTCCATATGAGTGAATTCCAAAGAGACAGTCTCACTGATTAGCCATCAGTGTCTAATTAAGAAGGTTTTTCAGCTGCCTCTCAACTCAGTGCCTCTAGCCATGCTATCCATATGCCACTGACTTGCATAGCCCACAATTACACTTTGATAATTCTCAATAATGTTGAGATATTAATTAATCTAGTACCCATTTGCTCATTCATTCAGTGAGCCACGAATAACTTATTTTCTTCAGATCCCCACGTAGCCTCTGGTGACTCTGCCTCTGGAGCCTGCAGCCCCTGCGCCCGGGCAAGCCCTTCTTGCAGAGTGCCTGCTGATGGAGACTGCACATCTGTCCTGGTGATCTTGGGCTCCGGGCCTCCATTCATGTCCATGTTCTTATGCTTCTCAGAGGTTCTCTCTCTGTAAGCAACATACTCTTCAGGAGACAAACTCTGGACCTAGTGATCCAGGTCCACCTTGTGCTGTTTCTGCAGCTCCTCAGCCTGCTTCTTATAATTCTCCCTCTGGCTCTACCGGATGTGCTGCCAGTGTCTGCTAATCTCCTCCGTGTGCTTGCTCCTCAGGGGCAGGTCTTGCAGCTCCCTACACGGCCACAAATCTGGTGGAACTTCTGGTATTCATTCATGGGGGGCTTCTTGGGATCTTCATGGAATTTTATCTCCTCCAAAAAATAGTTTTCTGGGAAAGAGTTCACTTCTTTCCCATTTCTCTGAAACTTTGTTTGGGCTTTGACTGGAATACTTTTGGGGACAACAGATGTCCTGGAGTTCTGGACTAGGTCAGGGTGGTCTTTCCTGAACTAAGTCAGTTTCTCCTCAAACTCCTGTTTCTCCTTCTGGAAATATTGAATGTATTTCAGCTTTGTCTCCTCTGGGAGCTCCTTGTATTTCTCAGGCAGGACCTTGATCAGCTCCTGGTTACTGAGTTTGGGGTGCATTTGGGAATACACAGGCTGCTTCTCCTTGAAGAAGTGGAGGTAAGTAGTCAGAGCATGTTTGTATGTTTCTCGCATGTTTTACTTTTATAGGAATTTTACCATGTTCTTTAGCTTCCAAGAGTAATTCTTTCAAAGTGCAAATCTCAATTTATAAGAAATTTCTAACCATTTGAGTTTGCACATTTCTCCAGAAAAATATTTAAAAGCTACTTTTCCCCAGTTCCTATGTGACTGGATTGATTTGAATGTGTGGTTGTCATTGGGTGGAAGATTATTATCCATTCTTTCCAGTAGCTCTGCAATGTCTTCTTTATACCAGTTGTCTTGGCTATTAGACAATGCCATCTCTAAGTCTTTGGGACACTTATATGGTCCTAGCAGTTTAGACACCTCAGCAGGATCTCAAACTTCTTCACTCTCAATACACCCCTGGTGAATTATTTCAAGACGTGTGATTTTATGTTTCTGGTGTTTGAAGAGTAATTTATTATAGATTTATTGAGAAAGGACGTCAGAGTCTTCGGATCTTTTGCTGAGGCAATGTTTCCTTCTCCACTGTAGCTGTCTAGGAACTGTGTTGATCTCCCAACCACAAGGCTCAAAATGTTCATTATCACCATTTATTTTCTTAATAAATACTATTAATATAAATTAAATTAGTATTTAAAGTTATCTGCACAATATAGAGTATAAAATTTCTTTAGAAAACTTTCTTATTTTCTCATTCAATCTTAAAAGTACACTTTATAAAACGTTCAGGATTTTATTTAGAAACATATTGAGGCATTTAAAAAGAAAAAAGAAAAAGCAGTTAGCCCAGCCAGCATGCCCCAGTAATTGAGCATTGACCTATGAACCAGGAGGTTGCGGTTCAATTCCCTGTCAGGGCACATGCCTGGGTTGTGAGCTGGGTCCCCAGTAGGGGGCATGCAGGAGGCAACTGATCAATGAGTCTCTCTCATCATTGATGTTTCTGTCACTCTCTTTCTCTCCCTTCCTTGCTGAAATCAATAAAACTATATTTTAAACATTTTTTTAAAGTATTTAATGTGTTGCAATACCAAACCAAACAAATGACTACTTGTTTTCTCTTAGTTTTTATTCAAATCCATAAATAATATGTGTATTTAAAAATATTTTCTTTAATTTTACAACTGTATTTCACAAGGTATGTCTGACACTATATCACACATATTTTGAGAATGTTGGGAAGTAAAGCACTCTCGTAGAAATGAAAACTCTGCCTACCCAAATGATTTCAGCGTCCTGAAGTTGCAATTCTCAACTTAGCTTTGCACGTTCTCCCTGTTGGCACTTCAGGCTGGGTTCAGGAGCTAAAGCCCTGCCATCAGTACTTCAGCGCCACATTTACAAAGAAAAACAGACATTAACTTCAAGTCTTCTGGGCACTGAAGAGCAAATATGCCAGGAAGTAAAACAGTTCTCTGTGTGGGCCAGCACAAAAATCTCCCTTCTTCAGAACAGCAGAGAGAAATACTTTGAAGTGTTTCAGTCCCAAGAGAGCTCGAGGACACTAAGGACTATGGAAGCTTTACTCATCGCATCTCATACAAAGACAAGTTGCCACTAAGAGATACGGCCTGTTTCAACAACTGAAATGTAAGTGGATTTTTTGCACTTAAAATGGAAAGGTGGGAGGAGTGTAGAGAAATTGATGTGGGCATGAATATGCTATTGCCCAGCTCGCAAATGATGTTTTCACTTATGTCTCTGGTTACCTGAAATAATGTACACTGAATGGTAAATAAACTTCCAAAAGAAATAAAAGGAAAGGGAAGACTGCCTTTTAACAGTCTTGCTCTATAAACATGCCTGGATTTATAGGGAGGGTCTGTATAAAAGCCCATATTTTTAAGTGATCTCTCAGGCCCTTATTAAAGATTTTGTATGACTAACTTGCTTCGTACAGGAATTTAAAAATTTAGAGGTTAACATCAGAAACTTAGACATAAATGAAAAAAGACAAACTTCCTATCTGATGATACATATACATAGTAAATTAAAACCAGGAAGGATCAGGGTCATGTGACCGATATACTGAAAGTAAACCTCAAAAGTTTCTGTGGTAAAAATGCAATTATCTATAGAATCCTATATAATAAAGGGCTAATATGCAAATCAACCTAACAGCAGAACGACTGGTCGCTATGATGCTCATGACCACAAGGGGGCAGATACTCAATGCAGGAGCTGCCTCCTGCTGGTCAGTGCACTCCCATAGCGTGAGCACCACTCACTCAGGAGCCCTGAGCTGGGCTCACAGCTGGCAAGTGCAGTGGTGGTGGCAGGAAACTCTCCTGCCTCCGTGGCAGTGCTAAGGATGTCCGACTGCCAGATGTCCCATCAGGAGAGGGCCTTACCTGTCAGTCGGACATCCCCCAAGGACTCCTGAACTGCTAGAGAGTGCAGGCCGGGCTGAAGGGACCACCCCCCCCTCCCCCGCACCAGTGCAGAATTTCCTGCACCAGGCCTCTAGTCTAAAATAACAAGTAATTTCAATAAATGATATTATGGTGGATTATAAGAGAAATTTTCAAATTATTATTAATATTCCTTTTCTCCAATTCATGAGGGATAGATGGGTATATTTATATTCACACACGAAGCATTTAAAAATAAACTCAATATAAAATAATGGATTTTAGACATTGAACATGATGCAAAGGATGATCCCTGAGTGAGAAGAAACAAACGAGGCAAGCCTTGCAATTGTCCAAATTTATTGCCTGGAGTAATTTCCAAGCTGCAACAGAGGTAGAGGAGCTAGGCAGAGCCTAGTGGTCTTGGAGAGTTGAAGAAGGAGAGATGGGTGTCTGAGGAAATCAAGTTGGCTAGAGTTTTCTGTGCAGAATACCATAGAAGAGGGCTACACAGAAAGAACTCCAGAATTTAGCAAAAAGGTCACCCTAGAGCTCTTAGCTGAGAAATAGCATGTAAAAACAACAACAACAACAACAACAACAACAACAAAACACTTCATGATTCACAGGACATGAAGCAGAATGCTCAGAAAAGTTTGAGCTCAGTAGTATGGCAATAGCAAAACTAGTTCTAAACTCATAGCCACTCTGGTCTCATCTAACAGTTTTAAAAGCAAGCCTCCAACTGATCAAATATTTTCAGAATAACTTAGCTGTGCCTCAGAACAATATCAAGGATGTATATAGGACTATGAAAATATCTAACACCCCAAAAAACAAATTTCACAGTGGCTGGCATTGAACAAAAATGTATCTGCATACAAAAAAAGCATGTAGTCCATAAGGAGGTGAAAATGTTATCAATAGAAACAGACCCAGAAATGATACAGATAATAGAAATAATCAAGAACATGAAGACAGTCATTATAACTATAAACTATAGCTTTAACTATGTATAGTTCAAGACAGTAAGAAAAGATTGAACATGTTGAATAGAAAATACAAAAAGTACAAATATATAATACTTTTTGTGAGAAATCAAAATTTTTGTAGCCTTGATCTTCCCTTTTCAACCAGAATCACTTAAAATATACACAACTGCATATTTGAATTCAACAAGAAATATTTTTACCCTTGGATTGATCCTACCATGCCATCAAGTTGAAATGAGAAGTCAACATTTTTACTTTAACATTTCATCAGTTCTATTTTTTCTTTGTAAGTCTTTCACAAACGCATGTTTTAGCATGAACTTCACTCTTCTTTACTAGAATTCTCTTTATTTACAATACTATAAAGATAGACACAATTTATTATTTTCAAAAGTTTCATCTTACTTTGAGCCTTGAAATCTCAATTTACCTTCTGGTACTGTGACAATTGCCATAGTCACTCATTCACAGTTCAACTTTCCTTGACTTAAAGAGGGGAGAGACCCACATTCAGCCGATCTCAATAGTTGTGTGACATTATCTGTCAAATAAATCACTCCTAGAGTAAATTCAACTATAAAAACTATTTTGAATTTTCCTAAGTGTTTATATTTGTCGAAGCAATGCAGACACAGCCACATATTAATAATATAACCTTGGAGCTAGTCTTAGCATTCTATGTGAAAAGAGAAATTTGAGGAGAATCTTGCCCATAAAATTTAAGGTTGTTCTAAATATAACTCTTTGGCATCAAGTATTAAGTTGGGATAAAACTAAATGTGCAATATTGAAAGTCGACCTTCCATGGACAATTTTATTCAAAAGCTCAGGGGCAATGATGTGATAAGAGACTTCAATTTATTGTTCAGTTTTCTTACTGGGTGAGAATAAAAAATTATTTCTGAGTTGTAAGTATAAATGGATCCTTAGATTTATAGGGGACTGTCTATATAGGAAAATAAGTATACAGTTGAAAATGCATATAGGACTAACCAATGGACACAGACACCAGGGGGGTGAGGGCATGAGTGTGGGGGAATGGGGGACAAAGCGGAGATAAGGACACATATGTAATACCTTAATCAATAAAGAAAAAAAATGTAAGTGTATACTTGTAAAAGTCACATGGGAGTGAAATAGAATTTGTCCTGCTCCAGAAAACAAAATTAGAATACATTTTTGAAAGCTATAGGAGGATTTATTGTAGCTGATTAAAAACTCGCTATTTTAGCCCTAGCTGGTTTGGCTCAGTGGATAGAGCGTTGGCCTGTGGACTGAAGGGCCCTGGGTTTGATCCTGGCTAAGGGCACTTGGCTGGGTTGTGGGCTTGGTCCCCAATGGGAGGCGTGCAGGAGGCAGCTGGTCAATGATACTCTCTTATCATTGATGTTTCTATCTTTCTCTCCCTCTACCTCTCCCTTCCTCTCTGAAATCAATAATATATATATATTTTAAAAAGACAGTGTTAAAAAAAACAACAACACAAAACTCACTATTGTAGAATTCTCCAGAATTTTAAGATCAGGCTTAGTGGGTATTTGGGTTCCATAAATGGGACTCAATAATGAGTAGAAGTTGGTCAAATATGAATTCAAACAGTTTTGTGTCTAAACACTTTGCTTTAATGAAGTAGTTTTCACTACTTACGTTTTTTTAAGAAGTAAAATTACTTCTCTAATAATTCTATTAATCTAATTCTAAAAGAATATGAATAATAAATGTTTTCGCTCATGGTAAAATGTTTTATAATAACAGAAAATAAAATCCAGAAGTATTCTTCAAAGAAACAACCTAAGAATTTAGACTGATATTTTTTAAAACAGAATATATACAGCTTCTATATTTAAATATGTCCTCCTGAGTGATTTTTATAGGAATTATTAACCATATCGAGTCAGTGTAATGAGATTGATATATTGCACATCAAAGCAATAAAATTGATTCATAGGTATTCATAAACCTTAAATCATTGAAGATTTCATATAATAGTTTGAATATTAAAAAAATCACACAGACACAATTTTGGAAGTTCAGTCATTCAGAACAGTAATTCATATGATTTTCTAAACCAGCACTTACACTTCACCTCCTAATATCTCTTCTCTGAGCAGCTGCAATTTTGTTCTCTTATTCCGAATTTGCCAACTAATGAATACCAACTGTCAGTTCGTTATGATAGCCAAAAAATGTAAAGTCCTATAATTGGTCTAATTCAAAGACTTTTACTTTAATAAAATATGGAAAAGCCTCACAGAAATACTGCTACTTCTGTTGTGTCTATGCCTGTGTCTGTTTCCCAAATAAAATGTGAGCCACGTTGGCACACTTCCAACTAGATTTAGGGTGATCCTCAAGGGCAGAAGGCATGGTCAACTAGACACAATTCCAATAGAAAATAAAACAAAAGTATACATAGTCTTTTGCAAATATTTTCATAGTCTGGAGTGGTTTCCAGCAGGTTGTTTGTTTGTTTGATGTTTTCCTTTGGCAGAGTAATCTACCACCTCCCTTCAGAACTGTGTTACTTTAAAAATAAAGTAAGTCAAATGAGGTTTTTTGGTTCTTCTTAATTAGTTCTTGGAAAACTGATTTACATCCATCTAGTATGTCATATCTCTCATATAAATGAAGACATGGGGGAAAATGAATGAACTCATATTAGTATGAAATAGAGCAAAACAAAATAGGGTTGTTTTCTTCTTGGATTTTGGATGTCTATTAATTCTTTTAGGATTGGTATATGCATAACAGAAGTACATTTACTGGTACCTCTATTTAAAGTTTCTTGGAGCAGATACTTGGCAGTATTACTCTTTATAAATCCCTCTTGAGTCCTATTCCATGTATTTCCTCCCATGCTGCTTAAGAAAATTTAGCTGGAGATTAACCTCTTAAGTAGCCAGGGAGAAATAACCAATCTTCTGCCTTAATCTTCATTACACATCTATAAGTAACTACTAAACTGCCAGAAAGTGACATAGGCATTAATCAGAACTGTGAAGCATTTCTTTCTATGACTGAAAGCAACAATTATATAATTCATTATTAAACTAATTAACTAGAATATTGTATGGAAACAGTTGTGTGTAATTATCTATCGCACTCTACAAAAGCACTCATCCAGATGACCCTAGATAAACTATTTATATTAACTTTGGAAATGTATTACCTAGTCCCACTTCCTTTGCCCAATTATCCTATAATGTTTATAATATGGCAGTGTTTTCTAAGAAGGAATGTATCTCTTGTCTTAACTTAGTGCCTCTCTCTTTCCAATTAGTCCCTTAAATTTCACTTCTGTGTCTCAGGAAGGTAAGTTGTACACAGGAATTGCAGCAAAACATACACACACGTGCACATACAAAATTACCTATATAATAAAAGGCTAATATGCAAATAGACTGAACAGCGGAACAACCAGAAGAACCGAACAACCAGTCACTATGATGTGCACTGATCACCAGGGGGCGTGTGAGGACCATGGTGGGTGTTGGCCACAGCGGGATGGTGGAATAGGTGAGTGGGGTCATCAGACAAAGGCGGGTGCCAGTCACTGTCATTGGGGCGAGCCTCTGGTGGTTACTGAAAATTCTTTGCTTCTCAGGGCCGCGGTCCCACCCAGTGCTTGTGCCTGCTGCTGGCACCAGCCCCACTCACACCCACTGCTAGCGCCAGCCCCACTCACACCTGCAGCCAGTGCCTGGTGCTGGTCCCAATCACTTGGTGCCATCAGTGGGTAGGAGTGGTAGCTGGAACCCTGATCACCCCTGAGGGGTTCTCCACCTCCCACTGCTCCTGAGGGGTGATGGGGGCAGCAGCCGCCACTTGCATCCACTGACTGCACCAGCTCTGCTCAAAACTGCTGCTGGCACCAGCCCCAATTGCTCTGGGCCGTCATTGCGTGGGAGCGACAGCAGCAGGAGCAGAGCTTCCAGCAGAAAGGGAACGGAGGGGCACAGTGGGAGGGGCCAGGATAGGGGCACGGAGGATGGGCCGAGACCCACCTCTGTGCCCTCTGTAGCCTTGCAGCTCACAGTTCCTTTCAAGGTGCACAAATTCATGCACTGGGCCCCTAGTATTATTAATATTAGTACATTTTATTTTGCTCATAATATCACAAGTGCATATCAAACATAATATGTTCTATAAAATATTAAGGTAGCTAAAGAAATATGCATAATAAATTAATATCACTGATATGTCAATTATGTTCTATAATATATCTATTATAATTCTGAAGAATGCATTGGACTTAAACAAATAGGGCACTATTTTTCTTACATATCCAAAAGAACAAAGGCAGGAAATATGTGAATGGTGAAGCTACTCAGTATTTCAGGTCCTATTTTTATTTCCATTCTGACATCCTTAATATATTGGTCTTTATCCTTTTGATTATTAGTTGACATTAAGGAATTAAGTATCACATGAAAAAATAGTATTTGAATACAGATTTATTTTGGCTCCAAATTATATAGTCTAACCCAGGGGTGGGCAAACTTTTTGACTCGAGGGCCACAATGGGTTCTTAAACTGAACCGGAGGGCCGGAACAAAAGCATGGATGGAGTGTTTGTGTGAACTAATATAAATTCAAAGTAAACATCATTACATAAAAGGGTACGGTCTTTTTTTCAATACTTTTATTCATTTCAAGCAGGCCGCAGTTTGCCCATGGCTGGTCTAACCTCCACCTCACTGACTAATGTAGACCACTAGATATTGGAAGAAACATTTGAATTCCTCAAGCTGAAAGGTGAAAGTAGATATAGGTGCACACTTCCTAGTGGATAATAGTAGAACGTAGGTAAAGAAAGATAATAAAAAATAAAAAAGTTGATGAATGTTTGAATCTCAACCTCTGTGAAAATCCTCACCAGAGGTGAAATTTTCCTTAATCTCAATCCTTTTCTTCAGTAAGTGTCCATTCTGAATATTTAGAAGCATGGAAAACCAAGAGGTAGTAGGTTAAGGAGACACACTGAAAAATTAGAACTAAAACAGTCCTTATTTTGTAATGTTTTTGCAGACAGTCATCAGTGATACTGCACTCAATAAAATCTTACAATGATAACTGGAGTGCTTAGACTGAGGTTTATGTGTAAATGAAGAATAAAAATGGAAAGACATGATTTATAGAGTTCCATGTTTATGACATTGTCTTCTCATGTTCTTAAAAATACAAAACTCAAATGCTATATTTAGTCCAAAGATGAAAATTTTACATGGTAAGAATACTCATCTTATATATCCATTAAATTATTCTAAATTTCTCTTGCAGAAATCATAATTCATCTTATTTTGGAAAATATCAAAAGTCCCATTTAGTTTTTCTTTTTCCCATTTAGTCTTACATATGTTTGTGTGCATATGCGTGTGTGAAATGCTATTATCAAAGAAAGTTATATAGATGTTGCCAATGATGATGACAACAAAAACTAAGTTTAATTGAGTCATTTCCTACATAACACAGATTGTGTGTTATAGATTAATTTCACATAAGAGTGACATGCACTTCTCAGAAGCTAGTTACAATCTAAACATTACCCCAGCCCATGACTGGGGTACTGGTAATAGAAACAAAAGGAGATTATTTCAAGATAAAGTTACAAAGTCATTTCATGCATAGAAATCTATGGATAAGCTTTATGAGTGTTTATGTTCTTGACACTATTTGGTTGAATGGTTCTTTTTTGTTAGGTCTATACATGGTCTTAATAAATGTAATAAACGTACTGTTAACTTGCTTAGTATTCTTTTAGGTGTTCCAGATATTAAAGTAGTTTTTATATAATTTCTCTTTCATTGAAATATTCATATGAAATAAATTTTAATTGTAAAATTATTATAGAATTTAAACATGAAGGTTTCATAATACATTTATGATTTGTCTTCTCAAAAGTTATATCATTTAGCACTCGACCTTGAGTTCTCTTGTGTATGTACGAGTTTCCTTGTGACCATTTACTAGTCAGCACTAATTTGCTTTTTCACTTTCAAGTTTGTTACATGAGAAAAGCTAGTACTATTGCTTTTATTTGTATTTCATGCATTATGAGGAGGGTTAAGAATATTTTAATAGATGTAATTTATTTTTGTCATCTTTTATGATTTTTCTATTCATATCCTTGACCAATTCTTCCATAAGAACATAGAAATAATTTTAATCATTTTAATGCATGATGCAAATGTGCAAGATCTTTTGCTACATTTTATAGAAAAATTCTGAAGTGATGAACAACAAAAACTATACTAACATATTTAAGTAAAAATAATAAATTTGAGGAAAACAAACACACAGATATCTCAATATGATTTACTTTATCTAACACAGCTGGTTTATTTAAAAATGAAACTAGGCAGCAAAAGAAAGTTTCAAACTGTAAACTGAAAAATGAGGTAGATTCTACCTATATAAGGAAGAAAGCTTGATAGTTGGTTTTTGCCTTAGAAAACGGGCTGACCCAACGAGGAGAGAAGCAGCCCTTAAGAAAAAAGTCTCTATTTTTAGTACCCACTCTCTCCTTACCAATATAAACATATCTGTAATTTCAATATATATGTTCAATTTAAACAAAATCCTATCTAATAAAAGATTAACATGCAAATTGACCATAACCCCGACACCCTTACCATTGGCTAATCAGCAGGATATGCAAATTAACTGCCAACCAAGA
Source organism: Myotis nattereri (assembly GCF_964212035.1). Lineage (NCBI taxonomy): Eukaryota > Metazoa > Chordata > Mammalia > Chiroptera > Vespertilionidae > Myotis > Myotis nattereri. The sequence goes on from NC_138084.1 coordinate 26,299,589, forward strand.
TGGCGGCTGGCAGCCATGCAAGTGAAGCAAAGAGGAGGCTTGCTTGCTCCAGTGATGGAGGAAGCCAGCGTTCCAGGCCTACCGCTGCCAGTCTCTGAGCTGCACTCTAAGCAACTATGTTGCAATTATAGAAGCTAAACAGGCTCCAGAGACCTGCTTTCAGCCAGCTTCGGCCTCAGAGCTTAGAGCTGCTGTGATGGCAAGAGAGTTTCAATTATAGAAGCCAAACAGACCCAGAAACCTGCTTTCAGCCCTCAGAGCTGGAGCCGGCTCTCAGCTCCAGTGACAGCTATAGAAGGTAAATAAATCCCAGAATTAAAAAAAGAAAAAAGAAAAAAAGGAGAGGCTGGGAGCTTAAGTTGCCTTCCAGCCTGAAAACAGCTCTCAGGCCCTCACCCAGTCTGGCCAGGAACCCCAGTGGGGACCCCCACCTGAAGGGGGTGTGACCAGCTGCAAACAGCCATCAGCCTGTCATCCAGGCTACCCAGGCAAGCAAGCGGGACCCCAACCCTGATCTGGGACACTCTCAGCGCAAACCAGCCGGCCCCCACCCGTGCACCAGGCCTCTATCCTATACTACAGGCAGGCCAGGGACAGTGTGAGCTGCCATCTGGGCCCCATGAGCAGCCCTGGGCAGTGGGGAATAAGCCCTGCCCCCAACTGGGACCCCTGTGTGCCACCTGAGCCCCCAGCTGGGACCCCCGTTCTGCCTAAGCCCCGCACTATTAAGCCCCACCCCCAGCCGGGACCCTATGACTTGGAGAGAAGGAAAGTGCCACTGGTCCCTGGGTCGCTGTGGTGATCCAGCCATCAGTAAGTAGAAAAGTGCGGCCTGTAGGCAGCCCCCAGTTGCGCCTGATCTGGGAGCAGGAAAGCAAGCCTGGCCTGAGGGCAGCCCCCAACTGGGCCTGATCCGGGAGCAGGAAAGCAAGTCCGGCCTGCGGGCAGTCCCCAGTTGCGCCTTCTCCCCGGTCACCATGAGGATCCAGGAGCAGAAAAGCCCAGCCTGCGGGCAGCTCCAAGCTGGGCCTGCTCCCCGGTTGCCATGGCGAACAGGGAGCAGGAAAGCCCGGCTTGCAAGCAGCACCCCCATCCTGGCCATAGCTCAAGGGAGAGTACAACATTCAGTGGAGGCCAGGAGCCTGAGAGATCAACACAGAGGGGCTCCTGCTCCAAGCCTCCATGGTGTGGCTGGGGGCAGGCCCCCAGCAGACACACACACACACACACACACACACATACACACACACATAGTGCCTGCTCTGAGCCTCCAATGTGGCTGGGGGCAGACCCCCAGTGGGGACACACACACACACACACACACACACACACACGGCAACTGCTTCGAGCCTATGTGGAGTGGCTGGGGGCAGGCCCTAGCAGACACACACACACACACACACACACACACACACACACACATACACACGGGACGCCTGCTCCAAGCCTCTGCTTCCAGACTGTGGCCATCAGTAGGACATCCACTGAGGGCTCCCGGACTGTGAGAGGGGCAGGCTGGGCTGAAGGACCCCCCCCCCCCCGTGCACGAATTTCGTGCACCGGGCCTCTAGTATATCTTTAATAAAATAACCATCTTGGGACTAAGCCATTGTAAGAGTACTCTCAACATGTGTATAATCACATTCCAAGAAAATAAGTAAAACATTCAATTACAAAGTTATGTTAGAGAGATTTTAACATACATATGCAAAAATATTTTTTCAGAAAAAAACCAATGTTTTTATCTTAGAAAGTAAGCTTGTATTTAATTTGTCAATACCATTTATTAATTATCCTATCTAATAAAGAGGGGATATGCTAATTGACTCTCACACAGTCACAAAAATGGTGGCACCACAGCCAGTAAGGAGGGAGTATGCTAATTGATTGTCACACCCTCAAAGATAGCAATGTCCACAGCCAATAAGGAGGAAATATGCTAATTAACTGCCACACCCTCAAAGGTGGCAGTGCCCACAGTCACAAGATGGTGGCGCCCAGTCCCCTCAGCCCTGTTGGGGTGGCAATCACACGGCAAGGCCAGGCCCACCCCAGGCGGGCCTGGCCTTGCTGCATGCCTGCCTCCGAAGTTCCCCAGTCCCCTCATCCCCTCACCTGCCCAGGACCGGCCCAAGGCGCAGGCAAGCCTCGGATGGCGGCTGCTGAGCTTCCCAGGGCCACCCAAGGCGCAGATAACCAGGGCAAGCTGAGGCTTGCCTGTAGCCAGTGGCAGCAGCAGAGGGGTGATGGGGGCGTCGCCTTCCCCTGATCGCCGGTCGCCTCCCTCCCATGAGGGCTCCAGGACTGAGAGAGGGGGCAGGCTGGACTGAGGCACCACCCCCTCCAGTGAATTAATTTTCATGCACTGGGCCTCTAGTCTATATCTATAAAAACCCAGTGACCATAACAGCCATGATGACCAGTCGCTATGACAACCACTGAGGTCAACAATCTGGCACAATAAGGGAGTGGGGCCAGCCAGCCAACCTCGCAGCCTCTCCCCGCTGCTGGCCTGCCCCTGATCTGACTCTCCCACCCCAATCTCCAATCAAGAGTGGGACGGCAGCCAAACGCCCCCTCCCCTCCCGCTGGCCAGTCCCACCCCTGATCAGCCCTGCCCCACCCTGATAGGCCCACAGCCTCTCCCCCTTGCCAGCCCTGATCCTGATTGCACCCCACATCAATAGGGGGCTGGGCTAGCCAACATCCCACAGCTCCTCCCCTGGGTGGCCCTGACCCTGATCTCCCCCAATAGGGGGCAGGGCTGGCCAACCAATCTGCTGCAGCCCCTCCCCCACCCAGCCCCACCCCAGATTGGCCCCACCACCCCTATCAGGGGCAAGGCCAGCTGGTCAACCACCCATGGCCCCGCCCCCAGGCTGCTGACCCCCAATCAGCAAAACCCAACCAATTCGGGGGTGGGGCTAGCCAGCCCACCACCCACAGGCCCTCCCCATGGCCAGCCCCACCCTTAATCAGCCCCCCAACCCCAATCAGTAGCGGGGCCCACCACCCAATCGCCCACAGCCCCTCCCCTAGCTGGCCCACCTCCCACCATCTCCTCCTCCCAACAGGCCCAGCCCTGATCCATCCCAACTGGGGCCAGGTCAGCCGGACTCCACCCATGCACAAATTCATGCACTGGGCGCCTCTAGTATCATTATAAGGCCAACAATTTGATTGTATCCAAACAGGTAGCACAGAAAAGTCAACACATTGACTTGCTTCATAGAGCTTAGTACAAACAAATCAAAGAGCCAAGGTCACTCTTTATGTGATTTGTGGTAGGAAATGTCTACGGGAAGTTTAGAAATTCAATTGATCAGACTTCTAATTGTCTGCATTACCAAGGGTCATCCAAAGAAAGAGTCACATCCACATTTTAACTCTTTCCTGTTGACATTACCTAACAGGTGGCTCAACACTAACTAAAGATGGTCCTACAAAGTAAGTTTTACAATTTAATGCCATAAAAACAACTTTTCTCTCTAGAAATCAATAGGCCAATTTTTATAATTATACCAAATGATTTATATTAGCTTATTATTTCTGTCCAAAATTTTTCTAAAACAAAAACATTGAATTACTTTACTTTTCAAGAATATTTCTCTCTCCTTTTTATGACCCTTACGTTCTATTGCTATTTTTTTAAATATAAATATGATTCATGTATGTTTCTATATATGTGTGTATCTATTTAATTTGTATATTAAATGAAACCTGAGTAATTTAAAAGAAACAAAAATAATAAGGGTAAATACATATAAAACAATAGGGCAAAAGCCAATGCATGTGTGTGTGTGTGCATGTGTGTGTGTGTTTGAGTGCTCAGAAATCAAAACAGGAAAAGCCAAACTAAGACTCAAGATATTAATATTTAATATTCACTAAATTTTCCACATTAAAATAACTCTGGATCTAAAAACTTAGATCATATAGCATCACAGTTTATTGAAAGTAATTATACATTTTACTAATAAGAAAATAACAATTTTAGATGTAGGAGAATTAGAATGATATAATTTGAGAGGTTCCTGTCTTTGTAGGGTGCATAATTTTTAAGCACTATTTTATGAACTATATTCACCAAACTTTATCTATCTATCTATCTATCTATCTATCTATCTATGTATCTATCAATCTATCTATCTATGCCTTTGTTTTTTCCTTTACTACAGAAATCACCAACTATAATATAAAATATATCATTTTAAGAGCAAGATACAGTACAAAGAAATAAAAACACTTTTTGAACCACCCTACAGAGAAGGAGCATTGCTTGGACAGTGAAGAATGGGAGGGGATGATCTTGTGGGTAATCGCAGCTGCCCTTATTCTGTCTGAGCTTATTAATCTTTATGGTTCCTTCAAATTCTACATTTATTTAAGATAATTTAGGAAATGACATCATCATAATTGCCTCTTTCAAATCAAGCGCGAGTTTGATTTAGCAAGACTTTTGGACTCTTTCCCTGAAAAAAAAGTTATTATTCATTGGCAACTTCACATAAAAATCTTGAAAGCTAAGAGATCATTTTTATAAATTTAGCAAAGACAAGGGAAGGATTGTGTACTCAATGTAAAATTTGTTTGAAAATTATCATAATTATGTGACTAGGACTAAAACTAGAAGTACAACTGAAAAGCCAATGAGTTTCTTGTTCAAAATAGACATGGAAGCATGCAACAGACTGAGGGTCTTTAGAGGGAGGGGAGATCAATCAAACTACTTGCACGCATACATGCATAACCCATGGACACAGACAACAGTGGGGTAAAGGAAGGCCTGGGGAGGGGATTGGAATGAGGATGGAGGATTAATGGGAAAAAGGGGGACATCTGTAATACTTTAAACAATAAAGATAAAATTTAAAAAGAAAAATAACATAAAATACAAAAAACATATAATCATAGGTCTAAAGGAACTCTACTGCACTTACCATCTTTCCAATTTATTATATAAACAGCAAAAGACATAGCATCTTAGAAGCAGGAAGAGTGTTTAGAGGTCACCTGAGAATTCAGAAAATCTGTTTTCTCAAATATATCCAAGGCAGGGCATTGAGCATCCTAAGGCTTAGACCCTGTCCTCAAAGACTTTCTGCCTAATTTAGGAGCTTCCACTTACTCCATCTGAGATTTCCTTATAGATACAATTAACCTCATCTGCATCTATATTTATAACTTTACATTATAAGATTAGATACATCTATCTGATTATTGTTTCTTTAAACAAACTGGTAAAGCACTAAAAATTGACATAAATACATGATAAAGAGTTATTTTCTAAAATTAAGTTCAGAACACATATTAATAAGTTCAGATTTTCTGACATAAGATGACATATATCACAATATCATGATACGATATTTGACACAGTTAAAGACAGGTGAACTGACAATTATGGAATGTCTTTGATGGCATCAGGGAGAGCAAGGTGGTGCTGCAGCTTTCTCCCACTGCATACTCTTCCATATCAGACTGTTCCAGAAATATCTTAAACATTTTATTAAAACCAGGTATTTTCATCCATCACAAGTCAAAAACAAAATAAAACACTGGAGTACTAGCTACTCAACACAGGTTATTATGTGAAATCTAATTTGCTTCTATTTTCCCCTTAAAAATAATACAAAGCAATATTTATTGCCAGCTTTTCAGTAGGCAGAGATGACAGATTAGTGGCAAAGGGGAAATGTACATTCCTAACAAGATTTTAAATGTTTTTTTCCAGAAAAGTTAACAAAACAAACAATCTCACTGAAATATTAACATCTCCTAAATATAGGAAGAATACATTACTATAGTCTGACACTTCAGAATGGTATAAAACTTAATCACAAATGAATGAATGCATATAGAGCAGGGGTAGGCAAACTTTTTGACTCGAGGGCCACAATGGGTTCTTAAACTGGACCGGAGGGCCGGAACAAAAGCATGGATGGAGTGTTTGTGTGAACTAATATAAATTCAAAGTAAACATCATTACATAAAAGTGTACGGTTTTTTTTTTTTTAGTTTTATTCATTTCAAAAGGGCCGGATCCGGCCCACGGGCCATAGTTTGCCCAAGGCTGATATAGAGTCATATGAAGTGAGTGTTGAAGCCTTATTTTGCGAACAGAGATAGGGAAAACCAGCTCTAATTACCGGGAGAGTATTTCAGAGATGCTGAGTTAGAACTGGTTCTAACATCCATGTTTCTGCTTGATATTGAGGTTAGATTAAGGGACAGCAAAAGAGAATCAACAACAGATAGCATTTCCTTACAGTAGTATCAAATAAACATGATGTGACTGCTGAGGATCAGGGGGCCCAGGAGAGACTCCTACAGAGACTCCTATTGGGAGGCCTCTACCCGACCATCGCCTCACAGAATTTGCTTGATGGAAAAAATCACCAAAAGTTTGTAGTATTTCACTCCTTCCCTGTGATGTCTCTACCCTTAGTAAATCATTTAAAACTGAACAATACAAAAGAACCAACAGGAGAACCACAGCATAAAAGAACAAAATGGTTCATCAGAACAAAACACACACATCTTGTCATGCACCCCATGGGTACTTTTTTTTTAAAATATATTTTATTGTTTTTTTACAGAGAGGAAGGGAGAGAGATAGGGAGCCAGAAACATCGATGAGAGAGAAACATCGATCAGCTGTCTCCTGCACACTCCCCACTGGGAATGTGCCCGCAACCAAGGTACATGTCCTTGACCTGAATCGAACCTGGGGCCCTTCCGTCCGCAGACCGACGCTCTATCCACTGAGCCAAACCGGTTAGGGCAACGGGTACTTTTTTTAAACCGAGAACTAAGGAACACTTCATGTTACTTTTTCTTTTAATATCTCAACTCTTTCCTTCTGAAGTAAACTACTGGATGTCTTGTAACAACTTAATACCTCTACAATTGACGTTATTTAAAAAGTACAGAAATTCCCTGCTGCATCTATTAAACAATACATGTTTACCTTCTTTGACCACAATTATTTGTGCATACCTTAAATGAGTTTCTATATTGGTTATATTATCTATGTCATTAAATTAAATTTTAGAGTTTAGCTTCCATTTCCTGAGGGGAAGAGCCAATTCTCAAGATTAAATAATTTTCTTTATATCTGTGGCATTTGCCAGTTTAAACATCAAAATGCTGGGCTTTTGCTAAAGGTTGAATATTGAGCTTTCCTTCAGGGTAACAAAGAAAATTTCATTGGGAGTTCTAATACATGCTCACTATGGAGAAAATTATGGACTAATCAGGACACTAATGGTTCAGCTACTAAAGTTGCTAAGGAAATGGTGGGGATGGACAAACCCAGAAAATTATGTAAAATTTCATACTTAAAGTAAGAGATTTTATCACTGTAGTAAGAATATTATTTTATAATGACTATAATTTTTCTAATTGTGGTTAACACCTTTCTTTAAAACAATGTGAAGTTTTGAAATGAAAAATAGCAAATATTAAGTAATATGTGTTTTTGAATAAAGAATCTCAACCTCTCATTCCATAAATTTGAAAAGAATTAAACACAAGCTCATCGTGAATATTGTTTTTTAAATTTTTATTTTCTTTACTGATTAAGGTATTACATATGTGTCCTTATCCCCCCATTGCCCTGCTTATGCCCTCACTCCCCCCTCTCGCTTATGCCCTCACTCCCCTGGTGTCTGTGTCCATTGGTTATGCTTATATGCATGCATACAAGTCCTTTGGTTGATCTTTCCCCCTTACCCCCACGCTCCCCTACCTTCCCTCTGAGATTTGATGGTCTTATCAATGCTTCTCTGTCTCTGGATCCATTTTTATTCATCAGTTTATGTTGTTCATTATAGTCCACAAGTGAGTGAGATCATGTGATATTTATCTTTCTCCGACTGGCTTCCTTCACTTAGCATAATGCTCTCCAGGTCCATCCATGCTGTTGCAAATGGTAGGAGTCCCTTCCTTTTTACAGCAGCATAGTATTCCATCATGTAGATGTACCAAGGTTTTTTAATCCACTCATCTGCTGATGGCCACTTAGGCTGTTTCCAAATCTTAGCTATTGTGAACTGTGCTGCTATGAACATAGGGGTGCATATATCCTTTCTGACTGGTGTTTCTGTTTTCATGGGATATATTCCTAGAAGTGGGATCACTGGGTCAAATGGGAGTTCCATTTTTAGTTTTTTGAGGAAACTCCATACTGTTTTCCACAGTGGCTGTACCAGTATTCATTCTCACCAGCAGTGCATGACGGTTCCTTTTTCTCGACATCCTCGCCAGCACTTGTCCTTTGTTGATTTGTTGATGACAGCCATTCTGACAGGTGTGAGATGGTACCTCATTGTCATTTTGATTTGCATCTCCCCGATGATTAGTGACTGTGAGCATGTTTTCATATGTCTCTTCTATATGTCCTCTTTTGGAAAGTTTCTATTTAGGTTCGTTGCCCATTTCTTTTCTTTTTTTCTTTCTTTTTTTTTAATATATTTTATTGATTTTTTACAGAGAGGAAGGGAGAGAGATAGAGAGCCAGAAACATCGATGAGAGAGAAACATCGACCAGCTGCCTCCTGCATATCCCCCACCGGGGATATGCCCGCAACCCAGGTACATGCCCCCGACCGGAATCGAACCCGGGACCCTTCAGTCTGCAGGCCGACGCTCTATCCACTGAGCCAAACCGGTCTCGGCACGTTGCCCATTTCTGATTGGGTTGTTTATCTTCCTTTTATTAAGTTGTATGAGTTCCCTGTAAATGTTGGAGGTTAAACCCTTATTGGAGATAACATTGGCAAATATATTCTCCCATGCAGTGGGCTTTCTTATTGTTTTGTTGATGGTTTCTTTTGCTGTGGATATTGTTTTACACAGATTTTCAGTTAAAAGTCTTGAGCTTGAACAACTCCTGTTTGGTAACCACTGATGAGCTAAGCAGTTTTTACCAGAAAAAAAAAAATGAACTTGCCATTACTGTCACAGCCAGTCTTGTAAATGGTTCTTTATCATTAACTATTACACAACGTAACTAGCCTGCTTATAGATTATATGCATACAAGGGGTCTTAAAGGAAAAGGAGTAGAAAAACAAGAGAAAAGAAGTAGAGAAAAAGGAGTAGGAGGGACAGAAGAAAAGAAATAAAAGAGGAGGAAGAGGAAGGGAAGAAGAAGAAAAGAGTGGCCTTCTATTAGAGCTGATACCAGAGATGTGGAGAAGGAATATGGCCTGTCCACAAAATACAGAAATAATGCAAGGGCTGATACCAAATTCAAGTGATTCCACATCCATACCAAGGGTCGTCTTGATCTTGCCCTTCGGTGAGGATTTCCAATTCAAAGATACACACACACACACCGCCTACTGTGATACACAGTTATGACAAACATGAAATAGGAGGGAACATGAAATAGGTTGGTAGAAATTGTTCCCTATGTGATGATTATGGCATTTCTCTATTTTTAAAATGTATACCTCTCCGCATGAAATAATTACAGCCTTGTTAAAAAATCTCTTTTGCTCAAATTTGTTTTTAACATTTCATAACAAAAACAGGCTAAGGCTCTAAAAACTGATTAAGTATAAACTTAGCAACCAAAAAAGTTATTGATGGGGGCTGTTAAGGGGTAAGCACAAATTTGTTTTTAGTAACATTAGGTGCAAAATGGCTAGAGTTACAACTTCTGATTTTTTTTAAGTCCACATGAGTCATATTTATGCCCTCTTCATAGTCAGGAAGGTCAGAAATCCTCTCGAGAAATCTGAGATCTCCTATCTAGAAAAATGTATACATATAAATCTTTGGACAGCCAGTTGGCTTGGAGGTCAAATCCCCCCCAGTGTTACCTACAACAATCAAGGCTTAACTACAACAGGCCAGCGCACAAAGACCACTAGGGAGTGCACCAAGAAAGCATAAAAAATGCGGAGACAAAGAAACAGGACGGAAATGGAGGAAGGCAAAATGCTGGATATAGAGCTCAAAACCACACTTTTAAGGTCTCTCAAGAACAGTCTAGAAGCCGCCGATAAATTTAGTAAGGCCCTTGAAAAGACTGGTGAGGCCGCCAATAAATATAGTGAGATCCTCAAGAAATCTAATGAGACCCTCAATGTTGTGATAAAGGATCAACTAGAAATTAAGCATACACGGACTGAAATAACGAATATTATACAGACTCCCAACAGCAGACCAGAGGAGCGCAAGAATCAAGTTAAAGATTTGAAATGTGAAGAAGCAAAAAACACCCAACCAGAAAAGCAAAATGAAAAAAGAATCCGAAAATATGAAGATAGTGTAAGGAGCCTCTGGGACAGCTTCAAGTGTACCAACATCCGAATTATAGGGGTGCCAGAAGATGAGAGAGAGCAAGATATTGAAAACCTGTTTGAAGAAATAATGACAGAAAACTTCCCTCACCTGGTGAAAGAAATAGACTTACAAGTCCAGGAAGCGCAGAGAACCCCAAACAAAAGGAATCCAAAGAGGACCACACCAAGACACATCATAATTAAAATGCCAAGAGCAAAAGACAAAGAGAGAATCTTAAAAGCAGCAAAAGAAAGAAACTCAGTTACCTACAAGGGAATACCCATATAACTGTCAGCTGATTTCTCAACAGAAACTTTGCAGGCCAGAAGGGAGTGGCAAGAAATATTCAAAGTGATGAATGCCAAGAACCTACAACCAAGATTACTTTATCCAGCAAAGCTATCATTCAGAATTGAAGGTCAGATAAAGAGCTTCACAGATAAGGAAAAGCTAAAGGAGTTCATCACCACCAAACCAGGATTATATGAAATGCTGAAAGGTATCCTTTAAGAAGAGGAAGAGGAAGAAAAAGGTAAAGATACAAATTATGAACAACAAATATGCATCTATCAACAAGTGAATCTAAGAATTAAGTGAATAAATAATCTGATGAACAGAAAAAAAATAAAACAATAAAATCTTTGAAATCGCAAACAATTTCAAAGGGCTCATACCAGCCACCTTATAAGATTTAGATCCTGAGGTACTGGTTAAGGACCTCTCCATCTTACCTTAGTGCCTCTGCTCATCAACTCTAAGGGATAAGTGCGAGGTTCAAGGTGCACTATGTGACCTGATTTCTGTTTAATGCCTAGAGATGACTGGAATAAGTATCAAAAGTAAGAAACTATCCCAGAGGGCATAATTGTCTCTGTCTTAATATTATTAGTAAAAGAAACAGAAAAAAAACCACAAAAAAAAACTGACTTCTATTCCATGCCAAAAACACATATAACTTAGTTTGAGTTGAATCACAGACCTAAAGATTAAGGCTAAAACAATAACAATTCTAGAAACAATTCTAGAAATGAATCTACAAAATAGTTTCATGATCGTGTGGAATGCAAACATTTATTAGGTAAGGGGAAAAAGAGTATTAATCATTAAAAATAATATATTGAACTTCAGAGTGAAAAATACAATATTTTTTTCCCAAAGGGCACAATAAATAAAATAAAACGGAAAACTGCTGAGTATAATTACTGAAATTAAAAAAGACTGAAATGCCAAGCATTGCTAAAGATGTGGAGCAGCTAGATTGTTTATACTTTGAAACAAAAAACCGATGTAAACACTTTCAAAAACAGATGACCTATGTTTTAGAACTTTCAACTATGCCCATTTTTTTTAAAACATATATTGTATTGATTTTTCACAAAGATGAAGGGAGAGGGATAGAGAGTTAGAAACATCGATGTTCAGGATGAGAGAGAAACATCGATTCAGCTGCCTCCCGCACACTCCCCACTGGGGATGTGCCCGCAACCCGAATCGAACCTGGGACCCTTCAGTCCGCAGGCCGACGCTCCATCCACTGAGCCAAACCGGCCAAGGCAACTATGCCCATTTTGATCATATATGTACAAGAATGTTCTTGGCAACTTACAAGGCAGTGGCTGGAAACAATTCAAATATCCATGAACAAGTCAAAGAATACAACAAACGGTTGATTCATACAATAGAATATCACTCAACACTAAAAAAGGGCAAACTGCTGATTCAAAACATGGATGATTCTGAGACTTTTTACTAAGGGAAAGAAGGTTGGACATAAGATAGTTTGTACTATATGATTCTATTTATAAAAATTTAAAGAACAATGAACCAATGCTGATAGAAATTAGAAAAGCCTTTACTTTTACGGGGGCATTAACTGAAATGGGGTACTCAGGAATTTCTGCAGTGATGCCAGTATCTATACTTTTATTTGCATACAGTTGCCAACACTGATCGGTTAGTCTGCTCCCTGAAAATGCATGTTTTATATGTAAATAATACCTTGAAAGTATTCCATTTGGAATCAGTAAGAGAGGATCTCAGTAGAATGGATGTGTTTCTGACTGTCAGTGGCCATTTTGCTATTTGTTTAGCTCAGGTCAGAGGACAGACAAATGACAATGTATACATTCTCTCACTACTTGGCATCCCCCAGAAGTTAAAACAGGTTCTTTCAGGAATCCAGGGCCTTTTTGTTGTGTGTACAAGGTTTTAGGTATTCCATAACCTGAAACCCTTTAGGACAGCGGTTCTCAACCTGTGGGTCGCGACCCCTTTGGGGGTCGAATGACCCTTTCACAGGGGTCGCCTAAGACCATCGGAAAACACATATATAATTACATATTGTTTTTGTGATGAATCACTATGCTTTAATTATATTCAATTTGTAACAATGAAATTGGGGGTCGCCACAACATGAGGAACTGTATTAAAGGGTGCGGCATTAGGAAGGTTGAGAACCACTGCTTTAGGGTTTAGGGAGCCTGCTTTCTCCGGCTCCCTAAACCCTAAAATCAGACACCTATGTTGGCAGGCCATGATAAGGACATTCCCTGGTAGCAATTTCCTCCTTGTAGTTAGATGCTGTTCCATTTCTTTGGTCTCTGTTTCCCAGAACATGCTCACTACTATTAGGGCTGGAGAGGAACACATTGTCTTTGGAAGAAAACTCTTGTTTCTGCACAGGAAGCTGTCCTGAGCCTTCCTTCCAAAGGACTTCACGGCAGCAGATCAGCATTCTAATCACAGGAGCCCTCACGGAGGGACAGATGCACAGAGCTGACCTGGGTGCCTGGGTGCCTTTGGCCCCACAGATGACCTTCTACTGTGTCCAGACTCGCACCTTCTGCTCAGGTCCTTCAGGCCCCTGGACTCAGCTGGCACTGAAGACCAGCCTGGGCATGAAAGGCAGCGAGGAGTGCACTGGGCAGAATTTCATGCTGTCACCTGCTGGGGTCCTCCTTCTCTTGCTGCCTCAGCTCTCCCTTCTCCACGGGCCCTGTAGCTCCTGTGCCAGGCTGGCGATGGACTGTCTTCTGAGGTGGACAGAGAACAACAGAGGAACCCAACAAGGCCTCTGGGAACTAGGAGCTGGGAGCCTAGAATCGGCTTGTGGAGTGATATCGCTAGTGTCCTGGGAGATCCTGCCAGGACTATTTGGTGCCATGAGCTTCCCAGCCCAGAAGAGTGCGTTTCTCTAGGAACTGGAGAGGGCGGGATGACGGTGCATGCTCCGGACAACCACTGTGTCCCGGTCACTCAGCTGCATACCTGCCAGTGACTGATCAACTTATCCTACTTCTCTTCGGGATGTGGAGGGCCGAGGCGGAGACGAGGAGAAATAGATCTGCCAGTCCTTGAATTTGCGTGCTCTGCAGGAGGTGAGACCAAATTCACTGGGGAAAATCTCAGAAGCTCAGAATCTCGGGCGCGTGACTCTCACCTGATTACCCAGTGATGGGAAGAACTGTTCTAGGGAGGAAATTTAAAATATTGTTTTGATTAAATAAGCATAGTGGTTGGCCTGAGGCAGGTGCTAAAGGGGGTGAGGGAACTGGGAAACAGGACACGCACAGCATCCTGAAATGTACAGAGAGGACACATGGCATTTGCCAGCCCCATAACTTGGGTTTCTTTCCTCAGGTGAGACTGACGACACAGAAATCATGGAATAAGAACCCATCAGTGAATAACTCAGAGGGTGAGGTTGCAGCCCTTGGTTATCATGTTTCATATTTTTTTTAACCTGTTTCAAATTTCCTGTAAGAATGCCACACTCAATGAAAAATAAGTAAATAAATTTGAAAAATAATCATCTATTTTTACATTGCCAAGTAGTTATTTGTTAGAACAGATGTACCATCTCTCATTTTTAAAAACTTTATTTTGAAGAGGTTCAGTTTTTGTTAACCCATTTTTCTTGTCTTTTAATGAGTATTAAATTCAAAATAAAATGGAAAGCAGACATAATGTCTTTAATAGCCCTGACTATTAAAATATATGAGAAGTTTTGCAAGCTGCATACCCGAGTTAGCAGTAGAACCCACAGCAGCTATAACTAGGCACATACAAATGAACTCACAGGTGAATTGCATGCTATTTGGAGGAAAAATGGCAGCACACTTTGTATTAAACAGACTCTGGAGACTTTTATCTTCATTTACGTTTAAATGTAAAAGTACATTTAGATGTAATTTTCTCTGTTCTTCTCACTAAATACAAATAAAACCCCTGGACATTATATATAAAAGAAACATTAAAAGACTCTTAAAAATAGAGACCATAAAGTTTTATCATGAGAGAGACCTTCACTGTGTGAAACAGTTCTGTACGTTAACTGCCGTTGTAGTTACACCAATGCGATTCATATGAGATGGAACTTGTCTTAGTTTCCTGTGGCAGCAGAAACAAATGATCACAAATGGAATGGCTTACAACAACAGAAATTTATTCTCTCACAGTTCTGGAGGCCAGAAGTCCGGAATCAGTACCACTGGGCTAGAATCGGGTATTAGTAAGACTCCACTCCCTCCAGAGGTCCTAGGGGAGAATTTTTCAGTTGCTTCTTTGTGTCTCTTTGGCTTGTGATCATATCTCTTTGCTTCATTTCACCATTGCCTTGTCCTCTATGTGTGTGGATAATCAGCCTTGGCCTCTCCTCCCTTCTACTGTGATAGCACTTAGGGCCCAACTGGGTAATCCAGGATAAACTCCTTTCAAGAGCCTTAACTTAATTACGTTGTTGGCATTATGTTAATATTCAATTCTTTTGCTAAAATACATCTTTTTCTTTCACCTGTCCAGTCTCCATTAGCTTACTTTTAAAATAAACAGTGATATTCCTTTGAGGAAAAATAATCTTTATTGTTCTTAGTCCTTGTGTTTTTGTTACTTGTTGTTTGTTCTCACTGCTTTATTGAAAATATTGAAGTATGATTGAAAAAAAATTGAAAAAACACCTGTATATATTTAGGTTGTAAAATGTGATTTTTTAAAAAGGTGCATGACATAATAATTTAATAAACGTACACATTATGAAATAATTACCACAATCAAGTTAATTAACACATCCATCATCTCATATAGTTACCATTTTTGTGTGTTTTAAGAATATTTAAGATCTACTCTCAGCAAATTTCAAAAATGCGATGCAGTATTATTATCTATAGTCACCATGTTGTACTTTCAGTTTTCTTGTGTTTTAAGTGAGGTTTAAAAAGCTGCCATTTTTATTCCTGAAAAATAGATCTAGAGACAGAGAAGCACGATCAGATGCTCAAACCTCAGAGGGAAGGCAGGGGAGGGTGGGGCTAAGGTGGAGAGATCAACCAAAGGACGTGTATGCATGCATATAAGCATAAGCAATGGATACAGACACCGGGGGATGAGGGCATGAGTAGGAGGATGGGGGACCATGGGGGGATAAGGACACATTTGTAATATCTTAACAAAGGAAAAAAAAGCTGCCAATTTATAGAGGTATATCAAGACTGGCCAATGGACATATTCTCTCTCAAGCCACATAAATAAGGTCAGGCACCGATTTCACGAGCATAAAGAGAAATAGCCTATGAATAGATTTAGTATAAAGTCCACATACAATATCTCATCAGCCTTTGGAATTCCAACCCACATTTGAAATTCTTTTATTCTATTTCATTCTATTCTTTCTGGCTTCTGTGAAATTTAAAAGTGATGGCAGCTGTCTAGTCTATTTCACTTTTCCTTCACATTTCATAACTTGTAATTTCACTACTATGGCAAACTTTGTGTTCATTTAATTAAATCTTATTTTGCAGTTTAGTTTTGTTTTTATGATCTTAACTTTAAACTATAAATATTGAGATTACTAGGGTTTCCATGCATTGCCTCTTTGGATTATCAAAGGCATGTTTCCCCTTATTGTATTTTAGCCTGCCGTGTGATTGTAAAATCCTTGGAACATTTAAGTCTGTATCTAAATCAGGTCTTTATTTTCTATTCGATTATATGTCTTCCATCTACATCCACTCTACTTCATTTCAGTTTTGTCTAAGGAAATCAAGATGCACATACAGAGCTACCAGAAGTTATACTAGACCTAAGCCATTCACGGAAAACTCTGAAGCTTGGAATAGGGAATGTACCGTTTTGAAAGGAACTGACCGAACAAGCTTTTTGGTTAAGATTGAATACAAATGTAATTGACAATAAAACTTGGTCCTCATAATACTCTGCCACTCCCAAAGCATGCAGAACATAAAAGTGAGTAGTATGGAAAATGAAGCACATGGAGTTAAAGTAATATCTCCAAAGTCACTCTGAATGATGGCCAGTGAGCTGGGATTGTGATACAGAACAACAAAATGCAATATACCAGTCCAACTGTAGTACCCTCTCTGCAAGCATTATTTTTATTGAGTACTCCTATCTGTAATCATCGTGCTAGGTGTTGTGGGGAACACAAGTATTAATAAGATGTAGCAACTCACAACACAGTGTCTACCTGGATGGAATATTTTGCTTTTTTCCTCTTCTTTACTTATTTGACCATAAATTAATTATTTTTAAAAGCTATAAATGAATTTAAATAATTAGATTCCAGTTTTCTACTCATCCTATTTATCCCTTTTCTATTTGGGAAATAATACAATCAGTTTTTGCAGATGATTTCAAAATAGTACATTAGTGACATATATCTCTTCTTCAGAGACTGTTAAAAGCTCTAGAGGAGAAAGAGGGAATGGAATTGGGTTCAGGGTCACAGTCCCAACAGGCTCAGATAATTGAAATACTCAGTGTTCTGGATGCCAGGGAGCTGTCTGTTTTTTGCTCTTAGATTCCTTCCTTAAATTCTATCTTAAAGATCAGCAGAATACAGACAGCGCAAATACTGAATCCGTTGCTCCCTCAGGAAGTAGGTATTATTGTGATTAGTTGCTTTGATTATTTTCATTTTATTATGTTCTGGTAGGAGATGTTATATCCTAAGAAAGCACAAATGCTCAGCATGACTGAAAATACGCTTTGTTAGAAGAAAAGGAAAATGAATCAGCACATGTTAAGTCCTGCTCTGTGGACATGTACCAATCCTTTCCTAAGTATCTTAAAGGTGACTTACTTAAGCCTCCTAACATTTGTGAAATTTCAAAGAAATTACAACTCTTCAAAGTTTTACACAGCTGGTGTAACTGAGCTTTGAATATACAGAGAGAGTAATTAGGGTGACTGAGTGCAGGAAGTGCCAATTATTAGCTTTGTGGTTGGGCTAGGCAGTTTCACGGTCTGTAAAGTGAGGATGATAACAGCACTTGGTTCACAGGGCTGCTGTGAGGGCCAAATGAGACAATGATTCCAAATCTCTAAGAATAATGGTACGCACACAGCCCATACTGGAGATGAAGGTGTTGATAACAGCAGGTAGTGAGCATTGTCCCTATCTACTCCCAAAGTTCCTTTGTTTCCCATTAGCAATAAAGGCCTGGAGTTGGCTCTACCACTCACTGGTGAGAAGAAAAGCAGCTTCTGACAGCCAGGACCTGGTCTGGTATACAAGCTGGGCCAGGCACTACTGCTGAATGCAAAAATGTCAAAGATATCACATCACACAAGGCAACTTGTTACTATAATGAAGAAAGACAAAAATTAGACACTTTGTAATCAGAGATGAATACACACAGAAACAGAGATATTGTTTAAATTAAAAAAGGCCAAACCTCCACAACTGATTACTAATATGAATAACTGCTCTTTCTTCACAAATAATTGCTTCAAATTTACTTTGTGCCATTTTACTTTTAGTTTAGAATTACTATAAAGGTATCAAAAGATAGGATTAGCACTGCTTTTTGACAGCAGCAACCCCAAAAAATCTTAAAACACAAGTTCAAATCAAGTCGAGTAATGACATACTTTTAGTGAGACACTCCACAGTTCCTCAACTTCTCCCTCTTTGAACAAAGAAATAAACCAAATTGTATTCAACCAAACTTATGTTTCTGGTGTTGTAGGAAGGACACAGGATGCATGTCCTTCACTGCACTTAATAAATAATTAAAGTTACTAATCCGCACTCATTTCAAAGCTGTTACATGCAAAAAATGATTCATCCTAGGCACAAAAATGATTTAGGCCTGGTCCTTGACCACAGTCATCTTGCAATTCAGTGTCAGATACAAATCTATTTATTGAGCAAATCTAAATGAAATGCATACTGTAATGAGTTTTGTTCAACCAGCATTCATCGAACATCCAATATTAGATAGTACCTGAACTACCATCTAATTATTACCAACATGTTATGTGATTAAAGAGTTGGTAGAAGTTTATTTGATATAGTCCTTGAGGACTTGAAATATTTTAACAGATAGAGGGGGAAAATGATAACTATGAGGCTAGGCTTTTTGAAAAATCATGATTTAATTCAGGGGTACTTTTCAGAGAATAGCAAATGTCATTGTAAATGGTACTTATGTAAACCTTGATTGGGCAAAATTGAAGATGATGAGGCTAGAAACATGTGTTTGGGATGATAATGTGTTTAATGTCATAGATGGGAAATTGTAATGATAAAAAATGAAGGTCAGAAACACTGCTTAGGAGGTCATTTCTAAAACCCATCTGAATGATGAAAAAATTAATTTCCAGATAAAGACAAAGGAGATAGGGTAGGGGGTGCAGTTATTCGATGTTATCAGAAAAAACAAAGTAAATAAGGGTAAGGTTATTAATGTCTCTTACAAAAGAGGAACGTCTGCCCAGTTCTCAGAGCTTTTCTAATATATGATGTTTCTTAAAAAATAACGAATTCAACATAATCCTTAAGCCAAGGACACATATTTGCAGAGGCAAATTCTGCCCCTGCCCCTTTTCGTGGAATTCATTATGTCTCCCTTTATGCCCAAATTCTATTATCTGTCAAATCTCATTGATTCTACATGTTAAATAGTTCTAAAAATCACCCCCACTATTCTTTGATCATGATTACCCACTGTACTAATGTGAGTCACACTCTAAATGCTATTTTTCAGGTAAGTCCTGAGATAAAAGCAGAGATTACAGCACCATAATTCAATGAGAATTTTTTTTAAAATAGAGCAATCAGAGTGAGTAAGTCAGAAATGCCAGACAATGTCCATCTAAAGCCACAAGTCAGAACTAAACAACTATCCATAATCTCACAAAGTCCACAAGTTCAGCAAAGTCATAAATGACAAATGGAACATCGACCACAAGATAAAGGTAAGCTGAATCATTCTTTGTTCCATTAATCCACTCATGAAAAATTCATTATACAGTTTCCAAAGTATGAGGCACTTGGAATTCAATGGTATCCTGATTTATTGATGGCTGTGATCTTAAAAATACAATATAATAGAGGCAGTGGTTCATGTGTGCATTCCATAATTACTAGAGGACTGTGTTCCTGATAACATCCCCTTTCCGTGACCCTTTTGTGTGATTTTTTTTTTTTTGCTGGGTGTTTTCTAGTTAACCCTCAATACACCTCATCCACCTTCTCTACCGTGCTCCAGGAGTCTGACCATTGAGGCCAATATCAGGCCTCCTTGTCATTTACCTTCCGGTAAAGTTCAGTCAATTAGGTAACAGAGTAGATTCACAAAAAGAATGTGGGTCTGGGATATTTATTCCCCACATCCTTTCCCTGAAAGGCCTCCTGTGTGCTACTTACTATTCATGTAGCTCTTCCTCTGAATTCTGGTAACTGCTTTCTATCCATATTCCTAGCCTGGGAGCAATGATCCTATTCTATGATTATTTCTATTACCATTATATCTTTGAAAATAATCGCTTTTTAAATTCACCAAAATAACCCAGGTTAAATTTGTCATCAGTTTCATTCTGGGACCTAGATTGCTACTAGTTTAGAATTTGTAAGTTTTTCAACTAGGCTTTAAATTTTGGTTAAGCAATTGTGGACTATTTTTTTAAAGTTTATCTATATTGTTGAAAGTATTACAGATGATGTTCCCTTCTTCCACCCTGGTGACCCCCTCCACCCTGTACCCACCCCTCCACCCTGTACCCTCCCCCACGGTCTTCACTGCACTATTGTTTGTGTTCATGGGATATATATATATATATATATATATATATATATATATATATATAAATTTGTTGGTTTATATCTCCCCACTTATGCCCCACCCTCCCTCTCAGATTCTTCAGTCTGTTCCATGCTTCGATGTCTCTAGATGTACTTTTTTTCTCAGTTTATTTTGTTCATTACATTCCACATATAAGTGAGATCATGTGATACTTGTCTTTCTCTGACTGGCTTATTTTGCTTAGCATAATACACTCCAGGTCCCTCCATGCTGCCTCAAAGGGTAAGAGATCTTTCTTACAGCTGCATAATATTCCATTGTATAAGTTATTATTCACTATAGTATCCTTTTAACATTTCTTAAATTTGTTGTCTATTTCTTCTTACTTTTATTTAGATTATGTGTGATAAATGATCATGACATTCATCACCTCTTAGGTGGATAATCCAATAGTCTACTGTCTTTCAAACTCTAGATATCCTAAATTTAATTCTCTTTCAACAATACCCCCAGAGAAATGCAAAATATGAATAACTGCAAACCATGAAAATCTAAGTTTTACTCTGAGCTTTCCTCAAGGGCAGTTTTATTTTATCATTTGAAACCACCCTATGTATTCAAGTACAATAAATATTTAATTAAGTATTATGATAAATTTTAGAAACATATGTATTCATAACTAAAAAGGAATCCAAATAAACTCAAACTATGTTCTTTCCCTGGTGAAGGTACTGAGAAAGAGACAAGTTTAATAGCTTGCCTAACATTACAGAAAAAGAATCAATAAAATAATCTTGTGCATTCTCTACTATAGAACTGGATATTTTTTCAAATCTGAAATGCCAATATAGCATGTATAGAAAATATTACCTCATTAGCTCTTTCCCTTCATCCTAATACAAACTTACTTTGTCAAGGCTAATAATCCTGTGACTATAATTAAAAAGTAATTAGTAGTACACTCATAGATTAATGATTATTTTTGAGATTATATAACAGAAATTATATGCTGATATAGTATCAATGTGATGCAGGTCATTATTCTGCATACTTTTTTTAAAAAAAAGTTTGTAATTTTTTTGCCAATGGAATTATAGTTTTCTTTAATTTTAGCAGAAGTATTCAAGAACATTTAATCATCATGACCCCAAAATGTAAACTCTTTAAGTTCTCATTTTACAAATAAGGACTTTGAGACTCATAGGCACACAGAAAGACAAAAGTAAAGTTAGCATTAAAATACAGTTCTTACTGAGACTAAAAGCCAGGTAAATTTCAGGAGTTCCTCTAAACTGTACAAATCCTTATTTTATGTGAACTCCCAGCCCATTTTACCAGCAAAGAAAACCCCAAGCTGCATAGGCCCAGGACTTCAGATCCTTCATTAAATTGAGCACTAATCAAATCTTATTGAGAGTGGAGCTATAAAAGGGAAAGGACAAAAAGCTTTTCAAAAGCCACAGATAAAGGAAGTCATCAGGGAAATCTCCAGAAAACAAAGAAATCTGGCTCTCTATGTCAGCTCGGCACTGTGGTAGGAGGACATGAATCAGAAGAAAAGAGTCAAAAAAATCCCCAAAGGGAGCGATTCAATTTCAAGTTTTCAAACTTCAGTTCAGGAAAAATATGCAAATGTTTTGAATATATTCTAGGAGACATAGTCACAAGCTAGTTATCCATTTTTATTGCGTATAAATAACAGCAACAAAGAAACCAGATGGCCACGTATGTGGTAGTCTTAAGAATACTATCAACACTGAATTAAGCATGCCTGCTTTGCATTTATATACCCCTTGATCATCTGAAAGCACATTTTTCAGAATATTTGAAGAATGTCATTTGCATTATTTTGCTAGGGCTGCCAACACACAATACCATAGGCTGACAGACTTAAAGACCAGAAGTTTATTTTCTCACAGTTATAGAAGCTGGTAGTTCAAGAGCAACATGCTGGCAGGATTGGTTTCTTCTGAGACCTCACTGTGGCTTTTAGATGGCCATCTTCTCCTTGTGCCTTCATGTGGTCTTTTCTCTGTACATGTCTGAGGCCAAATTTCCTCTTCTTATAAGAATATCAGTAATACTGGATTGGGGCCTACCCTAATGATATCGTTTTAACTTAATTACCTTTTGAAGAATCCTATCTCCAAATATCACATTTTGAGGTACTGAGGGCATGTGAATTTGAGAGGGACACATTCAGCCCATAACTCCACTCCATTTCCATCTTGAGAATGAAAACTAAACACAGAGACATTAGAATCACAGAATTTTAGATATAAATGTGACATAAATATTATAACTCAATCCCATAGCTTGTGCATGAAACAGGATCTGTGAGAAGTCAAATGAGTTGTCTAAGATTTTTTAAAAAGTACATAAAAGGAAGGATTAAGAAAGAAATGACATTATCAGAGAGAAAGGTTAGTCAGTAAGACACTAGGAAAATTAGTTATCCATATTAAAAAAAAACATGAATGATATCTCTACTTAGTACCATTTATAGACTTAATAAAAAAACAAATTGACATTATGCTCAATTGTATTGCTTTAGCTTCCAAGTGTTCATTTGATATGAGAGTATTTAAATTTCACTAACATGAAGATGTTATGCTTTGCAAATAATTTTAGTATTTAAATTTTTTTCATCTCATGCAAGTCAACAAAATTTTGATCTTGACATACATTTTTGGATGGCAAAGATGGTCTGGAAATTTCTGCTCCTATTTTACAAGTTAAATATCATAAAACATTTCTATGGATGGATCTTAGAAGCAAATTATTAAGTAAAAGGAATATAATAAAGCAACACAATAATATATAACATAAAATACCTACGCAAATTTTTTAAAAAGTAAGCAACAACAAATAGTATATAAATCTATGAAGAAAAGCCAAAGGATAATTGCAACAACAACACAACTTCAATGTCTCTTGAGTAAAGGGAGACAGAGGAAGGAATTGGGGTCCAGGAAGGGCACATGGGGAAACAGGAATAATTCTAAAATTAGGTGATGGCCTCTCAAGTATTCATTTCAAGATTACACACACACACACACACACACACACACACACACACACACACACATTTGCTAAAATATTCATTTGTATGTATTAATTATTCCATAACAAAAATATAAATATATTGAAAAAGCATCTGGACATTAAAGGATATTTAACATACATTTCACGTCTCAAATATAAAGAGATCAATTTCTAAATTCAGAAGGCATTTTTTATCATAAGAGAAAGGACCATGTGAGAAAGAAAAAATATAACTTATTTAGGAAAATACACCTGCAATTTTATGTTTTATATATTGTTTCTCTAATTTCTTATCCTCACATTTTTTAAAATAGTAAACTATAGCATTTATACTTAATAGTTAAGTAAAAGAATGCTAGACTCAGAAATAAAACATGGGTTTAGAGCCCTTTCATACTAGCTGTTTGATGTTAGGATGATTGCTTGGGTTCCTTGAATTTTAGTTCCATATTATCTCTCGCAAATGAAGAGCTTAGGCAGGACAGAGATCCTCCAGTACCTGTATTCCATGATTTTATATGCAGAAGGAGACCCAGGGTTGTTCAAAATTTGAGATTTGCTTTCTAGAAGGAACCAAAGGGTCTAAAAAGCTCATCCATCATTGACCAGAGGACACAGTGTTCTCCAGTCTCATATCTTATCGACAAGGATGGATTTTTAAGTATGTTACTGGGAGAAACGGAAGAGACAGGAACAAAGGTCAGGCACGTGACGAATTTTTGTTTTTGCCTTTTTCACCTTGCTAGGCCCGCATTTTCATTGAGAATGCTCTTTCATAAGAGCTTTTTGGTTAATTCTCCACAAGAAAAAAAAAGTTCTTTGCTTTCTGGATAATGACAAATGCTACTTAGTGAAGGTAAGATATTATTGAAAGAATTTCAAGTTATTTTCAACAAAAGTTTCAAAATGGAAGTTAATGTCATATATTGACAATACGGGAAGAGAAGTGGAAGGGGGGGTCTGGAAACACCTTTTTTTCATATTTGCTAGCAATTCACAAGACAAAGCAAAGGAAATATGGAGGCGCAAAAATAAAATTGGCAGTTTCTAGTAACTTTGAGCTGGTGCCCCAGGTCCTCCCAAGCTTTTAATGACAAGCATAATGAAAATATTCCTTAATAAATAATTACTTTAGTTTATCACCATTAATCCTTACAATAACTCAACATTATTTGACATGATTGCTATTAAAAAGAAGGACTTGGACTCTTAAATATGAATAGCTTTTTTGAGATCACAAGTCTAACATGATGGATACCTGAAACCAGGTCTCAATCAAAAGCACTTGCTTCTCTAGCTGTCCCCATGAATAATGAACTAATGGTGATTTTAATCCACTGAGTGAGGACCTATTCAAATGTTTATTCACTGCCTATTTGTCATTTGGATGTCCAATTGTCTTATGTGAATACTTATGTAATTACCAGAAGAACTCCATTAAACTATTTCTTTAAAATATTGTGATTTCTATTTCTTGATCTCCTAATGCTCTTGCACTGCATTTCCAAAGAGTGTTAACTTATAGACACACAGAAAAACTTTGTAAATATTACTATTGTGGATAAGAAATTAACTGTAAATAACCTACTGATATTTCAATAAAAGCTGAAATGCAGTATATATCTCTTCTTCATCAAACAGAAGATAATGGCCACTAAATACCAGGCTGTTGAAGCTCATGGTGTAAAGAAGCTGAAACTATTGCACTCTCATTTTCTATTTTACACAGCCATAACTGTTTTCCAGTTCCACTAACTAGACTGCAAGCCACTTGAAAACAGGAATTGCTTTATATCTTTTTGGCTAGAGTTTAACATCTTGTCTTAAATATCTAAAAAAAATATGTACGTGAATAAATTTATATTATTTGAGATATTTTTATAATTTAACTAGATTTAGGGGAATCTATACTACTCTATGTAATAAGTATCTGCTTTATTAATCTTTCCAATATTAAAATTCAGAAACACAAATATTACAATTTTTAATTTACTTTAGTTTACACTTTTCCACTACTGAATGCAACATTTCTCAACTGTTATTTCCCATGCTATGGAAATATTTTAGGGAAGACATTCCCATTTTAAAAGGACTAAGTAGATAAAAGGGGTAACAGGATTAAAACCTAACAGGACAAACAGCAATGAATCTTAAGGCCTGTGAATAACCTTCTTTAACTCCATGATCTGCCCACCAGACCTATGGAAAGAGGGTCTTATCTTCCAGACACACGAGGGTGTCCTGACCCATGGCTGTGCTGGGTGCAGCTCAAGTGGTAGTTCTCATGGACTGAAGTTAGGTGTCTGCAGCTCGCCTGGGCTGGCATCCACACCAGGGGCTCATCCGGGTCCCCCACAGATTCGCTGGGCACTGTCCTTGCTTGAGCCCTCTAACTGCTGGCATGCCCAGAGCTCCAGGTGGCTCCATCTTTTAAAATGTAGGTGGAGGTAGCCATGTCCTATCGTTATGGTGTGCAGACATCCTGCCCAAAGAGTTTGGGCTGGGGTCATCTGGCCTGTTGAAACCCAGTCAAAGGCCCTGACATTTGAAACTGAGGAGGCAGCCCTTCTAATTACTGAATCACTTTTGGAGCCTTTCTTCCCTTGTCTTGAAGAATATTGCATTTTTGCAACCAAGTAGTTTTATGGTCCTGTCCAACGATCTCTCTTTATTTGTCTCTGCTTCCTTCCCCTTCAGTTCAAATGGATTATTTTCCTGCTGAAATGCCTGATTAAGTCTGTGGTTTGCACCCATACTAGCTGTCTTACCAAAGGGCTGTTTAGTCACACTCTTAGTGTTCTCTTCCGAATATGCTTTCTTATTTTTTTGCAGCATAGATAGGCTGAGATTTTCCAAAGTTTTCAGTTCTTACTCTCTTTTGATTAACAGTTCTGTTTTTAAGTCACTTCCTTCCTCACATTTTACTAGAAGCTGTCAGGAGGAGACAAGTCACAGCCGTTCCCGTCACCCAATACTTCATGTCCAGCTACCAAGAAAAAGTTGCAAGGCATAGCAAAAGGCAAAAAACACAATTTGAAGAGATGGAGAAGCATCAAAATCAGTCATGGCAGGATGCTGAAGCACACCCACCAATCTCCCTCAGATTGCATGCGAAATTATGATGATCATATGCACATTTATAATACTTCAAAATATTAAAGTAGTGTGTATGGGTAGATTTATGAATGATTTCATTTTCTTTTTGCATTTTATTATGCAAGTATATTTCTATTACAATGAGAAGAAAAACCATAATGTAGTATAATTGCCTAATAAAAAAACAACTGCTTGGCATTAAAAAGACTTTTATATATCAATAAAATTCTTATTTTATTAACTACTATAAAATTTTCATTTGTTACAGTTTAACATTAACAAACTCACTAAAATGCTTAGAATAAAAGTAGCATAAAAATTGCAAATTTAATTCCACTTTATGATACTCAGAACAAGTAAAAACTATGCTAAAGCTATTTACAGACTGAACATCCATTAACAATATAAAGAGATAAATGCAGGTATTTCTACTAAGACTTTATATTAAAGGAGAAAAAAAGAAAGATGCATTTTCACTAAATGGGATAGAGTAGAACAGTACTTGTTTAGCATATATACAAAATCTTACAAGAGTGAGTAATCACTGCTAGTCATCCTTGAATTTTGTGGACTCCTTTATCAGAATTTATCTTGAAAAACATAAAATTGTCCAAAGATAAGTTTAAATTATGCTAAAAAGGGAGGAACATTGTAAATTATACAAAAAAGAAAAGACAAAAATATTTTGTTCACTGATGACTTCTGCTCTTCTAAAAGTATTTTCATTGGCTCTCCAAAAGAACTGTGATATCAATGGATATAGAAGTCTTTCTTTAGGATAGGATTGTTTGATGTACTAATAATGTGACAGGATCCTTCCTTTGGCAAGAATTGAAAAATAAGCAAAGTTTTCAAAACCCTATAAAACAATGAGAAAATACCATGATGTGAATTTATTTATTTTTTTATTTTCTTTATTTTAATTTTATTTTTTTCTTTTAACAGACTCATGTATTTTCCATTAAAATTTTTATTTTTATTTTTTTTTATTGCTTAAAGTATTACAAAGAGTATTACATATGTGTCCAGTTTATCCCCCCGCCCTAGACAGTCCCCTAGCCTCCCCTACCCCCCAGTGTCTTATGTCCATTGGTTATGCTTATATGCATGCATACAAGTCCTTTAGTTGATCTCTTACCCTCCTTCCTCCTGCCCCCCAACCCTCCCCGGCCTTCCCGCTGCAGTTTGACAATCTGTTTGAGGCAGCTCTGCCTCTGTATCTATTATTGTTCAAAAGTTTATAGTGGTCTCTATTATCCATGAATGAGTGAGATCATGTGGTGTTTTTCCTTCATTGACTGGCTTATTTCACTTAGCATAATGCTCTCCAGTTCCATCCATGACATTGCAAATGGTAAGAGTTCCTTCCTTTTTAGAGCAGCATAGTATTCCATCGTGCAGATGTACCACAGTTTTCTAATCCATTCATCTACTGATGGGCACTTAGGCTGTTTCCAGATCTTAGCTATGGTGAATTGTGCTGCTATGAACATAGGGGTGCATATATCCTTTCTGATTGGTGTTTCTGGTTTCTTGGGATATATTCCGAGGAGTGGGATCACAGGGTCAAATGGGAGTTCCATTTTCAGTTTTTTAAGGAAACTCCATACTGTCTTCCATAGTGGCTGCACCAGTCTGCATTCCCACCAGCAGTGCACAAGTGTTCCTTTTTCTCCACATCCTCTCCAGCACTTGTCGTTTGTTGATTTGTTGATGATAGCCAGTCTGACAGGTGTGAGATGGTACCTCATTGTTGTTTTGATTTGCATCTCTCGGATGATTAGTGACTTTGAGGATGTTTTCATATGTCTCTTGGCTTTCTGAATGTCCTCTTTTGAAAGGTGTCTATTTAGGTCCTTTGCCCATTTTTTGATTGGATTGTTTATCTTCCTTTTGTTGAGTTGTATGAGTTCCCTATAAATTTTGGAGATTAGGCCCTTATCAGATATGACATTGGCAAATATGTTTTCCCACACAGTGGGTTTTCTCGTTGTTTTGTTGATGGTTTCTTTTGCTGTGCAGAAGCTTTTTATTTTGATGTAGTCCCATTTGTTCATTTTATCTTTAGTTTCAAGTGCCCTAGGAGCTGTATCAGTGAAGAAATTGCTTCGGCATAAGTCTGAGATTTTGTTGCCTTTGGATTCTTCTAGAATTTTTATGGTTTCCTGTCGTACATTTAAGTCCTTTATCCATTTTGAGTTTATTTTTTTGTATGGTGTAAGTTGGTGGTCTAGTTTCATTTTCTTGCATATATCTCTCCAATTTTCCCAACACCATTTATTGAAGAGACTATCTTGGCTCCATTGTATGTTCTTGCCTCCTTTGTCAAATATTAATTGAGCATATTGGTTCGGGCCGATCATGATGTGAATTTAAATGTAGAAAATTTATAACAAACTTCCTTGGGACCTAGAACTTTGGTTTCCCATAAATCTATTCTTTTAAACCACATTTTAGTTAGATATCACTTCTCCAAACAGAGTTTACAGTTCCCAAGGGTTGGTGGCTACACTGAGAATTAGGTAGTTCTTGTCAAAATTATGGCAAAGTTACAGCAGGCTTAGTCACAGTCTCAAAGGTGAAACAGAAAATACCATTTTCATAAACATTTTATGACTATTTATTAATTTGTAGAAGGTCCACCCTGTCCCTAATCTTTACATTCAAAAATTCTTTGATGATCAACTGTCACAAATGATTCCTATTAGTTCATTGACTCATTGACTCAATGAACATTTATGTTAATTAGAAAAACCTTTTAAAAATTTAACAAGTTGGTTATTTAAAAAGAAAATAAATCTAAATGAGGGTCTTCATAAACACCCATGGGTCATCTCCAATAACTCCAAAACTTTTCACTCATAAGCCACTCATATCTTTGACCTTCAGAGATATGCACGAGCTACTACTTTCATCCGTCAGGCTACTCCTATTACGGGACTTAACAAAATTCATCACTGAGAACAAAGATTCACAAGCGTGTGTGGATGAAACCAAAACACTGATTGGATCTAGGAAGGCAGGGAGAGTTAAGGCGGAGGCATAGAAATTGCTCTTCCCCTCTCTCGTCAATCCATGTCTATGGTCTTTAAGATAACTTGTTATGTAAAATTATTTATTTACCTAAGATGCACCTACACTGAATTTATCTGAAAAATAAAAAAGTCAATATTAAGAAAAAAAATTGTAAATGGAAGATTATAAGAGAGGGTTTCGCGCGCCAGCAAAAGCTACTGGCGTGCCATGTTTGGTACGCATGCCAGTAGTTGCCCACCCCTGTTATAGGGTTATCTTAACAGTTAGGATAAGAGGTTACAGATGATCTTCAGGTTTTTTATTAGTTATGATTCTCTGATAAATATATTTCCCCTTTGTGAGTTTCCTATTTAGTTGACTGAATGGAGGAAGGGAGAAAATTCCCCATTCTGCCATTCTTTTGTTTTTAAGGCTGGACCAAAAAGAAAATAATAATATTGACACAAGACTAGATAAACAGGAGAAAAATAATTTAATACATGTGCATAGAAAAATCATAATAGGATGCTCAGATCATAAAATGAGACTAAAGAAATAATAGAGCTAGACCTCATTTTATACTTTATAGGTAAAAAAGAGCAATACATTTGTAAGAAATGGATTGGACAAAGAAAGTTATTGCTCATTAAAAT
The DNA here is from genome assembly GCF_964212035.1 of Myotis nattereri. NCBI lineage: Eukaryota > Metazoa > Chordata > Mammalia > Chiroptera > Vespertilionidae > Myotis > Myotis nattereri. The sequence goes on from NC_138084.1 coordinate 26,329,735, forward strand.
GGAATCTAAGCAAAGCTTTAGTATTGCCTTAGTGAGGAACCTAAGAAAGTCTGGGCTTGGGTAGTAAGTGAGTAAAGGTGTTACAAAGTTTGTTTATACACGCTTTTCGACTCTGGATTTTATAAATTGTGACAAGGCTGTCTCTCAGTCCTTCAGGAGAGGGGAAGGCACCTATCATAGAGATTTGTTTCCTACATTTACCGGGACAGACAAGAGTCAGAGAGCTCTTCCTGCTCCTATTGTTTTTTCGAGTGATTTTAAATTAAAATAATCAATATGCCATTGTGGACATATCTTGGGGAAGCCTTCCCTGGGCCCCGACAACTGCAAACATTGCATTTGGTATTGTTTTTATTCTTGCAGATGCAAAGAAAAATGGTCTAGAACTTAGTGCTGATTTATAGAGAATAGTTTTCTTTCTAAAATATATTTGATTTTAGAGAAAGAGGAAGGGAGAGGCACAGAGAGATAGAAACATCTATGAGAGAAAAACATTGATCAAATATTGGTTGCCTCCTGCTTGCCCCTTACTGGGAATTGAGCCCAAAACCTGGGCATGTGCCTTGACCAGAAATTGACTAGCGACCTCTTGGTTCATGGGTGGACACTTAACCACGAAGCCACAACGGTCGGCTAGAGCATAGTTTTAAAATAATTTTCCCTAGGTTATTTTTTTAATAATCTAAGAGATTCTAAGAAATATACACTAGGTTTATATGCATGCATACAAGTCCTTTGGTTGATCTCTCCCCCTTGCCCCCACCCTACCCTATCTTCCCCCTGAGGTTTGATGGTCTGGTCGATGGTTCTCTGTCTCTGGATCTGTTTTTGTTCATCAGTTTATGTTGTTCATTATATTCCATAAATAAGTGAGATCATGTGATATTTATCTTTCTCTGACTGGCTTATTTCACTTAGCATAATGTTCTCCAGTTCATATGTAATACCTTAATCAATAAAGAAAAATATAAAAAAATATATACACTAGGGAAAATTCTGAAAGAAATTTTGAAATATGATTTCTACTTACTTTTAAACTGTTATGTAGTAATATTTTAGAGTAGGAAATGTCTAGCCTTAGTTTTGACGATGCCACCAAGGCAATACATATAGCATACAAAAAAAATGAATGAGACAGAAAATGATGACAGAGCTTTCGTTGTTACTGGTTTCTAGAGAGGGCTGCTGTGTTGGGATCTGTTAGTATACCCTGACAGAAGTAGTCAGACAAGGTCTCCCTAATTCTAAAGAGAGTTCCCTACATCTTTTACAAAGGACACAAAGAGGAACTTACTTCACTACACAGGAACCTCTTTACTCATGTCTATAATACGAGAAAGTCAAGAAGGGGGAGAGACACGCTCCCTGTGGGCAGGAGTGGAAGGAGGGTGCCTTCTGTTGCCATGAGTAGGAAGGGGCTCCAAGAGAGCCTTGGATAACTCCAGAATGTGTTTTTGCTGTTGCTGTTGGTTTTTTAGTAGGAATCATGAGGAACTAATATCTTATTCATGCCTTAGTAAGCCAAAATGTACTGTGGACAGTACCTGACACCAGTCATGGGAAACCTAGAGAACCAGAGAAAGACTATCAAGGGCTTAGGTGGTGCTTTCCTAATGCTCCTGTATTGATATTAATCTTCCAGAATTGGGGAGGTAAAGCAAAACCTGACATCAGAAAGCCAGTGCTGCTACACTTCTGGGTATATGTCTCTTTAAATGTACTCAGTGTGAAAAAAAATGCCTGGCCATGGAGTAACATAAGCATAAAAACTTATGTAAATCACTATTCAAAAGAATGTGTTCTGTGGAACTGCAGCAGCATATCTGCAAGTCGTTTAGTGACAAGGGACAGGAAAGGAGATACTACACTGACACTACTAGCACACGCTGAAGAAGATTATGTATCATCACAGAGAACCTCAGGGATGTTAACTGTCATGACAGAGGGGAAAATATGTACAGAGACAGATTCAATCCTTTTGACTCATATTTTGACTTGTTGCAAATTGACTTTATGAAATTTTAATTGCAGCTTTGGTGGAGGGTATGATGGTTACCTCATTAGAACACCTGGATAACTGCCGAGCAGCTACACCTCAAAAAGGCTTTCTTGCCCATTACTTGTCCAGTTCACGATTAACTGCATGATGTAATGAAAATTATTTCTTAATGAAGAAAGGGTAAATGTTAAGAAGACGGTCGGCTTGGTAAGTGAGCCTATGTCCAAGAAAGAGAATTCTTGGGGAAAGAAAAAGAGTAAGAGTGTCATTCTGGTATAAGTTTGGAATTTTTAAAAAGTCTTACACAATACAAAAAGATGATAAATAGATCCTTGTTTTAAAGACTAAGACTTAGGAGGGAAAAGTACTCTTCCACATCATCACAACAGGCGTTTACTTCACAGTGGGGGAGGGAGTTAGCAGCATGCTGGAGAGGAGACATTCGGGACAGACAAGCCGAAATCTGATTGGGTATTCCAGTCTCACCTCTCCCTATTGAATTGAGAATCATTTTAAGAGAGATAGATGTAACCAGCATTTCCATTTACTTTCATACAGTCACAATCTTGTCAAAGGAAAGCTACTAAAATAATCAGAAGACTTTTTAATGAAATACAAAAGATTTCTGAGCATTTTCTATATTATTGTTCCCTACCCCACCCCCACCCCGCCCCAACCTCTGCAAAGCATTTAACTTCCCTATAGGGCTAGGCTACTGGGTTTCTAATCATGTGTGACTAGGGCTTTCAAAAAGCATTTTTCAAAATGAAGGTATATTAACTTTTAATGAAAATATTATTCTTTCTCGGTTGAGAGATCTCTATTTACCAAGAAAGTTTGCCCTTGTATAAATGTCTTTTTCTTTCTTATTCTCTCTGGCTGTTCTTGCTATGTTTGTTTTCAATTCGTCATACATTCTTTCTAAACACAGAGCTAATATAATATTGATTTTTCAAAGTTGTGTTTTGTTGGAAATTAGAAGCATTTTTCAGATCAACCATGTACTAATTTTTAAACTGCAAGGCTTTGAACAGTATGGATTTGAACATGATGAAATGTCTAGAAAAAGTTTTGATACTTTTTATTAAAATACAGTAACAGAAAGTCACAGGCGAGGTTGCCAAATGTCACAAATAATGACTGTGAAGACAGGGGTAGTAAATGGAAATCACTGAATTAACTCACCTTCAGTAATTAAACAACAGCAGTGGTAGCAGAATACAGTCAATAGTTCTAGAAGAATCCAAGAAGGACTCCCTTTCAGGGCATTATTCTCACGGGTACCACTGATCAGTTCACCAAATGACTCCCTCATGCTTCCTTGCATACCGTCCTCGGATCTCCATGCCTAGCCTTTGCAATGCCCCTTTTTTCCCATTAGTTATTCTGTACACATATTTAAAAGACTTCTCCAATAAGTGATCAATAAAATGCAGTGGAGGGAGGACATTTCTCCCCTTCAACACAGGAATGGTAGATCCAGTGCTTAGCTATTTTCATCAACACACTTTTAACTCTCCCCACTTTCCTTTCCTTCTGGTAATTGCCATATTGTCTGTGTCTATGAGGTTGTTTTTTTTTCTATTATATTTTAATAAATATTCTTCAAAATGTTCTTGAAGGCCACATTTAGATTTAGAATTCCCTAACTCCTTAGAGCTCTGCTTTGAACATGGTCACAAAGAGGAAATCTGACTTTCATTCCTTGCCATGTGGATCACTACCTTTTCTTCTACCTGTTCTGTCCTGCATCAAAAAAAGACCTCTCGTAGCTCACACATCGAAACTTTACCTAAATAGATGCTGCCCTGTATTTAGGCTTAGACTTGGGGAAGAGGCTCAATTGAGTAGGTTCTAGAAGCTTGAAATAGTGGTTTTCTGATTCCATGGTGCAATTCAAAAGTGGAGTATGAAATGTCAAATCCCTGTATCTCTTAGATTTCTGGTTCCATGGGAAATGGTATGGCCCAAGGAAAACTAAAGCAGCCCTCTAAATTTTAGGATCCAGAGAAGAAACCCTTCTTAGCTGGGTCTAAGAGAATACCACAAAAAGACCTGATTTAAGTATCTTTTAATCCAAGTCATACATTCTCAACAGGAATGATATTTTCCCTAAAGGTACAAAAATTGGTCTCAAGGGAGGTGAACATTTTTTTTTCTGTTATATATAAAACACAAATTTATAGTACATAAAAAGTGTATCTTTTTATGGTATTAAAATTTTGTGGGGAGGGTACGGGAAATTAGGAGGAAAGGGGACCTAAAAACACTCCTTAAGGGGTCAATAATGAAAACTAAAATTTGAGAAACACTGCTCCAAGTGCTGGTCTAAAACCAGACTGCCTCTGCATATGAGCATAACCAATGGACACAGATAGGGGGGAAAGGAAAGGGAGGGGGAGGGCATGTGCTGGGGGGTGGGGATGGCCAGGGAGAGGTCAAGGGGGGAAGAAGGAGACTTACTAGTAATACTTTAAATAATAATGAATTTAAATTTTAAAAAAATAATGACCGAAGTAAACTGAATAACAGACATGTGAGATAGCTAATAGACATATTTGTATTTGTATGACACTAAACATTCATTACTAAACTATAAATACAGTCCATTCTCTACAAAAAATAAAAAAAATAATAAAACCAGACTGGCTCAGTTTGTATTTTTACTGTGCTGGCTAGTAGTTGTATACCTTGGAAAACTATACAACTTTCCTGACCCACTGTTTTCCCATCTTTAAAATGGGTACAGTAAAAGTGTCTACTTCAAAAGGTTGCCATGAGGATTAAGTGATTAATATTTATACAATACTCAATATAGTCTATACCATATAATAAGTACAAATAAAGCATTTTAGTAATAAAAATTTTCCTCATGTGTAAAATTTGTATAGAAATAGTGTCTTCCTCATAGGGTGGCTACAACAATTGAACAGGATAATGCCTTTTACAATATCTAACACAGGATTTGGTACTTAGTAAATGAACAAGATTGTTAATTAATATTAAAGTAAAAGAATAGAACATATGGCTCTAGAAATATATGATATAATATTGAAAACCATAGCTCTTTTCAGATTATCATTATCCTGTAGTATATATTTTTGACTTTTACTGTAAATATTCCCAGTACTCACTGATAGCAAGTATTCCTAGTTTTGTTTGTAAGTTTTTAACTAAACTTAAAGTGCTTTCCTTTTTTTTTAAAAAAAAATATAGTTTATTGATTTTTTACAGAGAGGAAGGAAGAGGGATAGAGAGTTAGAAATATCAATGAGAGAGAAACATCCATCAGCTGCCTCCTGCACGCCCCCTACTGGGGATGTGCCCGCAACCCAGGTACTTGCCCTTGACCTGAATCAAACCTGGGACCCTTCAGTCCGCAGGCCGACGCTCTATCCACTGAGGCAAACCGGCTACAGCAAGTGCTTTCCTTTTTAACTAAGCTTAAAGTGCTTTTTATAAACATTAATCTAAGTAATTGGAAAGTCCCATTGCCCTTTCACCATTGAGAAGACATCCATTCATGCAGAATCCTTGGGGAATGTACAGTATGGTGAGAGAGTGCTGGGCTGTTCACTTCGTGATTTTGCATGATCATGTAGGGGTAGTAAGACATTAGCAGTCAAATTAATGAGGCAAGTTTATTTATTGCCAAAGGAGTCTTCTATTTAGTATGAAAAATATCCAATGCATTGCATTTTATTACATGGGAGAAGAGTCAGCCAGGTTAATAGTGTATTAAACTACAAATCCACTGTACTTTCTAGAAGTTGCTTAAATATAAACCTAAGACTGGATACTTTTTTTGTCTCAAATATTATTTCTCTCATAAAAAAGAACTATCTTCAATATTACTCAATATTAAAAACAGATGGTGTTTGATTTTAAATAATGGAAAGTTAGAATATATTTCTCTAAAGTTTCTAACATTGTCCATTTCTCTAAAATAAGTGGGTACATTCTTCTTAGGAAACTCCATACCATTTTCCAAAGTGGCTGCACCAGTCTGCATTCCCACCAGCAGTGTACTAGGGCTCCCTTTTCTCCACATACTCGCCAGCACTGGATATTTGTTGATTTACTGTTTGGAGACATTCTGACAGGTATGAGGTGACACTTCATTGTTGCTTTCATTTGCACCTCTCTGATGATAAGTGACTGAGCATTTTTTCATTTATCTCTTGGCCATCTGTATGTCCACTTTGGAGAAGTTTTTATTTAGGGCCTTTGTCCATTTTTAATTGGATTGTTTGTCTTTCTTTTGTTAAGTTGTATGAGTTCCTTATATATTTTGGAAATTGACCCCTTATCAGATGTATCATTGGCATATGTGTTTTCCCATGCAGTGGACTCCTTTTTCATTTTGTTGGTGGTTTCTTTTGCCATTTGACCCAGTGATTCCACTTCTAGAAATATATCTTAAGAAACCTGAAACACCCCTATGTTCATAGCAGCACAATTTACAATAGCTAAGATCTGAAAATAGCCCAAGTGCCCATCAGTAGATGAGTGGATTTAAAAAGCTGTAAAGAAAAAAAAAAGTAGGATCTCCTACCCTTTCAGACAACATGGAGGAACCAGGAGAGCATTATGCTAAGCAAAATAAGGCAGTCAAATAAAGACAAGTATCACATGATCTCACTCATATGTGGAATCTAATAAACAAAATAAACTGATGAACAAAATAGATCCAGAGACATAAGAAGCATGGAACAGACTGAAGACTCTCCGAGGGAAGGCAGGGGTGGGGGGTTAGATGGAGAGAGATAAAAAAAGGAAAATAAAATAAGTAGGTACTTGCAATTCATAAAATTTTATACTATTTTGAACATACTATGCTTATTTTATTGATAAGTTTAGATTAAGTATCCGTCATAAACTGTTAGATGGCAACAAAATGCTATTCAAACATTTAAAAGCCAATTTTGGAGAAAAGCTTAAATGTGAGAGTAGATTACACAGACCTGTAATAATTGCTAATGTGTTTAAATGAATGCGCATGGAAAATTATTGGAATAAGTATATTTTAGGTTATCCATTAGATATTAATAAGTTTTTGGATTAGTGACTGTTTTATAATCTATTTGCCAACCACTTGCCTAAAAGATTCACCTCTCTGTCCCCAAATTAGAATACATCTCAAGGTTTCACAGTGAATCCCAGTTTCTTCAAAAATCATCAAAGAGCCCTTTCACAGTACTTTTAGATATAAAGGTTATAGATGTGGCACAGAATCATTTGATATGGGAGATCTATTTCTGACAACTAAAAGTTGACTTGAAATTCAGTCAACTACCCTGTCAGATGTTCATTGGAAGTTTGAACAACACGAACTTTTCAATTTTAAACATTTAGCCATCTTGAGATTTAAAATATCTCTTAAGTTTTAGACCATGTATTTCTGAGTTAAATAGAGTCAAGAAAATGTGACATCAAACCAGTGAGAAAAAAAAATAGGTGTCACTGTTTAAATTTCTAATAAGTACCTCAAAGGAGATATTAGGAGGATGAAACATTGTCATTCAAGATATCTAAGTGTACTTAATACCAACCCTCCCCCCGTTTCTTTTGGCCAACCCCTATTTTTCTACCTGACCCATTTTTTCTTACTCTTTCTTATAGCTTTTGTGCATTAACCCCACTTCCCTTACTACAATCTCCCTTCCTTCCTTCACTTTTGTTCCTTTGAGCCAACACATTTTGATTAAAATACTGATGAATAAGATATACAGAAAGCCTTACCCAAATAAATCCTCCATTACATGTGTATAACCCAGTGCCTGTCAGTATTTACGACATTTCTGCTTGTTTTCTGGCAAGATACTTTCCCTCTTTTTTCATTTCTTAATAATGGGCATGTAATAGTTCAGCTAATGGCAGTTTCTATAGTAGCAACCGCAAAATCTGAAATCTGAAATAGCTTAGGTAGGATTAATGTTTATTTCTATAAAGTTCAAAACAGATAGGCAGGTAGCTTCTCTCCATTGAGAGGGTAATTTGAACATCTAGGATTATTCCAATTTATAGCTCTGCTATTTTTTCACTGGGCCTCCACATTCACAGTGCCAATCCACAGTAAGACACAAAGAAGAGGAGAATGGAGATCATACATAAGAGACCCGTGTAAGCTCACATTATGTCTACTGGCTCAAACTCAGCCACATGGCCACCTCTTTCTGCAAGGGTGACTGAGCCATGTAAGATGTGCTCACCAAGAAGAGAAAATGAGTTTAATTTTACATGAAGTATAACTGACACAGAAAACCAAAAGGTAACTTAAAAGTTAATAGACAGTTGTTAAAATTAAAATGATTTTGTATCTTTGCATCCATTTTATAATGATCTAATATTTGTAGTACCGGTCATGAAAGTCATGACTCCACTGTAAAGCTGACGATTTGGAAATTAATATATGAATAAAGGCAGAAAATAGCATAGGTTGAGTCAGAAAATTTTTCTTCATAATTGTTAGTTTTCTTGAAGGGTAGTAGAACGGTTTGTATATCTTCTATTTTATTTGCTTTTTAAAGTGTAAAACTGAGGCTCTGTAATATCAAGAGTCCAGTGTGTGAAGTTTAGGGTGAAGTCAGTAAATGCTCTGGGAGTTCAGGGTGTTTAAAGAGTATTACCAGCATCTTCTTAAGGAAATCCAGCTTTTTAAGAAAGATGAGCTGGCCAGTGGGTTGATAAGAGCAAACACTCAAAGTAAAATTAAAGAGTGATGGCCTAGCTGCTAGTAAGTAAGGAGAGCAGCGCCACTCTGGATGGGGGTGCATACTGCAGGCAACACAGGGGCCCTGGCCAGCAGGGAAATCTGCCTGAGATCCCTGGAGTACTCCACCCGCCAGTCTTCTGCCAGGGGCAGGGCAGGTTCACTCACCACTTTTCCTAACACCTGCAATCTATGACAGCGCCTGTTTCCTGCAGCCTCACCAGCAGAAGGTTGTCAAATGTCTAATTTTTTATTTTCACTTAGGAAAAGGTTTCTAAGAAAAGTGTAAATCTTCATTTTTCTTATTATGAGTGAAGTTGAAAATCTACTTTTATATTTAAGAGCCACTTTGCCTCATTATTTCATTGTCCTTTGACTTTTCCCACTTTTCTCATGTTTTGGTGTTCCTTCCTGTTAAATATTAACTAATATATTGCAAATTGTACCCTTTTTATTGTGATATTAGTTATAAATATTTTTCTAATGTATCACTTGCCTTGAATTTGCTTATGGTGATCTTAGCCATAAAAAAATATTTCTTGTTTCCCTGTAAAATTTCTTTTCTTTTTGCATATGATCAAGCTTCATTGGGAGATGCTATTGCAGGGTATGAAGAGAAAAAAAAAAGAAAATGAAGCATAGAAGGAGAGAAGCAAATTAAAGGTGTTGTCTTAGTAAGTCTTGGCATTGAAATGTGTCCCTAAAAATATGGTTATTAGACTTATTGTGGTGGCTACATCATAAGGTATATAAGTATCAAATCATTATGTTGTTTACCTGACACTAATATAATATTGTATTCCAACTATACCGTAATAAAAATATTTTTAAATGAAACTAAACAAAATAAAACAAACAATGGCTAAGTCCTAACACTTGGGACATGGGACTGTGATTTTATTTGGAAACAAGATCTTTGCAGGTGTAATAAGAGAACTAGGTGGACCCTAAGCCCAATATGTTTGGAGTCCTGATAAGAAGGGGAAAGGGCACATGGAGACACAGTCACATTGGGGAGAAGGTCTGTGAAGACAGAGGCAGAGATTAGAGTGATGCTACTACAAATCAAGAAACAGGGCCACCAGAGACAAAGAAGGATCCCCTCTAGAGCCTTCCAAGGTAGCACAACCCTGCCAACAACTTGATTTCAGATGTCTGGCCTCCAGAACTGTGAGAGAGTAAATACCTGATGTTTTAAGCTACCTAGTTTGTGGCACTTTGTTATGGCAGCCCTAGGAAACTAACACACCCCAACAGCCTCAGCTTTATTAGAAAATGCAGCCAGTAGATTGGGAGCAAGAAATATCTTCTAGACTTTATAAAAGAACCATGCCTTGGAACACTCCTTTGGGGTAAGGAGTATAGAGGGCTGTATCTGGCGGCCTCTTCCTTTCTCCTGTACCTCACGGGTTAGTTCTGCCTGATGGGTATTCACTCTGATGCATTACTGGGTTGTACTCACTGGCTCATCCAGGCATCCACTGGAGCAGCCAGACTCTAAACTTTCAACTTGGTGCTTCAACTGAGACTAAATCAGAGAAACCAGATCTTCCAATGGGCCCAGCTAAATCCATGGAGGACTAAAGTCCTTGTCCCCCACCCCCAGCCCACCCTAAGCAAGTCTTTGAGATATAATTGACAGATCACATTACACAAAAGATATACAATGTCTGAGTTGATATTTATATGCAGTAGTGCCCCCTCATGCATGATTTCACTTTCCAAAGCTTTAGTTACCTGTGGTCAACCACAGTCCAACAATATTAAGGGGAAAATTCCAGAAATAAATAAGCCGTAAGTTTCAGTGTGATGAAATCTCATACAGTCCCACTCTGTCCCGCCCCGGACATGAATCATCTCTTTGTCTAGTGTATCCATGCTGTTTACACTACCTTCCCCATTAGCCACTTAGTAGCCATCTTGGTTATCAGCTCAATTGCTGTGGTACTGCCATGCTTGCGTTCAAGTCACCCTTATAATAGGGTAATGCTACGTCACAAAGCCTATGTCATTCACCCCACTCTATCTCATCAGGTAGGTACTGTATCATCTCACACCATCACTGGAAGGGTGAGTACAGTACAATAAGATATTTTGAAACAGAGATACCTCATTCACATAACCTTTATTACCATATATTGTTACTATTGTCCTATTTTATTATTAGTTATTATTGTTAAGCTCTTACTGTGTCTATTTTGTTAAATAAACTTTATATATGTATGGGGTAAAACATAGTACTATATATATCCGGCATCCATTGGAGGTATTGAAATGTATACCCCATAGATAAGGGGGGGACTAATGCAACTTTTCAAAATTAATGAAGTCAGCAAAGTCCAGGTGTATTTCTCACAGTGTAATAAACCTTTTACTTCTACTTCCATGAATTATAGTGTCTGCTAGTCAAAAACAAAATTTTCGCAGATTACTTACGTATGACTGTAGAATAGAAGCCTCTTTTGCCTTTCAAACATCGACAGCATCCATATAGTCACTCTTATGTATGTTATTTATGGCATCTATAAATTCTGCATGGCTACTTAGAAAAATGGTACATGGTACCCTCAATTTTTATCTTCATATTTTTTGCTCACATTTGTTTTCCACACATGAAATACTTTGCCCCTGCCTATCTATAAATAGATTATATTTGTGGTTCAAGGGTTTATTAAAACTTCATCTCTCTAAGGGAGCTTTCTCTGACCACCCCAATTTGAAAAGGTGCCTCCTTCCTCTCTACACCATAGAGAGTCTGCGACATTTGTTTAACATTTATGACTTGCTGCCTGGGAAAATCACAGTTTAGTATTATATGTGGAAGTGGGCATGTTGGATTCTCCAAAATGAAACTGTCAAGTCTTGTAAGAAAAATAATACCTTACAGTTTTCATGTGTATGTCACAGGGCAATAGTGTTTTATCTTCTAAGCCCTGGATCCCAGAGGGACATTTATTGTGTAGCTACTGAAGCTTAAACTTTAGGGATGGTATATTACACAGGCCCCTTCTAAGCCTCTTAGGATTTTCCTCCTGGGACATGTGGAGAAAGTTGCTGTGTCTGTGACGACTGGAGGCCTAGACTACGGCTTTAGCCTGGAGTTAACTTCTTAGCCCTGGTAGTGATCTCAAGCCTCATGTGAGAGCAGTTAATGGCCAACACCACCTCTATCTTTCCCCCAGGCACAGTATTATCCTTGATGACCTCATTGAGCATCTGGTACTTACATTTTGACCCCAATGTAGGTCTTGACAAAGTAGATTCTCCCGGCTCTATCGTCACATATCTGTCCTGACCTCCTCTTTTTAAAAAAAAATATTTTATTGATTTTTTTACAGAGAGGAAGGGAGAGGGATAGAGAGTTAGAAACATCGATGAGAGAGAAACATCGATCAGCTGCCTCCTGCACACCTCCTACTGGGGATGTGCCCGCAACCAAGGTACATGCCCTTAACTGGAATCGAACTCGGGACCCCTCAGTCCGCAGGTCAATGCTCTATCCACTGAGCCAAACCAGCTAGGGCCTGATCTCCTCTTTTATAAGGTCATTAGCCATATTAGATTATAGCTCACTCTAAGGATCCAATTATAAGGCAATTGCCTCTTTAATTGCCCTAACTCTAAATACAGTCACATCTGAGATACTGGGAGTTAGGACTTCAACATAAGAAATTACTGGGGGTAACCATGATATCTTATTAAGAGAAGTATATCATTTAGCCTTGGGACTTTTATTTAATTTCAGTTTGTTGGGACTTCTTTTCTGCTAATACAATTAGAAACAATAAATACCAATTTTCTTGGTATTTACTTGTATACATAATTCTAGGATGGAAAAGCTGCAGCTCTGTCAGAACTTGGGTTGTTTTCGCAGCACATTTCCTAAACTAAAACCACAGCGCATTCTGTTTTGAATCACTGTGGTGTTTATCTCTGACATTTGCATTCCAGAAGATAATTTACTTCAAAAATTTTTGTGGGTTTTGTTTATTTGTTTGTTTTTTGTACTGGCAACAAAACCAATAGATTCTTATAAATATACCATATAATGTGATATAATGTATGGCAGAAGTCATGCCTCCCTTTTAATTTCTGTTCCGGCTATCCTAGCTTGGGCACCATTTACAATTCTCTTGATCAATGAAACAGTCTTTGAATTCACTGCATCCAGGCTGTATGGAGGATAGATAATATCCCTGCCTTTAATGGCTTTGCAGTACAAAGACTAAGGTCAGGGTCATGGCAGCAGAAGATTAAAAACATGTTTAGGAAGTAAAATCAGTAATACTTGTTATTGAATGGATGAGTTTGGGGACAGATAAAGAAAAGTGAGAAAAGTGTCAAGAATAACTTCAGCTTTAATGGTGGAAACATTTGCTAGGTCATTTCCCTACTTCTGCACAGAATCCTTTTTAACCTTAAAGAACTGGAAGTTGCTTTTACACAAAACCTATGACATACACTTATTGATCCCCAAAAGCCTTTGCTTATAATATAAATGTAATGTCTGATTAATGAGTCAATGAATGCAATTCAGGGATGGTAGAAGTCAGGATAATGGTGCTCCAAAGATGTTCATGTCCTAACCTATGAATACGCCACCTTCCATGGCAGAAGGGAATTTGCAGAGAAGCATAAGAAAATAAACAAGAGGTTTTCATTGCAGGTGTTAACATGGGATTGTGGTAGTTTGGTAAGATGTTTGCACTGGGGGAAACTACTGAAGGGGGTCAGAACTACAGAACTAGGCTGCTCAGAATGTCCCAGTTTGGCATGTAGATTATTTTGAGCCAAAGGCATTCAAGGCCTAGCAGGCTTAGAAAACACTTTTACCTCTCCCTTAACTACCTGAACGAATTTAGATAGGCAGCCTGGTCCATAAAGAGAGCTACAATCAAAGGAAATTTCTATCTGAATGACCTATCTGTATGACAGGACAAACATCTAATTATCAAACATCTGTTCTTCTTACTGTCCTGTGAATTACCCTCCTCCCTTTAGAAGCCCAAGGCTCTATCCCATTCCTTAGCTCAGGATGGCATATATAACCCACATTGCCTGACTTGTCCTTGGGTATCATTGTCTTTGTGGGGCTCCTGTACATAGATAATTAAATGTTTCTCTTGTTAATCTGTTTTATGTCAATTTAATGAACAGGCCAGGCAAAACCCCTAGAGATATAGAGGAAATGTTTTTCCTCTCTCACACTATGTAAAGTGTATGTAGTATTTCTATACTATTTCATATATATATATATATATATATATATATATATATATATATATGAAAGGAAAGGAGAAGGGGAGGGCGATAGAAACATCAATGATTAGAGAGAATCATTGATTGGCTGCCTCCTATACCCCTACACTGGGGAATGAGCCAGCAACCCAGGCATGTGCCCTGACTGGGAATGGAACTGTGACCTCCTGGTTGATAGGTCAACACTCAACCACTGAGTCACACTGGCTGAGCTGTACTATTTCTTACAACTGCATGTGAATCTACTGTAATTATCTCAAGATAAAAATAATTAACAAAAATATTAGGGAGGCAAAGACTATTTAGGTATGAAATTTTAAACTAACTGAATTCAACCTTTGATTCTCCTATTTTGCAAGTTGCATGCTTGTTGAATGAAAACCAGCTGGGATCCAGAGAAGAAAGCCTCCATGTGTACGTGTATGCCACAAGGGTAGCCTCTTATAAATGAAGTAAAACACATTGTAAATGCATGTTTTCACTAAGCAAATTAGAGCACAGATGGTTGAGTGAGAAGTTACTATATATACAGAGGGACATCTGTTATGTTACATTTAATTGAGTCTGTAGAGTTAACATTTTTCTCCTCTCACAACCTGTACCAAGTTATTGCCAATACTCTCCATTGAACATCTCTCTGTGTTTGGAATGCTTCTGAGTTTTCATCATGAGTAGCCTAAACTGTAAAAAATATACAGCAATAATTTTCACATTAGATTGAGGTAAAGTATTGAGCCAGGGCTGAGAGTGGCCACCATATCCATGGCACCATCTACGGTGCAGCAATCCAGGCAGGGACCAGGTTGCATGACATGCTTAGAGATGTACACCAGACACCTTTGTGCCCATATTTTACTGTCCCTGAAAATACAATTTTAGAGTCAGGAGGATTTGGGGGGGGGGGGCAAAAGCCCAAGAGTCAATGGGCTGATGTGGTTTCCAGGCAGAGCCCAAACGTGTAGAGCACTCTGTGAGTAGGCAGGAGAGAGGGCTCAGCTAGTCCCTCTTCTGGTCTAGATCAGTGGCCTACAAAGTGGAGAATGAAAAGGACATCTTATCTCTTCTATTTATAAGGATTTTTAATACTTATAAAATGCCCGCAGTACCCCCATGATCTACAATCTGTAAAACGAAGACCCAGGAGAGTCTATGGGGTAGTTCTAGTTCAAGTCTGAGTCTGAAGATGGAAAAAGACTGATATCTCAGCTCAAAGACAGTCTAGCAGAAAAAGAGAATTTTCTCTTATTCACTCAGTCTAGTGTTCTATTCAGGTCTTGAACAAATTAGATGACACCCACCCACATTGCAAATGCAATTTGCTTGACTCAGTCTACCAAAGCAAATGTTAACCTTATCCAGAAACATTCACAGACACACGCAGAATAATAGTTAACCAACTGGGCATGTAATGGCGCAGTCAGGTTGACACATAAAATTAACTATCACAGTGCCTATGACACTATTCAAATATTATATTATTGGAAGTGCCAGCTATCAGTTCCCCTGACTTTCAATTGTGTCCTAATATTTTGTGGCTTGAAAATGTGGAATGAATTGTCTTTTTTCCACCCTTCTGCTCTTCTATGAAGAGAGGAAGATTTTTGTCTCTCTAACTCCTATTTCAAAGAAAGCATATGAGTTGGTAATTTTAAAGTGAAATAGTCATTAACAATACAGTTGGAAAATCTTTCCAATAACTGAGTCACCACTGCCTTATATGTATTTAATACAGTAACTATTCTACTAGGGAACAAGGTTGTGGTTAATAACTTCATAAATTGGGAGATAAATGAATTGTTATCTGACAGATGTTGGATGGCACATGTGATACAAATACAAACCATCCATGTAATTCTCAGAGGGAAGCTTCTTCTCACGAGCCACGAATTATGGTTGATCTTAGGAACCACCATCTGCTCTTACAGTCTTACTACTGAGTCTGAGTGATTGATAAGACAGAGGCATTTTGGCAGATGAAAATCATGCCTGGGGTTTGCATAGAATTCCACAGTGGTATCTAATGATCCAATTGTTTTTTGCTATTTGAGTTTGACTTGAAATTGAAAACAATTTGAATAAACATCATTTTCCAGTTATCATGTGACAACATTTGGCAGGGGTCCCTTTTTCAAAGTAATACATATCAAGTGCAAAATAAAACAAATTCATTGCAAACAACCAAAATGATCTTTTTGTTCAAATTCTGTAGCTCAGTTCCTTGATTAATGGTTATTCTTCCAAAATTCTCTACCTGTGTCACACCCACATAACACGCCTTGCATTTTGAAAGATTTCATGCTGTAGTCATTTGTTCTGGACAGTATTCATTTCAGTTTGTTATGAAAAAACACTTCCATGTTTGTATATGCAAATCCATGTTATTTATTTTAATTGGTGCTTACTGGTTTTTAAAAATCTCTATGTGTTCTTTGTGTGACCCATGACCGAGGGGCTTCCCATCCCCACCTTAGTGGAGAAGCCCTGCTCTTAGGAGCTTTATAAACTAGGGTCCCAGGGGAGTTTCTCATATAGAAAAGATTCTATTGCTAAAATCTGTTTGTAAACCTATAGTCACTAAAATATTATGGATTAGAACATTGATTTGTTTTTAGACATTTCACATGTGCAATTGAATAATACCTTCTCGCTTAATTTTTATAAGCCTTGAAATGTATCCTATATAATAAAGAGCTAATATGCAAATGGTTGTTATGCCCTCATGCCCTAGCTCTGGAACTGTTCAGATACTCTACAGATAGAAAGAAAGAGAAAGGCGCATTGGGTCCGGTAGGTGATGTAGAGGTGCAGAGGTGGGGAGAGAGGAATGGGGACCAGCCAGGCACAAATGAGTTCACAAGAGAGGAATGGGGACCAGCCAGGCTGCGACCCTGGAGAGGGACAAACCGCCTGCCCCATGGTCCCGGGTAACAGCGGCTGTGCCTGTGCCTACAGTCCCAGGAGAGGGATAAGCTGCACACCCTGCAGTCCTGGGCGCCAATGGCTGCACCTGTGCCTGTGCCTGTGCCTGCGGCCCAGGAAAGGGACAAGCCACCCGCCCCGTGTTCCTGGATGCCAGCGCCTATGGCCTAGGAGAGGGACAATCCACCCACCCCACAGTCCCGGGCACCTGTGGTGTGGCCCAGGCAAAGCTGCCTTCCCATGGTCCCCTGCAGCTGCAGCCATCCCAGGCAAAGCCTGGGTCTTGGGTGCCTGCGACTGGCCAGAGGAGGGAATCCTGGGTCCCAGGTGTGGGACGAGGCAGAGGCAGTTAGGGGCAATCAGGCTGGTAGGGGAGCAGTTAGGGGCAATCAGGCAGGCAGAGGTGGTTAGGGGCAATTAGGCAGGCAGGCAGAGGGGTTAAGGGTGATCAGGCAGGCAGATAGGCAAGCAGGTAGGAGCCAGCGGTCCTGGATTGCAAGAGGCAGTTGGACATCCCCTGAGGAGGGTGCAGGCTGGGCTGAGGGACCTCCCCCGTCCCCATGCATGAATTTCATGCACTGGGTCTCTAGTTTCTATATAATAAAAGATAAAATCAGAGGAACCAAGATGGCGGCATAGGTAAACACCTGGATTTGCTGCCGCACACAACCACATTAAAACTACAACTAAAAGACAAAATGAATATCACCCAGAACCATGGGAGTGCTGGCTGAGTGGAAATTCTACAACTGGAAGGAGGAGAAAAGCACACTGGGTCCGGTAGGTGGTGAGAGGTGTGGAAGTGTGGAGGCACGCGCGAAGGGGGCTGGCAGCTGGGTGCGCTGTTGTATTTTTCAATCTGGAGGGAGATACAAACTCCCGACTGCTCTGAACTCCAGTTCTGGGTGAGAATTTGGGGACCCAGACACATACGAGGAGAACCTGGACTATCTGGCATCGGGCTACAACGTGAGGGGGGCTTTCTCACAGAGGTGCTTGCAGGGGTCATTGTTCCTGCACGGGCCGAGGGACACAGACTCTGGGACCTTTCTGAGGCAGAGCAGACTGGCAGCCACTGTGGTTTGCTCCATTCTGGTGATTCTCTGAGACTATGCCCCATCCAATTTACAACCCCACCCAAGCTGTGTGCAGAGGCTTTTGCATATGAATGGCCTGGCCTTTCTCTGCCAAAAAACCAGGGCAGAGTCAGTGAGCGCCAAAGCCCCACTGAAACAAGTCCTGCCCCATAAGGGTGTCTCCAGCTCAGATTTGTAGACACAACTGGTCCTCACAGTTAATTGGCCTGAAGGTCAATTCCTCCCAGTGATACTTTTAGAATTGAAGGTCAGATAAAGAGCTTCACAGATAAGAAAAAGCTAAAGGAGTTCATCACCGCCAAATTAGTATTATATGAAATGCTGAAGGGTATTCTTTAAGAAGAGGAAGAAGGAGAAAAAGGTAAAGGTAAAAATTTTGAACAACAAAGTGACAACAAATATATATCTATCAACAACTGAATCTAAAAATCAAGTAAATAAAAAAATCTGTCAAACAGAATAAACTGGTGAATAGAATAGAATCAGGGGCATAGAAAGGGAGTAGACTGACAATTACCAGGGGGGAAGGGAGTGTGGGGGATGCGGGAAGAGACTGGACAAAAATCATAAACCTATGGACGAGGACAGTGGGTGGGGGGGGGGAGGTAAGGGCAGAGAGTGGGGTGGGAACTGGGTGGAAGGGAGCTATGGAGTAAAAAGAGAAACAACTGTAATAATCTGAACAATAAAGATTTATTTAAAAAAAAAGAAAAAATCATTTGGAGATACATTTTTCTACTGAAAAATGCTAGTTCACTCCTACACCTCATTTAAGTCTCTATTCAAAGTCACTTTTTCAATAAAGCCAACTCTCATTACAAAAATAGAAAAGGTAACTCCTCCTTGTTTTCCAGAACCCCTTACTCTCTCTTTTTGTTTTTACTCTTTTTGCAACAATAATCATAAGCGTGTAATATACTATCTTATGTATTATATTACTGCCTGTCTATTATTATAATGCAATGAGGCAGGACAACATTTTTTGTGTCTTTATTTTATTTACTGTATATAAATAGCACCAATAAGAGTACCTGATATATAATAGATATCCATATTATGTGAAATAGTATGCATTTAACAATATATTATTCAAATCATAATTGGATAACTGAACAAATAAAAACTGAGTTTCTCCAAAGTTTCTTCTTTGACCCTGGAGGTGGCTTAAAAGAAAATTTAAAAATATTATAGTGGTTTATGGGGGTGAAAGCTGTAACCTAGCTTTGGGACTATTTCACTATTCTAACCAATTTCAGAAAGTTTTCTGTGCATACATCTCAGGAGTTTTCAAAAGAAGCAGTGTGTACAATAGTATAGCAGACTGCTTCATAGAGGTCACACCAGTACTACCTTAGTACACAGCTTGTCTATTCTCCTGTTGAGGCAAGCTAGAGCCCTGGCTAAGCATGAAACTCACAATTAAAGGTGTGAGTTGACTAAATGTAAAGGGATCTATGAGATACAATTTCTTCTGCCTCACCACATTTCTAGCTTGAGGGTGAAACAGAGATCTCCACTCTCTGAGAAATACTGGGGAGAAAACGTTAACTTTTCTCTGCCTATTTCCTCTTCTTACCTGCTGGCAACACTTAGAAAATTATCATTGCAAACATGTGCTCTACTCATTCTTTGGGTGTCTCTTTGGGATCTGCCTTTCCTTAGGCCCAGCCCATTCTCCTCTTATCCACAAGATGAGCCCACTCTGATGCCTTCCAGTTCCAGGAAGGCTGCAGATGCGACAATGATCCCAACTCAGCAGAGATATCACTTCAAAATGTACATTTCCTAATCTGTCCGAGATGAATTGTCTAGTTCAATTTCAGTAACAAGTAGCTTGATTCCCATCTTACTTGTTTGCATGTTTTAAAATTGACATTCCTCAGAATCACAGAACTCTATCTAGGAAAACTAAAACCCTTATATACATTTCATATGAAATACAAGTAAACAATTTCAAGGTCTATTATTTCTGGATTGCCATAATGAACCAGTTTCAGTAGAGAGGTGCATTGTTACTAACTCAACTTTAAGGGGAGGAAATGAGACAGAGTAATTTTTGACAAAATTTATATCACTGCTAAATTTTAAAGCAAAGACTAGAACATAAAGTCTTCCACTGAAAATATGATGTACAAGATAATTACAAACCATTAAGATGCATTCAGCTATCTGAACTGAGGACAATGGTGGTGTTAGTATTGGGATTATGAGCATTTGTAATCAATTCCACGGATGATAGCTGTCAAGACTTCTGACACTTTGGCCACCATCCAGCTCTCTTGCTACTGGAAATCTCTGTGTCTCCAGATACCAAATTAATTCATTTAAATAACTCCATTAAAGGAAGAAAACATCTGACTATTATATTAATAAGAAAAATGGGTTGTAAAGTACAGTATAGGGAATATAGTTAATAATATTGCATAACTGTTCATGGTGCCAGGTGGGTACTGGAAGTATTGGGGGGAACCCTTTGTAAAGTATATGATTATCTAACCATTATGCATACTCCTGAAACAAAAAAAAAATAATATTGAAAGTAAACTAATTGAAAAAGATGAAGAAAAGTGTGAGCTGATCAGCTGTCTCAGTGTCTGAGCAGCATGGAATTTTCAGTCTTCATGAAGTTTGGCTCTGTTTGTCTTTTTTCTTCTTTGTCTTGTTCAAGATTAGTTATTAGAAATTTGAAACTTCTTGATGAAACAGCTGTCCATTCTGGTTAAGATGTTTCCATATTTGTTTTCTGACTGTGTTATCTTTTGTTTATCATCTACTGTGCAGAAAGGTTAGAATAGTATCTTTTTTCTAGGTCAGATAATACAGGAAGCAGACAAAATACTGGATTGTAGTTCCAATATTCTATTATTGGAAGCTTCAGTGATGTTCCTGACTTTTGTTAATATAATTGGTACCAAATATAGACAAAACACATGTTAATTATTGGTCTGAAATTGGCTAAAACTGCAGAGCAACATCACATTTACTATGATTAATTAGTTGAACAGAGCAGCATTTTGAAAAGAATAGCAACTTTTCACTTTGCTTTGGAACGTTTGTCTTCATGGCTCAATGGTTATAAAATTGTAGTTGTCTAGGCAACTGTGCAGAGCATCTGCTATGTAAATAGTGAAGCTTCAAATGTGTGAAAGCAAGAAAAAAATCCAATTGAGTTATGTCTATACCATGGATAAAAGTGACTGTATGGTGATTGCAGCATTCCAGTTGTCACTGTGTAATAATTGCTCTCTCTCTATATATATGTATATATATATTCATGCAAATATATATATATATATATATTCATGCAAATATATATATATATATATATATATATATATATATATATATTCATGCAAAAAAAGGCATTCTCATCTATACCGTTATATCTGCTACACTTTCACCTAGAAATATCCTACTCAATGACACCACCTTACCTCTGACACTCTCCTTTCTCTAGCAAGACACTAAGTATCCCAGAGAGCCAGCTTAAATGACATTTTCTCAGTAGACCTTATGCTTTTTTGATATTTGAAAAAAAATTCTAACATTGGTACTATAATTCTTAGTACATTGTTTTATACAAAGTTTAATGATATTCATTTTCCCCAGGAGGCTAACTGTTCTTTCAGATCTTTTTACTTTTGCTGCACAGCACAATGCTGGCCCGGAGCAGGTATTAACTGGCAATTCGACACAAAATAGCAATGTTGCTTTTATAAACTCTCTAAATGTTGTATTCAATCACATAGGTATTCAATCATCCACATATTGTTCCAAATGTAGGAAAAGCTGACATAAGCCAATGTGCTACCCTGTCCAATGAGTTAGCCTATAGGTGCTTATCAGGCTGTACTGAAATTTCAAAAATTCCCAAGAGTAGATAGCACTGAGAAAAAGAAGGTACTGGTTGATTAGATCAATGAAAAAGTGTTGAATTACAAGTGAAATGACTCTTACGAGACAGTGATTTGCAAATGTGGGCCAACACAGTACTTAATGTTATTAAATTACACATGAGAAACTGGTTTGTTCATATTTTGGACTGTTCTTATTTGGCACCGTTTATTATTTAAGACTATATTATAATGAACATGAAACATGACAGCAGTTAAAATACATGCAATTATGAAACTGTGCTGTAAGGACCATAAGATCAGGTTAGAGCCTAAGCACATGTATCCAGACATTAAAGCCAGTACTGAATTATTATTTTTGGAATATTGAGGGGATATGAATTGAGATGGGTCAAACATTTCAATATGTTATTAGTCATTTGCTGTTATTTTTTACTACTTATTTTATTTAGAGTTATCAAAAACTATTTATAGACAGCTGTCACAGGGGAGGGGTTTGGGGGCTGAGTGAGAAGGATGAAGGGATTACGAAAATAAATTTAAAAAAGGAAAGACTCATGGACACAGAAAACAGTATGGTGATTGCCAGAAAGAGGGTTGGGGGGTATAAAAAGGTAAAGGGGAGGATAAATGATAATGGAGGGAGATTTTACTTGGTTGGTAAACCCATAATACAATATACAGATGATGTATTATAGAATTGTATACCTGAAACCTATATAATGTTATTAACCAATGTCACCCCATGAATTCAATTTAATAGAAATAAAAGAAAAGGTAATGACCCACAATTCTGTAATTATGTTAAAAATCTGAATTGTACACTTTAAACAAAAATACTTTATGGTATGTAAAAAAACTATTTATAGGTAATGTTATATGAAACTAACACTCTAGATAGTGTGGTAATAATTATTGTAAAGACAAAATACTTCTTAATTATTTTAAATAAGGATAATTTTCTAAACCTTAATTATTATTGCATACTGTTAACAGTTGCCTACTAATATAAAAATTGTATTTTTGCTCTCTATAACCACTACTACCTAACATTATTGAATTATATACCTCTGTGTGAAATCCATAGCTACACCACTTCTAGAAAAAAGAAAAAAAAAAACACTGGAGAATATCTTCATAATCATAAAGAAGTAAAGGTTTCATTAAAAAAAAGATAAACCATTAAGAATATTTTTAAAAGATAAATAATTTTAACGCTGGCAAAAGTGAAATATCTTAAGCTCTTATGAAGAGCTACCACTAAGAAAATAAACAGCCAAGTCACAGTGGGAGAACATAGTCCCAGACATACATCTAGGCAAGGACTTGTCTACTCCCAATACTGAAATAGAAAACAGCACGATAACAATGGAAAGCAAATGTGACCTGACAATAAAGAAAGAAAGATGTATGAATAACCAGTAAGTATATATGATTGTCTCCTCAACATCATTAGTCATCAGGGAAGCACAAAGTAAAATCACATTTACCTTCATAACTAAAATAAAAATATTGATGACACCTATTGCTGGAGATTATTCAGAGTAAGGGTGGCAAACTATAACTGATGGGCCAAATCTGTTTGCTGCCTCGTTATTTTTATAAATAAAGTGTATCAGAACACAGCCATGCTCATTCATTCATGTATTTTTTTTGTGGATGCTTTCATCCTCCAATAGCATAATTTAGTAATTACAACAGAGACTATATAGCCCACAGTGATTAAGATATTAGCTAGCTAGTCCTTTATAGGAAGTTTGCTGACCCCTGATGCATTATTATCAGAACTCTCATGATAATCTCATTGTTGATGGGAGAGTAAAATAGTACACTTTGAAATATATTTTATAACTTCTCAAAAAACTATATCCTAAAACTGAAATATGTAGCAATCTCAAACACCTAACACTGTGGCCGTGGCTAGTGTAGCCTAGTGTTTAGAGTGTTGACCTGAAGGGTTGAGGGGTTGTTTCCTGGTCAAGGGGACTCATACCACAGGTTCAACCACATGGCGGGGATATGTGTAGGAGGCAACCAAAGGATGTGTCTGTTTCTTTTTTTCTGCCCCATCTTCTCTCCCTCCTACTCTTTAAAAAAAAAAAAATGGAAAAAATACCCTCAGTTGAGGATTAACAAAACAAAAACCCTAGTGCTATGTAAAAGAGAATAGACACAAATTAGAATGCATATTTCATATATTCTAGTAAAAGCAAATTCAGATACTCTGACAGAATTCACATCAATGGATGTTTTGACCTGGTGAGGGATTTCCTTGCAAAGGGCACAAGGTAATGCTCTGGAAATGTTCTCTGTCTTATTAATGAGGGAGATTACATGAATTGTATACTTAAAATTGGATCCTTTCAGTTCATGTTTTTATATCTAAAAAAATAAAATAAAATACTCAGATGACTATTCTATCCAGATTGGGAATAATGCTTTCTAATGGGATGTCTGAATGCCTACTTTAAAATCTATGACTAAAAGAGGGGGAAAAATTTAGATGGACAAATAATAATCTGCACCACAATAAGTGATTCCTGTCAAAGAGAGTCATAGGCTGATATGGAAGAGGAACATCTGGGAAATTCAAGTTATTGGTGATTACCCAATTATTGGGACAAGTGATGGGTTTATGGGAGTGTGCTAGAAAGTACATTAAAGAGATTATAATAATTATAATTTATAAAACAGCCAAAACCAGCATAAATTCAAGATTAATAGATTACATAAAATAAATATAACCATAGCATATTAAAATTCTTAAATTAACTCCCAAATTTTAAAATAAGTGAAAATGTAACAATATACTATTTCTTAAATTATGTATTTTCAACACTTGAAATTGCTAATGCCCACAAAAAAAAAAAAAACTCCATGAAATGATAGGGATAAGCTGACACTTTACATAATGAAATAGCTCTGCATTCACCAGAGACACCCCTCCCCTCCCCCTGAGAATGGGACTGAACTTGTGGGTTTATGTGAAATTATAAATCACTCCTATTATTCTGGGGTTACACTTCTCATGATCACTTCTAAACCTATGGTTCACTCTCATCGCAATTTAGCATCTGGTTTTGGTGGTTACTGCGAGCAATTAAAGCAAAGGTCTGTGACCACACTTGGGAGGAAGCAGTAAAAAGGGTAACTAGCTTCCTAGTGGGAGATGCATTTCCAGGGCGCTTGTGAGGCAGTTGCATTGAAAAGAGCAGAGGTCCATGGAAAAGTGGAACCCATGGAAAAATCTCAAGACCCCATATCTAGGACCAGTCTGTGAAAGATGAGAGCATCTTCCTGTTAATCCAATATGTACTTAGTAGGCATTGTGGGAACAAATAAGTCAATAACAAGACAAAACTCACTGTAGTAAAGCAGGATGAAAAATGGGATGATTTTATTTGCTACGTTAACATAAACATTGCCTTGTAGTACAATTATTGAAGGCATGGTTCATTTTATAAGGTTCATTTTAAAATTATAATTTAAATGCAAAAATATATAAGTGCAGCAACTGAAGCACAAACAAAATAAGTGAAAATCTTTTTGAATTAATTTCCTGTTTTATGAGGAGAAATGGCAAAAAAAAAGTATGCATCAAATGCCATGAAATGGGAAACAATTTTCAATGAATACGGGATGACATTATACTTTGCATCAAGGCCAATTTGTTTGTTTCACCACTGTCATGGGTTTGTGAACTCAGGCATCGAAAATAAAGTGTCTTGCATTTGTCCTAGATGAGGGACAAGAGCCTGCGAACCCCAGGGTGGTTGTCTGAAATCACTTAGGTCACAGAACTGTGAAATCAGTGGGGTGTCATATCCGGAGTATGTGTTGTGACCAGCTACACTTGACTGGTTTCCTTGCTTGAGCTTTTCTGACAAATCAAAAGCTTGGATTGAATCTATCGGCAGCTGTAGTCAGCTTTCTGAAAATACCTTGAAGGCATTCCCCTCCATACTCCACAAGAAAACTTCTATGAAAACTGACCTTTGCTGACTCATTCATCAAATATTTATTGAGAGTAATATATTGTAAATAGTTCCATTTGGGAGTAATATATTGTAATATAGTTCAAATTTGTTGCTGTTTAAAAATACATATTTGTATTGCTTTCATAGAGGTAGAGAGAGGAAGAGAGAGATAGAAACATCAATGATGAGAGAGTATTACTGATCAGCTGCCACCTGCATACCCTGCACTGGGGACCAAGCCCTAAACCCTATGCTTGTACCCTGACCAGAAATCAAATTGTGACCTTCTGGTTCATAGGTCAATGCTCAACCACTGAGCCATGCCAGCACTGCTAATTGTTGCTTTCTTTAAAAATAAATGTTGAGAAGCAGCACAGACAGTAAGCTGATTTTACTAGAATATGAATGGTGAATAAATGACTGGCAGGCTTCAATTCCTTGTACTCACACCCAGGGCAAAAATCTCTAATATGGCAAACACTCTCTTCTTTCCTGATGTGCTGCTATAGCCTGTCACTTACTAGCCATCTAGCCAAGTTGGCATGAGGGAAGAAGAGAAAAACTTCCATCCCCTCATAGTAATTGTTTTGTGTGTGTGTATGTTTTTAAGCATAAATGGAAAGAATGTCAGAGATGGTGATTCTAATTTTTTTTAATAGAGGCTTGGAGATGTTCCTGAAACCAGAAAACAAAACTAGCTCAACAAATCCCCTGACTTTGGGGACTACCTTTTGGGCTGTTACAGCAGGCACAGCAGTCTATTACAGTTAAAACACCTGTCACTTTTTTAAGCCAAACAATAGGAAGGTGGTGTCCGTGTATATAAATGCCCATGTGTCCATCCACATGCCACTTCCAGAGAGAGATCTTTTCTGATCACCTTACACAAAATAGCACTCTCCACCCATCCTCCCTGCTTTATTTTTCTTCATAGTGATTCTCCTTACTATGCATTCATTCCCTTATTGCATTGCCTGTGTTTTCCTCTACAATGTGAGGGAAAATTTTTTTTTAATCTTTTTCACCATTATATCCCCAGACCACTAGTCATACCTGACAATGATTCGAGGCTCAATAAATATTATCTAAAACATATTGTGAGCTGTATGACATGTCCCTATTTTGTTGATAATGAAGCATATTTAAAACTTGACTTCCTTAAGGTACACAAGTAATGCAATATTTTTACCTTTGCTTCTTCTATCTTGGCACCTCCAAAGCTCAGTGTTGTTTTGTACTTACTTGTTGGTTGCTTTTACTCCTGCAAATAGTATTGGTAGGAACCTCAGCCGGGGAAAGTTCAACAAAACTTGAGATTTGAAAAATGCTGTCAAATATAAGCAGAAACAGAAAAAAGTTCAGTGGTGTTGTCTTGAAAAGAAGACTGCCATTTTTATGGTCAGCCAGAATATGAATAACATAGGTAAATAACCTATGAGCTGTCCTTGTTCATTTACCTTATAAGAAAGCTTATTAACTCAGGATTGTTCTAAAACAGAATTTTGGACGCTTTATCTAATGGCAGTCTGCTGAGCACAAGTCACACAATAATACCAAATCATGTGAGTTTATGGTTTAATTACACAGCACCTGCCTTCGCTGCAACGCTTTTCATTGCCGCTGTAATTCATTTCCTTTTAAGAGAGATAAGTAAAAATAGATAAGCCTGCTAATTTTCCACTACCCTCTCCTGTCTCTCCAATTTTTTCACCTTTTTTTTCCTCCTTTATGATAACTATGGGTGTTATTTAAAAGGAATTTCTCAGGCGTTAATATTAGGTTAGCTGCCTTCTGTGCAAATGAAAGGTTGGTGGAGAAATGCCAGGAGGTATATTTAGTATCTATGTAGAATGAAAGAATATTCTTATAGATAAGCAGTATGTGTGAGAATGCTATTTTTCTTGCCAATCGACTAGTATGTATTTTAAAATGTGGACATGGGCTGAATTTTAAATTTCTGGTACCATCATAACTTTCAAGGATTCTGTTAGAAGCAGGTAGTTAATGAAAGTATTCTTAGAGGATATTTCAAAGCAGTGGCCTTCAAACAAGCTGATGCAGTACAGAAAGAAAGTTCACATGTGTGATAGAAATGGATATGGATTTGAGTTAGAAAAAGGCCAATAGTTAAAGAAAGCAGAAAATGAAGTATGTCACAGGACTGCAAGTGGTGTCTCTACAGGGAGAAAGCTGAGGGACTCAAAAAAGCAAGGATGGCTAAAATTAATTTTTTGCTACTAGTATAATATGTCTTCTATTGACTAATTTTTTTATATTACCTACTGCCTAGTTCACAAATTTGGAATGAAAAAGAGATGTTTAAGAAGCCAAATTCAAACTATCAAGACTATATTAAAAGAGAGAAATTAGAGGAAAATATATACCCCTCCAATTTTTCCAGATATATTTGAAACTTTGTTACAGTTCTCCAATATGTAAGCAAAAAAGCCTTACATATCTACACTAATAAAAGAGAAAAATGGTAATTGGCGTACAGCGATACCTTTTTCATTGGCTAATCAGGGCTATATGCAAATTAACTGCCAACTAAGATTGGCAGTTAACTGCCAACAAGATGGCGGCTAATTTGCATATGTAGGCACAATGCAGGGAGGCGAAAGGGAAAGCAGGAAGAAGCCCCCTGCCACTGACAGTGATCTGAAACCCAGGGGGGAGCTAAGAGCTGGGGGGCAGGGCAAAGGCGGCCCTGGGGCCGCCTTTGCCCTGCCCCCCAGCCATGATCGGAGAATCAGGCGCCTTTGCCGCCCTGGCCAGTGATAGCAGGAAGTAGGGGTGGAGCCAGCGATGGGAGCTGGGCACGGTCGAAGCTGGCAGTCCCAGGAGCTAGGGGTCCCTTGCCTGGGCCTAAAGCGAAGCCCACGATTGTGGCGCGCCTCACTGGCACTGCAGGTCCCCGCTGCCCGGGCCGGACGCCTAGGCCAGAGGCGTTAGGCCTGGGCAGGGGCGGAGCCTGCAACCGCGGGGAGCTGGGGGTCCCCTGCCCAGGCCTGACACCTCTGCCGGAGGCCTCAGGCCTGGTCAAGGGGCCGATCCGGTGATTGGTGATCGGAGGGTGATGAGGGTCAACTCCTCTGGCCAAGGCATCAGGCCTAGGTTGGGGGCGGAGCCGGGGATTGGGGGGATATGATGGTCCCCTTGCCCAGGCCTGAAGCCTCGGTCAGAGGCGTCAGGCTTGGGCGGGGGGTGGAGCAAGCGATCAGAGGGAGATGGGGGTCCCCTGCCCAGGCCTGATGCCTGGGCCAGAGGCCTCAGGCCTGGGCGGGGGCCAGAGCAGTGATCGGGGGGAGATGGGGGTTCCCTGTCCAAGCCTGACACCTCTGGTGGAGGCGTCAGGCCTGGGCAAGGGGCCGATCCTGCGATTGGAGGGTGATGGGGGTCAACGCCTGAGAGCTCCCAGTATGTGAGAGGGGGCAGGCTGGGCTGAGGGACACACCCCCCCCACACACACACACACCCAGTGTACGAATTTCGTGCACCGGGCCCCTAGTAATAGTATCAAAAAATAAAAAAGTAGGTGAGCCAAACAGTCTGGAGAAATTGGGGACATCGGGTAAATGAGTTCTGATAAACACTCAGGATAGACTCTTCTCCTTAAATTGGTTTCTCTGCATCCTGTCATACTCATTCTGAATTATTGGATTTCTGAATCTGTGCACAATTTGTGCAGCTGGATTCTTTGATGAGTAGTTTGCATTTAACCTAGCAGACAACACAGCACCTCTGATGACCTTTGAGATGAAAGAATTCACATATGATAGACTTGCATTCAGGTTTCCAGACTTTTTAAGGTAAAGCAGAAAATGTCTTTCTAAATATTTGGATTTTACAAAACCATGTAAATTAATAAGTGAGACATTTGAGAGATTGATTGTCCCTCCCCCTCCCCCCCACACACACTTTGTAGTGGAATGGAAAGACATACCACTATCCTTTCACAAAGATAAAAACATCATTCTTTATTGAATAGAATAATAGAATCACAGAGAGCCAACCACTCCTTTGGTGTGGAGAATAGATATTTTCCTGGACTGTTTGCCCCATGCCAGGGAATTTCTGGTGTAGTTAGGGCAGTGGTGGGGAGAAATGGGAAAGTTCTCCCAATATTGGGACAGAAGGTGGCTGTTTTCATCTTTCTGTGATGACGCTCTGTAAAGGGACAGAGACCGAGAGACAGAGAAAGAGAGACCAAGAATAAAAGAAGGAAGAAAAGGAAAAACATTAAAAAAGTGTTAAAAATATTTTTATTGATTTCAGAGAAGAAGGGAAGGGAGAGAGAGAGATAGAAACATCAATGATGGGAGATAATCATTGATTAGCTGTCTCCTGTACAGCCTGCCTACACTGGGGACCAAGCCCTCAACCGGGGCATGTGCCCTGATCAGGAATCGAACCACAGCCTAGTGGTACACAGGTTGATGTTCAACCACTGAGCCACGCCAGGGGGCAGAATAAACATTTAAAATAAATTTTTACTTTGAGGGAATTATTGTTTGAGAAAATTAATGACACTTCAGAGATGTTTACTAATGCCCTTCTTTAAAAACTCTATTAATATGCACTGATGTCAACAGACTTGAATACTATTTCTCAATATCTGGATTTTAAAAGACAACAAAACTTTCCCCCTGTGAACCCAGTAATTGATTCACACATGACCTGCCATTAACTTCAGTTCCTCTTTCCAGATCAGAGTTTTAAGTTAGTGGAAAATTGCCTACAGTGAACCTTGATTAACTGTTTTCTTAGCATAATAGGGATTAAATCATATTGGAAACCATCTTGTGCTGGGGTCCAACCCCAGCGGGTCCAGGGGTCCCCAAAGGTGTGGACAGAGTTGGCAAAGAAGGAATGACAAGGAGGCAGTGTTCAGTTGATCAGCAGCCTAGCCAGGATCTCCAGCCAAGTTCTGGTCTGGATCTCCAGAGAGGTTCTGCTTAGGATCTCCAGCCAGGTTCTGTGTCCATGGTCTCTTGCTAGGTTCTCTAGCCAGGTTCTCCAGGTTCTCCAGCCAGGTTCTGTAGCCATGTTCCCGCGCTAGGTTCTCCAGCCAGGTTCAGTCACCAGGTTCTAATCAGGTTCTCTTGCCAATTTCTGTAGTCAGGTTCAGCCCAGGATCTTTTGCCATGTTCTCTCGCTAGGTTCTGTCTCTAGGTTCTGAGGCCAGTTTCTGTCCAGGATCTTTTGCCATGTTCTCTCCAGTGAAGTTCTTCTGTCTCTAGAGAACGTTCTGTGTAGGTTCTGTGCCAATTTCTGTCTCTCTCTTAGTTCTGTGTTCTTAGTTCTGTGTTCTAAGTTCTGTGTCTTGCTGTCTTGTTACATCTGTATTTATACCAGTTGATTCAATCCTATCAATCTCTATTACAAAGGTTAGGGCGTTTCTTATCTCCATTCCAGGGAGTAAAGATTATGTAGCTTAAGCATGATTGTTCGTAGTTAAAGTGTTTAATTACCTGCCTGGCACTTAGTTAAGAGGTTTTATTCCCTCCCTAACTTCAGGGGAAAATCCCTACCTGGGGAAACAATCTTTCTCAGAGAGGAGACCTTGGTTAAAACACATAGTGCCGGAAGGAGAGAAAATGGCGGAGGTTTAGACAGACGTGTCGGTGCCTTGTCCCGGAGCAGATAAGGGCGGGCAGCTGAAACGGGTAGCATACAGCCCGAATAAGCAGAGGAGATTCAGCTGAGACAGTCTGCAGCCAGGAAAGACAGAGAAATCCTAGATAAAGGGAACGGTTAGAGGCTGAGGCTGAAACCTCTCCAGGTGCGCCGGCACAGCCGCGGAGACCGTGCCATCTTGGGTGACTGTCGCCGGCATCCAGAGACCAGCTACTAACCCGGCAACAACGGCTCTCAAGCAGCGCGACTACGTGAACTCAGAGGAACTCGGCTTCTCCCCACAGAAAGCAGATCCAAGCAACAGCGGCCTCCTGATCTCCACACGCTCTGTCTGAGGAACAGCTGCTGTGGGTGAAGCCTCCCTCCACCAGCCAGAAGAGCCACAACAGCTGTGAACAGCACCCATCAGAAGACCCGCTAACAACAGAGGAGCAGCTGCTACCACAACCGCCCAAGGAGCAACCACAGCCCGAGGAGCCACTGCCACCTAGGGAGCAGCCACTGAACGACTCAATATCTATATACGTCAGTGAGATCAAACATGGGTAGACAAAGAAATCCCCAAAGGAAAGAAAAGGAGGACTCACCAGAAAAGCAGCTAAGTGATACAGAGGCATACAACATGACAGAAAAAGAATTCAGAATAAGGGTCCTAGAGTGCATACACCGGATGGAGGAAAAAATCGACAACTTATCCAAGAAGCAAGAAGAAACAGATGAAAAAATCGACAACTTAACTAAGACCCAAGAAGAAATGAAGTGCGATATAGCTGCAATAAAGAACACCATTGAAAGTATCAACAGTAGACTAGGAGAAGCGGAAGACCGAATTAGTGAATTAGAAGACAGGGAAGCAAAACACACCCAAACTGTACTTCAGTTGGAGAAAAAAATTAAAAGACAGGAGGAGAGCCTAAGGGAGCTTTGGGACAACATGAAACGAAACAACATACGAGTAATAGGGGTGCCAGAACAACAGAAAGAGGAACAAGGATTAGAAAACCTATTGGAAGAAATAATATCAGAAAACTTCCCTGAGGTGGGGAAGAAAAAAGTCACACAAGCCCAGAGAGTCCCAAGCAAGGTGAACCCGAAAAGACCCACACCAAGACACATCATAATTACCATGGCAAATGTTCAGGACAAAGAGAGAATCTTACAGGCTGCAAGAGAGAGACGGAAAGTTACATACAAGGGATCTCCCATTAGATTATCAAATGATTTCTCAACAGAAACACATCAGGCCAGAAAAGAATGGACGGAAATTTACAAAGTGATGCAAAGCAAAGGACTGAATCCAAGAATACTCTATCCAGCAAGGCTATCATTCAAAATTGAAGGGGAAATAAGAAGCTTCACAGACAAAAAAAGGCTAAGGGAGTTTATCACCACCAAGCCAGCAATGCAAGAAATGCTAAAGGGACTGGTGTAAAAAGAAGAAATAAAAATCCCAGAAAGAAAACAGCCACACACACAAAAAAAGAAATGGCTACAAACAAGTACCTTTCAATAATAACTTTAAATGTAAACGGGCTAAATGCTCCAACCAAAAGATATCGAGTGGCTGAATGGATAAAAAATCATGACCCATACATTTGCTGTCTACAAGAGACCCACCTCATTAGAAAGGACTCACACAGACTGAAAGTGAAGGGATGGAAAAATATCTTTCAGGCTAATGGAAAAGAAAAGAAAGCTGGGGTAGCAATACTTATATCGGACAAAATAGACCTCAAAGTAAGGCCATAACAAGAGATACGGAAGGCCACTTCATAATACTAAAAGGATCAATACAACAAGAAGATATAACCCTGATAAACATATATGCACCCAATGCAGGAGCACCCAAATACATAAAAAATCTTCTGGAAGATATCAAAGGAGAGATCGACAACAATACAATCATAGTAGGGGACTTTAATACACCACTGTCATCACTGGATAAGTCCTCTAGACAAACAATCAGCAAAGATACAGCAATACTAAATGACTCACTAGATCAGATGGACTTAATAGACATCTTCAGAACACTTCACCCCAGTGCCACGGAATATACATTCTACTCAAGTGCTCATGACACATATTCAAAAATAGACCATATATTGGGTCACAAGCAAAGTATCCCCAAATTCAAGAAGATTGAAATCATAAAAAGCGTCTTCGCAGACCACGATGGCATAATATTAGAAATAAACTGCAATAAAAACAACCCAAAATACTCAAACACCTGGAAGCTGAATAGCATGCTATTAAATATTGATTGGGTTACCAATGAAATCAAAGAAGAAATTCAAAACATCCTGGAAACTAATGACAATGAAAACACAACAATCCAAAACCTATGGGACACAATGAAAGCAGTCCTGAGAGGGAAGTTTATAGCTCTACAGGCCTATCTCAAAAAACAAGAAAAAATGGTAGTAAATCAGCTAACTCTACAACTCAAAGAATTAGAAAGAGAGCAACAAGAAAACCCCAGAGTGAGCAGAAGGAAGGAGATAATAAAGATTAGAGCAGAAATAAATAACATAGAGACCAAAAAAATAATACAGAAAATCAATGAAACCAAGAGCTGGTTCTTCGAAAGGATAAACAAGATTGACAAACCTCTAGCCAGACTCACCAAGAAGCAAAGAGAGAGGACCCAAATAAACAAAATCAGAAATGAAAGAGGTGAAATAACAACAGACCCCACAGAAATACAAATGATTGTTAAAAAATACTATGGACAGCTTTACTCCAGCAAACTAGACAACCTGGAGGAAATGGACAAATTCCTAGAAAAATACAACATTCCAAAACTCAATCAGGAAGAATCTAAAAATCTCAACAGGCCAATAACTATGGAAGAAATTGAAGCAGTCATCAAAAAGCTTCCAGCAAACAAAAGCCCAGGACCAGACGGCTTCACAGGGGAGTTTTACCAAACATTCAAGGAAGAACTAAAACCTATCCTCCTCAGACTACTACAAAAAATTCAAGAGGAAGGAACACTTCCAAGCTCATTCTATGAAGCCAGCATCACCCTAATACCAAAACCAGGTAAAGACAACACAATGAAAGAGAATTACAGGCCAATATCCCTCATGAACATAGATGCCAAAATCCTCAACAAAATCTTAGCAAATCGGATCCAGCAGTACATCAGAAAGATCATACACCATGACCAAGTAGGATTTATCCCAGGGATGCAAGGATGGTACAATATCCGCAAATCAATAAACGTGATACATCACATAAACAAATTGAAAGAAAAAAACCACATGGTCATATCAATTGATGCAGAAAAAGCATTTGACAAAATTCAACACCCATTTTTGATAAAAACTCTCAGCAAGGTGGGAGTAGGAGGATCATACCTCAACATAATAAAAGCCATATATGACAGGCCCACAGCCAACATCATTCTCAATGGACAAAAACTTACACCATTTCCCCTAAGAACAGGAACAAGACAGGGATGCCCCCTCTCACCACTCCTGTTCAACATAGTACTGGAAGTGTTAGCCATTGCAATTCGGCAAGAAGAAGAAATAAAAGGCATCCAAATTGGAAAAGAGGAAGTAAAACTGTCCTTATTTGCAGACGACATGATATTATACATACAAAACCCTAGAGACTCCATCAAAAAGCTACTAGACTTAATACATGAATTTGGCAATGTAGCAGGATACAAAATTAACCCCAAGAAATCTGAGGCATTTCTATACACCAATAGTGAACTTTCAGAAAGAGAGATTATAAAAACAATCCCGTTTACCATCGCACCAAAAAAACTAAGCTACCTAGGAATAAACTTAACTAAAGAGGTAAAAGACCTCTACTCAGAAAACTACAGGACGTTGAAAAAAGATATAGAGGAAGACATAAACAGATGGAAGAACATACCATGTTCATGGATTGGTAGAATCAACATCATTAAAATGTCCATACTACCCAAAGCAATCTATAAATTCAATGCACTTCCCATTAAAATACCAACGGCATACTTCAGAGATCTAGAACGAACTCTCCAAAAATTCATCTGGAATAAAAAAGACCCCGAATAGCTGCAGCAATCCTGAAAAAGAACAAAGTAGGTGGGATCTCAATACCAGATATCAAGTTGTATTACAAAGCCACTGTTCTCAAAACTGCCTGGTACTGGCACAAGAATAGGCATATAGATCAATGGAATAGAATAGAGAGCCCAGAAATCGGCCCGAACCAATATGCTCAATTAATATTTGACAAAGGAGGCAAGAACATACAATGGAGCCAAGATAGTCTCTTCAATAAATGGTGTTGGGAAAATTGGACAGATATATGCAAGAAAATGAAACTAGACCACCAACTTACACCATACACAAAAATAAACTCAAAATGGATAAAGGACTTAAATGTACGACAGGAAACCATAAAAATTCTAGAAGAATCCAAAGGCAACAAAATCTCAGACATATGCCGAAGCAATTTCTTCACTGATACAGCTCCTAGGGCACTTGAAACTAAAGAGAAAATGAACAAATGGGACTACATCAAAATAAAAAGCTTCTGCACAGCAAAAGAAACCATCAACAAAACAACGAGAAAACCCACTGTGTGGGAAAACATATTTGCCAATGTCATATCTGATAAGGGCCTAATCTCCAAAATCTATAGGGAACTCATACAACTTAACAAAAGGAAGATAAACAATCCAATCAAAAAATGGGCAAAGGACCTAAATAGACACCTTTCAAAAGAGGACATTCAGAAAGCCAAGAGACATATGAAAACATGCTCAAAGTCACTAATCATCCGAGAGATGCAAATCAAAACAACAATGAGGTACCATCTCACACCTGTCAGACTGGCTATCATCAACAAATCAACAAACGACAAGTGCTGGAGAGGATGTGGAGAAAAAGGAACACTTGTGCACTGCTGGTGGGAATGCAGACTGGTGCAGCCACTATGGAAGACAGTATGGAGTTTCCTTAATAAACTGAAAATGGAACTCCCATTTGACCCTGTGATCCCACTTCTAGGAATATATCCCAAGAAACCAGAAACACCAACCAGAAAAGATATATGCACCCCTATGTTCATAGCAGCACAATTCACCATAGCTAAGATCTGGAAACAGCCTAAGTGCCCATCAGTAGATGAATGGATTAGAAAACTGTGGTACATCTACACGATGGAATACTATGCTGCTCTAAAAAGGAAGGAACTCTTACCATTTGCAACGTCATGGATGGAACTGGAGAGCATTATGCTAAGTGAAATAAGCCAGTCAATGAAGGAAAAATACCACATGATCTCACTCATTCATGGATAATAGAGACCATTATAAACTTTTGAACAATAATAGATTCAGAGGCAGAGCTGCCTCAAACAGATTGTCAAACTGCAGTGGGAAGGCCGGGGAGGGTTGGGGGGCAGGAGGTAGGGGGGTAAGAGATCAACTAAAGGACTTGTATGCATGCGTATAAGCATAACCAATGGACATAAGACACTGGGGGATAGGGGAGGCTGGGGGACTGTCTAGGGCGGGGGGATAAAATGGACACATATGTAATACCCTTTGTAATACTTTAAGCAATAAAAAAATTAAAAAAAAAAAAAACACATAGTGCCAAGAAGGTGAGCAAACATATTAAGAACAGTATGCCATATATGCCAGGTCCCTTGAAACAGCAAGCATGGACCGGCTCCCGGCAATCTTGTTTCTTGTGTCTGGCAACCTGCTACTGAGAAATATCTTCTTTTTAATAACAAGACATTGTCCTCTCTGGATTGTAGTTCAACTGCTCAAGCTATAAAATACCACTTCCAACCCATAGTCCCACAGCCCAGTCGTTTGCCTTTGGTTTTCATTCCCCATGACAATGGCGGCTTCTCTCTTTGGGTAGCCCTGATAGTGCAAACCACCATCCCAACTTCAGCTTCTTTCTCAAAAACTATTTTTGATGATAGGCATCTAAGATTTCTTATGTTCATGATGAAATTTTTTTAAAATATATTTTTATTGACTTCAGAGAGGAAGGGAGAGAGAGAGCAAGATAGAAACATCAATGGTGAGAGAGAATCATTGATCGGCTGCCTCCTGCATGCCCCACACTGGGGATCAAGCCCACAAACCGGGCATATGCCCTGACTAGGAATTGAGCCATGTCTTCCTGGTTCATAGTTCAAAGCTCAACTACTGAGCAACACTAGCCAGGCAATGATGAAATTTTGTCAGATATATATTCTTATCTGTAATTACAGGGGAAAATACAACCAACTAGAACATCAATAGACAGGTTATCCTTCCATTTGGAAATAAAAAAGTTGGATGTATATTTCTCAGTTTAAATCACTGACTTTTTCAAGATGATGTGTACTATTATTCTCTAAACACAGAACTACACACACACACACACACACACACACACACAAACCACATACATACAAAAAATACATGTATATGTTTTAAAGTACTCCATAGGATTACTAATTCTCCAAAAAAACATATGTATCTACATAGGTTACATTTACGTCATGCTATTGCAAGCATATTCTAACAATTTGGTTAGATATCAAGACAGCCATTTCCAGGGTAATATAGTAATAGATAAAGATGGAAACATAATTTTACTTATATAAATTATATGAGTCTGGGAGTGATAGGGAGATAATACAATTTCTCCTGCCGTAGGAGTTCCCAGGGACAGCCATAAGATGACAAGGTGACTTTAAATGTAATTTAATACCACCAACACTTTTGAAAATGAACACTATTCCCAATGTTGGGGGTTTCTTTCTGAGAAAGACTGAGAAACTCATACAAGAGTCAGACCTGGTGGAAATTTGAACAAAAAAAGAGGGAAGGTATACTAAGCTGCTCTACAGAAACATCTAAGCCTATTACTTGGGAACAATAGCTCTAAATCATGAAGTAGCAGAGCCTTTTGATAACAGTGGGAGTATGGAACAGGGCAGTAATTTTAACTTAAAATGCCAGCAGTATATAATGCGAATGCCAAGTACTGCAGCAGTGGTCATGGAAACCTTTCACTTCAAATTTATAGCACCACCCGCTGCAAAATATGTGAGCATAACTTCATAAGATGCTGTTTTCACTTGCTCACACCACCCTCACTCCTTAACCCTTTTCTTCCCCTTTCTGACTCTTCTCTTCTTGACACATGGTCATTCTTTTTCTCACATGGTTAAATGAAACATAATTTTATTATAGATTGTATAAAATGTTTCTTAAGTTGTATAACTTTTATTTGATTATATTAAGAAAACTTTCAGGATTGTTTTCAAATTTGGAAATATCTCTATCAAGTTTATTTCATATATGACTTATAAATTTTCCCAAAAGGAAGTCTGGTATGTGTCTCAAACCTTGTCTCTACTATATATTTTTTTTACAGATGTAAAAATTTTATTTTTGGTAAATAGAAATTAAGTCCCAATTCAAAATATAATTTCCTAAGTAGAAATCAAAGCAAGACACTCAAAGCATCAGAAAAATTCAGACAATTCTCTAAGAGAATTCAGGATTAACCAACATAAAAATAGTCAACTTAGTTATACAGTGGGACCTTAATTTACGAGTGTCCCGACTAACGAGTTTTTTGAGATACCAGCTGTCTCTGGGCCGATTTTTTGCATTGAGTTGATAGAGTAATTTGAGTTAAAGAGCTCGGACTCGGACCGAATTAAACTCGTAAGTCAAGGCCCCACTGTATCTGGATAGGTACCTAGTCTGAGTAAGGTCTCTTTAGAATTAGAGTCTTGTTTCTGGGTTTAAGATTAGGTAAACAACACCACAATGATAGTTGTCTCAAAATGAATAGGTAAAATGAATAGGTTACAGAAAATAATTAGAATCTCTACTTATATTTTAATCAAAGGAATCAGAAAAAGCAATATTTACTGTCATTTAACTATTAATGTTATTTCATACTGCTATCCCCACTCAGTCTATATCCAGATATGTAATTCAGATAATTTCCTATTATTCACCTATTTCCAGTGCTAAGCACTATGGACTATGTTCACTTTATAGCAAGACCTTTGGCCCCACACCTTCACATCGGTTTACCAAGTGAGTGCAAGTCAAGGGTAAGGAGAGTCCCAGAGCCATTTCCATACCAACACAACTAAGAAAAATGTATTTATACACAGATATGACTGCAGACCCATTACATATCACTAAATGGGAACTAGAAACATTTTTCATGGAATTTTCCATCAGCTGATTCCAAAATTGCTCATTGTTGTCCCATGGCCTCTTGATATAAGTTAGAGTGGGAAGGGCAGTGATATTAACTGATTTTTCTAAAAATATTTTGTTTGTAATTTTTCAAAAATATGTAAATCTTTGAACACATAATAAACATATTTCCCAGCGCCTGTGTCTTTGAAGCTTATGCTTAATCTCTTCCACTGCAAGCCCTATGTCTTTTAGCTTTTAATAGTGTGGGGGGAAAAAATATTTTTCCTTCCACCCTTTTAGGTTCTTGGTTAAAGACCTTCCATAATAAAAGAAAGATTTACAAGAGAAAAACAAAGAGAAGTTTAATAACGTGTATACCTCTTCTATACACAGGACATACCCAGGGGAAACAGCAACTTCTTGTAATGGCCCAAGCTGTCACCTTGAACATCAGCTAAAGAGGGAAGATATTTGGGGTGCGGGGGAGAGCCAATTATGAGAGGTTATCAGGAAAACTACAGTAAAAAAAGACATGGTTTTATATAGATTTCCCCATTAATAAGAGTTTCTAGAGATTTAGTCATCTTCCCATTCCTGGCATTATTGTAGGCAGCTAGATAATGATGGAGGAAGAAGCAAAGGGAATCAGACATTGTTGAGCCTAATGAGCTGGGGAGCTAAATCAGACACTGAGCCTGTTTGCTTCACCAGGAGGCTACAGTTTCACGCACTCCAGGGGACCACAGCATTTCCCACCAAAGATTAACACCCCTCCCTTCCCAGATTGTTGAGGGGTGCTGGGGGGGGGGGTAAGCACATGCACAATAGAAGTCAAAATGGCACAGGGGAAGATGCTTGACCATAGAGGCCTGTCAGTCTAGCCTGGGAAATAACAGATTGCTTGTGCAATTGGGCCAAGTGCAAGCCTGTGAAAGCTTGGGAAGTTTATTGGTTATTTTGAACAAGCTCCTGGTCTTTCCCAAGCCTGAGACAAACCAAAGAAGAGCTCCCTCTCTCTATCCCAGGAACACAAGCAACCATGCAGACCTAGCAGCCGTGTGGGCCCACAGCTGACCACACGGACTCCACCGGTCTAAGCAGAACCTGTGACATGAAGCAAAAACTCTGGACATTGGACTTTGGTTGGCCTTAATGAAGACAAGCCTGGACTTTCTTCATGGTGGGATAGACAAATATGAAACATGGGAGACCCAGGAGGGGCAGCCTTCTATTTCCATCCAAAAAAACTCCACACTCCAGAATATCCCATGTGAGGATCTGTGAAATGCTTCTCTCGTGATCCCGTGGAAGAACACGATTTCCACCAGCAACACTGATACCCTGACAAATGAAGGTTTATAAATGTAAATTTATCTTATAAAAGGGTAACATCTACTCTATTTTCAGAGCTTCTCCTGTGTCTGCTGTTTCTTAAAAAATAACCAGCCTCAAATAATCAATGTGCCAAAGAGGCATATTTTGGGGTGGTATATTTTGCTCCCCTTCAATCGGTATTAAAGCTTTATGGTTGTTATAGACTCAGACACCCTGTAGACCTATACTGGCCAGTCCTGATCCCTAAAGCCAGACTGGAGCTTTAGCATGGGCTCTATGAGGACAGAGTCTTTGTCCTGCCCATAGCAGCATCCCCAGTACCTATTGATGCCTGGTGTTATTGATCAGTACACCAGAAACTTGGGAACAACGGAATGAATGGTTTCTATCTCAATTTTAGTTCAAAAGCACCTGACTCTCTGAAATTTATTTAAATACACTTCCAAATTAAATCCTTCTAAAAGAACACCTGTAACTAAATGATTTTTCACCTAACACATACTGGATTGACAAGAGAGACATTCTTATGAGGTCTTTCCATCCTCAACATAATCATGGGCAACCTGTAAAGTAAAACTTATTTGTCGGTAAGGATGAATGTTAATATTAAAAATATATACATCTATAAGAGATCAGTGAATTCTGTTGAGTATGACAATACCAAAGAATCAGGGTTGTCAAAAAAAAAAAAAAAGGAAAAGGCATAAAAAAGCTTATCTTGTCTCTCTTAAGTCACTTTTAGGTGTTTAAAGCTATGAAATTACATTTCTTGATATGTCAAAAATTCTGGAAGATAGGTTCTTACCTACTGTAAATGCGGAAGAACATTAAGGCTGAGTAAAGTTTAATGATCTGCTCAAGTTCTCAGTGTGTAATTAATAAAACAGAATTTTACTAAGGACTCTGGTTTCTAAATCTGGTTTCATAATCATGCTTCCTGCCATAAATGAAACCATACAGATGGTGTGACAAGCAAACTCTTGTATGTCTTCAAGTCTGTTAAATATATTCTTTCTTGGGCAACTAATAAAATTAATTCTGGCTGGATTTGCCCCTTCTGACCACGTGCTTTATTTTTTATAAGGGCATCCTCTTCACTGGGAAGCCCCCAAAAATAAATTTTGGGGAAGATATGATCAATAAAAACATATGTGTATGTTACTTCAGGCCTTGTGGACTTATAAATTGCATACTGAGATAAATAAGACATTTCATTTGGAGATAATAAATACAGGTATCAAAAGAGAGAGAGATTTCAAATAGAGAGGAGTGAGGAGGGCTTAAAACCACAACGGGTGGAAGATTGGGGGAAAAAGAAAGCATAGGGGGCTGACAAAAAGAGGCTAGAGAACTTTGGTAATAATCGCTGATCATTAGGGGAGATTATCCTAAACATAACAACAAACGTAACATACGGACATAAAATTACAGTCTCAAAAAGAGTTTTCTTTCAAACTACTGAGAAACACAGCTGTAGGGAGGAAGAAGGCATGCATTCCCCAAGAGTAAGTGAATGATGTGCATAAAATAAAGATCACACTAGCATGCGTGATCAAAGAGGCAGGTGGAGTCCAGGAATACAAAGCGTGGAGCAGAGCTGCAGCTCGGCTCACATGGGCAGCGTCTGCTGACTTCACACTCACAGGCTTTTGCTAAATTTAAATATTTATCTCGTGCTTGGTTTAATTACATTTAAATTGCAGGCATACAAATAAACACACACATCGATTTTAGGAACAAAGAGAGGCAGCATTTTATTGATTGAGAATTGACCTTACCAGCTAGTTACTATGACTCTTCAGGCAAAATTCAATGAAGGCAAGAGCAGGGTAAGTATCCTGTGCATAAACTGTAACCACCTTGCATTTCCTCCACCCTCTACAAAGCACTGATGGGTGAGCTCTGTAACCTTTCACCAGCAGCCTGACAGCCCCCAAAGAGCATGTTAGGATAAGCTAGGCCAATGGACACTGGGTGGGCAAATTCCTCTCCTACAGCACGGTATTTGTGTTATATGCATTTTATGGAATGCTGCTGCAAATTGTTTTAGGAAATAGGCAAGGTATAAATTATAGGCCCCCTATGATAGCTTTATTCTCATTATGTGATATTTGGTTTCAGCTCCATATATCTAAATTTCTAAAATCAGGATGGGAATAGTACATAGAACAGTGAACATCAAATACTAACTTACTGTAAATGATATAAAAAGTTAAATGAGAACCTTCTTTAATTTATTGCAACATGAAAGCTATTCTTCTCACTGTTCATTGTTTCCGCTAGACCTCCCAACTTCTGTTACTCCATGGAGAACCTACTTCCCACCTCCAACTTATGCTACTCCATGGGTCTACCATCCTCACCTCCACCTTCTGTTACTCCATGGGTCTCCCACTCCCCATCTCCAAGTAGGAATAAATTAAGCACAGACTTTCTCCTACTATATAAACAGAGTCTGTGAAGAAAACCTTGGGGTATTTGTTTGCTTTTGCTTCTTCCCTATACCTTGTTTGATCAGTGAGCAGGTGGATCACAATTGCCTACCTGGCCAAATAGCAATTGATGTTCTCATGCCAGAACTAAAGGCTTGAAGGAGAATCTATTTCCATTTGCTATAAAAATATTTACATAAAGGCCCTATCTTCACTCTTGACAGCCCTGTCACAACACCAGTAAAATATATTGTATTTAGTC
Organism: Myotis nattereri; assembly: GCF_964212035.1. NCBI lineage: Eukaryota > Metazoa > Chordata > Mammalia > Chiroptera > Vespertilionidae > Myotis > Myotis nattereri. Next base: position 26,373,394 of record NC_138084.1, read on the forward strand.
ATTAGGAAATAATAGATACAAGCCTAGGGGACCATAAATGAAATTCATTGTTAGCAAAAGTCTGTGTTAGGCCATATCTTTTGCATTATTATTTTTTTATTTTTTTTACAAAATACTTAGTCCAGTCTTATGTTCAGAAATATTTGAGGGTATATCCCACTTTTTTGGCTTTTTAAATTAAGGTTAAATTTACATCTCTTTATTAACCCTAATGTTTCTATGCAATCCAAATTTACTAAAACCTAATGTGCTCAGACATTATCTTAGGCATTAGAAATGCAGAGCTGAGTAAGGCAGACTCTTTAATTTGAATAAATAGTTGGCAACTGATAACTGAAGAGACAGAAGGAAATATAAACAGAAATTCACCAGAAATAATTAGAGCCAGAATGCAATACAAGGTGAGATTATGGTCAGAAAAGAGGGGACAAATGAATTCTGCTTGGGAGAGAAACAAGGAAGTTTCTTGAGAAAGGAGTATTGTAGAACAAGGGCGATTTCCCCCATGACAGTGGAAGTGCTCTAGGTAAGAAAGTCGAGGGGGGCATTCCAGTCAGAGAGATCACCATAGCAGAGATGTGGAGGTGGAAAAGTTGATAGAAAATTTAGGGAATGATGGTAATTTGGTACTTTAAAGTAAAAGGTTATTCAACAGAAGTGTGGCAAATCAAAGTTTGGTAAGGTGGACTGGGACAATTTGTAAAAAGGCGAATATACCAACCTTAGCATTGCAATATTTCTCTCATTTTGTTCTAAATTCTTTGTAAAATTCCTTCTAATATAAAACATCATTTTTCTTTTTAAGATTTACTTTTTAATTGGCCAAGGCATCCCATTAGATGATGAACTTTATGAAACTTTGTTTCTTTCACTCATCGAGGTATTCCAAGTCTAGAGACTAGGACATAGTAAATACTCAGCAATATTTGTGGAATGACTGAATCAAATGGGTGTCATTTATTTTTATTATTTTGGTGGTCTGCACTTACTAAGGCTCTAACCTTGCCTGCCTCCGGGAGGCACCATCCATGATGTAATCCATGGGAAAAACACCCGTTCATTGGGGTTGTACAGAGCACAGCTGTTAGGGTTTCAGGAGATGCCCTGTCACTAAGCTGCAAGCTCTGTGAGACTTTGAAGTTGTGCCTGTTTTGTTCTCCACTGAATTCTCAGACTTAGAACTCGTTCTGAAATATAATAGACACTTGCTACACTATTGTTTAGTGATGAATGCTTGAATGAATGAATGAGTACAAAACGGCATTATAAAATAGTAAAAGAATGTAATTTCTCTAAGGTTTATGTGAGAGTACCTGACTTGGGAAGAGTGAAACAGACTCTAGAAAAGTCACCTATTTTCAGTCAAATAACAGTCAAGATCAGTATAGCAAAAAAAAAGAAAAAGAAAAATGCAAGTTTATGATTCAGTTGAAAGAGTAAAAAGCAAGATCTACCTAGAAATTTAATATTCTTTTTTCTTCCATTAACTGAAAGTATACTTCATCAACTCTAACAATCATAAGTGAAGGAGGAAAGAAAAGGGCATATAAAATTTATAAAAGGCCTATCTCTGAGCACAGATGGAAAACAGAAAAAGAGAGATTCCTTGAGCAAATACTGTAAGAAATGGAATGAAATAAATGTTCATTCTATGCTGGCTCTTTGATACACTCTAGTGCAAGCATGTCAAACTCACAGACGGCGGGCCACATGCCTCGTTTAGTGTTTACCAAGGAAGGCTGTGAGTAAGCTCTTTGGTTTCATCTCTCAACAGCAATAAATAAACACAGAGAAATCTTAGGTATGCCAAAGCAACAGCTCTAGAGAGGGACAGGGATATACCTTTCCCTTTCCATCACAAACTCTGCAGTGCAAACTCCGATGTGCATGCATGGTGTAGGAGTACATACACACACTATGACAAACTATTTAAATGTAATGCCTGAGTTTTGAATAAGAAGGGGGTTTTAAGTTTCTGTTCATGCTTATTCATGAGGAGGCTGCACATCAATGAGCAGAATGCAATCAGGGAAGGGGAGTAACAGGCAAGGGCTGCACATTTCTGTTGCTGAAACAAAGGAGATGCGGGAAAAGAACTGTGGCTTCCAGCCTCTCTCTCTGCTCCACTGGAAGGCCATGGCTGATGATGCTCCATCGCAGACTCGGCCCAACACCACATTTGTTTTCAGTTGTAAAACTGTTTGGAGTCTGGCCATGGGCCAGGCAGCCAGCCTCTTTACAAACTGTTGTTGGGTCCATTATCTTTCCACAGCAAACGGCTCTTGAAATGGCAAGCATCTCCCTTACAAGAAAATTTCCAGCATTCCTGTAGTACACAGAATGGTTTCCCCCAAAATGCCCACGCCCTAATGCCTGGAACCTGTGAATATGTAATATCATAAGGCAAAAAGAACTTTGCAGATGTAATTAAGGTTAAGGACCTTAAAATAGAGATATTATTCTGGATTAGCCTAGTGAGACTAAAATAATCCCATAGGGCTTTAAAAGCAAAACTTTTTTCAAATGTGGTCAAAATTGAGTTTCCTTTGCTATTTTTCTCAATGTTACCTCTTGAAAACATATAGTATTGAGGTTCTCTTATTTCTGTTTAGAATACACAGATCTACTCAAGAACATTACTAATTGTCCTCGAGAAAGAGTAATAGGGAATGCTGTTTGAATTCTTCTGTTCTGTTTGAATTTTTTTTATTTGCTTTTTACTAAATAAATTCAAAGGAAGCCTATCAGAAGAGATAATGAAATCTTGATGGAATATCCTTTTTTATGTTAGCAAATGAAACACTGGTTGCCTCTAAAAAGACGCAGCTCCTTTTTATATGCAGTTGCCTTGTTCATTAGTAACTGGGGGTTGGGGGGTGCTTGGAGGATCACACTTGAGAAGGTTTTGGTACAGAAGGTTTGGATCTAAAGATTGGCTCTATTCTTTATACCTGTATAAATGTGAGTCAGTGATTTAAGTTTTCTGATTCTATTTTTTCTCTAAAATCGGGGTAATGATACCAAACTCAAAGCTTACAACTGAAGTTAAAGAATGTACCTATAGCCCTTAACCAGCATTTAACACTCAACAAGCATTCAATGAACTCCAGCATCATATATAAATAAATAAATTATATATACACTTTCTTGAGGCCCGGTGCATGAATTTGTGCACCAGTGGGGTCCCTCAGCCTGGCCTGCGGGATTGGGCCAAAACTGGCTCTCCAACATCTTCTGAGGGGTCCTGGATTGTGAGAGGGAGCAGGCCAGACCGAGGAACCCTCCACCCCCCATAGTGCACGATTGGGGCCAGGGAGGGACATGGGAGGTTGGCCAGCTGGGGAGGTTCCACGGAAGGGCTCCAGGGCATGTCCAGCCAGTTTCACTCAGTCCTAATTGGCTGGACCCCAGCAGCAAGCTAACCTACTGGTCAAAGCTTCTGCCCCCTGGTGGTCAGTGCACGTCATAGTGACTGGTCGACCGGTCAACTGTCTGCCCCCTGGTTGTCACTGAGTGGTTGAGCCACCTTAGAATATCATTAGCATATTACACTTTGATTGGTTGAATGGATGACTGGACACACACACACACATACACACACACACACAGAGGTATGGGCAAAAGTAGATTTAGAGTTATTTATATGCAAACTAATAGAATAATTAATAAGCAATAACATACAAAGTTAAACTATTTTGTGCATTCACAACTGTAGACCTACTTTTGCCCACCCCTGTATAGTTTCTTACTTGATTGTGTAGACAGCATATATATGTAGATATATATATACACATACATACTTGTAGATAACTTCTGTATATATTATAATTTAGAGCTTTTTCTATGGTTACCTAATAGCTTTCCAAAGCATTTCAGATCTCTTCAACTCAAAGAGTAAAGAAAATAATAGGTGATGAATTCAGAGTACGTATATTAAGTCAAAAAATAAACTAGTCATGTTTGTAAGTATAAAATAATTACTTGCAATGATATAGTTTAACATAGTATATCAGAATATAGTTAGGGAGGATTATAAAGTAGACAGAGGACATGTACTTGTTCTGAAGGATGGACAAGATCCAGATACACAACAGGTGGGGAGAAAAAGTCTTTTCAGGGGTCAATAATGTGCCGTAATTGCAGTAAAAACATTTGGAATTAAATATGCCAAATGCATCTTGCTCGGTGTCACCTAAGACAAAGGCAAACGTTCCACCCTTACTGCTCATCTAATATATTCACATTCCATAAAAGAAAATGACTTGATATTTATCAGTAGTCATTTTAATTACTTTTATCCAGTCTGGGTCACATGTAAGCAGCTCCCTGGGTACTTGACAGGCCAGTATAAAGTCAGAGAATTCTTGTTCTTCATGAATAATTGTTTTATTCCCTGGGCAGTCATTTTATGAAAGAAGAACTCACAGCAGTATGGTACTCAATTCCATTCAAGTTGTCCGCTACAATTATCCAGGTGTAAGGTGCACTCGAGCATGAATAGGGCTCTGGTGCCTCCAATAGAATTATGCATAGGGAACTACATGGTGCATAACTTAAATCCCATGATGGCAATGATGACAAGTCTCAGCTTCGGGTCTGCTGCCTACAGCTAATGAGGAAATCTGTCGTACGAGGAAACGTTCCCATGCTGAGAATGTGCTGTGAGAGTGTGATAGACTTTGAAGTCAAAACTTCTAGTGTGAAACAGCTTTCTCGCCTACTTAAGTGCCGGGCACTTTATGCTTTGGTTTCCTTGTATATAAAATACAGATCTACGGATAATATCAAGTTACATGAGCTCATAGTGAGCCATAAGATAATATTCATAAATATTCTTTACAAGTGGTAAAGCAAGGCAACATACACGTTTGGTTTGGTAAACAGATAATAAGTAGTTACTACGTACCAATGTTATGTCCAAACCTGGAGATACACAAGAGAAAAAAACTCATGGTCTCTGCACTCAGAATTCTTATAATCTAGACAAGAATTCAGTAACAGATAATTTCAATGTCATAGGGGAAGGACCATTGTAAAGAGGGACACTTGGCTGCACAACGAGTAAGTGGTGTAGACCTGGGAAATAGCTTCTGATCCACTTAGGTTCAGAGTTCCATGTGAACCACTGTACTGCTCTGCAGTCATACAGATGCTAACAGCATGCTAGGACACCAGTTGATGTAGAATTGCCAAACTTGCCATTAGGAAGACTATAGAGTATATTTACTATAAAAAAAAAAGTCATAACCAGTTTGGTTCAGTGGATAGAGCGTCGGCCTGTGGACTGAAGGGTCCCAGGTTCGATTCTGGTCAAGGGCATGTACCTTGGTTGTGGGCACATCCCCAGTAGGGGGTGTGCAGGAGGCAGCTGATCAATGCTTCTCTCTCATCGATGTTTCTAACTCTCTATTCCTCTCCCTTCTTCTCTGTAAAAAATCAATAAAATATATTTTTAAAATAAATAAATAAATCTCTTATATAAAGAAAAAGTGGGTGGGGGGGATGCAGAGAGAGGAAAGAGAACTGAGAAAGCTGGAAATAGGAAAGTGTGTTCTGGAAATCTCAATGAGGTTTCAGAGACTGGAATGTGTATCCTATCGCTGCTGTAACACATAGTGTCTCAAAACAACACAGTTTAACTGACTCAGTTCTGTGGACCAAAGTCAGGGTACAGCATGGCCCAACAGGACCCACTGCTCAGACTCTCACAGGCCAAGTCAAGGTGTCAACAGCGCTGTATCCTTTCTGGAGGCTTTGAGGACAGCTCTACCTCCAAGCTCATTCAGGTTGTTGGTCAAGTTCAGTTTCTTTGTTGTAGGACTGAGGTCCCTGTTTCCTCTCTGGTTGGCAGCCAGACAGGTGTCTTTGCTTCTAGAAGATGTCTTCATTCTTTCTCATGCTTTGCACTTGCCCTCCTTCCCCTTCTGCTCTCCCCCTGTAGCAATAGTGAATCAAGTCCTCTCACACATCGAATCTATTCAACTTTTCCTTTGTCCGCATATCTCTACTTCCAGCCAGAGAAAATGCCATGATTTTTAGTGGCTCGGGATTAGGTTCGGACCACCTGAATGATCCATGATACTCTCCCTATATTAAAGCCTTTAAATTTAAATATATTTGTCAATTCCCCTTTGTTAGGTAGCATAACATGTTCAAAGGTCCTAGGCATTAGGTCATGGGCACATTTGAGGGCCTAGTCTGCCCACTGCATGGGGACTCTGGTGTGAAAGAATTGTAGGGGGTGCTTATGGGAGGCTCACACAGGAGCTAGATCAAACGTTGATGAGAAACCTCTGAGGAGTTTTAGAGGAGAGTGGAGCAGGGTCAGCTTTCATCCTAGAAAATAAAACATAATACCTGCGGATAAAAATGACAGGAGACTACAAACTAAGGGCAGAGGGTTCAGTTAAAAAAGCATTATAAAGGTTAAAGGAAAATAAAATTCTTCAGTAATCCTGCAGTGGTATAGCTAGCTGATTTTGCTTCGGGATCTCTCATGAGGCTGCAGTCAAGACATTAACAGGGCTTTGCCATCAAAAGGCTTAACTGGGCCTGGAAAATCAACTTGCAAGGTGACTCATTGATTGTCCCTTGCCACATGACTAGGATCTAGTCATAGGGTAGATTACAACTCACAGTTGACTCCCATCTTGCTGGCTGACTACCACCCACTTCATGAAACTATTGAGAGTTAAAAGTTACTTAAAACTGTACCTGGAACATGGCAAATGCTCTGAAAATGTTATCTTTTATTATTTCTGGGTTGTTGTTTTTTTTGTTTGTTTTTTTTTGTTTTGTTTTGGTTTTTTTTGGCTATAATATAGTATGAACAAATTACTAAGGAAGCCCAAAGGAGGGAAATAATGATTCCGATGGCTGAAATAATAAGTCAGTGACATTTGAGTTAGTGCTTGAGCCTAATAAACAGAGAAGAAAAATTCCATCTAATGGAAACAAGATAGACAAAAACATTTGCTTTCGAAAGGATGAAGGGTAGCCCTAGCCTGTTTGGCTCAGTGGATAGAGCATCAGCCTGTAGACTAAAGGATCCCAGGTTCGATTCCGGTCAAGGGCATGTACCTTGGTTGTGATCCAAGCAGCTGATCAATGATTCTCTTTCATCGATGTTTCTAACTCTCTATCCCTCCCCCTTCCTCTCTGTAAAAAAATCAATAAATATATATTTTTTTAAAAAAGGATGAAGGGTAGAATGCATTTTTTTTCAATTCTAGAAGTTCACAGGATATATTGTGGAAGTAGAGGGGGAAAAAGTTGAAAACAAAAACCAGTAAGATAAATTGAGATTAGATTTTAAAGGGTCACAGCAAGGCATCCTCAGAAAACACATAGTGATTTAGTTTATTGAATAAGTAAATATAACTCAAGTGCAGAACATGTATTTGTATGTAGAAGGAGGGAGAGAGTTGTTAGCTGAAGACAGGACAAAGTCTTTAGGTTTCTATGTCAAACTACATAATAAGGAGCCACTGATGATTTATTGCAAACAGTTATACAACATGAAATTTATTTTATCAATAAAATATTTAAATATTGCCCTAAAATTTATTTTGAGTTTCTCCTGGACTTAATATGCTTGAATATTTATTGTGGCATTGCTCTAGTCTCACAAACAAAATTTACTGCCTTTGGGATATTTATTGAAAATAAGAAATTAACATATTAAACAACCTGCATAGTCATTTTGCTAAGGTGATTTTATAATGTACAAGGCAACAAACAAGATTTGTTTAAAGTATCTCTTGCTTAGTATCTAATTAGAAACACTAGGTTGGGCTTGTCTGGATGGGATAAGACATGGCTCAGAGCCCTGAAAAGACATCAAACCCTCCACAGAATTCACCTGCTCATATTTTTTCTGTAATAGAATAAATATATGTTCAATTACTCTTGTAAATGAAGAATTGATTGAGTTGACAAATATCACAATTCCCTTGATAGTAATCCTATAATATGTCACACTGTCTTTTAAATTACTTTGGTACTTCTGACACAGAATTATTGTTCACTTTACTTGTTTTCTTATTAATATTGCCCCATAAACTCATATGTGAACATGGAATCTCACTGATAATGCCTCTATATTGTACAATTGTGGCTGCTATAAAGAATTTAAATACAAACTGGTCCCAACTCTGATTTGGGATTGAGACCTAAAGAGATACAGCATTTTATACTGCTAGAGAAATGGCTACCCAATAATTAGACCTTGGTCTTTTTTACAATGTCTTTGAAAAGATTAATACTGTACATTTTATAGGAATGAAAATTATAGGTTACAATTGAAAAGGTGTTATTTCCCTGTAGATATATTCTAAACAACAAAATCACATTAATTATAATTATAATAGACATTCTTTGTTTTATATTAAAAAGCATAATATTTTATGTTCTGATGACAACCAACAAACTTCCCATTGAACTAATGAAACAAAAAAATTGCATATTACAGTCTGCTAACAGGGAGTGATAGGATGTTAGTCTAGGAAAAGTAAATGCCATGAAGTGGGGTAGCAACAATTCCATCTGAAGACTTAAAAATAATTTTGAAGAAAAGAAATCTAATATAGATTTCTAATTTATTCAAATATATATGAAACATAATTTTTGGAGTGTATAAGAGGCCATCTAAGTGAAAAAATTTACAAACTATATATTGACAGTTCACCACTGTCTTAAGGGAAAGTCATCAAACCCTCCACAGAATTCACCTGCTCATATTTTTTGTTTTGTGTCTTTTTTTTGTAATAGAAGAAATATATGCTCAATTACTCTTGTAAATGAAGAGTTCATTGAATTGACAAATATCACAATTCCCTTGACAATAACCCTGTTTTTACAGATGTGCTTATAGACAACCTAAAAACATCTCTGCTGTTTTACAAAAGAAGTAAAATACACAAAATAGAAAAAAAAAACACTCAGTTGATTACTTTTTAAATCATAAGATTGTAACAATTCAAAGAGGCATTGGAGGAGGTTTTGGCTTATTTATGATAGGAATCAGCATTAGATTTTAATCTAATCTATTTTGCCTGATTATAAAATATTCTTAGTAACAATATATTTTTTAAATATATTTTTTATTGACTTCAGAGAGGACGGGAGAGGAAGAAAAAGATAGAAACAACAATGATGAGAGTCATTGGTCAGCTGACTCCTTAATGCCCCCTACTGGGGATCAAGCCCACAAGCTGCTCACATGCCCTGATCAGAATCAAATGGTAACCTCCTGGGTCATAGGTTGACACTCAACCACTGAACCATGCTGGCCGGGCAGTAACAATATATTTTTAACTAAATTACTTCCTTATGTCAACAGATGTGCAATCATGTTTAGGCAGTTTCCAAATTTTACACGCTATATATGAGTAGTAGGGTGCTTGTGCATGAAAGAGAAGCCTAATACAAATCCTTATGAGTACTTGATAAAATGCTAACTCTCTGGAAGTAGATTATCCCTAAAAACAAGTATTTCTTTCATTTGATTTTTAATTAGTTACTTTCAAACATGTTTTAAATCACATCCTTTAGGTGACTTTGCTATTATCTGTCATTAGAGAAAAAAAAATAAAAACACAAAAACAGACACACAGATCAATGGAACAGAATTGAGAGCCCAGAAATAAAACCACGTGTATGTCGGCAAATAATTTTTAACAAAGGATCCCAAAACACACAATGGAGAAAAGAAAGCCACTACAATAAATGATGCTGGGGAAATTGGAGAGCCACATGCTAAAGAATAAAACTAGATTACAGTTTGTTTCCACGTACAAAAATTAATTCAATATGGATCAAAGACCTAAATATAAGACCTGAGACAATAAAGTACATAGAAGAAAACATAGGTACTAAACTTATGAACCTGTCTTAGAGAAGATTTTATAAATTTGACCCCAAAGGCAAGGGAAGTAAAGGAAAAAATAAATGGATGGGACTTTGTCAAACTAAAAAGCTTCTGCACAGCAAATAAACTGCCAACAAAACAAAAAGGCAACCAACCAAATGGGAGATGCTATTCTCAAGCAATAGCTCTGATGAGGGGTTAATATACAAAATATATAAAGAACTCATAATACTCAACACCACCACCAACAACAAAAACCCAATCCAATTAAAAAATGGATCAAGGACTTGAACAGACACCTCTCCCATCAAGACATACAAATGGCAAACAGATATATGAAAAGATGCTCAATTTCAGTAGCTGTTAGGGAAATGCAAATCAAAACCACAATGAGATACCACCCCACACCTGTTTAGAATGGCTATTATCAATAAGGCAAGTAATAACAAGAGGTTGTGGAGAAAAAAGGAACCTCATTCACTGCTGGTGGGAATATAAACTGTTACAGCCACTATGGAAAACAGTATGTCAGTTCCTTAAAAATTAAGAATAGAGCTACCATATTACTCAGCAATCATTCTTCTGGATTCTACTCAAAAACCACGAAAATATTCATTTGTAAAACTACGTGCACCCCTATATTCATTGCAGCATTATTCACAGTGTCCAAACCATGAAGACAACAAAGTGTCTGGGACTGGATAAAGAATATGCGGTACATATATGCCTTGGAATACTACTCAGCCATAAGAAAAATAAAATACTGACATCTGTGACAACATGGATGAACCTTGACAATAGTATGTTAAGCAAAATAAGTCAGTCAGAAAATGCTAATAACCATATGATTTCACTCATATGTGAGATATAAAACGGAAACTCATAGACACAGACAACAGCATGGTGGTTACCAGAGTAGTAAATGATAAAGGAGGCCAAATATATGATGACGGAAGATGATTTGACTTTTGGTGGTGGGTACACAATGCAACATACAGATCATAGATTATAGAAATATACACGTAAAACCTACATTATCCTATTAACCAGTGTCAACCCCAAAAACTTAATTTGAATAAAGAGCTACATGCAAAAAATTGTGATGTAATTATTCATCCAATTCACTATGAATCATTGTTTATGATATGACCTAGAATCTTCTAAAACTTCTTATGTCCATAAAAATAGAACACATTTCACTATGCAGTCTTTAAGGCATAAGCAGTGTGTCATATACTCTTTTCTTGCCTTCCATGGGGATTTTTTCTCTGAGCACTCTGATCTATAGAGTGTAAATGAATGTAACTGCCCGAAATTTACATTTCCCAGGGACATTTGCTTTTCAAAGTGAAGCAAAAGCTTCAGGCACTAATTCTGAGGAAGGCAAACATACCCTTCCCTAGGGGTGTCCCAAGGTATCTGGAGGAGGAAGCCAGAAGTCTTTTTCTCTCTTCCTCAATAACCTGCCACTGCAACATAATCCAAGTCAAACACTGCTTTCAACAAAAATTGTGATGTGAACTGGCTGCTTCAATCTGCAGGCCTCAGGCAGGGAAGGTGGAGAACTGGGAAGTGTGCAATGGGTACAGAATGCCTATATAATAAGGTGAGATGGCAAAAACATGATGGCAGGGTCTAGGGTAGAGATCTTCTAAAATGACTCCATTCTAGAAAAGATCTTGGTGATCTAAGTCATCTGGGCTATGTACATATTTCCCTATGACTCTCTTTATCTTCCTTGTTTAGTTAACTAACCTTCCTGATGAGAATTAAGATTGCTCTTCTTTAATTCAATTCCCATGTGCATCATGCTGTACATTTGGTATCTTCTTCTGTGGACATTATCCTTAACAGGCTGTTGCAGTCCAGTGTTCACTAGCCAACTCTTCCCTTGGGATCTGATATTCTGAGATATGAAGGAACCATGCTGTTAACAGTTTTAGGGAACCTGCTCTACCTGGCAGGCAGCACAGGGTCATTGTTAGCCTTTACCTGAGCTCTCTTTCACCTGCTTGTAAGGTGGGCAATGGCTTCCACTCTTTCCTTTACATAATTTTGTCCAGCTTAACAAGACCTACCCATAGGTTTTCTCCTAACTGCAAATAAGTATGCATTTGGCCACCTTCCATTAACTGAAAGGGCGAGGACTATGCCCTCCATCTTGCCCCAGGGTAAGGGCTACGCCCTCCATCTTACCTTGGATCCTCCATTTTTGGGCAGCCATGTGCTCAGCAAGGCTTCTTCCCAGAAGCCCAAGCCTCTGCTAGCCACACCCAGGACTTCTTTAAACTAACCAATGACAATCAAGGGAAGTGCACACCATAGATATGACACCAACTTACTCCTGGCCAATCGACAGGGCCCACAGTCCTTTCTCCTCCCCTTACTCCAACCCCCTATAAAACCCCTCTTCTCACAGAGCTAGCTCTCTCTGCCACTTGGCTTGCCGTTGCATCAGTGAGTGTGGTCAAAGAGCCGAGCTAGCTCGAATAAAGACTCTTTGCTTTTGCATTGGATTCGGCTGGCTCCCTGGTGGGTTTTTGGGGATCTTGAAATCTGGGCATAACATTAACCATTTTCTTTTAATTCCAAACAGCCATCTACTCTTAACCATAACCGAAGGGGTAATTGAAAATTCATCATAAATTAATTTGTGAAAAGGAGCTGGTTATTTAGTCTTGGAGTGCACTAAAAAAAAATAAATAACAAGATACACAGTTGCCCTAACCGGTTTGGCTCAGTGGATAGAGCATTGGCCTGTGGACTCAAGGGTCCCAGGTTCGATTCTGGTCAAGGGCATGTACCTTGGTTGCGGGCACATCCCCAGTGGGGAGTGTGCAGGAGGCGGCTGATTGATGTTTCTCTCTCATCAATGTTTCTAACTCTCTGTCCCTCTCCCTTCCTCTCTGTAATAAATCAATAAAATATATATATATTTTAAAAAGATACACAGTTAAATACTGGTAAAGTCAATTAAAGAATAACAAACATACCATCTTTATTCCATGAAAACTGTAATTGTAAATTATATGATGATTTAACTTATCCTTGTAAATAAGAATAACATTTTTTAAGTTGATGATATAATTATGTAGTAATGTGTACAGCATATCAGTATGTTTTCAGTTTTAAGTAGTCCAAACACAACAGCAAATGCAAATTGTCTTAAACAATAAAGAGAATTAGCTGGCTCATGTACCTAGCAATTACAGAGGTAGGGTGTATGTATGTACTTCATTTTCATTTTGATCCAATTATGGCATTAAAGGCCCAGTTTCTTTCTTTCTCTCAGTCCTGTCTAATTAGTGGTATCCTTTTCTAGGGCTTGAAATTCATTTGGTTCCACAGTGGCTGCCTTCAGCTTTGCTGTACAAATCTACAGAGAGCAAGCTTCTGTTTATCAGCCATGGAACAGAAATTTCAGTTTTCATCTCTTGAGATGCCGGGAGATGAAGCAGCCCTCGGAGCTGTGGAATACCATGTACTGATTGACAGAGACCTAGGTTAGATTTGTTGATTGTTTAGGCCACACAGGTCCTAATGCTTGAAGCTGGGCATGGGGTCAGTACTACCCTCTCTCACATTCCCTACAAACATAGAACAAGATGGGTAGGCCATTAACTAACTCTTCACCATATACCATATGCACACATAGTTGATATTCATAAAAACATTTGTTGAGAGAAATAAAATGACTGTATTAACATAACTAGATTTTACTATCTTTCCCTGCATAGTGAAAGATAAGTAAGCAGGTATTTTGTGTGTGTGTGTGTGTGTGTGTGTGTGTGTGTGTGTGTGTTTTGCATTTTCATTGAATTTATTGGGATGACACTGGTTAATAAAAGTATATAGGTTTCAATTTTATACTGTATCACCTGTACATTGTATTGTGTGTTCACCGTCCAAGTCAGGTTTCCTTCCTTCACCATTTACCTCCCTTTTACCTTCTCCTACCTCCTTTGACCCCTTTCCCTCTGGTAATCACCATACTGTTGTCCATACCTATAAGTTGTTGTGTTGTGTGTGTTTTGTGGCAGTTTTTTGCTTAATACCATCACCCTTTTCACCCAGTCCCGCAACCACCCTAACCTCTGACACCTGTCAGTCTGTTCTTTACCTATTTAAATATTTTTACATGAACTATTTTTAGTTTTGCATTTTAAAATATGAAATCAATTCTAAATGATTTTTAAATTTAGTCCACATTAACAAGTATGGCAGATAAAAGGAATTAAAAAATACATTTTTAGGCCTGGCAGGCATGGCTCAGTGGTTGAGAATCCACCTATGAACCAGGAGGTCACAGTTCCATTCCCGGTCAGGGCACATGCCTGGGTTGCAGTTCAATCACCGGTGTGGTGTGTGCAGGAGGCAGTTGATCAATGATTCTCTCTCATCATTGATGTTTCTATCTGTCTCTCCCTCTCTCTTTTTCTCTGAAATTAATAAAAATATATTTAAAAGAGTAAATAAATACATTTTTAGGAAACCATCTAAGCAAATTATTTAAGAGCACAAATCATATATTTTAAGCACAGATGATAGACTTCAGCTACATGGATCTAGTCTTAATCTCTGCCTTCGTAATAGTATAACAAACTATTAAAACTAGATTGCGTTTTGATGATGGTTCATGCTGAAGGTGACGCACTCGGCCCACTAGCATTGGAAAACTGAAGCTTCATGTTCATAGAAGTTGGAACTCTCCTCCCCACCTTCCCAAAGCTTTAAACAAGCGGCTTTTCTGTCACCAAAGCTTATGATTTCACATTTCTGTGATTTTTTTTTCTTCAAAATGTCATTAACAGAGGTGCCGTTTTGCAATAAAATGTATCCTCTTTTTGACTCCTGGATAGAATTTCTAAAGGGTCCATTTTGAAACTTTCTCATGTATACTCCTGTTAGAATGCTAACTGATATTTATAAACCAACATCAGACATATATATATATACTCCTCTTTCTGTCAGTTCCATGACAAAGCTTATCCTCTACTGAAAGACCAGCACCCCAAAGTGAAAAAGGATCAAACATAATTTCACTTGAGACAGGAATACCTACACTTCATAAGACTAATTCTAGAGGCTATTATATTTGAACAAATTTAATAAATTTATTAATATTTAATGTTATACAGCTTTTATTTATTTTTTGGTCCTGAAGTTATTTCCTAAGGAATATGTAAATCCAGTAAGATATAAAAAGTAAACAATGCTTTCCTTTGGGATTTAAATAAACTTAACCTATAGTTAGTGAATGAATAATGCAGTGATGCAAGAGAACATTAACAAAATGCCTTTCCAAGAGAATATATACAGAAGTAGCATTAATTGTCACACATGTACATAGCTGGTTTGATTTTAAGAGCTAGGTGTCAAAATATTGAGCAGTCAAAAGTTGCCTTTATGGGGATATTTACAGACGTGAAACTTTGGCCACGACTGATTACAAGCGCTGTTTGTAGCTTCCATTTAAGGGACAGGCACCCAAGGGACTTAACACCCCAACTGATTAATTCACCCCATCTTTAGCAAATTGCAAGTAAATTGATTTGACATACATAGCAGGGTAGCCTTAATGCAAATGTGGCCTCCTCTATTTTCCTATGGCGTCCCTAATTAGAAATGACGGATAATCATTTTATCTCCATTGCTGCAGGACAAATATTTTATTCTGCACAATCTCAACAGACTGATGCTTCGTTGGACTGTAACCCCAGCACTGAGGGATACCACTTCAAAACAGTAAGATCCACAAGACTGGAATGATAAATTTATTGGGCTGCTCACATCCATCAGGCCATGAAGTCAACTGAAGCACTTCTCTGCTATTAAATGACAAAGACTGTCTTTCCTTGTTGTTATTGTTTTTAGCCTTCTTCATAAGGTAAGAGACCTGCCTTCCTTCAGTTTCAGGCTCTAATCTTACACCACGATTAGAGGAAAGGTTTCTTTTATTTACAGCTTCTAAAAAAAATCCTAGGGACAGGATCCTGATTGGAATGTAGGAGCAGAGGTAACCATAATTTTAGCAGCCAGTTTAAAAGTATTCAAACAATGCCTGCTGGATAGTGTTGAATATATATTAAGAAAATATTAATATTGGTTCTCTGTTAGGGGCATAGGGAGTATACTCATGTATGGAACTGACAATCAAAGTTTAGGTTGTAATCCCAGCTCCGATGTTAAGAACACTATTTGGGTAAATTTCTTTGCCCCTCAGAGCTTCAACTTTTCATTTGTAAAATAACCTTGAACAATATCCCCTACTCATTGGAGGTTTCTCTTGAGTGAGATAAATTTTGCCTTTAGCATATAGTGTAGAGCCTGGTCAATTGTAGTCAATAAATGCCAATTCAATCCCTTATCTCCTTTATGAATTTTGGGGTATCTGCCCAATTCTGACACAAGCGGTGTGACCTTGGGAAATCACCAGAGCCTCTGTCTTGGTTTCCCCACCCCTATAAGTAAATAGCCATTCCTTCCTGACAAGACTGTTTTTTAGATGAAATGAAGCTAGTGCATGTAATTATACTTGGAGGCGTTAAAACCCCTTTTTAAATGCAAGGGCTTATTACAGTAAATGAAGGTTTTCCCAGTTTTACTTTGTCACTAGAGACCTTTTAAAAAGCTAACAACTCAGTCAAAACCTGGACATCATAAACCAAAAAACATTCCGGGTTCATATCAATTGGTACTATTCTGACACTAAGATTAATAACAGATTCTAATGTCATTATGCAAATTATTATGCTATATAAGTAGATGGTGAATGTGATTGAACCTATTTGGTAAGGAATAGATATGATCATAAGTAAGTATGATCATATCTAAAGCCTGCAGATACTACTTCTGTTGGAATAAAGCTTTCTTCTTAAATGAAGAGTGCAAGGAAAAAGTGTAGCTGAGCTCTTCATCTATTTCAAAGTTCTTTGTCTGTGATAAGTTATTAAGATCTTTTTTCCCCATTAAAAATATGTAAAACTAGAAAGGCCTAGACTTCACAAATACTAGTAATACTAAGCCTCCACCCTCCGCCCCCCACTTTTTTACAAAGAGCCTATCTGCTACAACAGGAAAGATTCTAGAAATTGGTTATTTAAATGGGACCATGGGGACACATAAGACTTTTACCAGCCGCAAGATTTAATTAGAATCACAGTGACTTGTGAAACAAGAATGTATTTAAGGTAAAATGTTCAAGGCCACATGTGGGGATCAACTGCTATTGAGTAAATCTATCTCTCATTTGCAAAATTCTCTGCAAGGAGAATAAAAGAGCATTGATTGGAAGTAGTAAATGATTTATTATGTAGGAGAAGAGACTCCAGGAGAAAAATGAATGGGCCCTGAAATTTTATGACCAGGCTTGGTGAATCACGGCAGAAAAGCAAGCTGTCTTCTCATTTTTAGAATGCCTTAATTCTACCAACTATCCTTTCAGGTAAGTATTTCTGCCACTGATCCTCTCTCCAAGCCACATGTATCACATGGACTGTGGAGGTCTGAGCCCTTAACTTGTGAGATCTATGCTAATTGTGGGTGGTACGTGTCAAAACTGAATTTTTAGTACATCTAGTTAGAATTGAAACTTACCAGATCAAGTTTGAATGGGTAGTATCAAGTTTGAGTCAAGATGGAAATGATGTTTTATAAATATTCACTGGACATGTTTATAAGCTATAAGTTAGAAGTGGAAAATGGAAGTTAAGACCAAAAAGCAAATGCTGGTTTAAACATTAATATGAGATGGTCAAGACCCATGTCCCATAATTGCATCATAATGTATAGATAACATGGAAAAGTCTGATGATAGATCACTTTGTGATACTTAACATATAACTTCAAGGGCTTAAAGCATTAAATAATATTTCTATAAAAATATCCCTTTTATCCATCTCCATGTACTTAATTATGCAAACACTTTACTTTAGCATACATATATGCAAATATATAAAATATTTCACATTTCACTCAGAACTGTCTCTAACTATGAGTATAAGCAAAAATCATCCACAGGCTAATGGCAAAACAAACTAATTACAAAAAAAAATTAGTATCTGCATCCAACTACTAGCAATCTCAACATTTATTATCTAAACTGCAGACCAAAAGGAGCAGTTAAACTAGAGCAGCACAAATTCTGGGTACTAAACTATGGGATCTGTTTAAAGTCAATGAAGTTAAGGTCTGACAAAGTCAGACATAGTTGCTACTAATGAAGTTAAAATGAAATAACATGGCAGCTACTATTACTTTCAAATTTCACAGAAGCCACAGATATAGAATGAAGTGGACTTTTAAATGTTATTTGAAAAATCTTCAAGGGCATATTTGATGGGATCTTCTGTAGTATAAGTTCACATGCATAATTTCTTTCAGTTCTCATAATATCTTCTTTTCAGTACTCATACCAGTCTCTTGTCAAGAGATAGAATGATTGATTGGTCAAAGTTGCAGCATGGATCTACCCATGACACTTGGCAGTGGGTCATGCCCATTTAAATCACAAGAACTTAAAAGGGAAATTTTTTTTCTCTCCCCAAAATTCATATTTTATGTCCCTCAGGAGGACAATGAACACTGGGTAGGCAGATGAAAAACATTAAGAATCCAATACCTATGACCAAAAATCTAAGATTTTTATATTTTGATCATATATGTATCTTGGTTATTTATATATGTATATTATCTTGATCATATATGTATTATTCACATGTTGTTCATACTTAGTGTTTTATATATTTTATAAGATACTAGAAGCCCAGTGCACAAAATTCATGCACTAGGGGTTGGGGGTCCATCAGCCTGGTCTGTACCCTCTTGCAGTCTAGGAGCCCTCCAGGGATGTCCAACTGATAATTTAGGCCTGCTCCCTTTGGGGAACGGGCCTAACCCGGCAGTTGGACATCTGTAGCGCTGCCAC
The DNA here is from genome assembly GCF_964212035.1 of Myotis nattereri. Lineage (NCBI taxonomy): Eukaryota > Metazoa > Chordata > Mammalia > Chiroptera > Vespertilionidae > Myotis > Myotis nattereri. The sequence goes on from NC_138084.1 coordinate 26,392,188, forward strand.
GGAGGCAAAAGAGGCTCCCGCCACTGCTGCTGCGCTTGCCAGCCATGAGCCTGGCTTCTGGCTAAGCAGAGCTCCCTCCTGTGTTGAGCATCTGCCCCCTGGTGGTCAGTGTGCATCATAGCAACCAGTTTTCCACCATTTGGTCAATTTGCATATTAGCCTTTTATTATATAGGACTAGAGGCCTGATGCACAAAATTCATGCAAGAGTAGGCCTTCCTTCCCCCGGCTGTCGGCACCGGCTTCCCTCTGGCACCCAGGACCTAGGCGTCCTTCCAGCCACCAGCAGGCACATGGGACCCAGGCTTTCCTCGCAGCCCCAGCTTTGTCCGGAAGGTTGTCCAGAAGGACATCCGATCTAATTAGCATATTATGCTATTATTATAGATGTACATATATATGTATGCAAAATTTTGTGTGTGCATGTGTGTAGTTTTAGCTCACATTTCTACTCTGATAAAAATAGTCATTTAGCAAGTATTTGGAGGGTGATTATTGGTTTGGTTTTATTTAAGATTTCAGTTTTGAAGTCAGAAGCATGTGAGGCAACTGTGAGTGATCTATTTGATGAGACATATGGCTCTGTCAAATTGATGGTGCTTTCTTAGTTTCTTTGGTCTGACCTATGGAGCAAATGTCACAGTCAACAACCAAATGCATGGTTCCATTTCAGGAGTTTTCAGAAGAATAACAGAAAAGCCTGAGGGAAGTGTTTGAATGACCCTAGCAATGAAGAAGTAAAATAGCATGTGTTCTTTACAGTGTTAGTCTAACATTGTGGATTTTTCAATGGGAAATGGCACTTAAAACCAAGATAGTACATCATGATAAAAGTAAAACTAAGCAGTGTACTATCAGGAAACTGGTAAAAATGATGCCTAAACATATTTTCAATGCAAAAATTAAGATTGGAAAAGCTTAAATAGGATTGATTATGTAGCTTGGTTGTTTATAGCAGGTATTATAGTTCCAACACTTGGCAATTACAGTGCTTGATAAACAATCTATTTTAAAACTGTCAGAAGATTCATTTTGATTTCTAAATGTTTATATGAATTAGGTAGTGATGTATCCTAAATCAACTGTACAGAGTAAATGTAAATGTAAACAACCTCAGGGAACTCAGCCTAATTTTTTCACAGTAAAATGAAGATAAACATTCTTACTCCAGAAATTTCGCTGAAGATTAAGTATGACTCTGTATGTGAAAAGTGTTATGTAAACAATAAAATATTACATGGAAATCCATTGGTCTTGCTAAAGAGTATAATAAGGTGTTTTCTCTTCTGATAAGCCTTTTTTGACTCCATGGCTGTGTGAATGCTCTGAATACTTCCATATAACCCTCTATATATGCTTAGCAAAACTTATAGAAAATACAGGCTTGGAATCTTTTCCAATAGATCCTAAAGTACAATATCATGAGGCATATAACCCATCTGGGTATTAAAAGCTCCATGTGTCAGACAGAAGGACAGAACTAGAACAACTCAAGTTATATTTCATCATGTTTACAACCACTTCATTCAGTTTTATTTAGAATACTAGAGGTCCGATGCACAAAATTCGTGCATGGAGGGGGGGGAGGGGGTGGTTCCCCTCAGTCCAGCCTGCACACTCACGATCCAGGACACCTCAGGGGATCAGGCCTAAACTGGCAGTCAGACATCCCGCTCACAATCCTAGACCACTGGCTCCTAATTGCTCACCTGCCTACCTGCCTGCCTGCTTGCCCCTAACTGCCTGCCCCTGCTGGCATGATCACTGCTAACTGCCCCCCCTGCCAACCTGGTTGCCCTAACTTCCCCCTGCTTCCAGCCAGGTCGCCTCCAACTGCCCCCTCCCTGCTGGCCTGATCACTCTTAACTGCTCCCCCGCTGGCCTGGTCACAGGAAGCCATCTTGTGAGGGTGTGAGGGTTAATTTGCATATTACCTCTTTATTATATAGGATGTTTTAAATGAAGGAATATGTACATGTCCAAGTGCAACATGGAAGAGAACAGCAAGAGAAGAGGCATGTATTGGGAAGAAAAGCAGGGGCCACTGTCAAGGATCTTTTAAGCCAAAAAGGAGAACTTTCAGTTTATGTGAGTTACTCCAGGGTGTATGCATTGAAGAGCATACTGACCTGGGTTTAGAGGCAAGTGGTCAGGAATGCTTAAACTAGGGCTTTGGTGAGAAGGAGGATGGGAGGGACGAGGTTGGGTTAAAGCGATACAGAGGAGGTCCTGATGAATGAGTGAGAGAAAGAAGTAGGAATAATGAATCAGTGTTAGGTGCATAAATTGAGTGCCTTAGGAGTTTGAGCACTACAGAAGAAATGAAGCAGGATGGAGCAAAGATGAGAAATGGGTTAGTATAATCAAGTTTGCCTTTGAAGCACTCATAGGAATCCTAGGAAAGGGATGCAAATTTGGGAGTTATTTAATATTAACTGATGCCAAAATCATGAGCATGATAGGAAGCTTCCCTTGGTTAAAAAAGAAATAAAGGAAGTGCATCAAGGACTGAATCCCAGGGAACACTAAAGTTCAAAAAACAAGAGAGAGAAGGGAATATAGAAAGAAAATCAAAGACTGACTGTGAGAGACTTCCTAGTGAAATCATTTATTCATAGCTATGATTCTCCTTGGACAGTCAGTATCGACAGCAGTATCAACAGCAACTATTACAATTCAGTAGGAAACCCTCTGTTAAGCGTGCTTGCTGTCTGCACTGCAGGATCTTCAAAATGCATAGAGATCAACCCTCTGAAGCCATGAAATCAATTTCTGGATTTGTTACATTTCCCTCTGACAGAGAAGAGAGAATATCCTGTGCAATGAATTCCTGTGGTTTTGTAATTCCCCAAGAAGAAAATACTTTTCATGTGAGGTTGAACCATAACAGAATTGAAAATATAATTCTTAAATCACCAAAGTGTTACTAAAATCTTATACAGGTTCGTTTCCAAGATAGAGTCTACTGATACACATCTACTGCATCTAAGAGAGAGAATTTTTTTTTTCTACAGAAAATGAACAAAAGGTCAACGAAAGCTGGGATCGCTTTGTATATAAAATACAGAGACACACACACAGGGCTGTGTGTGAAAATGTCTAAACAAAGTTTATTTTCATCTTTTTTGCCTATATTGATAAGGATGATGAGGATTGTTGTTTTATGATAATATGTCTAGAAGAAAGTAATAAAAGTTGAGTAGAGGGAAAGTTTTCTCTTTCTCTCATTTCAGAGTTATCTTTATCCCAACAGGTTGTAAAGTGATACAGGCAGACATTGAGTACAATCTCCATTTTATCTGAAGCAGAATGACCAGGAACAAATTACTCGACCTCTCTGTGACCACCTTCTTCTCGGAAAAGAAAATAATAGAAATGCTGGATGTCCTTGACTTCTGTGATGAGCACATGAGGTAATAAACTTGTCATGCAAACATAACAGTATCTACCAAATGAGAATGATATTTCCTACTGTACACATATTCTTAATTAAAAACTAGTCACATGTCATTGCAGAAAATGCATCTTGGATGATTTATTTTCAAACTGAACTGAATAGTTATTGTTAGAAAACTCCAGCAAGGGCAATGCTATTTTGTAAGATAAATTTCAGAGTCCTTTCACTCACCAAATGACACGTAGATCATATATGAGTTGATTATGTCTACTTTAATTTGAGCCACCTTTACTATAAGCAAGGTAGTGGTATCCAGTTTGCAAATGTTCCTGCTCAGTTATTTTAGTGATCTGGAGTTTTAAATAAACATTTTATTTCTGTCCTACACAGTTGCTTATTACTTCTATCACATTAAAAACCAAAAATAATACGTTAAGATATGTACTTTCTCTTTGTGATAAGGCTTGGCAAAGGGAGAAAGGACTTATAACTCCTCCAACCCTAAAATATATATTTTTTGAATAACAGAAGGATGAGAGGAAGGGAACTACCTCATCTACAATTGTTGTCAATGGCATGTACCTAACACAAAAAACTTGAGGTGAAACCTTCAGTCAAACACTTCTACTGACTAACTTATCCTACCCATGTGTACCCTTCTATTGAATCTATACTGAACCCCAACTTTGTAGCAAGCATGATGTTAGCTGTGCTTATTTCAAGTGTAAAGCTTGCTTAGACTTCAGGAAATAATTCAGTTTTCAAAGGAAAATAAACCGAAGACATTGATGGGGTTCAGTTTCTTTTATCTCTGCAATAGACATACTATTAACTCCTATTTCTGGCTGTTTCAAAATTGTGGGAATCCAGTGCAATAATGAACATATAAATTCTTTGTAAATAATAATTCATCCAGGTTATTTTTCAGAATTAATAGTTGTTTATTTTATTATAAAGATCCAGAGTTATTTATCTCAGCAGCTGAAGTAGGATTTTCTAGAGTTTCATTCTACAGAAGATTTCTGTAGAAGAGTTTTGTCATTTCATTTGCATAATTTATTTTTCAAAGTAAAGTCTATCCCATATGATATCCTTTATAGACTACTGGGAAATAACAGAAAACCTGGTAACAACAACAAAACAACCCTCTCCAGTCCATCACTCTCAGTTAATTACTGTTATTATTTTGATTAAACTTTCAGTCATTCCTCTTGTGGGTCTCCCTGAGGGGAAGGGTTCCTGAAGTTGAGGTAGATTTTGTTTAGTTTTCCATTCTTTTGTGAAAATTTTGTAATATTTAGAAAATACAATAAAAAAACAAAAACAAAAAACTTCCCCTTCCAACATCTTCAATTCACGTTAATTATTATTAACATTTTGCTAAATTTATCTTTAGTTTGTCTCCCTGATGAGCCTCACCTGAGGAAAATGACCCTTGTAGGTGAGTGGACTCTAGTCAACAACTCCCCCTTAGCTACTGGTGAAATTCAAGAGGCTGAAGTAAAGAGAATCAAAATTCTTCAAAAAGCAGAAACAACAGGTGTCCTTACAGCCCCCAAACGTCTTTATAACCCACTTATCTGTTAAGAAGCTTGCAATGGCATTGTGATCCCATGGTGTATTTCTGAGGGTTGTGAACTGCTACCCATGCACCTGAATTAGGGAGATTGTTATGCATTTCTAATGAGAAAAATATTTTAACTCCCTCTCTAAAGCCTTGTTCTCCAAACTGCTTAATCAGGTCAGGGACATCGTCTGCCACCTTAAAAGCCTGACAGTCTTTCCCAGTGAATCTGGCTTCATTTCCTACCTTGTACACCCACTCAGTTACTAGCACATTAGATTTCTCTTTGTCCTTTCCTTCCTAATCCGTGGGGACAGCCGGAATAAATTATCAGCCCCAGGTGATCAAGTGTGCAGCCAGAGTGCAGCCCACTGACCAGGCGCTCAAGGCCATCACTGGGCACCCCCTCCCTCTCTCTCCCAGACCTCTAGCGCTAGTAACAAAGCCCCCTGAGGGCTCAGGAGCTGGTAAAACCAGGTATAATGGGACTCACCTCTCCGGTGGTATCACTCCCCTCTCCCGCTTTTGAGAGGGGCCATTGGCTTGGTCCATCTCTGTCTGTAGCCACAAGGAGAGGGTGCACAGGAAGCCAGAGGCAGAGCTGAGCACTCAAGAAACACTGGACCCGGAGAAAGCAGGAGAGTGAGACAGCGAATGAAGGACCCCAGCAGTTGACAGCATGGAGTTCACCCAGTGCACTAATTGGTACCTCAGCTGTCCGCACTGATCCTCAGCACCAGGTGAGTCTAGGGCTGTGGTCAGCAAACTGCGGCTCGCGAGCCACATGTGGCTCTTTGGCCCCTTGAGCGTGGCTCTTTCACAAAATATCACATGCGGGTGCGCGCGTACAGTGAGAATGAAACTTCGTGGCCCAAGTCCGTATTTTGTGGAAGAGCCACACTCAAGGGGCCAAAGAGCCTCATGTGGCTCGTGAGCCGTGGTTTGCCGAGCCGCAGTTTGCAGACCACTGGAGGAGCCTGTGCAACCTGAGCCAAGGGGCACTGTATAGGTCACATTGTGGGGGTAGGTACTGCAATTTCCAGGTCCCCCAACTAAGTAAAAAAAGGTGCCTCTATGATTAAGAATCTAATAGGGTTTGGGAGAAGCACAGCCCTTTTCTGGTTGTCTCGGCCCCTCAGAATCCATCCTGACAGCTCTCAGTGCAGGGCCCAATGACTTTTCTGTCCAAAGACATGTCTCCCTCCAGCCCTAGCAGTAGCGACAGATAAAATCTGGTAACAGAGAAACCAAAAATAATGAAAGAGAATCCAGAGATAAAGAAGAAATTGCTACCAAGCAATGTTCTTACAATAAAGTTATCTCATTCTCAGTCAAAGTAAATGTCTAATATTTGTTTTCAGGAAGCCACAGAGATCAAACTCTATTTTTACTTCATTTTTAATGTCTTTAGTTGTATTGTTTCATTGCCACGTCTTTGCTGATCTTACCTGTCTCTGCTTGTATGCTGCATTCATTTTCCACTGAATTCTTTAGAAATTTTATCATAGCTATATCTGATTATTCCAATTTCTTAGGTAATGATGGGTTTGATTTTATTGACTATTTTGTCTCTCAAAAATTATACATTTTGTGCCCTAACTGGTTTGGCTCAGTGGATAGAGCATCAGCCTGCAGACTGAAAGGTTCCAGGTTCAATTCCGGTCAAGGGCATGTACCTTGGTTGCCGGCACATCCCCAGTAGGAGGTGTACAGGAAGCAGCTGATAGATGTTTCTCTCTCATTGATGTTTCTACCTCTCTATTCCTCTCCCTTCCTCTCTGTAAAAAATTAATAAAATATATTTTTAAAAAATTATACATTTGTGTCTACTTTCTCTTGTAGTTTTTGATACTATTGAAGACATTGGTGTAGCAGAATAATAAAGTCTGAAGTAAAAATATTTGTATCCTAAAAAGTGCATGCCTCTTATTCAATGATACCACTGAGTAGGGTACTGAGCTTATCTGATTTGGAGTTTAACTAGACCTGGGCATTGGAGCAATTTTGAAAGTAGGGTAAGGTCTTTTTCTTATAAACTAAGCCCTGGAAAAGTTCTGTCAGAACCTACTTCAAAATGGAGAAAAGGTGACTCAGTTTCACATAGGTTCTAGTCTAGGTCTAGGGCAGTGGTTCTCAACCTATGGGCCGCGATCCCTTTGGGGGTCAAATGACCCTTTCACAGGGATTGCCTAAGACCATCGGAAAACACATATATAATTACATATTATTGTGTGATTAATCACTATGTTTTAATTATGTTCAATTTGTAACAATGAAATTGGGGTCACCACAACATGAGGAACTGTATTAAAGGGTCACAGCATTAGAAAGGTTGAGAACCACTGGTCTAGGGTAAGGAACAACATTCCTATGCTGGCTTCAGACATTAGACAATGACATAGACAACTGTGAGGAAGTCGCTCCAAAGCCCTGGCTTCCCTGAGGTAGAGCCTGGGAAGCTTACTTTCATTGTTCAAGGGCAGCCCTACTGATGGTGGACTAGTTCGAGGTACCATGCTTGCACAGCATCCTGCATGAGTTGGTTCTCACTTCTGTACATGAGTTCTTTACAAGTGTGCCATGAATTTCTGACTTATAGAAAATATATTTTACCATATACTATCGCAAAACTATGTGAGATTAAAAAAGGAGAAAGTTGTGCTAAATAGGTCAGAGAATAGGATTTATTTTGGTGATAAATGAAAGAGGAAAACTTAGGGCAATGTCTTAAATTTGCATAAAAGAAACAGCAGATGTTTACTTAAATATTGTTAAATTTAAAAAATGAACGCATGAGGGATTGGAGAATTTTGAGTAAATAAATCTAGTCAAACAGAAGCTGAAAGTCACCAAGTGAATAGTGTACACACAGTGAATGCTTTCACTGCCATTGGGAGACATCATTACCATTAGGTAATGACAGCATTGCAATTATTTCTGACTTGTTTGTTGTTGCTTTGGAAATGTTTTAATCTTGTCAAGTGTGCTCTTAAGAACAAGATATTGGAAACCACATGGATACAGGATTTATGCAAACTTCACTCAAGCTAATTTATATTAAATGAACTATAGCTTTTTGTTAAATATTTGCTTATTTTTTCAGACTTTTTCAAGGCTGAGGAGTGGAGGTTTGTGCAAATCCAGCCACATTACATGAAAAAAAAAAAAATCCTCTCTGGGTGTTAGAGAAAAGTCACACACCTGGAAATGACACCAGCAGTATAGCATGCGTGGCCTACCTCCAAAAAAGTCAAAGTTACAAAACCAAACATTAGGAGGGACAGGTTCAAGTTATTTAGGCAGAATATAAAGGCATAAACATGACCTTGAGACAGGTGTCCTAGAGAGGAGAGATAATAATACTGTTTATTGCTAATATTCATGGCAGTGCTGAGAAATCACAGCTATTGTAAATTCCCTGATGATAAGGGTAGTACTGGGCTCAAGAGTAAAGACTCCTAGACAGTGTGGCTGCTTTGGCTCAGTGGATAGAGCGTTGGCCTGCTGACTGAAAAGTCCCGGGTTTGATTCCAGTCAAGGGCATATGCCCGGGTTGTGGGTTCAATTCCCAGTAGGAGGCATGCAGGAGGCAGCCAATCAATGATTCTATCTCATCATTGATGTTTCTATCTCTCTCTTCCTCTCTGAAATCAATAGAAATATATATTATAAAAAAAAAAAAAGACAGCGAGGATGATCCCCTTTGCATTTCCTAGACCTGAGCAAAGTTTAAAGTCAAGAAGACTCTGATAAATTTGTCTAAAATTTCCACAGGTCTCTGTGGCAGCAATATTTCATTGATCTGGATTTGGAGGTGTGTTTTTGGTTTTTTGTTTGTTTTTTTCACCTGGAACAGATTTTCAAATTATTAATTGGGTTAAATATGTGTGATTTAAGACATCCCTCCACTTTCTACTCCTCCCCAGGCAACCATTAATCTGCTTTCTGTCAAAATAGATAACTTTGCATTTTATAAACATTTATGCTGCCCTGGCCAGTGTTGTTCAGTAGGTTGAGCATTGTCCCATGCACCCAGAGGTCTCCAGTTCAATTCCAGTGTAGTTTGCTTTCTTTCTCCTCAGCTTCAACAGTCCTTATTTTGCCTCTGTAACTTGTTTTCTAAGCCCATGCATAGCTGGCTCACTTTTCTGATCTCTGTGACTTTTTAAATTAACTTTCACTACAATTTGAGTTCTTTGGCTCTGAATTATTTCTTCCCTTAGCCAAACTCAAGTACCGAGGTTGCTGAGCTAAAGTCCTGTCTAACTCAGCTGGTTAACATCTAGTGCTCTTTCGCCACCAACACTTGGGTGTGTCATTCTTTCTAATTTTCAAAGGTTGGTGTAGTCATTTACCGTTTTCTTTTTTAATGTTAAGGAGATTTAGAGGTCATTGATCCCTGGATTAATAATACACTAATTCTACTAAGTTAAATGATTGATAAACTAAGGCCCACAGAATGAGTGACACAATCCTTTAGTGTCAGATAATAAGATATCAAATAAGAGTTTCATTTTTCCCTTAAAAAGGATAGTTAAGGCAAACGGTTCCCTTAGTGTTTTCAAAGTGTCATACACTTTTTATGCTGACAAGTTCCTAAAGCATATTATAATTAAAATTGCCACTTCAGCAGGTATAGCTGTATCCTGTGTAATCAAAATGAGCAGAGTAGGAGTGCATGGCATACAAAAGGCTCATTTTTTATCATTTCTTGATGGATAAGGCATTAAATTGGTGAAACGGATCAAGGAGACTACCCACCCTTATCCTGGGCTTACTCAAATGTGAAAGATTTGGATGATGTTTTGTATTGAATAATGAGAAGGGAAGATACTAAAGGCGTGTGAACTGCAACTGCTACAATTCTTGTTCTTGGAATTTTTCAGATATTTGAGGAGAAAGTATTTTATGGATAGGAAGAGACTGTTATGTTTCATTAATGACGGTTTGTGTAGGGAAATCTTCAGTGCTTATCTGAATTATGTTGGAGTTAACCACTTATGATTGATTGAAAAGGCAGCAGCATACCAATTTTTCATATATTAAAATCAGTTTCAAAATTGACCGTTTTTAAAGTGGATCCTTTGAAAACGGGTCTTCCCAGTGTGACACAGGAGGATATGTCTAAACAAATGAGAACTGTATTTAAAAAGATACTAACATCTAGTGTTAAGTCATATGAGAACTAGAGGTACTTAATTCAGGTGCATGTTTTCCCTGGTATAAAATAAACCAAAAAAATGGGTATTTTGATATCAGTAATATTAAAAAAAGCAACACATGTACTTGATTGTTTAGAAAAAATTATAAAATCGTAATTATCACACCTTTACCTATTTGGCTATACTATTTGAAGTTCAAAAACATTATTTACAATTTACTGAGAAAGCAATTTTTGACTATCTGTGAAAACCTGATTTCATCAGATTATGAAGACCATATTCATAAATTATGTGTAGAAATCCCCAGGATATTATTGTGTGGATACTATTTAAGCCCAAACTTTTTTTCCAGAATGAAGTGCTTCTGCAGTACTTCTAAGAAGCCATTTACAAAGAACTATTTCAACTGAGGATGTCATAGGGGTAAGCCATGTCACTTATTTTGGGGAAAATAACTGAATGTTGAGTTGTGATGCACTTTCTAAACAATCTTTTGAGGATCACTGAAACATGGCCTTTTATTAGCATATTAAGTAGTAAATGGGACAACATATATGAATTTGCACTGTTGTAGAATGCACATTTCCTTTACTAGCAACATAAAATTGTTAGGGGATAAACAGGAGAGCCATCACTAATAATAAAGCACACAAAGGAAAAGCAATACAGGATAATGTAGAAACCAGTTCATCACAATCTCTCTCAGCTCCTAGCAATTATTTTTTCATTACCCAAATATATGTAATGAAGTGAATTATTTGAATATTTTTCATATAATTTTAGAAGCCTTATTTTCTATCTAAAAAAAACCCCACCACATTGTTTTTTTCTTCAAACCTTACCCAACCTCTTACCTTATGTATTATATTAGATACAGAGAAGTATAAATCAGAAAAAAAAATGAGTCTATTTTCATTTTCAAGAAAACAAATTAAATGTAATCCTTTAGGCCAGGGGTTGGGAACCTTTTTTCTTCCAAGGGCCATTGGATATTGATAACATCATTCGTGGGCCATACAAAATTATCAACTTAAAAATTAGCCTGCTATACTTGGTCAAACATTTAATTCACTCACCCCTAAAGCCTCTCGGCAGGGCCAGAGGAAATGATTTCATTGGCCTCATCTGGGTGGCAGACTGGATGTGCCAGTCTCTGCTTTAGGCTAACTGCTTTAGGCTAACTGAATCTTACTTTGCCATTTCTTAAAGAGGAGGTTCATATTTTTCCCTCAGGAACATGGGAACCATCTCTTTAAGATGTAAATATCAAGGAAGGCAGGGCCCTCACTGCTAGTCTCTGTGGGAAGGTTGGTAACTAACTTCCTTGGTTAATAATTAGCGAACATTGATGGCATACTCACAGAGTTTTGAAAACATTCACAAACTCAGGAATAACTCAATGTGCTCCGTGTATTCCATGGATCAAACCCCCCTAATGTCTTCCAGTACTTTTCTACTAGCTCACCCCCATGCTAAAAGCCCTCTACCTGGGTTTCAATGGAGCTGAGTTCAGACAGAGTTCTGGCCTCTCTTCCCTACTACAGTAGCCTTGAACAAAATCTTCCTCGCCTTCTTAATACAATGGTTCCATGTGACTTCTCCTTTAACAACTCACTTAGCAGCTGAGAAAGACAGACCTAATTACTAAACATAACACTTCACAGTATTTTTTGCCAAGTCAAGAGCTTAAACTATTTCTGTTGTTTCCTCATAAGAGTTTGATTCCATCTCCCTCATCCTCAAACGTTTTCTAGTTTTAGTTGATCTTTTTTCAAACCCAGGTGGCTGAGGCCGGACCCAGGGTTCTGAGAAGGAATTGCTCAATAAAGACTAGAAAGACCAACTTCCAAATCACTAAGTATTCAAATCTAGTATTCCTTTTGTAAAGGCAGAAAAAAGTCTCCTTCTTCCATTCTAGGTTCTTTGGATGGTCTAATAATTAAATTAATATAAGACAAATTAACAAGAGAAAAACAGATGTAATTATGTACATATGGAAGCCTTGTAAAAATGAGACCCAGAAGTCAGCTAGGTAAGTGAAGCTTTTACAACATACTGAGTTAAGGAAAGGGTAGGGGGATTGGGGAAATAAAGGGTAGGGGGATTGGGGAGGAAAGTCATGGCCAGGAAGGCAGAGAAGTTTGGGAAATAATTGTCGCCCTGTTTTTCAGGTAAGTCTCTTAGGCTAAATGAAATCTCTGGTAAGATCACACTTCCTGGGGCAGACCCCCTTTCCAAAGTAGATTTAAAAAATTGAGAAGGAAGTAGAGTTTTCTTGGATCTGCTGGGCTTTGATTGCCTTTAGCTCAAAATAATCCTCATGCCAAAGAGAACTATTTTGGGACAGCAAAATCGGCTCCTCTTCACTTTCTAATTATACTTAATGTGCATGGAAACGGGGCCACACACTCTACCAGACTGAAGCATAGTGGTCCCTCTGGAAAAACTGCTGTTTGAACTACTCTGTTATTCTTAGCTTCTTATTCTGTAGGTCAACTCTGTTATTTTTAGACTGTAAAATAACTTTTGTTTTTAGCTTGAATAATAGAAGAGATAAACTTGACTGTCTGACCTTCCAAGCTAGCCATCTAAAGGGGCTGATACACTCATACTGATAATAATTCCCATGGTCTCATGCCAAGTGTTTGTTCACCCAAGGTTACAGGTGTCTATATAGATATGTACTCAAGGTTTCAAAACTGTCTGTATAGATATGACAGGTGTTGGTTAGGTATGATATATACTCAAGGTTACAAATTGTCTGTAAAATAACTTACACAAGGACCTAAAAAGATAAAAAAAGAGAATGCTTCCTCCTTTGGGTGTTCAGAATTTGGCAGAGGTCATCTGCTCTGAACCTGCGCGCAATAAAGATGACTCCTAATTGGTTCATTAGGCATCTTGTCCAGCTCGCTGATTTGCAATACAACAGACAAGCTCAGGGGAGGCTTCCGTAGTGGCCTTATAAACTCAGAGACCTATAGGAAACACGTAAGATGGTCTGATAGTAAACCTAACCTAACCTAACCTAACCTAACCTAACCTAACCTAACCTAAACTTCCTTGACAAAGGTTAATCTTTACCTTAACTGAGCCTGTCTACTGTCTTTTTGCACCTATGATAACATACCTTTGGGATGTCAGGGTAATTTCCTTTCTCCAGACCCCTCAGGGCACAATCTCCCACCAAATCAGGAGTCCATAGAAGCCCACATTGTTATTGCTATCCTGTTAATTGTAAACTGTTAACTATCCTATACCCATCTATGGAAAAGAAGTACATGTCTATTTCTTTTACTTTTACCCAATCCCAGAGATTTCACCACTTTGTTTTCTCTCATACTGGGTCCCTGGAATGCGTTCCCAGCAACTTCATGAAAGAACATCATTTCTACCACCAACAGTGACATCAAAGAAGCTGCAAAACTGCAAATTTCCAGAGGATTTTCTCAATCCATTGAGATTTTGCTTCCAGGCATGTCCTCAAAATTTGGCTCAAATAAATCCTTATGACTTTTCTATAGGCTGGGCATGCTTTTGTTAACGAAGTAAATGATATTATTCTCATTGTTCACATGGGGAAAATGAGGTCCAGGAACACACTTGTCTTAAGTACAAGAACCAGCCTTGGATATAGAGTTATTTTTTCTTATATAGCTATGCTTCTAATCAACCAGAAACACTGTATTTCTTTCCTCCTTTCATATCTTACTCCTCTTTTTCCACTAGTCTGTTTCTTTTTCTTTCCTTATACTATATTGAAGACTAGAGGAGACAGCAAGTGTGGATGAAAAGGGGCCACATGCTAACCTGACAAGCTCCGAGAAGGCCTGCATGGGGGCCTTGCAAACTCAAAGACCTAAAGTAACCACAAAGGATGATCTGAAATTAAAATTTTAACTAAAAGCACTTTATAGTGGGCAATCATGTCCTAGGCCAGTATCTTCCTTGATAAAGTTCAACTTTGATCTTTACTAAGCCTATTGTCTTTTTTGTATCTACAATAACATACCTTTGGAATGTCATGGTAACTTCCCTTTTTCCAGACTCCTCAGGGCACAACCAATATAACAGGGCCAGACCACAAATACCCTTGTTCTTATTGTTATCCTGTTAATTGTTGACTATGTATCCTGTACCCAAATATGTAAAAGAAGCACGTGTCTATCATTTTATTTTTCACCCAATCCCAGAGGTGCCCCGCCCCTTTGCTTTCTCCCCCCTCCCTAATCTACCACCAATGGATTTTATGTCACCTCCTTTGATTGTCACTTATACATCAAGTTGAAAAAACTGCCATTCTTGGGACTATTATCTCAGTTCCTTGAGATTATGCTTCCTGGCAATTGTCTCAAATAAACTCACAAAAATTCTTTACAGGTTTGAATGTTTCTTATGTTAACACAAGGAAGTGTGCAGATCTTGCTTTCAAGTAATTTAAAGGTTCATTCTTCATTTAACCACAGGGCTATGTACATATTTAACATTCACTAAGCAAATGAAATATATGAACTTATACTTAACCTAAAGAGGTCAGTCTCCCCATTCCATTATTCTAGTTATAACATAATAATAATAATATCCTCTACTCTTTGTATAATAAGCTTATATATTAGGACCCTAAGAAGTCAGCTGTTTTTTATAATTAGTTTATAATTTGATACTTTAATTTTATATTGTAAAGACTATAGGTACTTATTTTTAAATATATTTTTATTTATTTCAGAGAGAAAGGAAGAGAGAGAGAAAGAAATAGACACATCAATGATGAGAGAATCATTGATCAGCTGCCCCCTACATGGCCCCTACTGGGGATGGAGCCCACATGTGCCCTTGATCAGAATTGAACCTGGGACCCTTCAGTCTGCAGGCAGATACTCTATCCGTTAAGCCAAACCGGCTAGGGATATAGGACATATTTTAGACTTTAATTATGGGTGATGCATTGGAGAATTTTCAGAAGGACTTGGTAGGGAGAATACACATACATTTGTACAGTTTATGCCTAGTGGACAATTTTTAATATTGCTTTTTGGAAGTAATTGCAGGAAAATGAAAAATGCAAAATTCACACACAAAAACAAGTCAACCAAATACACCAAGAAAAATATTTCCTTTTCCAATAAGTCATAGAGAATTAACTTCTTGAATAAATCTGGAAAAAATAAAAAATAAAAAATAAATGTCATGGGTGAAAGAGAAAAGGAATGTGGTAAATAGAGTTAATCAAGCAGTTAATATAGTTATTTGCACAGGGGAACTTTTTGAAGTATTAAAAATTAGATTATAATGAACTTTCTATTTTGAAGGTCCACAATTTCTTAGAAATGTAAATGTTGCGAATATAAGTATGCAAAGGAAATAATTATATATTAAATCAGGAGAAATTAATTGCTCTATTGAGGTATAATCCCCTAAAAGCAATAAATAAGTAACATATCACTTTAAAGAGGATCTAGGATTTAATGATTTGTGTTTTGTTTCCTCAGTTGGATGGATTTTACTTAAGTAGTCTTTTTAAAATCATTAGCAAACTTGCTATGATAATTATTTTTAAGTTATTATTTAAAACAATTCCGCTGTCTAAATTAACATAACTTCTGCCCTTTTTACAGCCTTGTAAAAATAAATTCATCAAACTTTATTTATTTATAAGGTATAGAATATCTGACTGCACTCTATTTTTTCCCTCACATTTTTCTTTCATGAATGTTTTCATTTAATCCTTCCAGCACACCTATTGAGATTGTTACTTTTCTATTATTATTTGCTACAACAAATTTATGAATGAATATAATGAGTGTTCAGAACAGAGTTATTATCTACCAATGGTAACATAATTAGCACATCCTATCTAATAAAGAAGGAATATGATAATTGACCCTCACACCATCGCAAAGATGGTGGCACCCACAGCCAATAAGGAGAGAATATGCTAATTGTCCTGCCCTAAATGATGTCAGTTCTCACAGCCAATAAGGAGGGAATATGCTAATTAACTGCCGTGCCCTCAAAGATGGTGGCGCCCACAGTCACAAGACGAGAGTGCCTAGTCCCCTCAGCCCTGCTGGGGTGGCAGGGGCTCCTGCCTCCAGAGTCGCCCAGTCCCCTCAGCACCCAGCCGCCCAGGGCCGCCTGAGGCACAGGCAAGCCTCAGATGGCGGCTACCCAGCCACCCTTGGCTGACCCAAGGAGCAGGCAAGCCATGGATGGCAGCTGCCCAGTCGCCCAGGGCCGCCTGTGGCTCAGTAACCAAGGCCGGCCAAGGCTTGTGCTACTGGCAGTGGCAGCAGCAGAGGTGTGATGGGGCATCACCTTCTCCTGATCACTGGGTCACCTCCTGCCCCTGAGGGCTCCTGGACTGTGAGAGGGGGCAGGCTGGGCTAAGGTACCCCCCCCCTACAGTGCATGAATTTTCATGCACCGGGCCTCTAGTTGTTTGATAATTATATTTAACTGCAAATAACAAATCTTGAAAACATCAGCTTAAGCAAAACAGAGACTTTTCTTTCTCACAAAGTTTAGAAGTAGGCATTTCACACTGAGGTGTAATTTCATGAAACTGTCAGGGAAGACCTACAGCTCTGGCTCTGTTTTGTGGCACTGAGGAAGTCACAAAAAAGCCAGAATGTCTGTTTTGTTTGTTGGTATTCTTGTTGTTGTTGTTAAACCTCACCGGAGGATATTTTTCCCTTGATTTTTGGAGCGAGTGGAAGGGAGGGAGGGAGACAGATAGTGAAACATCAATGTGAGAGAGACACATCAATTGGTTGCCTCCTACATGTGCCCTGACTGGCACAGGGGATCAAGCCTGTAATGAAGGTACATGCCCTTGACACTCTATCCATTGAGCCAAACTGGCTAGGGCAGCATGTCTGCTTTGACATCTGTAAAACCAGAATAATAAAAGTTGACAACTGCACAGTATACTGTGAAGACAAATGCAATAAAGTCCACAAAGCAGGGGAAAACAGGAGCCACATGCATTAAAAATAATGGCATCAATAGCATGTAAAACTTTTATTTTTGATATTCACTAAAGAGATTTGGACACCTGTTGTCCAGGACATACTGTCCTTTAATGAAAACCAAACACCTGCCAGAATTCACTAAAGCCCAGGTCAGTAAAGAATGATTCCATTTTAATATACCTGTTGTACCTTTTGCAGATTAGCAAGGAACCATTGGGAAAACTGTGACATAATGTGGCTGGCAGGAAATCAGCAAAACACACAAAACAACAAACCTCCAAGGCCACTCTATGCAGTTCCTTTTTAGCTGACAGCTCAGTTTACTGTGAATTTCATTGGCGTTACCCTAAACAAACATTAACTACATTTATTGGGAGATTGGGCCAGCATCTTTAGATGTCACTTTGCCTGACGACAGGTGTTGCCATAAGTCCCTTGGCTTTGCATTCAATGAGATCTACGCTTTTCATGGGGCTTGGTAATTAGAAATTGTGCAACTTTTCACGCTTGATTTGAGACTTAGAATTTTCAGCATTCCCACAGAGAGTACTATCCAGAATAGAATGCTTTCAAACAAAATTGTTTACTTAAAACAATGCGTGCAAAAGCATGAGAGACACTGCTTAGGGGCAACGGTTTTTATGATGTTTCTTTAGATTTAGAAATGCCTCGGTTCTCATTGCTGGACATGGCTGTTTATATCATAAGTGACCATGAATACATCAGAAAGCCTTTTTCCTAGCCTCGCTTGCTGCCCCTGGGAGGTTTTCTGAATGCTAAAGTGTTATAGCAGGCACAGTGGCAGTACAGACTGTGTAGACCAACCCAAGCAATGGGAATGTGCTGGATTGAAAGGAAACATAATGTAAATGACCTTCTAAATATGCTGGCTGTGAACCTATTACCTGGTATAAGGAGAGGTAGGAAAATATTCCTTGCAAAAGTTGGAGCAACATAATAACAGAGGTAGAAAAGGGGGAGTAAATAGAGAGAAAAGAGGCCAGTCTTCCAGGAGAATAGTTGGTATCTTTCAGAATAGATTCTTTTACAAACATACACCAGGAATCCGCCAGAGTCAAACAATGCCCATTGTTCAAGGTCTCATAGTCTCAAGATAACCTCTCTCCCCGCCCCCACCTCCAGTAAGACTTGACATTGATATTTAATATTATACTTTGTCTTTAGAGTCTTGTGTTTTCTTGCTTAGGAAAATTAATGAAAAGTGAAAATGAAAGTTAACACTAGTTAAAAGTAGAATCCTACATATGAGGCTTGGCATGTTGAGTTTTTACTAGTATCTCTCTCATTCTTGTGGGGACAGTGGTGATGCTCCCCTAGTGGCTTCTGTCTTGGCTCCCATCTGTCCTTCAGAGGACAGAGACTGATCCTCCAAAAACATGCCTGACTCCCAATTAGTTTCACAGTTAGTACATCTGAGCCCTTCCTTGATCAAGCCTCCAAAATATAGCTTCATCTCAGTGTTCTTTTAATTTTACCTAACATTCCAGCCTAAATTTTGACTACCTCTTCTCTGCATTCCCTTAAGTCTGCCCTATTTCTTGTTCTGCACATTGGACCTGTAATTCTTTGCCTTCTTACCCCCATCTCCAAGTGTCTAAACATTATCTTTAGTGCCACTTTGCCCATCTCTGCCCTTTAAATCAAAATTATTTGATATTTGTTCAGAAATCTTATAGCAATATATTCAGATCCTTTACATATAATTGTATCATATTGTCTGTCAGACATTATAATCATCTATGTAGATACCTTATGTCCTTCATTAAAACTGCTATTTTGTGAAATACATTATACATTTCCACAAAGTCACAATTTAATCTGTGTTTATATCTCCTCTAATACCTCCCAGAATGCATTACATTTAGTCGTTACTAGATAACTCTTAAATAAATACAAAAAGGACTGCATTTATTCTTATTTCATTTACTAGAGGCCCAGTGCACAAAAATTTGTGCACTGGGGGGAGGGGTCCCTCAGCCTGTCCTGTCCCCTCTCTCAGGGGATGTCTACCTGCTGGCTTAGGCCCACTCCTTGGGGGAACGGGCCTAAGCTGGCAGTCAGACATCCCTCTGGCAGCTGGGAGCCCTCGGGGGATGTCCACTTGCCAGCAGAGAGCAGGCCTAAGCTACAGCCGGACATCCTTAGCACTGCTGAGGAGGCAGGAGAGGCTCCCACCACCACCGCTGTGCTGGCAGCTGGCAGCCTGGCTTGTGGCTAAACAGAGCTCCCCCTGAGGGAGCGCACTGACTACCAGGGGGCAGCTCCTGCATTGAGCATCTGTCTGCCCCCTGGTGGTCAGTGTGTGTCATAGTGACCAATCATTCCCAGTTGTTCTGCTGTTAGGGTCAATTTGCATATTACCATTTTACTATATAGGATAGAGGTCTGGTGCATGGGTGGGGGCCAGCTGGTTTGCCCTGAAGCGTGTCCTGAATCAGGGTGGGGGTCCCGCTTGGGTGCCTGGCCAGCCTGGGTGAGGGGCTGAGGGCCATGTTCAGGCTGGTCAAGCCCCCAGCGGGGACGCTTACCCCATGCGGTGTGGCCAGCCTGGGTGAGGGGCTGATGGCCATGTTCAAGCTGGTCATGGCTGGGCTGGAAGCATGTATCTAGGATTTATTTAACTTCTATAATTGAAACTTTATAGCCTTGAGCAGAGCTCAGGGCCAGCAGGGTAGGCAGGAAGCATGGCTTCCTCCATTGTCGGGGACAACGCTCCAGCTCCATAGCCTCCGCCATCTTAGTTGGGCTAATTTGCATATTTGCTCCTGATTGGCTGGTGTGCGTGACTTGTGGGCATGACTTGTGTTTGTGGCGGAGGTATGGTCAATTTGCATGTTTCTCTTTTATTAGATTAGATTCTTCTTTCATTGGTACAATTGTATACCTCACTTGTTCACGATTTTTTAAATTTTTATGGCTGAAAATGACCAGATTGCATTGTGACCAATAACCAGAAGGCAAAAGAGATAATGTCCTATAGAATATTGAGGTTTCCTGTGGCAAAATGTTTGCTGAAAATGGAGGGGGCCTGTTAAAGGTCTGAAGCAGAACTTCTTTCCCTAATTTAGCCTGAAGTTTTTAGTTAGGGGGGTGGTTAGTGTTTGAATTGGCAATAAGTAGTAAACATCACTAAGCAAATTGATTGTCCCAGATTTTTCTAAATTCGCCTAAACTGTTAAACTAAGTGTATCAATATCGTGTCTATAACTTAGCTCGAACACATATTTGAGGATATCTCATGCTCTGATTTTTAAATTAGTTTTCAAATGTAAAAATGTAGTTTTTAGTGGAACTATCTTCATAATCTACCTTTCATTTTTAGTGGTACTATTTTCATAATCCACCTTTCATTTTCTGCCTTTCTGCCCCCATTTCACATTCCACTTTTCTACTGGTACTTTCTCCGCCTTCCAAATAAACATATCACATCCAATTTCTTATCTCAGGGTTGGCTTCTGGGGGAATACAATGGAAACCAATAGGTTATCAAATAATTCCTACTTTATAACTCTGCACGTGACAAAACAAGTGAGTAATAGTAGGGGATATGGCTAAGGATACTGTGCTGTTATTATCAGTTTTCCTCTTTTTAAAAATGTTTATTTTACAGTGCCAATAACACATGCATATATATTTTTGCCTCTAAATTCTAAATTCAGACAAAATCAGAACTGTTCCCATATATGCTCAGCATTATATTCCCAGCACCCATCACAGCGCCTGGATCATACCTATTTCAGACAAGACCAATGTGCTGGCTGCAACATGGTATAAACTGATGAGAGTTAAAGTTCTTGCCTCCAATGACCTCAATGGTAGTAGAGCAAATGATAAGCTCACCATTAACCCAAAGTAATAACTGCTAAGTTCTTTAAAACATGGACTGCTGGAGGAGTACACTCCCATTGTTCTTGTATCTACTTAAGAGGAGGAAAGAATAATAAACCAACTGTGATTTGTCCCATTATAATTTACACAGTATTTTTTTCTCATAGATTTTTTTTAAAACTGAGGCTACCTGCATTCACATTGCTCTATATGCCTATATTTTTACCATTTGGTTTGTTATATCCCAGATTCATAAAGAAAGATGAGATGACATGTTAGTTTTTAATGAAAAGGAGTACAAGGAGCTAAGGGATAGAGATACTGTGAGGGCAGAATAATGGCCTACCAGTGATGCCCACATATTAATCTCTGGAATCTTTGAATGTGTTACCTTACATAGAAAAGGGAAATTAAGGTTGTAGATGAAATTAAGATTGCTGACCGAATGACCCTAAACTAGGGTGATTGTCCTGGATTTCCTGGGTGGGTACAATGTAATCACAAGAGTCCTTATAAGACAAAGAGGGAGACAGGGGTATCAGTGTCAAGCCAGAGAGATGGCAGCATGAATGAGGCCACAAGTCAAGGAATACAGGCAGCCTCTTGAAGCTGGAAAAACCAAGGAAGCAAATTCTTTGGAGCCTCAAAAATAAAAATCCTGCCTAAATCTTGATTTTAAACTGTGAAACATGTCAGACTTTTGACCATGTAAGGTAATCAATTTTTGTTGTTTTAAGCAAAAGGTCTGTGGAAATTTGTTACAACAACAAATGGAAAAATAATACATGTACTTTGTATCACCTACCAGAAAGCATGCCTCATGTGAGCAGGAATTTGTGTTGTGGTCACTGATATATTTCTGGTATACCAAGAGCATATGCCTAGTACATAGTAAGTAGTCAATAAATATTTGATGGATGATAATTTTCTGGTTTCTTTTGAAGGAACCAACAAATTAATAATTTTGGATTGATTGATTAATTAATCATTCTGTCACATTCTGAATAATGATTCTCAAAATAAAAAGTTATCAAATAATAACTGCTAATATTTTATAATTCATAAATCATGCTAATATCTATTATTTGAAATTACCTTAGGATAGAAAATGAAGTATATTACTTTTAATTGAAAGATTGATAAATTAAAGACCTGAGGTAGGAAATAAAAATTTAACTGCTTTATGCAAGTGGTAAAGGGGAGAGAAATCCTGTACTTCAAGTCTCACATTTAGATTTCAAATCCTTATAGGCATTTAGTCTTTAATTAATTCATCCACTCCCATTTGTCAATAATGGAGTAGTTAAGAACTGTGCATGGTACTAGGAAAATGCAGCAAAACAGATAAGTGGAATCTGCCTCTATAATTCAGAATCTAGTGAAAAATACAGACATAAAAATAATCACTCAATGTAATACAATAAAACTCTCAGTCAGTTAAGGAAGGCAGATTGAACATACCTTTAAATTTCTCCCCAAATACAATGTTAAAATGATAGTAGAGAAATAAAATGTGTAAAACTAATAAATGCAAAATAAAATTGAAAGAACTGATTAGCATACAAGATCATACCCACAAATATTTTCAGACAGAAGTGTATGAAGAGTGTTAACTCCTGTATCCTGGCAGAGGTGGTCACAGAACTAAGTGCTCACAGGGATAAATCCAGATATTAGGGAGCTGGGTTGCCAACAAGCCCCTGTAGAGGGTCAAGCCTGAAGCAGCTCAAGTCCCACAGAGAAAGGACAAGACACAGGCCGTCCTCTTTATAGACAGAAGACATTAAAGTAGACCTACTTGCTTTGACAGACACCAGGGATTCACAAAATCATGGCCTTTCCTGCCTTCACTACTTAGCCATAAAAAAAACTAGATGCTCAGCCTCTCATTCTCTAAAACATTTGGGGAGCTTTGCAAAACCAATCTAACCAATCAATTCTAGCCAATAAGAACAGAGAGGGGGTGTCTGCTGGGAGCTTTCTAAAGAGGTATGATGCAGGGAACTGCAGCAACATATTTACATGAAAGGATGGGAATGAAGAGTGCATTATCCCTGACATTGCTAAGCTATAAACCAAAGACGGCAACTGTCGAATTCCAGATGTTCCGCTCTGTGTGGGAAAAAAAGTGACCCCTATTTTCTTAAGCCACTGATAGAAGTGTTTTTTGTTACTTATGGGCAAAAATCACTCCTAAACATTACATATGTATAGATTTAGTAGAGGTTAAAAGGGATACGAGTATATAAAATTATGAAAGAGAGGAAAAATGTTTCTGGATTACGCCTCTGTACTCCTAAAACCTAGGTAGAGAGGTTAGCTTTGGACAGGAAGATGGAGGACATCTTTTCTACTGAGACAGGAAGGAGAGATGCGAGGATGCTACAGTTTCAAATAAGAGGTAAAGGGGGACAGCAAGCTGAGAATCTTTTGCCTGAATTGATAAATTTTCTCTTTAAAGTAGGATGCAAATTTATCTCCTCTGTCTGAGAGAGAGAGAGAGAGAGAGAGAGAGAGAGAGAGAGAGAGGGCATTGCCTTTTGTCTTGTTTGGTGAACAGTTTGAGGAATTTAAGGAAAAAATAATGTTTGCAGTCAGAGTTGAAGTGGCTAGAAATGAAATCTGACTGCTGTCACAGGGATAGAAAACTAACAGCCTTGGAGACCCACTATGACTGCATGGCGATGAGTCAGAGGTAGAGCTTTGCAAATCAGAGAGTTGACAGTGATAATCACAGGTGCATGTCAGGAGTCTATGCTAATGAGGCAGTGGATATATTTTTTCTAAAAAGGGGGGCATTGGAGTGACAGGGTAGTTTTCTTATCCTAGTTATGTCATTTATAAACTCTATGGCCTTGGATGGCCTTATCTGAGACTCAGTTCACAAAGCATATAAAGTGCTATTTGCACTGCATGGAAAATAATTACTAAATAGTAATAAATGATATCAATGGTTTTATTATTACTCCTAATATTATTACTAGACCAAGGTAGACAAGTAAGTGATTACCTAAGGCAGTGATGGTGAACCTATGACATGCGTGACACGCGAACTCATTTTTTTCGTTGATTTTTCTTTGTTAAATGGCATTTAAATATATAAAATAAATATCAAAAATATAAATCTTTTTTTTACTATGGTTGCAAATATCAAAAAATTTCCATATGTGACACGGCACCGGAGTTAAGTTAGGGTTTTTCAAAATGCTAACACGCCGAGCTCAAAAGGTTCGCCATCACTAATAAGGTCACTGATAGACTGAGAGGTCTAGTAAGGGAATATTGATGAGGTAATAAACACGAGTAGTTAGAGAGTAAGAGAGATGTAACAATGTCTGACAGTTGTGAGAGTGAGATGTCAGAGTTGTTTTCTATATAAACTATTTGGGGATAAACCAAAGTCCAGATTCCTCCCTAGGTGTGATTTGCTGGAGTGGATGTGAAGGAACTTGAAGAAACCATTGAGAAATATTGAGATCAGGATATAAAATAGGTTGCCAACATGAATAATGAAAGTATCCAAGTCCAGGACCCCAGCCACGGTAAGTCTGGCGGCATGACCAGTAGATTAATGAATAGGTGTACAGAATAGCAAAATTACATGAGATTAAAAGAACATATTTGTATACGATAATAGAGGTAACAGGTAGGGAGAAGCAACTTGGAGAATTTCAATATTCATGTTGGCAACCTATTTTATATCCTGATCTCTGCTGGCCTTAGAGTACACAGGGAAAGGAACAGCATTAT
The DNA here is from genome assembly GCF_964212035.1 of Myotis nattereri. Lineage (NCBI taxonomy): Eukaryota > Metazoa > Chordata > Mammalia > Chiroptera > Vespertilionidae > Myotis > Myotis nattereri. Next base: position 26,416,880 of record NC_138084.1, read on the forward strand.
AAAGAATGAGGGTGCTTCCAAATAAAATGCTCCCATATTTTAGTTTTAAACCCTTGAACAGGTTACTGAGGTTCTCGAGTCTAAGGTTCTTCCTCTATAAAACGGGAATGGTAATGCCTACTTCAGAGAGTTACTCTTTTTTGACTTGAGATAATTTCTATTCAATGCTGAGTAGAAGCCCTCACATAAGCAGCACTTTTGATTATCCTCCAAAGGGGAAAGCTAAACATGCATGTGGTCCTGGAAAAAGTCAGCTCTCAGTGAAGATAAAGAGCATTAGGAAACAACCTCTATTCTCTGGATCGTGCCATCAGATAATCTGGAAAGAAAATCAGGATCTGTCATTGCCACTTCCCCCAGCAATCAGCTGGTTTTAAAACACTGACTCACAAGCAGGAGGAAACAAATGGAACTACTTCTCAACTGTGAAGTCTTAAAACAGATTCCCAATTAGAATTTCACAGTGAATTGCAATTGCATTTCTCACCGTTAGACATTTCATCAATACATTCTATTGCCTGGCCCCCTGAAAGGTTTCATCAGTGTGAAGTCAACCTTTTAGCTAGTTATAAGGGTGAATCAGGAGACCAGCAATCAATGCACCAGTCAGGCTTTGTAAATGACTGGCCAGTTTCATGGGCCCTAACCTTTACTGCACTATAGATATTTGTTAGGAAAAATAATAAAAGAAAGCAAAACCATGGTGAAACTACTCTGCTGGATAAAACTGATAAAGCTAGGCATTATCATGATTATGAAAGTCAATAGAGAGAAGATGACAACATTTTATTAACTCTAATAAATATTACATCTAGTCATAATTTTTGATCCTCTTAATGTGGCTTGATTCTCAAGCCTTGATTCATCCTGGACTGTGGACAGAAAATCACAGGAACTAGTCACGATGTGATATGGATTAACATGAACTGGATTGTTCCACATGATACCGAAGCCATAGGAGATATTGAGACATGTTAGTTTTAGTGTACTGCTAGGGCTGGGATTTGTTTTCCTACCCTCAGAGGTGAGACATTCCTCTCCATTTTACAAATAACAAGATGATACATTATGGTTTCTCACTTGTTATCACTATGTCAGAGTTTTATTTTACCTCAAAGATGAAATTTTACCTTCTCTTGAGGAAGAAAATGAAATACTTGTTAGTTTTATATACAAGCAGTTATTATTACAGTTATTTTTTGTTATTTTTTACGAAGACATGCAGATCTCTGAGAAGGTTGACATGCTGTTTGTGTAACAATTATAAAAGCCATTCCAGATATAACTTTGAACACAGAATCCCATAGCCCTGAATTCAACAGGATTTGGGAATGTTTTTGGTCTTTGTTATTCAAGTAACCTAAGGGAGAAAGAGACTAAATCAATTCTTTAGTGGATAGGAATGACAAGGCAAGTTACTCTTTCAAGTTTTCTTATTATAGGTTGTTAACACAGAGAGACTACAGAGAAGTACTCTGTATTTCAATGTTACTTTGAGAGAAGAATTATGTTTAAGAAAAAAAGGCGTTAGTTTTTTGAGTAATTTTAGGTTTACAGAAAAATGTATCAGAAAATATAAAGTATTCCCATATACCACAATACTCCCTCTAGTTCCTATTATCTTGCATTAGTGTAGTATACTTGTTAAAATCACTAAGCCAGTATTACTATACTATTATTAACTAGAATCCATAGTTGTAAATTAGGGTTCATTTCTTATTTTATACATTCTATGGGTTTTGACAAATTTCTAATGACATGTAGCTCACATTAGAGTATTGAACAGAATACTTCATTGCTCTAAAAATCCCTTATCATCCTTCCCACCTTCCACCTCCAGATCTTGGGCAACTATTGATCTCTTTACTGTCTCCATAGTTTCGTCTTTTCCAGAATGCCAAATAGTTGAAATTAGACAGCACGAAGCCTTGTCAGATTGGCTTCTCTTGCTTTGCCTTATGAATTTAATGTTCTGCCATGTCTTTCCGTGGCTTGATAGATCACTTCTTTTTGTTGCTGACTAATATTCCATTGTGTGGATGTACTACATTTTGTTTATCAATTCACATATGAAGGGCATATAGGTTGCTTCCAAGTGTTCATCATTTTAAATAGAGCTGCTATAAATGTTAATGTGTAGGTTTTTGTGGGGATGTAAGTTTCCAACTCATATCGTTAAATACCATGGAGTATGATTGCTGGGTCGTATGGCAAAAGTATACTTAGTTTTTTCAGAAACTACCAAATGATTTCCAAAGTGGCTGTTTTATTTTGAAATCCCACCAGAAATGAATGATAGTTCCTGTGGCTCCATAGTCTCACCAGCATTTGGTGTTGTGTTTTTGCCATTTTAACAGGTGTGTGGTGATATCTAATTGTTTTAATTTGCAATTTGATAATTACATAGGATGTTGAGCATCTTTTCATATGCTTATTTGCTATCTATATATCTTCTTTTGTTAGATGTCTGTTCAGATATTTTGCCCATCTTTTAATTGGGGATAATTGCATTTTTAAATTAATATCTAATGTCTCACAGCAATATAAGCAAATCTAACGACCCCCATGCCAGCAAGATTTGACCATTATTAGATGATGGGTGTTGGAAGTTTGTGTCAACAAAAGGAAGTTTTTCATCCATGATATAAATGAAGCAATCATATACTTAAGTGCTTAATATTTAAATTAATCCTCTTATTCTAATCAAGAACTTTATGTTAAGAATACTTTCCTTTTTTAAATCAATATTTATTAAGTGACTACTGTGTGTAAGTAAGCACTGTTTTAGATTCAGAAAATGTAGTATTAAATCAGATAAATTTCCCTGCACTTGAGTAACTTAGCATTAAATTTGGAAGAGTCAGACAATAAGCAGGTGAATGCATGAATAAATAGTTCCAGAAGACGAAAATTCTAAAAGAACAAAGTGAATAAAATAGGACCAATGAAACTGAGGCTATGTAGAGGAGGCATCCAATCAGAGAAAACATCCCAAGGAGGGGATACTTAAACCAAACCTGGAGGGGGAATCAGGCTGGGAAGACAGTAATGATAGGTGGAGGTTTTGACTGGCAGAAAGCTTTCCAAAACAATCACGAGAAAGTCATGAGGTCAGAATGAACTTGGCATAGTTAAGAAAAATAAGGAAAACCAGTGTAGCAAGAGTGTAATAAGTTTACTGAGGGATTGGGGATAATTTCTCTAGCAGCACATTGTTCAATTGCTGTTCCTTAAAAAAAAAAAAAAAAAGCAAATACCCAAACAAAGTCCATAAAAATTTCTGTTTGAGAATAGTCTTCTCATATTAGCACTAAATTAGAACTTCAGAGGAACTAAGCAATGAAAAGTTTGCAGTATCACTTTCCCAGAGGTAATTCACTATTAAAACAATAAATACTAAACCATAAAACGAGTACATGGAAGTCTAACCGAATTGTGATGTTTCCCTTGATGACTATTATGGCAGACACTAAGATATTACCCAACATCTATTTCCCACCGTACTTTCTGCTAACGTAACCTTGAATTTGTTGGAGGCAGCAAGGTCTCAGCTTGCTATTTCAGCACTTCTGGCAGGTGGGAGTATGACACAGACAATATCAGTAAGTCATCAGCAAAAGTCTAATGGGAGGTTGTAGGAAATCTGATTTCCTAATGAAAGGGCAAGGGACAAAAATGACTGCCTCCACTTCCACTCCTTCTCCCTTGAAGATTTTCATAATGGCTCATCTACAGCAACTGTCTTGTAAGCATTAGGTTACAAGCCTGCTGCCTTGATAACACCACTGTATAGCTGAAACTAGGCAAGTAACAGCACATCTCCCGAATTCTGGTTGGGGCATCATGCTCCCTGATTTCAATCTATATTACAAAAGCTTTAGTAGTTAAAACAATATGGTATTCGCATAAAAATAGGCACAAAGACAAATAGAACAGAATAGAGAGCACAGAAATAAACCCATGCATATATAGTCAATTAGTTTACAAGAAGGAGGTGAGAATATGCAATGAGGTAAGGACAGTCTCTTCACTTGTGTTGGGGAAACTGAACAGCCACAGGCAAAAGAGTGAAACTAGATGACTAACATATACAAACATTAACACAAAATGGACTAAGACTTGCATGTAAGAGCCAAAACCATAAAACTCCTAGAAGAAAACATAGGGGTAAGCTCCTTGACATTGGGCTTGACAACAATTTTTTTGGATCTGAGTCCAAAAGTAACAATAAACAAGTGGGAGTGCATCAAACTAAAAAGCTTCTCCACTGGAAAGGAAAAAGATCACAAAATGAAAAGGTGAGTTACTGAATGGTAGAAAATATTTGCAAATCATATATCTGATAAGGGTTAATATCCAAACTATATAAAGAACTCATGAATCCATAGCAGGAAAAAAACAAATAATCTAATTTTAAGATAGGCAGAGGACAGGAATAGACATTTTTCAAAGAAGACATACAAATGACCAAAAGGCACATAGAAAGATGCTAAAATACCTCTAATCATCAGGGAAATGCAAATTAAAACCACAAAAAGATATCACCTCATACCTGTTAAAATAGCTATTATCAAAAAGACAAGAAATAACAAGTGTTGGAGAGGATATGGAGAAAAAAAAAAAACAAAACCCTCTGCACTGTTGGTAGAAATGTAAATTGGTGCAGTCACTATGGAAAACAGTATGGCGATCCTCCAAAGATTAAAACTAGAACTATCATGTCATAAATACCACTTCCGGGTATTTATTCAAAGAAAACGAAAGCACTGATTTGAAAAGATATGTGTACCCTCATATTCACTGCAGCGTTATTCATAATGACCAAGATATGGAAACAACCTAGTGCCCATTGATGGATGAGTGGATAAAGAAGATGTATATAGCTATATAATGGAATATTACTCAGCTGTATAAAGAATGAAGTCTTGCCATTTGTGGTAACATGAATGATCTTTAAGGGAATTATGTTAAGTGAAACAAGTCAGACAGAAAAAGATAGACAGTATCATTTTTCTTATATGTGGAATCTAATAAAACAAAACAGAAGGAAAATATCCAAGTAGATGTAATTATCACTTCATATTGTGCTTTTTTCCATATTGAGCTTTGGAAAATGCTTTTTAAGGGATCAGAAGAAAAAAAAAATTAAGTGCAAAACTACTACAGTGATAGAAGCCATTTGTATTTATCTAATCTGCCTTAAATATAGCTCTCCTAAATGTTGCTCAAACTATTAGATTCAAGTGTGAAAAGCACTCAATTATTAAATTTTTAAAAAGATGTCATTATTACCTAGCTGCTCCTTGTAGACCAGCATTCATGTGTAACTCTCGTGTGTGTGTGTGTATGTGTGTGTGTGTGTGTAAAAGTATATACATACTTTTTTGAGGGACCTGAGCAACTTAAAAAACAGTTATCATTTCTGAAATGGAAAAGACATTTGTCTGAATCGGGGCTAGCAATCATTTTGTACTTTAATCTGATGTGGTATTGGACATCTGAGCGGCCATGTCAAAGAGGTATTGTAGGAAAGGGTATTTCAGAGAAGTGGTTCCAAATATGTTAATTTGAGATTATTCGGCAGAGGTATGGTATTAAAGCTGTAAATGAGTTCAGAGAGAGCCACATTGATCAGTATGGTAGCCCTAACCACATGTGACTTCTGAATATTGGAAATGAGAGGTGTAGGAAAATAGATGTACTATAAACATAAAATACAGTGTATTTTAAATATATTGGATGCAAAAATAATCTAAAATTCCTCAATAATTGTATATAGATTGAATTTTATATATTGTCTTAAGGAAGATACATATGAAAATTAAATGACTATTCTTTATTATCAAAATTTTAAATTATATGTATGGCTCATATTTGTCACTAACTTGATATTTTTCCCATAGATTTTACAGTGTGAAAGTAGAGAGAGAAGAGAAAAGCTCCAAGGACTGGTCCATGAAACACCACCCTTTATTTAGAGGTAGGGTTTTAATACCAAAACACAAATGAATGTATATTTTAAAGAAAAAGAGAATAGTCAAATGTATAAAATGATGTTCATGAGTCAAAATAAGATTAGAACTGAGAAATGTCCATTGGTCCTAGTGATATGAAGGTCATTGCTGACTTTGACAAGGGTTAGGTCAGAAGAGCTATGGGGATGAGATCTAAATTAGAGTTTAGGAGAGAGGTGGGAAAGTAGGAATGGAAGTATGGACAACTCTTAAAGTAGATCTGAGGAATCTGACTATAGTTACATGAGTATGTGGGATTAAGACAGGTATTAATATTTATGTTGCATATTGATAAGAAAAACTGGTAAGTAGAAGAGATCATTCCTGTAGTGATACTACTTTAGAGAAAGAACAAGACTCAGTCCTTTTTTTTTGCATTTTATTTTTTATATTTATTTTTTTACTTTATTTTTTTAATTCTTTATTAGTTAAGGTATTACAAATGTGTCTTAATGGAACCTAATTTTGATATTTACCTATTTCAATGTGAAGAAATGCTGAAAAGAAACAAACTTTTGGCAATTATAGAAAGTTTCTGAATATTTGCACTTAGGGGAAAGGACATCCTAAGCTCTGGAGTCCAAAAATAGCCCTTGTTTGAATCATAACCCTGCTACACATTATTTGTGTGTCTCTGGGGAAAAGGTAGGTAAAAAATTGAACAATTAAACAAGGAGGCAGAGGCAAGCCCAAAACAGATTAGAAAACTCATCTATAGTAACTGGAAAAAAGAAAGAATATGTATGAGTAGAAGCAAATGGGTTGCTAAATCTTGTGGTAGGGAAGATAGACTATTCTCTTAATCTCAGTGGCTACTGAATATTCTATTCTATGCTTGATTTTTTTAACTGATTTGCCACATTTTATTATTATTATTTTTTAAAAAATATATTTTATTGATTTTTTACAGAGAGGAAGGGAGAGAGATAGAGAGTTAGAAACATCGATGTGAGAGAAACATCGATCAGCTGCCTCCTGCACATCTCCCACTGGGGATGTGCCCGCAACCAAGGTACATGCCCCTGACCGAAATCGAACCTGAGACCTTTCAGTCCGTAGGCCGACGCTCTTATCCATTGAGCCAAACCAGTTTCGGCTGCATTTTATTATTATAAGAATGCTTCCTTGAATGGCCTTCTACCTAAAATTTTATCAGCATTTTGGTAATTGTATTAGAATAAATTACTAGAAATTACAGAGTGAGAAAGTGTATGTATAAATATAACTTTTAATGCAAAGTTGAAGGGTTCAAGAAAAATTTGAGCCAGATTTCATTCTCACTAACAATGAATAAATGTTTTTTCCAAGAACCCTGACTAACAATGATTATCATGATTCAAAAGCTACTTCTGTAAAAAATACATCCACTTAATTATGTCTCCTAAATTGAAAATTGGATGAAATTGCTTTTCCCCAGAAAAATAAAAATGCATCCAAATGTGTGGCCTTTGTTTTAGTCCATCTTTTCTCTTTTTTTTTATACTGACATATTATAAGAAAAATAAAATAAAAATTTAAAAAGTCACTCCTGCCTGGCCAGTGTGCTCAGTGGTTGAGCATCAACCTATGAACAAGGAAGTCATGGTTCAATTCCTGGACAGGGCACATGCCTGGTTGTGGGCTCAATCCCCAGCAGGAGGCAGCCTATCAATGATTCTTCTCTCTCATTGATGCTTCTCTCACTTCCTCTCCCTTCTTCTCTGAAATCAATAAAAATATATTTTAAAATACATAAGTAAATAAAAATAAAATGTCACACTATATGATCTCATTATATGTGAAATTAAAGACACATAGAAAGAGAGTTTGTAATTCATTTGCATTTCTATTAACTCATTGTAAGACCAATAGCAATAATCACAGAAAAAAATTATTTGATCTCTATTTCAGTTTCAGAGTGGTTTAATTAAGTTATTGATCTGCATGCACTAATAAAGGACTTTGTCAGAAGGTAAAGACAATATTGGTCTTTGTACATCTATATAGGTAGAATTATAAGTATGCATGATTTCAGTTACCCCAGCACTTAAATAAACTAAGAAAGCTGTGGGTGCAGGTACTGATACAGTGCTTTGTAGTTTTCTAAATAATTAGAGGCATAGAGCTATTCTAGTGATGTATGATCTGAGAAATGAAGTGGAACTAATGAATTGCTAGGTACTGTTAAATGTTCAGAGCTTAGTGCTTATAATATTTTTAGATATTAAGTGGGTATTTTAAAGGTTAAGTTATAGCATAACATTGGTAATGTTGAAGTTAAAATATTGTACTTTTTAAGACATATCATGAGAAAAATGTGTGCTAAGTAAGATGCTGAGCTTGTTATTTGCTTAGAAGGAACAAAAAATGTGGAAATCTAGATAAAGTGTATTTTCAAGCAACATTGAAAGAAAATTAAGTCATTACTTTTTCTTTTGATTTTTTAAAATATATATATGCATATCCCATGGATATGGACAATAGTGTGGTAAAGGCTAAGGATAGGGCTGACAAGGTTAGGTGGAGGGTGGGCAAAGGGGGATGTGGGGGAAGTCTGCAATAATATCAACATTAAAAGTTTTTAATAAAAAAATCCCAGTCATTTAACAAGTAAAAATAATAGCCTTTATCTATATTTTATAATCCACAATCTTCACACTTATAGCATCCTATATAATAAAAGGGTAATATGCAAATTGTCCCCTCCACAGGGAGTTCAACGGGAGTTCGACCAGGGGGCTGGGCCTGTCTACCAACTGCCTGGGGCCCCTCCCCCTGGCTGGCCCCACCCCTGATCGGCCCCCCACACCCTGGGGGGGGGCTGGCTGGCCAACCTCCCACACCCCCTCCCCCTTCTTGCGCCACCCCAGGCCCAGCCTATCTGCCCCAATCAGGGCAGGCTGGCCAGACCCCACCCATGCATGAATTCATGCACCAGGCCTCTAGTTTTACTATAAAATTACTACATGCTATGGGGTTTACAATGTTTCATATAAAATATGAATTAATATTTTTCCTTTCAAAAAAAGACATAGCGACCAGATACATATTTCAGAGACACTCTGTGGTGTAACATAGGAAGGCTCATTATAATTACTTGATCAAAGATAAAATTAAGGGTCCTTCTTAATGATGAAAATACAGCTACTAAGGTAAGTAATATATAATCAGTGAAATTTTATTTTTCTCAAATGTCAATACCTTCAATCCAATGACTATCAAAAACATACACGTAATTGAACAAGTTGGGTTTATTATTCATTGTAACAAAGAAATTTAAAAAAGGCAGTGTGATATTGTGATTAGTAATGAGAAATATATCTTTGGTCTTCCTTTCCTGGGACATAGCTTCTAATACCCTTGGAATATCCTATGTGATAAGAGAAATGAGGGTGTCTTTATATTTACGACAAACCCCTTTCAACCACACCTGAGTTTATGTTAATGAGGTGACTTTTGGACCACATTTAAGGATGTGTTGGTTACCATTAGAAACCATCCCTGTGACTGGAGGAATGAGAGTTTCAGTCCCACCCCCCTGACCTCCAGGGATGTAAGAAGGGCTAGAGATTGACTCTCCATCACCAAGGTCAGTGATGTAATCAATCACACATATATAATAGAGCCTTTACAAAAATCCAAAAACAATGGATTCAAAGAGTTTCTGGGTTGGTAAACAGGGGAGATTTGGGGAAATACATGCTTTGGGAGAGAGCTTAGAACATTTATGCCTTTTCCCACTCCGTGCATTATGCATGTCTTCCATTTAGCTATTCCTAAATTATATCCTCTTATAACAAACTTGCAATCTAGTAAGTCAAGTGTTTCTCTGAGTTCTGCGAGCCAGTATAGCAAGTTAATCAAACCTAAGGAGAGGGGACATTGGAACCTCTAATCTATATACAGGAGATGATCTGGACATGTACTTGGCATCTAATGTGGGGGAAAGAGGGCATTCTTGTAGGACTGAGCCTTTAAACTGTGGGGTATGACACTATCTCCAGGTAGATCATGTCAGAATTGAGTTGAACTATGGGACATGCAGCTGATATTGGATTTTTCTAGTTGGTGTTGGGAAAGAACCCACACATTGTAAACTGGAATCAGAATCATTAGGCAGAGGCAGCCTTGTAGAAACAAAGAGAAGTTAGTATCTCTCATTTTCTTTATCACAGTTTCAATGGAGGGGAAAAAAAAAAAAAAAAGGACAGTTTCTTTCTAACTGGGTTGCTAAATTTTCAGAATGCGATTCAGAAACTTTCCATGGAAAGAAAACATTCCTGCTACTGAAGCTGATAAAGAGAAAAGGCAAAATAAAAAAAATAAAAAAAATGCTAACTGAACTGACTGAATCCAGAGGCTATTTCTACCATCAAATATGCCAGAAGATTTTCATGCTTGAAGGCCATACCTGCTCTTTTCAATAATGAGAGCCAAGAATTCCCCTTGCTTCCTTAAGGTGTTTTGACTTGTGTTAATTTGCTGCAACTGAAAGATCCCTGTCAAGTTCAAGCTGTCTGAAACCAGTGATTAAAGAGGCAAGAGAATCGCCATGGTTTTCCTTTAATAATGCAATCAAACTTGCACTAGAGGCTCCTGTAGGAGAGGATTTATTTTCCATTCAAACCCTGTAGGACACAATAAATGTAGTAAATGTAGTACCTCCAGATAACTTATATTTTCCTAGTACTTCTATTCAGATGCTCTGCCATCTGATGCCCACCTCTCATTTCATTAGGGCAGAACCTTCATCTAACAGATGTTGTGTGGTTCCTCTTTATAGCGATATTTTTTGTTCCTTTTTACCATAGTTTTCTGAGGAGGATTTATTGCTCAAACACTTCTAGAAACAGTCAGAAAGCTTGAGCTGGCTGCTGAAAAGCCAATTCTGTTCCCATAATTTAATTAGGAACATTTCCAAAGATGTTGCTCATTTTTAAGTGTCCATAAATTCCAGGTTGTTTATACACGTGTTGCATGTTTTTGGCTAAGCAAATTTGTCACCTCATGTGTTTGTTCACTTGCCCCCAAACAGATCCTTGGATTGCATGGCATAAATGCAAAACTGAAACTAAACAGTAAAGTGGTAAAAATAGTTTATCCAGTGTTGGGGGCCAGATGTAAGCTGGCAAGGTCCTTGCACCTGCAGGGGCTAGCAAGGCTGGGACCCTTACCCACACAGTTTTCCCAGACTTGTGTGGATGGCGATTATCAGTAGAATGGGAGTAACATTTGTAGAATGAGACCAGCCTTTCATAGCTTGCCAAGAAGTCTATAACTATTTACTGAGATATGCTGTACTGAGAACTTGTCCTTCTGCTGTATCTCTCCCTTAGAGATTAAGAGGAACAAAGAATACATTCCTCTCGACAGACCTCTGATTCAGTGTGTTGTGTATAAATAGGATTGTATAGCTAATAAACTCGCTTCAGTTCATCAAGAGAACTGGGGTCCTCCCGACCCCGCTTTCCTGTCTTTCTTTCTTTTCTCAATTCCCACCTCCCTGCCTCAGCCCGGCTCAACCCTGTCAGGCTGGCCCTGGCAGATCTGGCGCCCGAGCTAAGGGACTGAGGAACTGGGAAAAAGACGGTGAGGAACTCCATCGGGCTTGGAGAGACGACGTGAGGATCTCCTCCGGATAAAGAGTGCACTCGTTAAGGTAACGGAGGAGCAATTTTTTGATAATCGGGAGTAAAGCATGGGGCAATTAGAATCTAGAGAAAATGCCCTTTATGGGCAAATGTTAAAGTTTATGTTCAATAGTAGAAGAACTAAGGTTAATGACAAGCAAGTAGAAAATTTTTTAAAATTCATTCAGGAGGTCTGCATTTCCTTATCGAATTTAATACGGGATTATTTAGATCCCACGCATGACCATAATCAACCGTCTCTTAAGCCAGAACAAAAGGAGAAGCAGTGTGATAGCACAAAACAGGGGTCTAAAAAAGACAGTATATTAAAAAGAAATAATGTAACTTTTAAAGACAATTTAACTCCTCAAGATGAGGAGGATTTTGAGGAAGCTGCTGCTCTTTGTCATGATGATAATACAGGTATTGTTCAGGCAAAAGAGGAGGAAGAATGTTTTTCTGCTGGAACTGAAGAGGGCAGTGATATAGAGGAAGTGTTGGAATGCTTTTTAGAAACATTAAAGCTTCTTGGCAAGAAAAAGAGAAGCCGCGGGGGCCGTTCCCGCCGCTCTCAGCTGCCTTGTGCAGCACCAGTTCCACTTTCCCCTCTTCAGATGGCCTTGCAGGAGGCACGAAAGTGTGGTGAGGAATTGGGCATTCATGCCTTCCCTGTTATGGAACGGGTGAACCCTCACACGGGACAGCGTGAGCATGCTTATGACCCGCTTCCTTTTAAAACCTTAAAAGAGTTAAAAACAGCCTGTGCTCAGTATGGGCCCACTTCCCCTTATACTTTAACCATCTTGGAAACTATGGCCTCAGAGGCTCTCCCACCTAATGATTGGAGAGCTATTGCCAAGGCTTGTTTATCAGGAGGGGATTATCTCTTGTGGAAATCAGAATATGATGAAAAGGCTAAGGAACAAGCTTCTCGTAATCGAGCTGCCCAGATTAATATTTCTTATGAAATGCTGGTAGGTGAAGGAGTCTATGCTGATACCCACAATCAAATTCAATACCCCCAGGAAGCTTATGGACAGATTAATGGAGCTGGGGTCAGAGCCTGGAAAAAGTTACCCACCTCTGGTCAGAAAACAGAGGAGCTCTCAAAACTTATTCAAGGGCCAGATGAAAAGTACCAGGATTTTGTCTCGGCTATTACAGGCTGTTGGCCGAGTCGTGGTGGATGGAGAGGCTGGCATGTTAATAGTTAAACAGCTGGCATATGAAAACGCCAACACTGCCTGCCAAGCTGCACTGCGGCCCTATCAAAGACAGGGGACTCTCTCAGATTATATCCGCATCTGCGCAGATATTGGTCCCTCATATGTACAAGGAGTTGCCATTGCGGCTGCATTAAAGGGAACCACCATTGAAGGAATTCTTCAGCAACAATTTAGCACAGGGAAAAGTCAAACACACAAGTGTTACACTTGTGGAGGAACAGGACACATAGCAACACAGTGTCCTTCTAATAAAGGGGTTAATAAAGGAAATGGCAGAGGTCCCAAACAACCTGGACTATGCCCTAAATGTAAAAAAGGAAAACATTGGGCAAATGAGTGTAAATCTAAGACAGATATCCAGGGACATTCTTTGCCTCAACACCAGTCGGGAAACTACCAAAAGGGGCCAGCCCAGCCACGGCAAATAACAGGGGCATTGTCTATTTACCCTCCTGTCCCTGTGCCGTCTCAAGGTCAGCAGGCTGCACAGCACCCAGCCCGCCCCAGAGAGCAAAACAGATACAAGAGCTATTCCGAGCAACCCCCGGGAGTGCTGGGCTGGACCTTGGATCCATAGGAATAAGACATTCTGTCTGTCCTGGGTGCTGCCCTTGCCTACTGAAATTAACAAAATATCATTAGATTTAAAACCTCCCACATAGAGAAGAAATGATGATTTCCTTGCATTTCTGATACAGCTACAGCAAATGCCACCAGATCTGAAATTTAAAAATACGTCTGGGATTTCTGTACACGTGTAAAGAGAAAACTGGCTTGGAACTAAGGCGCGCAACGTCCAATTTTGGACATTTAGATAGAGTTTCAAGCTAAAATCTCTTTACAAATATACAAAATAAAACCCAAGACTGATTATTTCCTAAGAAAGATGGCAAAATTTAACCCAAAGGAAAAAAGATGCTGGCTAGATTCTAGCAGCAGGATTGGCATTTCCATAATAAAGAACAGTTTTTAAATACTAATAAAGAATATTAAAAGGTTAATTTCAAGGCCAAAAAGGAAAGTCAGTAAAATTGTCTCTGTTAAAAGAATTTGCTAAAGAATATGCCTTAAAATAATAAATTGAATTTAAATCTCAAGAATTATTAAAATATACTAATTATAAAAATCTAAGTAGCCCAGGTAAAAGATGGCTATGCCCTTTAATTAAGGCTGGCTTCCCAAAGCAATTTCTAATAGAGGAAGGGCTCTATTAGAAACAGAGCAGGTAGGCCAAAAATTTCCTGCCAGTGACAACTTTTAAAGAGAGGCTTGCTTCCCAGTTTCCCATCCTTGGTAGAAAGAATGTAACTAATTTGCATTTTAATAGTTACCTGTTTTCAGTGAATGGCACCCCAAGGCTTAGGAGTTTACTAAATTAAATTAAATATTCTAAAATAACAAAATGCTAAAAATATTAATCTAAATGTCCCTCACAAAAAATCTAGAGGATAGAATTTAATCTATTGATTATGTCATGTATTTTTGAAGTTTATTCTTAAAAATGTTACTGATTAAGAAATACTAAATATTTAACTTGCCAGCTAAGAGTCTAAAGTTCTGGTTACATAAATTGGGAGAAATCATATAATTATAATAAAATTTCAACATTTATCTAATTGAAAAAAGAGGATAAATTCTATAATCCCAACCAAAATTTTTAAATACTAAGATCAGTTTTAATTTAATTGATATCTCTTAATAATTATAAAAGGTATATAATCTTTAAATTATATATACACATATATATTTAATAGTTTTTAAGTTAGATTTCAAAACTATAATCAAGGAATGACTTTAGGACATTTCATGGGCCCTGAAATGTTTTCAAAAGTTTATTCTCTTTTCTTGAAGGATTTTTTAATAAAGCTAATTTAATATACTTGAAATCACATAGAAAGCTTTATAAAATAAATATTAATAAATATATATTTTAAGTTTTTGCCTCTAAGAAAGGGCAAAACAAGTTATCTTATTTTATATTTCTTAAAATACAGCAGTAGAATTATAAGATATAATTTAATATAACAAAAGCTCATTAATAATTTTTAATATTTTACAACAGCATATTAACATTTATTCCAAACAAGCTTACAAACTAATTGTTTGGCAGGAATTTAATAAGAACATAAAAGGATTTTATCCCTTCCACTGTGTGGAAGGCCCCCTGGGAAGGCACTTAAGCATTCTATATTGACCTCTCTTGACCCTTTTTACCAAAAGGGATCTCTCTTCCAATTGCCCACAGCTGTTACCTAAACTCTCTGTTCATACTGAGGTTGAAGCCTCATAGTGGCTAGTACCATAGATCTGTCTCTTGCCCAATGGCATAAGCTGGGCCCTCTCTAGAGAAGAAATCTGGGTTCCCCATGATCAATGCCGGGGCCCCGCCAGCAGGCGAGGGGATCCAAAGGCAGTTACTGGGCATGGAGGCCACAGGGGCATACGCTACCAAGGAGACAAAACTAAACCTCACATCACCCTGTTTGGCCCCGGAGGATGGCTGGTTAGTCAACGACGGGTAAGACCCCTCTGGGAGGGGCAACCTAAGACAGGCACAGTCGCAGGGGGCCTCAGGGGAGAACTTGGGGGTCAACAGAGGTGGGGCAGAGATCCTCACCACCCCAACTATGCAGGGGCTTGAACACTTGCCCCTTCTGAGGGAGGTCTCCTGCCCCCATGGCTGCTGCGCTTCCCATGCCCAGCTCACATCGGGACCCAGGTAACAGAAAGAGACTTAGCCCAGCCGAGACCAATACCCAGATAACAGAGACTTAGCTAACAGCAGCTACCCTATATATAAATCTAGCTTAACACCAGGAATGCTCAGGGTCTTCTCAAGGATGCAAAATAATCCTTTCCATTAATATTTACAGTATAAACTAAGATTGTTATTAAAGTATTAAATTTAACAGTAAAATAGTAGTCAAGTTTTCAGATTAATTAAATTTTACTAATTAATATAAGTAATTATTCATAAAGTATTAGCCAAAATTTTCATTTCATGGACAAATTGCTTAACATACTATAAACCTAAAGCAGTCATATTTTTATACAAAAATTAAAATTTAAAGTTATCTAGACTACACTAAAAAATTTCCTAAAACCTTCTAATATTAAAAAATAAAAAGGGGGGATAGTGGAATAATAACCTGTTAAGTAAATGCCTTAATTGCTTTAATATTTGAAAATTAATTTTTTCATTTATAATGCTAATAGCAAGACACCCATGAAAAACATATGTGGTGTCAAAATAAGCCAAAGGAAAATCGTTTGGACAAAAATTAAAAGAATCCCAAGTATAAATTATAGATATGATTCTTTTATTAACCTTTGGTCGAGAATATGTTTGTATATTTTCAGAAAACAACTCCAAGACCATGTGGATTCCTGCAACAGAGAGGAATTATCAGGACTGCTCCAGCCACAGAATAGCAGTGGCCTCATGAGACAACGAGAAGAGAAGCAGTCCAGAAATAAAGATGGTGAAGACGCCTTATCATGCTAGCAGTCAGCAGCTGTGCGTCGCTGCATGTTGCCCAGGACCAAACCAGAGAGGGTCGGACCTGCATTGCCACCATTTGTCCACCATCCAAAACTGAAATATTACTGCTGATATGTACACATAAAAAACTGTCGGACACTGAAACATGAACTTTGCCTAAAAAACAAAGAAGGGGGATATGTTGGGGGCCAGATGTAAGCTGGCAAGGTCCTTGCACCTGCAGGGGCTAGCAAGGCTGGGACCCTTACCCACACAGTTTTCCCAGACTTGTGTGGATGGCGATTATCAGTAGAATGGGAGTAACATTTGTAGAATGAGACCAGCCTTTCATAGCTTGCCAAGAAGTCTATAACTATTTACTGAGATATGCTGTACTGAGAACTTGTCCTTCTGCTGTATCTCTCCCTTAGAGATTAAGAGGAACAAAGAATACATTCCTCTCGACAGACCTCTGATTCAGTGTGTTGTGTATAAATAGGATTGTATAGCTAATAAACTCGCTTCAGTTCATCAAGAGAACTGGGGTCCTCCCGACCCCGCTTTCCTGTCTTTCTTTCTTTTCTCAATTCCCACCTCCCTGCCTCAGCCCGGCTCAACCCTGTCAGGCTGGCCCTGACAATCCAGGACTATTGCCATAGAGGGGGAAGAGACCTCATAATACAACTGAGCTCAGTTCCAAATTCAACAAAGGCCAGTCAGAATAGCGAAGAAGCTGGGTGGGGGTTAGTGGGTGAAAAATTACTAAGAGGAAACATCAGAGTTAAGGGTGACACTGACTAAACCAATCTAAAAGGATTCTTGCTGAAAAGAGACATATGTACTACTATCTGTAATACTTTAAACAATAAAATAAAATTTAAAAAAAGACTAAAACAAACGATCTAATAAAAATAAAAGGCCCAGTTTGAAATTTAAAAAATAAATAATAAAATTTAATTAAAAAAATAAAAGGATTCTTGCTGAAGAAGATATGCCTGGATGATCCCATATCACGTGAGAGATAGTAGAAGATAAAAAAACCCAGATATCAAGGATGATCCTACATCAAAGGTGGGACGTTCTCCTTAAACTGACTTGGCTGACTTCTTGCTAACACTGGATTTTATAAAAATGTGATCTCTGAGCAAGTAATTATAATGAGCTTTCCTTTGTTAGACCCTAATGTCTCTGAAATATATATCTATTTGATCACTATGCCTGTTGTTGATAGAACAAAAGCAATGCATATTTTATGCAAAATGTGTTGTAAGTCCCACAATATTTAGTATACAATTATATGCTACAAATGTGAAGATAGTGTTAGATGATGGATCACAAAATCCAGAGGAAGGCTGATTTTTAAAAAATCACAAGAAAAATCAATGACCTAATTTTATTTCAATATGATTGAAAGCACACCTTATCTAGACTTTTACATTTTATGTTTTCCTTTTAAGTAAATAACAAAATGAAAAATCGTTCAAAACCTTTGTTTTTAATGAACATCCCCAAAAGACTGCCAAGGAGAAATGAACTCACGATGTAGGCTGGGCACTTACAGTTATTAATATGTTTTCAAGGAATTTTACTACTGTTAACTTTTCTGGCTTTTTGACCTAATTAAAATATAATTTGCTTTAAAAAAAAGAGGAAGAGATGGCTTCAAGCTTTGATTCTTACTAGAGGTAAATTATCATAAAATTCTTCCATTCTCTATTTCATATAAAAAATCTACCTCTGAGAATTATATTATAAACATCTGTTTTAAGTATTAACTATTTTTAGTGGGGTTAATATACATTAATATTTTATATTATAATTTTAAACCAATGATTTCAAAAGCTGACCCTTTTATATCACTGAGAAAATTTTGAGGACCTAAATATTTGAGTATTGCATTTTCATAGAAACAATACTATTGTCCTTGTAAACATCAAAATGATTACAATCTTGGCAATGTAATATATTTTAATTATACTTAGTTGTTAATTAAGGACACCTCATATTGAACAGCAGCCATTTGACAAGATTAAGGGAAATAAATGTTGTCAGTGAATAAGTACTTCATCAGTATCAGCATAGCTATAAATAATTTATGATTTATATTAAGAAACAATGGTAGCATAGCAAATAGTTCTGGCAATTTAAAAATATCTTGGGTGGAGTTGACAGAAATGTGTGTATTAGGAGGAAATTCTATACCTCCACCTGTATGTACAGTTTTTTTTTAAAAATATATTTTATTGATTTTTTACAGAGAGGAAGGGAGAGAGATAGAGAGTTAGAAACATCGATGAGAGAGAATCATCAATCAGCTGCCTCCTGCACATCTCCCACTGGGGATATGCCCGCAACCCAGGTACATGCCCTTGACCGGAATCGAACCTGGGACCTCTCAGTCCGCAGGCCGACGCTCTATCCACTGAGCCAAACCGGTTTTGGCTGTATGTACAGTTTTAGAATGATGCCAAGTACTTATAACTTTGTTGAACCAAATAAATTGCACTGAGGAGGCAATGAGTGTAACAAACTTGTTTTTGGTCACTGACAGTATTTCCATTGTTCAGGTTCACCTTGAATGTTGATTTGGCTAACACAATGAATATGGTAGTTCTCAGGCTGCTACTTTTGAAAAAATTGGTTGCTTTAAGTTTTCTATTAAGATTCAGCAAATGGTAAGGAACAGAAACCATTAGTTCAGTCCAGAAACAAAGGTGTATAAACATATGTGGGAAAGTTTTTAATGTATTTTCATGAACATTTAAGAAAAAGAGTCCCAGCATGGTTAAGTCTGTTAGGCGGTTGTAGAAATTTTGTAGCCTGAGACCTCAATAACAAGAATTATGGATCTTTATTTTTATTGTTCTATAATTACATAATGCAACTATCATTAATCACATGATTCTTCTTCCTTTCTCATTATCAGCTAGTTTCTTCTGCCTATAAGTTGAAGAAATTGATATGTTTGGAACTAATGGTGATGAAGAAGAGAGTAGTGATGCAACAGAGGGTGAAAAAAGTGATATGCTGCATACTATCATAGTGCTGGTATATAAACATTACCTGTGGTAATTACTTAATAAAAATGTGTTCTGTTTTATGTTTAAAATATTGATTTCTTAATTTTGGTTTGGAAAAGTGTAGGGGGGGGGCATTTTATACATGGGGCATCTTATACATGGAAAAATATGGTAACTATGAAAAGTGGATCAAAATGCCACCAGAGGTGGGTTACACTATACATGCATATTCACTATCTGGATCTTCTTTCAAGGACAGGTTTTTTGCCCCCATGTAGTTAGTGCAGTCAGCAGACCATTTCCAATTGCCAGATCTTTTAGGGTGTGCTTCATGTGCAGAAAGCTGCCTTGTTTGTGGTGAAGCCATATTCAGTGACTGAGGGAGGTTGGGACATATAGGTTTGGCCATTTCAGCCTTCTGCAGGACACTGATAGGCAATACTCAACACAGAGCACCCCATCAAATGTCATGACATTGTGATAGTCCTGCATTGCAATTAAGCATTTTCCCCCAACCAGTCTTGTTTTACCCACCTTCCCTTCACTCCTAACAAACATTTTGTACCTCAAGCTGCATCTCACTGTGTGCATCTGGAGAACCTAATTTACAATGCATGACTAATCATATTTCTTTCCTTTCATCAAGTACTCCTCACAGAGTTTCCCTGAGGTGCAAAAGTTGCTGAGAAAACCACAAAAACAAACCTTGGGAGAATTGTCCTTAGTCTCTTTTCCGCTCATACTCCGCATCTAATATTCTGTGTGCTACTCTCCAAAATTACCAGAATCTAACCACTCATAATTAACTCCAAACCTATCACACCATTCAAATGGTCTTTATGATTTAGCTAAGAAAGTAAATCATTAATCTCAATGTCTGAACAAACTTATCCTGTTTCTGTTTCATTGTACTTTCTCCTTCTGCATTTATTGAGCTCACTAAAATATGACTTTAGTTTGAATTTCAAATTATTTAATACCAAAGATAAAACTTGGATCCTGTTGTCTACTTTGAGGAGAGAGCACAGATCTAAATATACTAATGTCATTCTATAATTTCAGATTATTATAGATATTGGCAAAATTCCAATATAAACTAAGACTAAGATTAAATTTGCTTCAGTAAATTAAAGATAGGTTAAGTGAATGACTAATATAACTGACTTTGGCTGTTATCATTAATTTTAACCATAATTTACAGATTTTTTTAAAAAAAAGGAAATTCTTTTTATTCTACATTTCCAGAAATTAGAATGAGTATTTTAGCTTATTATCAGGTGGTACATTGGAGTGGTATGCATTATGGTTTATAGAAATAAGCTTCCCTGTAAGCATGCCTAATGTGAAAGAAAAATTAAACCCATTTTTCAAAAATGCATTTATTCAATAATACTAAACCAAATAAAAAGTGCATGCAATTAAATAATTTAAAAAGTTTAAATTATGTAAATGTAATTTATTGCTGTTTTTACTAAGTCTACATTCATAATAACCTTGCCCATTATTGTCCAATATGTAAATTAGATTTAGTACAACTGTACTAGTATGCTAAGGCAATCCATGTTTGATATGTCTGTAAACAGTGATGTAGGGAGCCTATGACTCATGATGTCTCTTGTTCAAGAAATCTGTCGATAAATTGCCCGCCAGATTCCTTGTCTACCTTCTGCTCTCCTACTGCCTAGTCTCTTTAGCAAGTGGTTCTTATTTTTTCTGTAATGATAGCCTAGGTGTTTCTGATCATGACTTAACTGGTATCTCTCAGCTTGATCTCTTGCCTAATTGACAAAAGAAAATCTACTTGCTTTCCCTGGAATTTATCATAGACTCACAGTAACTATAGTACCATAAATTCCAGATTACTTCTATATAAGCAAAGTCTTTATCTGATCCTTAAAGGCTGCTGCAACTCCATACCACTTATGTGATATGTGTATTCTTACTTGAGGATATTTGATTTCCTGGTATTCTCCATTCATCATCACTCATCCATATTGCAGTGCTGATTAGGCAATCATTATTCAAGATAAGATAAATCTATTCTAGCCAGAGAATGTTTTACATTTCCTTTTATAGATTGTCAACATACTTTTAAACATACACATACACACACACACATACACACATTTTAATAGAGCATAGTGAATTACAAAAAGTTAGGTGGTATCTATACATATATAAAGAGGCAATACGCTAATTGGTCCTAATGGTGTCACAGTCATGATCGCTAAGGAGGAGGCTGTCTGTGAGTGCACAGCGAGGCATTGCTCCCGGAGACGGGGTGGGAGCAGGGAGGCACCGGGAGGAGGAACATGCCCAGGAGGGCCGGGGTGAGAGCCTATAACGTCCCCCTCACCAGTCCTTTGTCACCCACCGCTCACACTCAGAGCGCCCCGCCGCTCACCTGCCTAGGGAAGGAGCACAGCGCAGCAGGCAGGAGGTGTCCACGCTCTCCTCCAGAGCCATGATGGGGCGGAGCTGCCGTGTTGATCCGGACATGGGGCGGAAGCAGGGAGGTGCCCGGAGAAGGTGGGACAAGCCCAAGGCCACTCAAGGGACTGAGGGCAGGGCTTGAAGTGGCCAGAGAAGGCCAGAGAGGTTAGGGGGCTGGGCCAGGCACACTGGAGCTCTGCATGGAGAGGTTCGGGTCAAGGCAGAGCACTGGGTGGGTGGGCGGGCCACACAATTTTGTGCACCGGGCTCCTAGTTAGAATATAATAATGCTATAACAAAGAGACAAAATATCTTTGAGTGGTAGAGACCATCATTTAGGTAGTAAATTTGTTGCATATTATTTAAAAAGGCAATAACAAGTGATTTGAAAGACTATAACTTGCTTCAAGTTTGGTATTCGCCTAACGGTCTTACCAACACCAGAACTATTTTATTTCTAGAACATATAATTGTTTTGGTCATCAACTTTCTTTACCAGACTGAACCCAAAATGAATGCTGGCTATTTCAAAAATGAAAACTTGCAATCAAAAGACAAAATTGTGCTACTACTTGAGAGAAAATATAAAATAATTTGTTTCAGGGTCTGAATACAAGGTCTGGATTTATGGATGGAAATGGGTCTCTGGTAAGAGATTATATCAGTATTATAAGGATTTTGGTCATTGACTGCTCTTAGTAACAGAAAAAGGTTATAGTCACTGTATGGCACTGCTATTAATAGCAACCAAGTCATGTTGAGAATAACAGGAAATAAATTATGTGATACTTAATATTGTAAGTTGCTTGGAAAAGAGGATTGACGATGCATTTACATGATCACAATATAGATTAGATATTTTGCCACGTCTTGATAACGAAATTCAAAACTTTAAGTCTAACTTACCTAAGAGACCTGCAAATGCAGAGAAGAGGGGGTACCATCACACTAAGACACTGGAAAAGCAGCAGTGAGGATCCCAAGAGAGTGCTCAGACTTTAGTCAAAGCACTGACCCCTGGCTAAATACAAGATTTGTGCTAGGTCAAAAATTCTTCAAGCTTTACTTCCCTGATTGGTAAAATGTGAGCAATAAATTCTTACTCACACAAGTGTCTTGAGAATTAGATGTGATTCAATTCATAAAAGTACTTTGTAAAATGTAAAGAGTCTGTATATAGTTGTAACTTATTATTATAGTTTTATTCATATTAGTTTTATTCTTTTTATGCTGTAGATCTCAGCTAGAGTCAATGAATAATTGGTGATTATATAAATATAAAGTAAATATTTTCCCCAAAATAAGAAAGTAAAAAATAATCAAAACACAAATAATTGGAAAAAGAACCATTTTAAATCAGTCTGAGGACAAGCAACTAGTTTTATATAGCAGAAGATAATGAAAAATAGTAGGAAATAACATTACGCTGTTTGAAAATAACTTGCCTCATCATTGAGGGATATGTGTTTGTGTGGAGTTACCATACCGTAGACTGTAAACAATATTTTATAGGCATTTTTGTGAATAAATGATAGGATGCTAGAGTGTGAACTGGGTTAAGAGTTTGAAGAACTAAATTTTTCATTTATTTTCTGGGTTAATTTGAATAATATTTCATCATTTGTTATCAGAAATGACAGGAAAGTACTTTTTTTGGTTGTTGCTAACAGCGACTTTGAAGTGAAAGTAATTCTAGTTTACTTAATTTTGGTTTTAAGGGCCCCGTGTCAGGTAGTGGTCCCCTGAAAAGAATGCTCATTACATGTAAAGCTTTTTATTGGTTGGTACATAAAAGTTTAAGTGTCTGTTAGCCTCGCCAGATCCCTTTATCACCCTGCAGGGCACATGAGGAAAGAGCATCATTACACACAGACTCAGCAGAAGGCAACATGACTGGGAAAGGTGCCTGCATTTCAGGTGACTTTCAGATAAATATTCTGGTCCAATGAATTGTAGACTTCAAGCTTGTTTTCCAGTAGTAGATGGTAAATGTGCATAGAATTGTGTTCTTCTTTCTGTTGATAAAGATGCTGGCCAATAAGGTGAATATCAAGAGTGGCTGGGCCTTGGCTGGTTTGGCTCAGCGGATAGAGCATCAGCCTGCAGACTGAAAGGTCCCGGGTTCGATTCCAGTCAAAGGCATATGCCCAGGTTGCAGGCTCCATGCCTAGTAGGGGGCATGCAGGAGGCAGCCAATCAATGGTTCTCTGTCATCATTGTTGTTTCTATCTCTCCCTCTTTCTTCCTCCCTGAAATCAATAAAAATAAATATTTTTTTAAAAAAGAGTGGCTGGGATTGAGCCCATGGAAATGGAATTAGGAGAAACTACCAGTGTTAGTGGCATCCAAACCTCTAACCTCAGATTCTTTTGTGCTTTACTCGAGCTAACCACTCACAAATATTCTGATAGACAACATTTTAGAATGAAGAACTTTAGTGTTATAAATGAGTATGGACAACTTAGCACACCAGGATTTACAAAAATGAACTGTATCATCATGTTGTTCAACTAATTTTACTTACTTTCATAACCTATAAAATAAGAATTTTCTTATATGTCCTTACTTTCCCAGAGAGCTTTTTTGAGAATCAAAAGTAAGGAGATCAAAGTACACTTTGAGCTACAGAAATGTATGATCCCATCTTATTAATAAAATGGGATTATTAAAGGTGTCATTGAAATAAAACTCATTTTTAGAAGCAGTTTCATAACATTCCAGAATCTTAAAGTTTGATCTAGGTTATCTAGGTTGAATGTAAAATGTTACATCAGCTACCATTATAGATTAATTTTGGAATACACAAGTCTCTGTGTGGGATGGGAGAGGGAGAGAGGGAGAGAGGGAGAGGGAGAGGGAGAGAGAGAGAGCAAGAGAGAGAGAGATTAAAAGAAGAGAGCAAGAGGCAAAGGATGAAAATTGAGAAAATAAAGGGAAATCTCTGTTAACTCTTACTGAAGGGCCTGACTTGCATACTTGCATTCAGGATAATGACTCATTCTGATGGGTTGGATTTGCTTGTGGTAAAATGTGGCCGAAGTTCAGTGAGTGATTTTATATATAGAATTTTATATAAATACAGGGTGGAGTGAAAGTAGGTTTACAATTGTGAGTATGTAAAACAGAGTTTATTATTATGTTACTATTTATTAATTATTGTATTGTTTTCCATACAATCCATCGTAAAACCCCCATATAAACTCACACCATAATATACATCAAAACTGAAAGCGTTTATGAGTTCTACTGACTAACTTTTCTTAAACATATACTAGCAATTTGTTAATAGCTTTGGTAAAATCTGAGAACATGCTATTGCATTGCACTTTTTCCTTCATTGCCTAATTTTAAGATTTTAATACCATCATTATTGTGAAAACAAAAACCTTTCTCAACCCTGATATTAAGTCAAGCACAATACAAGAATGGTTTCTGAAAAGTCAATTTCCCAACTATAATAATCCACACAAAAAATGAGTATTTTTGGTTTAAAACATATTTTTCTTAGCACTGCACTGATAACCACTGAAACACAAAGGTGATCCAAAAATTCTTCTAAAAATTTATGGGTTTTGCTAGGCTTTATCCTTGAAGCCAGAATTTCTTTAATTACTTTGAAGAACTTGTAAAGAATCTTTCAAGCAGAGGGTGGTGTCAGGAGTCCCCTAAATTCCCATCTGTATTGAGGGTGAGTACAGAAGTAGAGTGAATGAGGATAAACCAATCTAGGGGCTTCAGATGGAAAGAGCAGATCTTTCCTCTGAAAGCCACACTAAAGAGCTTTGGGCACCTGGTTACATCGATCCTGCCTCTGTTGGGTGTCCCTTTCCCTAATTCCCTAAGTTAGGCATGATGTGAAGATGGTACCCAGAGTTCCCAGCTCCTGCAGGGGACATCATAATGTATTTCCATAGTGGTCAACGAGTAACAACAGTACAAGAAGTACATGTAGAACAAGTAGGCTAGTTTTGACTGAAGAACATTCTTAGAGAAATGTGCTTCCAGCAAGGGACCGAAGCTCCACCCACTGCAGAGAAAGCTCTTTCATCTCTAGAAGAAATGTGAGTCCTTGTCATCACAACAATCGCTATCATCATCTTCATAACGAACTCTTACTGGGCATGTGGAACATTCCAGACACTTTTCTGAATACTCTACATACACATTCATTTAATTGTCACAATGTTCCTATGAGGTACAAAATATTTTTATCTCCATATCACAGAAGGGAAAACTGAGAGGCAAAAAAAAAAAAAAAAAAGAAAAAAAAAAGAAACTAACACACAAAAAGTTTCATAGATAGTAATTAGCACATTCAAAATTCAAGGATATGCCATCTGACGCAAGAGTTCATCTCTTAATAAGTAAACTCTCTTGCCTACCGACAGTGGTTAAATTATTAGGTCTGCCATTCATTAGTTTGGGACTCTGGTCAAGGAAGAGACATACTAAGTCTCAGTTTCCCCATTAACAAAATTAACTAAATAATAGTAATTGTTTCACAAAGATGGGGGAAATTTTAAACAAAAAGATGGAGCACATGTTTCACGTAATGTTTAAAAGTGAAAATTAACCTTAAGATACCAAAACAGCGCTTCACTAATCTGTGTGTGCGTCTGTGTGTGTAAGCGTGTATGTGAATGTGACAAGAAGATTTAATCAAAGTGATGTTTCCCCAGAGATTAATTTAGGCACTCTGGAAATCTTGTTGATTGATCAGCAGTCAAGGAGATTTTTAATGTCATGCTTAATTCATTTAGCTGATGGGCTAAACAAGGCCAGAGGACATCAGAAGACAGGCAGGTCAGGGGTCCAGATTTGTGGTGCCCTTAATTCTGCTTCAGAACATCACAACCTCTCCCCCGCCCCCACTTTTTGGTGTTACTTCTCATTTCTTATTCTCTGAGACACGTTTTTTATTTTCCTTCCATTGTAAGGAAGAAGATGATTTGTCAGAATTGGAATTTGGGAAGCAATGAACATGTCTCTTCTCTACTCCACTCTCCATAAACACACTGGAAGCCCTGAAGGTGAAAAAGATTCCCCCAAGACTGCAGATTTCCTGGCAAGGGCTTGTTAGAATATTATCTTAAAGGATTTTTGAGGCACCCTCCTGCTTTATACAATATACAAGAATCCTTGAAATTTTGCAGTTATACTGTTCTGCAATGTTTGCCTCACCCAATCCATCTGATAAAGACTACAAAGCCAATCACATCTGTTTGACATTGTACTACCATCAAAGCGGGTGAATGGCTCTGGTGCAGGACAATTTTAGGCAGGAATTACTGAATTCACTAGATTGGGGTGAAAGAAGAAGGGCCGAGTATATATTCAAACCTTAGCATTTTCCTTTCAACCTGTCAGTGGCTCAGGGAATGTTAATGTAGTTTGCTTTTCTGATTGCATTCTCATACATCTGGGATTCCTTGATCCTGATATAAGACTGAGCAGTGCAAAAAAAGACTGTCTCACTTTAAAAAGGTATTTGAAAATCATGTAATGGTTCTAATGGTGCATGTTGGAAATACCCACAATATGAGGTTATAAAAGAATAAATTAATTTCTTCAAAAAATTTCCATCAGAATATTTACATTTTCAACTTTGCTTTTCCTTAAATGCCTTCCATTGTCCTTCTCTAGAGGTCTATTCTGTCAACAGCATGTGTGTTTTTTGTTGAATGAATTTTATGGTTCAAGTTTTACTTTCAGATATATCCCCTAATGCCTGATCAGTATTTATTTGCTTCCACAATCAATATGATCTTTAGTAAATGGACTGAGAAGACTATAGAGGTTTTTCTTTGTTTTGGACTAGTTCATGAATTTAGTTACTTAAGTCTTTTTAGTCTAACTCTAAAATACAAATTTGCTACCAGGACTGTTCTTTATAAAACAACGTTTCTCCAATATTAATGCAACATAAGAAAAAAGCCTGCTGAATCAATGTAAAACTTATGAAATCAAAGAGGCACTATCCAGCGACTTTTTAGAAATAAGTTTTCTTACTCATGACTGATCTGTGAATTCCTTATGTCTCTATCGTAGGATCAGGGCTGCCTGCCTCCAAATACCCGTGCTCTGCGCTTTCAAACTTCCTTACTACACTGTTAAATACATCTTCTATTCAGAGCCTCCAGTTGTTGCACGCATAATGATAACAGTTACTAGTTACTGTCTTCCTATTGTGATCCAGAAACTATGTCAAATGGATTGAACTGTATCTTTCCAAATTCATAAATTTAAGTCCTATCCCTTGGTGTGAATGTATTTGGACCTTGGGCCTTTAAAAATGTAGTTAAGGTTAAATGAGGCCATAGGGGTGGGCTTTAATCCAATAGAGAGGGTGGAAATGAAGAACATCTGTAATACTGTAAATAATAAAGGAAGGAGGAGAAGGAGAAGGAGGAGGAGGAGAAGGAGGAGGAGGAGGAGGAGGATGAGGAAAAGGAGGAGGAGGAAGAGGAGGAGGAGGAGGAGGAGGAGGAGGAGGAGGAGGAGGAGCAAAAGGAGGAGGAGGAGGAGGAGGAGGAGGAGGAGGAGGAGGAGGAGCAAGAGGAGGAGGACGAGGAGGAAAAGGAGGAGGAAGAGGAGGAGCAAGAGGAGGAGGACGAGGAGGAAAAGGAGGAGGAAGAGGAGGAGCAAGAGGAGGAGGTGGAGCAAGAGGAGGAGGAGGAGGAGGAATAAGAGACATCAGAGATGCCTACTTACAAAGAAAGGTTATGTGAGGAAACAATGAGAAGGTGGCTGTCTGCAAGCCAGGAAGTGAGGTCTCACCAGACACCACCAACATTACCAGCACTTTGATCTTGGATTTCCATCTCTAAGAAATGTGAGGGGGAAAAAATCTACTGTTTAAGCCTCCTAGTCTATGGTATTTTGTTATGGCAGCCCTAGTAGATTAATATACTATGTCAATAACTTTAGATGCATTATTTCTTTTGATTTTTACAAAGATACCAAATAAGGTGTGATTACTACCAGCTTCTTGTAAATGAGGCTTCGCGTTGTAAGTGTTCCATTTTCACACAACTAAAAGGAAATTCTTATACTACTCTCCACAGCTGCACAAGACAAGACTAAGGAAAGGATGTCCTTAGATATTCATTAATTGCAATTGACCAAGATGACCTTGATACTCCCCTCAGACTGATTAATCTTTAGAAAGAATTCTTCTTGACAATAGGCCACTGGCTTCCTTTTTCTAGAACATTTACTATAAAAGGATTACAATTGCCCTGGGTGGTGTGGCTCAATTGGCTGGAGCATCATCCCATACACCAAAAGGTCTCGAATTCTATTCCGGTCAGGGCACATAGCCAGGTTGCAGGTTTGATTCTCAGGAGGCAACCAATCAATGTCTGTCTGTCTGTCTGTCTGTCTGTCTGTCTCTCTCTCTCTCTCTCTCTCTCTCTCTCTCTCTCTCTCTCCTTTCCTCACTCTAAAATCAAATTTTCAAAAAGCTTACAGCTGTATATACCAGGTATTTTCTCTTTGAAATGTATGTAAATCTCCAAGCTTCTTTCCTATTTTACAAATGAGGAAATGTGTTTTTCAAGAACCTGAAAACCATCTTATTGGAATGTAAACCTTGAAAGAAATAATGCTTCTGTGTCCACTGGAGGGCAGGAGACTAAGATGGATGAGCACCTATGAGCTAATTCAGATGACCTAATCATAGATAAAAACAATTATAAACTCAGGAATGATTCAATATGCTCTCCACATCTTGGTCATTGACATTCCCTCTTCTTTCTGTCATCCAGAGCCTTTCACTAGCTCACCCCAGCACTTAAAGATACTCCCAACATTTGTTTCAGCAGAGTTCAGTTCAGCCTTCCTCCCCTATTACAATGGTCTTTAAAAATAAAGTCTTTTCTTGTTTAGCTTTGGTAAGTGCAATTTTTTGCTTTGAAAGTCTTTAAAGGCACCCAGAAACTAAATATCTAGGATAGAAAGTCAGCAAAAATTACTTTTTAAAAATATATGACAAGTAAAGTGACACAATAGAAAGAACCTGAGGTACAGAAACCTTGGGATTTGTGTTCAGAAGCTGTCAGAACTAATCATCCTATTATCTGGGTCACTGAAAAGTAAAGCAGGAAGCACTCAGTTTTCAAAATATGTGTCTTAGTTTGAGTTCCCAAAAGGTGTACCCTAAGGCAAGGGTTCAAGTGCAAGGAGCTTGCCTAGGGTATGAAAGAAACACCAGTGGTGAAGTGAGACTGGAAGAAAAGGCAGCCAATAAAGATTACCTTTTGATGCCAGATACTATTGGAGGTGAATGGAGATTATTCTTTCATGGGAAATTTCAGAAGTTAGTGTAAAACACAGCACACAAAATGTGAGGGACCTGGAGTACTTGTGCACCAGGTCTTGTTAGAAACTCTTTGAGGGTCAAGGGTGTTAATTCTCAGCACTTCTTAACTGCCAACTAAGCAGGCAAAGCCCTCTGCAGGGGGAGTTTGTAGGGGAGCATTAAAATCCTCAGAAAAGGGATGCAAGTACTGGCCCCTGAAAACGCTTGTACTAAAATTGCAAGGGTGATAGGATATGGTTGGGACACCTACAGAGTCAAGTGTAATGTGTTAATCAATCCTATGTTTAGAAAAGGATTAAGCGGTCAAAACTTTTTAAAGAAAAAATATGATCGGTCAAACATAAACATAATTTCTTGACTTTATAACTTCTCAAATATTTTAGGATATGAACACAAATGTATATTTCATAGCTTTAAGATGAGAATATTTTATTTAAATTTCTAAACTGTGTTGGCTAATAAATTTTGTAGGATTAGTGTTCCTCTTTACACACTTTGAGAATCACTGATATTATCCATGTGCCAGATGTTACAAATAAGAACAATTCTATCTTTATTGGTTCTATCTAAAAGAATAGCAATGTCAACTGGGGAGACTCATGTATCTGCCAATGCTTTGAGGCAGTAAGAGTCCAGAACACGTGACAGAAGTTTCTAGTTCTCTATAACTGTTGATACCTCCTGAGACTTTTTTTTTATATAAATATATTTTATTGATTTTTTACAGAGAGGAAGGGAGGGAAATAGAGAGTTAGAAACATCGATGAGAGGAAAACATCGATCAGCTGCCTCCTGCATACCTCCCACTGGGGATGTGCCCGCAACCAAGGTACATGCCCTTGACCGGAATCGAACCTGGGACCTTTCAGTCCGCAGGCCGATGCTCTATCCACTGAGCCAAACTGGCTAGGGCCCTCCTGAGTCTTAATTCTATCTATTCTCCTCATAGCCTTCAGTTCAGTGCCTCTGTTTTCTGAAATCTGACTTTGAGGTATCAAAATATAATTTCAAAGCTGTTGAATCCCAACAACTTTCTTCTTACAATACAGTTTAAAAATATTATCATATATAACTTATTTTAAAAACAAGTTATAGTAAACATCCTGTAATATACTAGTATTTTAATATTAGTAACATATTGGTATATTAAGACCACTACATTGGTACTATATTAGTGTTATTATGAAAATTCTACCA
This sequence comes from Myotis nattereri, assembly GCF_964212035.1. NCBI lineage: Eukaryota > Metazoa > Chordata > Mammalia > Chiroptera > Vespertilionidae > Myotis > Myotis nattereri. Next base: position 26,448,180 of record NC_138084.1, read on the forward strand.
CATGTCAAAAGAAAATCTGTCATTCTATTTCCATCCAGTATAGATTAAGCATTCAGCATGACAGATTTCATATTTATCAGGTGAGTAAACAGAAGCCTTGAAGGACTAGCATAATCTAAGAAAAATCCAATGAGGCAGATTCAGAGCCCAGATTTAGTCACATTTCATATTCTGACTTTCTGACCCTAAGTATGGTGCTAGGACACACAATCTTCTTATCATTCAAAATCCTTCAAGTAATGCTTTGGCTTATTTTGGTTGAAGTGATAGTCTGGCTGGTGGCCCCATATCTTTTCCATGGTTTAACTTACAAAAACGTTGCAACACAAAGAAGAGACTGCAATGAAAGGAAAACTAAATATTCTCAATATGCAACTGGCCATTATAATAAAATGTGTTCTATACCCATTTTATTTTAAACTTTATTTAATATGCTGAGGAACAAACAGCATTGATTTAATATCTCTGGGAAAACACATGTCAAAAACAGAGAGAGATGGTTTGGACATTTCGTCATAGGATTCCCTTTGGTTGAATCCCCTTGAAATGTCCCCTGCATCAACACTGTGACTACTCGACAAAGAGGAGTTGAACTTACACAAAAATAAAAGTATAGTCATCAGATGATATCTAAGTCATTCCAGAAGTACTTAGGGGAGATACGATGCAAGAACCTGTGTACCACATTATCATATTGGTGGAGGAGTCATGAAACAAGTTATAATAATAACTTTAATAAAAACACTGGAGCATACTTAAGACCTCTACTGTTCATAAAATACTTTGATTATTTATGATCACCTTTAATTTCAAGTCATTTCTGTTACCCTTGGAAGACAGCTGATGATTATTTTGATACTGTTCACACATCTTTGAACTCAATTATCTCAAAGCATTTTTGGATATACAGGAAGTAAACTCCAAATAAATGTTTACTCCTATCTGCTAGGTCACTAACATGTTACCTTGTATTACATAATGCTTCTGATTGGCTGTGCAAACTACTTGATTTTGAATGTTGGAAAATTCTAGAACTTACAATAACCATACTTGTATATGGTGTTATCTCTTATTTGATAAAATTGGTGCCAAGAAACTGTAACTTTCTTTGTCAAGAGCAGGCATTCTTCAAAGTGTCAGAATTAAAACTCAAGTTCCATTCCATATTTTCAATTATAATATTAAATACAGCCATGCAATTGATAACATTTATAATGCAAAATTCACATTTTATAAACCTTGGGTTATCTGACATTCTTTAGAATTATTACATAATCACATTTCTGAAATTAGTCTACTTGCATTGGCTTGAACTTGAATGAGATTTTATACTACGTTGGTTTTCACCATTGTGAGAATTCCATGAATTGAGGATCTTCATTCCTCATCTGCTGCTTTGTTGAGAAGCCACTGTCATACATCTCAATTGCCAACTTTAAGTTCAAAAGAAAAAAAAATTTTGAAGAGTTACATGTATTTATTTTGGTGGAGATTCTGTTTTTGGTAATAGCTGAAATATAGGCAATATGTGAAATGACTTCAATATAAGAGTATATACTGAGACATTATAACAAAATATATGACACTTAAAAAGGCCCATAAATGTGTTTAGCCATAATATTTTATTAAAAAAATAATCTGCCCACAGAAGCCCACACCAAAAAGAATATAATAATGTGGCTCCTTTAACTTATAGAAAGCATAGAAGAGTTTCCTTTTTCTTTCTTCCCTTCATTTCCCTTCCCCCTCTCCTCCTTTAGCCCCCAACCACTTATGCATCAAAGCATGTGAAGAGAACTAATTGCATTTATTCAAAATGTTTAAAAACTTTGGATCCAGGTAACTAAATCCTGAAAGAGAATAACCCTTTTTTCAGATTGAATTGGCTGCATCCTTAGAACAAAGTAAAGGTAAAAATTTCACCATTGGTTTAGCCAGTTGCTCAGTGGTTAGAGCATCAGCCTGCCGACTGAAGGGTTCCGGGTTTGATTCCCTTCAAGGGCACATGCCCAGGTTGCAGGCTCAATCCCTAGTAGGGGGAATGCAGGAGGCAGCCAATCAATGATTCTCTATCCCCTCTGAATTCAATAAAAAAAATAAAAATAAAAATAAAAATTCCACCATTGAATTAATGAAACAAACGTAAGGTTTCTGAAGTACAGAAATGAGAATGAAAGGGACTAAAAGTAGATAAAATATATCACCTCAAGGACAAGATATTAAAGAGCAAAATTTATTTTTTCCTGTTTTTTTAAGACATGTTTTTATTGATTTCAGAGAGGAAGGGAGAGAAAGCGAGAGATAGAAACATCAATAATTGATTATCTGCCTTCTGCAAGCCCCACACTGGCGATCAAGCCTGCAACCTTGGCATGTGCCCTGACTGGGATTTGAGCCATAACATCCTGGTTCATGGGTCGACACTCAAGCACTAAGCCACACCAGCCAGGCAAGAGTGGAATTTCTTTATGAAGTCAAGAGTTTTACTGGAGTTATTGTGTTGTCTTAAAAATATGATGGCTTAACATACATATAAGATCTTTTTTGAATTATTTTATTTCCACTATAGGAAAAATTACACCTGTTTTAGTACCTTGGCTACATTATAAAGTCTAATTATTTAAATCCTTCTGGATGGAGGAAAGACAAATTCTTAACAACTCTAACTGGGTCATTAACATGCTTTCATATACTAAGGACTAAGCATGATTTAGAAGATGAAGCATAGTGTTTGTTATCAAGAAAATGTGTTATACTTTCAGCTCTATTGCTTACTGTTTTAAAGTCCTTAAAGCTAACATATCACTTTTGCTATAAGGAAAGCTTTACATATATGCATAGATGTATATGTTCACATATGTATCTAGATAAAAATACATTTATTTTTCTTGTGCAAGGAGCTAGGTTAGTTATCTGTAAAATGGGGATAGAAGAGACTTACCCAATAATAGTGTTGTTATAAAACAGGATTAGCAGACTTTTGACCACATCACAAGTTATCATTTCAGCATCTGATTTGAGCCTACCTCCCCAAATTCCAAAGATGTATTTCCCTCTTTGCCCATACCTTCTTGGCCACTTAAAATAGAAGTTCTCTCAAGTATGTTTTAAGCATATAAATAGATTAAATAGGGTTAACCAACTTAAAGTAGAGAGAGAAATAAATAAGAGAAATAACATGTGTATTCTCTATCTCATTAGATTTTTTCCCAAGTGTCAAACTCACGGCTAATTATTGTTCACATTCATATGTAGAACAGATCTATTTTATAGATAAAGAAACAAAAAAATTATCTAGATTAATGTCAATTGTCCAAGGTCTGCAACTAGCAAGTGACAGAAGCAGTTCTGACACTGGAGTTCCTGAAGCCAAATCCTTTGTCATATCCACTGTAACAGCTGATTCTCAGCATGATATTTCTCTTTTGTGGCAGATTTTCTCATTAGTGGTAAGTGTCAGCCCTGGTCTCTAAGGCTTCTCATCATTTGCATTTAATACATCAGGGAATTCATGTTATGCACCAAATAATTCTCTGTGTGTGATTCTATTGGCAACATGAGACTCTGTGGCAAGCCATACACTGATGCTTGCGCATACCTTATGCACTGGAAATTGCAATGGACAAGTTGATTGCAAAGAGGTGCTGGACTATAATGAGCCTCACTATGTAAAAATGCCTTTCTTGGGAATAGAAAGTTATTCATAAAGAACAAGAGCTCGGTGACTTTACCTTGTCCTGTCAAATACTCAGAGAGCTGATTACAATTGACATAGAATGAATAAAAGTAATTAAAACAGCTAACGATAAGTATCAGGTCATTTTCTCCTTTAAAATGTGAATATATCAGTTTTACAGAAAGGGCAACTTTTTGCCTCTATCACTGAAAAAAACAAGTATGCTAGAATTATCTCGTTCAACTCTAAGTATTCTTGCTTTCACCACAGTATGAATGCGTTCCCCTCATGAGCTTCTCCATTACTGTCTATTTAGATCTTGTCCATCTTCAAAAACCAATTGTGCTCATTCCCAATTGACTTTAGACTTCATCAAACACAAACAATATAGATTATAAGACCTAAAAGATTAAACTGTGTTACACTGCTGATAGTCAGTTTTATTTACCTCAGACCCATCAATTGTGCATTTCAACAAATAATTTGTGCTACCTACAGCCTCAAAGGACTTTGCCAGATAATTTAGGAGAAGCCTCATGATTAACACATTCTCCCTCTTCCCAAAAGAGTTTTGGTATTTTTGCAAAGTCAAGTATGTTTTTCTCTTTTCTGTTCCCGTGGCAGAAAAGTGTGAGTAGTATTTGAACAAACTTTAAGAGCAGCAACTGTCCCCAATTCCTAACACAGTTTTTAGCATATATCTAGAGCTCAATGGTTCTTTATTGACTTAATCAATAAATCAACTAATCATTCAATTAATACATGAGGATAAAAGTTACATTTTATTTGTAATTCAATCCTTGTTGCTAAAAGCAGTTTTGGTTTAATTTAGTTCAATTTAATGTAATGTATATAATGTGATGATCATCGCAGATATGCTGCGCAACTATTTTAAAACCAAGGCAAAGTTCAATAAATGAAAGCAATTAGATGAGTAAGCAAGTTTCTCCTTCTGTCAGGCTAAAGTACAATAAATTTTACTTTGGCAACTATATAAAATAGTTCATGGTCAGTAAGTGCTTTTCCCTCCACTTAACCATTCAACATTATGAATAAGATATGAAATAACTCCTGTGTTATCCATATTATTTGCAAATTTAACAGCAATGAATGTTGAAGAAGTGGATGCCATCCATGTCTATCTGAAACACAAAACCTTCCATTAACTGTCAACCAATGACAGTCATCTTGCATGTAAAAAGTTGGGAGAAGGTTACAATCAGGGGTGTCTTAAGTTCTATTGGAATGTAGTTTTATTATAACTGTGCTCTTTACAATTTGATGAGAAAGAATGTTTCCAGTCTGACAAAGAAGTTTCTTTAAACTGATAGAAAAGTTTGAGAGCTGGGAGAATGGGACATAAGAAAGAGTAAAGAGTGTTTCAAAAGCACTCATATTGCCAATGTTATCACTGATAAGGGTTTAATCTACAACATTTACAGGGAACTCATACAACTTAATAAAAGGAAGATAAACAACCCAATCAAAAAATGGGCAACAGACCTAAATAGATACTTTTCGAAAGAAGCCAGAAAGGCCAAGAGACATATGAAAACATGCTCAAAGTCACTAATCATCTGAGAGATGCAAATCAAAACAACAATGTGGTACCATCTCACACCTGTCAGAATGGCTATCATCAACAAATCAACAAATGACTTGCTGGCGAGGATGTGGAGAAAAAGGAACCCTCGTGCACTGCTGGTGGGAATGCAGACTGGGGCAGCCACTGTGGAAAACAGTATGGAGTTTCCTCAAAAAACTAAAAATGGAACTCCCATTTGACCCAGTGAGCCCACTTCTAGGAATATATCCCAAGAAACTAGGAACACCAATCAGGATATATGCACCCCTATGTTCATAGCAGCACAATTCACCATAGCTAAGATTTGGAAACAGCCTAAGTGCCCATCAGCAGATGAATGGATTAAAAAATGGTGGTACATCTACACAATGGAATACTACGCTGCATTAAAAAAAGAGTTCTTACCATTTGCAACAGCATGGATGGAACTGGAGAGCATTATGCTAAGTGAAATAAGCCAGTCACAGAAAGATAAATATCACATGATCTCACTCATTCATGGAATATAATGAACAACATAAACTGATGAACAAAAACAGATCCAGAGACAGAGAATCATCAATCAGAACATCAAACCTCAGAGGGAAGGTAGGGGAGGGTGGGCATAAGGGGGAGAGATCAACCAAAGGACTTGTATGCATGCATATAAGCATAACTAATGGACACAGACAAGAGGGGGGTGAGGGTATGAGTGGGGGGGATGGGGAGCTAAGGACACATATGTAATACCTTAATAAAGAAATTAAAAGTAAAAAAAAAAACACTTATAGAAAAAAGTTCTATAATTTGAAGCTGTGTTATTAAGTCTGTCTGTGATCTTGGGTGAGTAATTAACTTCTTTGATTTTCATTACCCTTATCACATAAAGTATAGGGACGAGGTAGATAATTCTCAATGTCCCTTGAAGTTTTAAGATTTTATGATTCTCTGATCCATTTCCTGAATTACAACTAACAGCAGGGACAAGCTCCTACTTTTAAGGTTAAACTAAGCAATTTAAATTTAACACATTTTAAAAGTTATGAGGGTTTTATTTTTAATAAAGATCACTGGTAATTTTTATATCAGAGAGTCATAAAGAGGCCTTGTTGTAATGGTGCTATTTCCTTTAAAAATAATAAACTTATTGGTAAAACTCACCTTTGATCGCAAAGCAAAATATTTATATAACTAATCATCCATCTGATATTTAAGATTGTTCTTACTATGCCTCTTGAACTCTCAAATATTCTTGTCTTTGAGACAGGCCTCCTGAGACCTCAGTTCACTGTTCAGTTCAAACCTTCTGAACCAACCTTCACATCTTCATCTATGAACAAAAGAGGAAGGAATTCACAAAGATGTAGAGAATGCTAGCTGCTTCTGAGCACATACAACCATTGCCCCCCCCCCAAAAAAAAAAAATTATCATCCAGCTCTGAAATCATATATTCCAAAGCAATAGGTTAAAGGTCTTGTATTTATTACTCTGAGAAATAGAAAGATGAAGTCACTGGTTTGCTCTAGGTGGTGGTTTTCAAATAAGTCTGCAAATGCTCCCTCCCCTTGAATCTAACTGGCCTTTGTGACTCACATGTAACTAACAGGCGGCACTAGAAGCCTGGGTGTCTTCGAGTCCGGAAAAGAAAAGGCCATGCAATTCACTGTATTCTCTCGGGCCACTTGCTCTTGGGCAATTTCTCTCAAAATCCAGCCATCATGCTTGAGAATCCCGGGGCACATTATGAGGCAATGCATGGGTATCCAATTCACAGCTCCAGGTGAACTCAGCCTTCTGGCCACTCACGCCATCTGCCAAAGGTGAGTGGAGAAGCTTCTTGCTGATTGCTGGCCCCAGACATCAAGTCATCTGAAGCCTTTGATTTGAGTCTTCCCCAGAAATCACGCAGCAAAACCAAGCACTGTCTAAATTCCTGTCACAGAGTAGGTAAGCACAGTGAAATGGTTGTTTCATGCCACTAAACTTGGAGCATTCTATCACACATAACAGAAAAAGCACCAAATCCTAACTTCTCCACTCCGGACCACCATTACACATCCTGCCTGGGCTTCACATCTCATCTCAGTGACTATCTCTTCCAAGGCCTCTGTGGAGGTCTGGGCATGCCTCCTGGGAGCGCTCCTCCAGACTTCCCTTCCTAAGCTCCTCACATCATTTGGCCTTCATGATCCTTTCATACACTGAAATCTTATTAAATATTGTGGAATTCTATGCCAAACTATAAAATCTGAATATTATAAGCACAGTAGGGAAGTTTAAGTTCTTTCTCTTTTCTCTGTATATATAGCCTCATACTCAGAAAACATGATGAATGTCAACTTTTTTAGAGAAAGGCACCTTTAATAAAAATAACATAGTTTAATAAGCAATGAAAAATAAATTAATATTTTTTGTTTGTAGAACAGGGCATTCAAAGGCATTGTGCCTTACAACCTTCCCAAATGTTGAATAAGGAACGTTGGTATATTTTGGTCAGATTGATGTACTGAACTCATTTCCAATCCTCTTTTAAGATGGGACTTGCTAAAAAATATTAGTCGTGTATCTTAACAGCAAAACTTAGAAAAGACAAAACCAAAACAAAGAAGGCGACATAAGTGCCACTATGTGACACGTGATTCATAAATCATTTAATTTTTACAAAAATCTTCCCCAAATACTATTATTATTGTTATTTCTTTAATCAAGAATTCTTATATGTGGAATCTATAGAAAAAGAAATAAATGCAAACAAACAAAATAGAAACAGACTCATAGATACAGAGAACAGAGTGATGGTTGCCAGAAGGGAGGAAGATGGGGAAATGGGTGAAAAAGGTGAAGGGATTAAGAAGTACAAGTTGGGCCCTAACAGGTTTGGCTCAGTGGATAGAGCATCAGCCTGTGGACTGAAGGGTCCCAGGTTCGATTCTGGTCAAGGGCATGTACCTTGGTTGCGGGCACATCCCCATTGGGGGGTGTGCAGGAGGCGGCTGATTGATGTTTCTCTCTCATTGATGTTTCTAACTCTCTATCCCTCTCACTTCCTCTCTGTAAAAAATCAATAAAATATATTAAAAAAAAATAAGTACAAGTTGGTATTATAAAATAGTCCAGCATACAAAATATTGATGATATTGTAATAACCATGTATGGTGCCAGGTGGGCATTGAAAATATCAGGGGAAACACTTTGTAAAGTATGTGATTGTCTAACCGCTATGCTGTACATCTAGGACTAATACAAAATAATACTGAATATCAACTGAGTGCAATTAAATTAAATTTTAAAAAAAGAAATCTTAAACTCACAGATGCAAAAATGTCTTTCCCATGTTTATCTAACAGAAAATAGGGAATCCTTAAGTCAAACCCTTAACTTTCTAATTCCAATTGGATCACGCATTATTGACTAAGATGGTTTGTACGGGGTCATAAGGTACAATATAATCTCCGTGTTCTTGGCTGAGACAAGATAAATGCAATTGTGAAGTATTACACATTTACTGAGAGCTTTATTGTTTCATGCCCTGTACTAAAGCATTCTTATCCTATCGCAATCTTATATATGAGGAAACTGAGACTTTGAAAACTAAAGTGACTTCACAAAAATCCTAGAGCAGGTAGGTTGGGAAAATAAAATTCAAACCCAGGTAGTCATTCTGTAGAGCAAAAGTTGTAGTGCTCTGCTATACTGGACCCTGGTCCTAAAAATGAAAAGAAAAAGAATGAGCTTCCAGGTTTGTTAATAATTTCAGGAAATTATTTCAGTACAGATATACTCCATTGATAAAAATCATGCTCTTCAAAAAGATATATGCTAAGCATGTCTCACACAATTGCCTTTCTTATCTGTTTAATTGGTTCTATTAACATAATTAACATTCACTTTGCCAACTGCCAGATGCAAAAGGTACTAGTTTAGTATATAAGGATTTTCAGGTCTCATGGCTTTTCTTCTCTCTTCCTCTAACAGGGAAATCTAATTATATTCTGCTGCACCTGTCACAAGCCCACTGCTGCAATGTTGTGGCATCTAAAATAATGCATTATAAATTTTTCTATTATGCTAGAGGATTAAGAGTAGTCAAATGTAATTAATTATGACAGGTTTGAATTAAAGGATTTATTCTGGTATTTTTAGTACAGTCTCTAATACAGTAATTCTTATTCTTTTGCAATTTCTGATTTTTCACTTAAGAACTCTGAGCAAGGTTTTTTGCATGTTTCTCATACATGAAACAATGTTACAATATTAAACATAATTTTTGAAATGCAGGCATATCCTCACCTAAGAACTCCTGCCATCCTGTCACACTTCCTTTGTACCCTACCCCTCCCCCTGCTACTTTAGGTCCCTGCTCTGACACCTGGACAGTTCTAACAACCTCCCTGCTCCCCTGACCTTCTCCTATCACCTTGCTGCTGCCCTGCTTCCTCTCAACTCTGCCCACAACACACGCTCATCATGAGATGTTGTTTTTAAGAATCACCCAGTATTTAAGCCCCTCACTAATATAAAAAAAGGCATATGTTGACACAGTTTCATTCTGTTCTTTGATGGATGGCATTGTTCCTTTATTCATTAAAGGGGAAAGAAAAATAAAAGACAAAACAACAAAAGTAAAATATTCAAACTCCATCTTCTTTGTGATCATTTTAGCAAGGAACTTAGCAACATTCCTGCTGAGGTTAATTAATTCTAAACAGACCCCAGTGCACCACAACGGGCTGCAAAAAAAATAATCAAACAAACAGACAAAAACCTGCAAAGAGAAGTCCCTTTGTTTGCCTTTGCGGAAATGCCTTCCCAGTTTGTGTGAGCAGAAACAGGCTCCTCCTTTTGCCATGCACTGTTCCATGCAAAGAACAATTAATCTCACGGAATGGTGGCTTCTGAGTGCTGGAATGAACATCTGTAAAACAGGCTGAGAGGATTCTAGGTGCTAGTCTCATGGCTGAGATGTGTTAGAAAGACCCAGAATGGCATGAGGCCACATGTTCACTTGGGGGAGAAGAAAAGAGCAATAGGAAGATGACCTGTGGGGTGTAGGTGGCATTGTGGGAAACGCTGCCATAATGAAAGGGGTGAGTGAGCTGAGAAGAAAGGACTGAGCAGAGGCCTGGAGGTAACAGCCCATCTGTGGGGGAAGCATGTCGGGAGGTGGCAGTGCTGAAAACGAACATGGACAGAAAAGAAGTAAATCCTGAAAGGGTTAACTGGAGAACACAAGGCTTGAGTCTTACAAAAATCTAAAAAATGTCCAAGGGGAACTAAGTTTGTTCTGTAAATCTAAGCTTTGCAAAATCATGTCCTCCTTGAGGGAATATCTTACAGGAACTTCTGACCACTACTCTTGCACAGCCCAGATACATGCATCAACAGAAGCCACCTGCAGCTCAGCCCAGATATGTGCTGAAGCCCTCAGGGACTTGGCCTAAACCGGCAGTCAGACATCCCCCGAGGAGTCCCAGATTGGAGAGGGTACAGGCAGGGCCGACGGACACCCCTCCAGTGCATGAATTTTGTGCACAGGGCCTCTAGTTATTTTATATTCTCTAATCACAGTTACGTTACTTGTGAAATAGAAAGTAAGTATACCTAATTTATAGGATCAATACTAGGATTAAATTAGACAAAATTACATATGGGTATTGCATAGCCCTATCATGAGCACATGAAAATTAATGAGAGGGAGAAAGAGAGAAACATTGATGTGAGAGCAAAACATTGATTGGTTGCCTCCTGCACACCCCCTACTGAGGATTGAGCTTGCAAGGTGGATATATGCCCTGACAAGGAATCAAACCAACAACCTTTTGGTGCATGGGATGATGCCCAATCAACTGAGCAACACTGGCCAGGGCAACCATTAATGATTTTTTAAATCATAAACAAGGATGTCACCTGGATAAGATGCCTATAGGATAACTGCCATGGCTGTGTCTTCTAGAAGTACAAAAAATAATTTGTGTGTTAAAAACTGAGAAAATGAAGAAAATTAACATTAAGTATTTTACTTAGTGATGTATCATGTGATAGAGCACATATACTTAGAGGGTCAAACACTGTCTCATAGTAAAAATTAATAACGGTTGCTACCATTTTGAAGCACAAACCATATGATGGGCAATGGCATCTATTATTTCCCAATGATTAAATATGGCATTTTCCCTGTTTTTGTGAGGGTTACCAACGGTTAAAATGGAAGCAATGAATTCAAATAGCTTCACAAAATATAGAGCTAGCGTTTCCTAGTGTCCTTTAGACTGGTGTGAAAATACAGATTGCCTTTTAGTGAGGCAGGCAGTCTGGACCTGTTTTTATATAATTGAAAGTACAACAATAAATGTCAAGAGTTTCATGTATGAAGCATCCCTCCCCTGGTTATGTGGTAGAAAAAAATCTGTGCTAGAGTTGTTTCTGCTCAGAGTTGGAGTGGGGAATGGGCTGAGAAACAGAAGTTGGGAGTCATAGTGTGGGAGGGATTCCCTCCTAGGGTGATAGGTGTGGCTAATTACATGACACCTGACACTGGGCAGACGAGATGAATAGCACGTTACTAGTCCCATACACCCACAGCCCAGGGGATGAGGACACTGCCCACCATGCAGGGTCGCACAGAGGCTGCACTTAGGAACAGAATGATGAGCAGGGTCTGTGGGAGGCAGCCTTTTTACTGTGAAAAGAGTGGTGCTATCGGTGGGGTGTCCCCTGTGTCCTGACTTCTTGCTGGTGGAAGTGGGCTTCTTGGGGAATCCTGAGAACAAGAATTTCCTGATGTCCACAAAAGGATGAGGTATCCTGGAAAGCTTTAGTGATGAGATGACATTAAGGGAGTTTCTCTCCAAGGTTCCATCGCCCTCCTTCTCACCATGGAAAAAGTCGGAGCTAGAATCAAAGCCAGAGTTCCTGCTTCGTGTTAAGGTCCCATCCAGTCCAGCAGCTGGCTAAGTTAGCTTGCGTTCCCAGTTGCAGTTCATTGTGTGTGGGGTCCACATGGCCATGGGCCATGCGCCCTTTAGGGCCACATGGAGGGCTAGTGCAGGTCACAGAACAAGTGAGTGCACGGAAGCAGGAGCAAGCAAAAGGAACACTAGAAGGAGAATTCTCTGTCTTTTGGGATTTTACCTGGGAGCATAACCAATTAAGCCTTCGGGATTTCCCAGGTTTGCAGTGGCTCCACCCCTTTAGCCAATTATCTTTGTTTCCTGATTAGACTGACAGACAAGCACCTTCCCCACTTCACTGGGCATTTATCCATCTCCCCCTTTGTTAGCCCCCTTCCCCCAATGATTTGCAGGGAATGGACGGCAGTGATGGTTCCCTGGGGAGTGTAGAGTTGCAGCTTCCTGGTGAAGTTGCCCAGATGGCCATGCTTATAAAGTCTGGCCTCCCCTTTCCTTTCCTCCTGTCATTAATGCTAATAAACTAGCTAGTTACTACTGTAACAACTTGACCCTTGTTTCCATTCAAGCATGTGGTTGGCTTGTTTGAATAATTCTACAACAGCGGTACTCAATCTGTGGGTCGCGACCCCTTTGGTGGTCGAACGACCCTTTCACAGGGGTCGCCTAAGACCATCCTGCATATCAGATATTTACATTACAATTCATAACAGTAGCAACATTACAGTTATGAAGTAGCAACAAAAATAATTTTATGGTTGGGTCACAACATGAGGAACTGTATTTAAAAGGCCAGAAGGTTGAGAACCACTGTTTACAGGCTTGAAAAGACAGAAACTCACTACTCAGGGATAAGCAGGCACAACTGTGCCTTGTCCCCTGATGAGAAAGGTTGTTTGGCTAGCGAATTTAACCTATCTGTAGAAGCAGACTGGGGAGGAAAATTTGTGGTTAGGCCATTTAAGGTTCTCTTGATTTTACCAGATAGCATGGTATTTGGCCTTAATTTTAGACCTTACACTATTTAGTTTAGAGACCTGGAGTCCAAAGACTTGAGTATTAACCTAAGTTCATATAAGGGGTGAGAATGGCAAAACTTGATATTTGACATCTGACTCCCTGTCCTACTTCTGTAAGAGTTCATTAATTCATATACCACTTGCTTTACAAATTGCTTTCTAAAAGAATTTGTAGTGACATACTATAAAATATGCATGAACAACCAGATTATCCAAATAGAAACACAGTGCTGACATTCCAGAAATTACATGGTATAAAAGACTTTCCCATACATACATGAAACAAGTGCACCCAAGCTCTAGAGACCCTCACTTGCACAGGCTTTTCCTAAGACCTGGGAAAGTGCTCTAAAGAAAATGTGTTTGTATAATTATGTGTTTTTGAAAAATATGCAAAATTATAAAATATTTTAATCGCAATCGGATTATGACTGCTTTCTGTTTCCACTCCAACTTCTCTTTTGCCACATTATTTGTCATTATGAGCTATTTTGAGATCTATCTGAGGGAAAGTCGATTTAGAGATGCATTTAGTTTGGGTTTAGTGAGATATTCTGTACCTGCAGTCATATCTATATATAAGGACATTAGCTGTCCCAGTATAAAGCTGGCTCCTTGGACTTCTACCACTCACAGCGACAAAAATACCTGGCAAAATGACATCAAGGTGAAGGGTCAAAAATTATTTTGCAAGAAGAATATGACGTACAGTGTGTGGCATGTGGGTGGCAGAGTAGAGACAGGGATTGGAATATACTTTGAAATTTTTTTCATGTCTCACATTTCACATTTTTGCATTCATTGTTGGTGGCCCCTCTTCCTGAAATTCCAAACTATCATTCCATAATTCTTCTCCTAGCACCAATATTTTTAGGTGGAATTCCATTCCATCATTTAAATACTTCTTCAAAACTACCTCTGCCCTAAAATTGTTTATAACTGACCCTTTACCTACATTTACCACACCCTCTTTTATAAACCATTGGTATTATTTCCTTTTTAAAAAATAGTACTACTATATACATATATATCAAAAACTATATGTAATTACTTTCACAATATTTTTTTTGTTTACACAGGTTCAGGTCTATGCCGGAAATGCGATAAACTTCAGTAGGTTAAAAATAAAAATGTTTTTCTTTGTCATGTAATAAGAAAGACAATATGTATATGTGAAAAGACTGAAATTTAAAGCTCAAAGCCAGCTTCTGCTGCTGAATAACTGTGACTGAGTTAGGTTGTGTTATTTTTTTTTTTTTAATATATTTTATTGATTTTTTTTTTACAGAGAGGAAGGGAGAGAGATAGAGAGTTAGAAACATCGATGAGAGAGAAACATCGATCAGCTGCCTCCTGCACATCTCCCACTGGGGATGTGCCCGCAACCCAGGTACATGCCCCTGACCGGAATCGAACCTGGGACCCTTCAGTCCGCAGGCCGACGCTCTATCCACTGAGCCAAACCGGTTTCGGCCAGGTTGTGTTATTTAATGATTCCTGCTTTCAGTTTCAACATCTATAAATACAGATTGTACAGCTTAGTTTGCATAATTGTTGGGAGGATTGAAACTAATGTATAAAATGAACCTAATACTGTGCCTAGTATACTACTGAAGAATAGTAAATGCTATCATTACTATTAATAATTCTTACCAGTTTTATCTTAATTAGTTAATGGAATAATTTTTAAAGGCATACCTTTTTAGACATGCTATTTAAAAAAAAATTAAGTACGCCTTAAAGACATCTTTCTAAAATAAAGCAAAAACAAATTAATATAGAAAACCAAAATAACTTAAGCCTATATATCATTTTATAGTATACAAAAATCTCTCACATATATCATTTTAAATTCACTAAGCCTCAAAACCAACTTCTTAAAAACATATCAGTAAAATTGCTTTTAAGACGAGAGGAAAAGAAAGCATTGAAGTAGACAGAATATTCATTCCCAAAAGATATCTCTGTCCAAATCCTTAGAATATGTGAATATGCTAGGTTACAAAGCAAAAAAAAGATTAAAGCTTGCACAATGAAGTGAGGTTGCTAATCCGCTGGTCTTAAAATAGGAGACTATCCTAGATTATCCAGGTGTGCCCTATATGGTCGTAGAAGTCCTTAAAAATGGAAGAGATAATCAGAAGAGTCAGAAAGAATAGAAATTGACCTGACATTTCTGACTTTAAATATGGACGAAGGAGCTCATAAGCCAAAGAAAGGGGGCGGGCTGGAGAAGCTGCCAAAGGCAGGGCACTTTCTAGACTAGAGCCTCCACAAAGACAGTCCTGCCCACAGCTTGACTTCAGCCCTGTGGGTTCCTCGTGGGATTGCTAACCTTCAAAATTGTTAGGTAATAAATTTATGTGCTGTAAGCCACTAAGGTAGTGGCAATTCATTGTAGCAAAAGCAGAAAACTAATACAAATGTTGTTACTTGAAAGTGGGGCATGTCTGTAACAAATACTTAAAAATGTAGAAGTGGTTTTGGAGTGGGACAAATAAACAAAAGCTGGAAAAAATTTAAGGAGCATGATAGACAAATCCGAGATTGCCCAGAACAGACTATTAGTGAGAATAAAGGGTGGGGCAAAAAAAGGTCTACAGTTATTCGTATGGAAAATAATACAATAATTAATAAATGATAATACTAAACAAGTGCTTCATGTATTCACAGCTGTAAACCTACTTGTGCCCCATCCTGTATAAATATGAATGACTCTCTTGGGGAGGCCTCAGGAGGAAATATGGAGCATGGTTAGAAAACATTTCTCGTCTTAGAGAATGTCTAAATTGTTATGAAGAAACTGTCAGTACGAATATGTACACTAATGGTGCTGGTAATTCCACTGATGGAAAGAAGAAACATTATTGAAAACAGGGAAAGAAATTCTCCTGTAAGTGGTAGCAAGATTATCTGAATTGGTTCCGGCAGTTATGTAGAATGCAGACTTGTAAATAAAGATGTGGAATTTTAGCTGAGGAGAGATTTACAAACAGATATTTGAATATGTGTCCTGGTTTCTTCCTTCTGCTTATAGAAAAACACAAGAGAAAGGGGATAGACTGAAGAAAGAACTGCTAAACACACACACACACACACACACACACACACAGAAATGTGAAGATTTGGAAAATTCTCCGCCTACCCAGACTGTAAAAAAATGCTAAAATTAAGAGATCTGCTGTCAGGAAAGCATGCCCTAGACCAGGGGTGGGAACATCTGGCCCCTGGGCCATATAAGGCCCGAGAAATCATTTGGTCTGGCCATGCCAAGACATTAGGGGGTGAGCTAATTAATGTTTGACCAAAGATAGCAGGCTAATTTTTAAGTTATAATTTTGTATGTCCCACAAATGATTTATAGGTATCCAAATGGACCTTGGCAGAAAAAAAGGTTCCCACCCCTGCTCTACAGGGAAAAACCCATAAAGCTGAGAGCATGGCCAAGCAGTCTTGTGCTGATACCTCAGAAAGACCAAGTGGTCGGAATACTTGGTCATATAAAGGGCCTTAGCATGTGACTCATGGAGCTCCTCAGCTTTTCAGCTATCTCCATAAAAGTCAAAACTAGAGATGAGATTACCTAAAAAAGTTCTGCAGAGAAGCCTCTTATCAACTATATAGGAGAACATTATATCAGCAGAAACTCGGCCAGCTGGACTGAAGAGAGCAGAGAGAGTAAATTAAAGAAGGTTGACAAACTCCCAAAATTCAACAAGCCCCCCCCCAAAAAAAAAATGCTGATAGAACTACTCAATTGCAACTGCATGCGACCATTTATGAACAAGGGAAAATGACTCAGAGGATGTAGCCACAATCCTAGAAGGTGGAGCCAAGATAACACAGCATTCTTCCCAGGCCTTGAGAGCCAAGGGTTTTCAGGGGTTTTGTTTGTTTGTTTGTTTTGGTTAGATTACTCAAATAGGCAACTATAATCTTTAAAAGTGGAAGGGGAGGTAGAAGAAGGAAATAAAAGAAAAATATATGATCGTGAAAGAATGGGCAGAGAGATGCTTCCCATTAGAAAATGGAAAGGACCCATTAGCTAATAAAAGTTGAACCTATCCTATATGATAAAACCCAATATGCAAATCGATCGGACAGCAGAACAACTTGCTGAGCGACTGGCAGAATGACTGGTTGCTACGATGTGCACTGACCACAAGGGGGCAGATTCTCAATGCAGGAGCAGCCCCCTGGTGGTCAGTACACTCCCATGGGGGGTGGGAGGGTACTGCTCTACCAGAAGCCAGGCTCATGGCTGTGGCAGGAGCCTCTCCTGCCTTCTCAGAGCAGCAAGCAGGTGGGTGGTAAGGAGCAAGGGGTCCTGGACTGCGAGAGGGATGTCCAACTGTTGGCTTGGGGGGGGGGGGGGAGATCAGGTCTAAGCTGGCAGTGGGACATCCCCCGAGGAGTCCCAGACTCTTAGAGTGTGCCCTAGGAGAGGGGCCAGGCTGAGGGCCCTCCCCTCCCAGTGCACAAATTTTGTGTAGGGGGCCTCTAATAGAAACTATAAGAGATAAGAATCTTTCTGAAACCTCTAGAGAAAAAAAAAATGTAGCTCTTGCTGGCACTTTAATTATAGCCCCATGAGTCTCTTATCAGACTTCTGACCTCAAAAACCAAGGGATAATAAATTTGTATTACTTTAGCCTCTAAATATGTAATAACTTTTACAACAGCAATAGGAAGCTATTAGAAGCATCAACAGTGACTAATACACAAAAAGACAGCAAAAGAAAGAACCAATAATCTAAGATTTTTCTATACAATCAAATCTCTATTTTGTCAGTGTAAATTTTTTATTTATATTGTTCATACTGTTGTAATCTTTCAGAGGAATACTGTATTGAATCGAATCTTTTGTGAGTGGCATGAAGGTATCTATTATTGCATTATTTTTAAGGCAAGCTAAGGTTTCTAAGGAACATTCTTTGAGATCTATCAGCTTTGGCTTTTGAGCTGCCCTACATTTATGCATTTCATTTATTTGCACTTCCAGGTAAGATTTGCTTTAAAAAATAAATCACATACATAAAGACAAAAGTTGGAAAAATATTGAATTATTGAACTAAGCTACAGTTCCGTGCCTCTTTTTTTACATTGTTGTGAGTTGCCTACTGTCACTTATGTTTTTTATTGTCAGATGCCTGCCTCCAGCAGATCTCATCTACTTAGCATCTATTTCCAATTTTTGAACTGCTGTAGACCAGGGAACTATGGAACCAAACCAACTGCATAAGGGTCAAAGCTCCGAGTGAGAGCCTACAAAAAGAAGCCAGACATTTAGAAGATGTTAAATATACTCATACAGTATTCTGCACACATGTCAAATAAATTAAGTGACCATGTGTGCAATTATTTCTTTCTTGTGTCTGTTCTGTGAAAGCAGGAAAGGTGCCAGTCTTATTTGGTTTTGTAGACCCTGTGGCTGGCACAGGAAGAACAAATAAACATTTCTGTTGGGCTGCATTCTTCAGAGGGTTGATATTGTGAAAGCAACATTGTTAAATATATTCTTACTGTACGTACATGAGCTCCTCTATGTATCAATACATCTGAACTCTCACTCCGTATGTGTAATGTGACTCACAAGCTATGTTCGTATTCAAAATCTTGTATTGTTGCTCATAATTTTAGAATGTTTCCTTTGGGTTTGTTTTTAGAGTTGCAGCCATCCTTAAGACTTAACCTCATCTGTGGCATACCTTTATGATTTGAGTGTAAATGTGATATTAGACTGGGTCATTAGGATGGGTAATATATTAAAATGATTGTAAAATAGCAGTGAGGAAAAATACATTTTTGTTTTCTATAACTTTGTCTGGACCAACCCCAGGGAATCCTGTTAAGAAATAAGTGTATGACCTTGCAAAGTAGACTACTTAGATGTAGGCAACATTCATGTGGCTTTTGTTAGTTATACGATCTTGATTGAAAATTCAATTAGGAAGTTTCCACGCGTGATCTGAATTTATGTGATCTCCATAAATTTAGAGTCCCAAATTGCCAATGTTGAATATTTTAGATTCCCTTCATTTCAAATGCAGGAAAGTTCTTTTTCAACCGTATACCAAGCCCATAGCCAAGAGGGATTTGAATATTTATTTATTTTGACAAAATTATATACCTTGGGGAAAGCTGAATTACTTGCACATATTAAACAGATATTACGAATTCGGTGACTGCGAGATAATGCAGAATATGTGCTAAGTTCTGCAAGTTGGCATTTCATTACGCTCTCTGTAAACACTGTCAGGGTATCATTTTATGTGAAACTCTTGAGGTGCTCTAGGCAGACTTTGAACAAAACACTAGATAAAGTACTCTCTTGGCCCAGCCTGTTATTCTCAAGGCCAAGGGTTTGTCTTTCATGATTTACTGAATAGGTATAGATACGATGGCAATGTAGGATAAGTTCTAAAGCGCAGGGATAAATGAATACCATGTAAGACAGAAGAGAAATGTCAGCTTATAATATAAGTCACTCTTGTCTGATTGCAAGGGAAATCATTGTCTCTGAAGTCCCACTGTTAATATGTAACTCAACTGAAATAATTAAAGAGTACCTACTCTGTGCCAGATACTGTGGTATCCTAGCCAGATTCCCTTAAGAGGGACTTCAGATATAGGCATTATTTAATAGAGACTACTGCACAACCCTCTACCTTGATTGTCTAGAATTCTTTAATTCATTTCATAAGATGTTCTAACACAGTCAGGTCTAAAGTATGGTGATGTACATCAGAACAGATTTACCTGAGAGAGATTGTGGGGATTTATTGGGAAGGAACTCAAAGACAACATTCAGGAGGGAAGATAGTGTTCTATAATTATAGAAATGCATACACCTAGACTTCATAGGTATATGCACTTGTCAAAACTCAGGGAACTGTAAACTTAAAATTTGAGCATTTCTCTGTAGGTAAAATATACCTCAAAAAAGAATATTTTTAAAAGAAAGAGATATAAAGCCAAACCAAAATACAATTGAAGCAGGAAGAAAGTCATTGTGACTAGAGAATTCGAGAAAGGTTTTATAATAGAAGTAACTTTTGAGTTGGTCACTCAAGGGAAAGACTTAGAGGAAATGGTAGGAATAAAATATGACTTGTATAAAGTATAGGAAATAGAGAGTCTGTTTTTGTTAGACAGTAGGGTAAATATTTGAGCCCAGAAATGACTTGGAAAGATTCTACTGAACACTAGGTTAAGCAGTGTGGAGAAATGTGGGACATTTACACTCAGCAAGTCTTTACTTGACGATCTCTTGTCATACATACATTAGAATATCTAGCATGTCGAATCAATGATTAATAAGATTAACGAGAAAAATTAGGACTTTTAAAAAAGTAGCAAAGAAACCACAAATGTATGGGTGTGTGTGTATGTGTGTCTGTGCGCATGCAGTGACTAGGGTGATAGCAAATATCCATATGCAGGTACTCTGTGCTGTGTCGTGTTCAAAGCAATTTTTATTCATTTAATGAGTTAAGCAAAAACAATCATCCTAGGTTTAAGGTACTATTATAATCTCCATTTGAAAGGGGAGAAAACTGAAGGACGGAGAGGTTAAGCAACGTGTTCAAAGTCACACGTCCAGTAAGTAGTCAACCAGATTTTCATTCTAGGCACTTGCGCACCGATGGTCAACGTCTAAATCAAGACACTATGCCATTGTTCCAAGAAGAGGCATATGCTGATCCCTTGGAGAAGAATGAACAATAAACAAGAAAATTGTATTTGGAGGCTCTGCTGAAATCATGCGTAGGAACAAGGACATGCAGGTTCCTTCCAGAAGTATTCTGTTCTGAACCTTTGGGCACTGGCACACACTGCTGAGAGGTCGTGTATCATTCTTCAGCCTGAAAAGTGGTCTGAAGGGGCAAATAAGGAAACAATTGACTACTAAGATGTGCCTCTTCTGAGTGTTTTCAAAGGGTGTAAACTCATATCCTAAAGATATTTTTAGCCTGTGGCAATTTGCTCATCTCTTCCAGGCCTAAGAGAAGCAAGTGAAATTGAATGAGTGCTGGGTGAAGAGTACACAGGGGGTGTCCTTACAAAGCTCTTAAACTCATATTAGCTTAGTGTGTGTTTTGTACAGCTTTAGAAGGGGTAGATGGAAGCTATTGAGTGTGGTTTCTGCTGGCGAACATTTTTAACTTCCCCTTCTATATCACTTAAGGTTGCTGCTTTGAAATAGCAAATAAGAAACTCTAACTGCTTTTGAGTAAATCTTTGAGAGTTTCAAAAAGTGACATGCCTTTTGAAAATGTCAGGCAAGCACATTATCCACAGGTTATGTTTGATGTTTAGTGAAATAGAAAGTCATGTAGCATTCTCAAAAGTACTACATTATCATAGAAATAAATATATGCACTTCTGTGTGGATTCTGATATATCTGTGTTTCTCTCAAAATCTACAGCCACATAGAAGGGAGAAAACTTCACAGTGACAACTGAAATCTCTTCTTGAAATAGGAGCCATCCTATCTAATAAAGAGGGACTTTGCTAATTGACCATAACACCCTCACAAGATAGTGGTGCCCTCACAGCCAATAAAGAGGGAATATGCTAATTAACTGCCATGCACTCAAAGATGGCAGTGCCCACAGCCACAAGTTGGTGGTGCCCAGTCCCCTCAGCCCTGCCAAGGTGGCAGGCGCATGGCACAGCTGGGCCCACCTCCAGGCGAGTCCAGCCGCTCTGCACATCTGCCTCTGGAGTCCCCCAGACCCCTCAGCCACCCAGGGCCAGCCTGAGGTGCAGGCAAGCCTCGGATGGTGGCTGCCCAGCCACACAGGGCCACCCAAGGCTCAGGTAACCAGGGCCAGGTGAGGCTTGCACTGCTCGCAATGGCAGCAGCAGAGGTGTGATGGGGGTGTCGCCTTCCCCTGATCGCCGGGTCGCCTCCCACTACTGAGGGCTCCCGGACTATGAGAGGGGGCAGGTCGGGCTGAGGGACGCCCCCTCCAGTGCATGAATTTTCATGCACTCGGCCTCTAGTAATGATTATAAAGAGGGAAAACAACTGAAGATATTAAAAAGCTAGAAAATATATCTATCTTGACTTGCCTCTATGAAATGCATGCTAGTTACAATGGAAATGTAATGGAATGCTGTGATTTTGGTATTTATGAAAAGAAACCAAAAGATGAAGTTATTTTGGAGATGTGTCTGACATGCTTAGCAAGAGGCCTCCTTTAAAAACCTCTAAAATATCTGCTTTAGGGAATCCTGAGCTACAGAACTTTCTAACTTGAAACTTCACTGCTTCCAGGGCATTCCCCAAGATTGTTTTCTATATCACTCATGTTATGTCTAGCCATAAAAAATGTTTGTCTCCTTTAACTGGTTAATGACACTAAACTGTTTTCAGATTCCTCTGCAAAGCAAACCATATTTTCCAAATACCAAGTGTAATTGAACTTGGTTTCAAAAGTAACCTTTAGAGGTACCCAGAAAGAAAGGAGCAAAGACAAATAGATTATGCTACTTATTAGCTCTGTCCCTTAAGCAAATTAAGAGGCCCTAATGAATTTGTTTCATCATCACTAAATGTACCATATCTGCACTGTAAGACTAGTTAAAAATTATAATTACAGTTTGAGCACTGAATATGTACTAGATACAATTCTGGATATATAGTGGTAAATAGAAGGAGCAAAATCCTTTGCTCTTATGAAGTGCACATTCCAGTGAAAGAGAAAATCATTGACTAAAAGAAAATGAAATGATTAGATAAAATATCTAAGAATAAAATAGGCAAGAAAACGGATCCTGCAGTGATCTAAAAAGGCCCTTTGAGAAAGTGACATATGAACAGTGTCCTAAATAAAATGTGTATCAAATGCTATTATGAATATAAAATATTCGATAATTATAAATATTTTACATGCACAGATAATAAGCCTATACTCTTCCATTTATCTGAGAAATGATGAGAGCAAAAGATTTACTTGTAATTCAACCTTAAGCTCAGTTAGCTAAGGTAGACTGACTGGACACCAGGAAACAGCCCAAATTATAGCTCCAGATATTATTAGGATCAACCCAAAAGTCAGATCAAGGGGCTTGTTGAAAAGTTTCTAGGTTCAAGAAATGTCAGAGACTGTGAACTAAGATGACCTGTGTCTGACATATTTTCCTCCATGCCAGAAGATGCAAGGTACCCCTAGAGGAACAGAGAAAAACATGATCCCACAGATCAACACTGACAGTTGAGTCAGTGCATCAGAGAAAAAGGATACATCATTATTAAAAATTTCAATCCTGCCTGTAGAGTGAGGGGTAGAAGCCATCTTGCTTTCTAAAAATCATGTTGTTGCTTACACTTCTACTCAAGAGACTACAAAATCTTCAGCCCTTTGCCTTTCAAATTCCAAAAATGCTTTAAATAGTATTGTTTATCCTGAAAAAATTTCTCTTAACCCTCCCTTTTTTCTATTTAAAAAAACCTGCCCTGTCCATCATATTTTTATAGCTACATAAAAGCCTCTTTTGTGATAGGAATAGATAAAGGTACCATCTTATTGGGACTGAAAAACACCTTTCAGTTACTGATGCTCACGCAGATTTTATATGGATATGTGGCTTTCACGTTGGCACTAGGTTCCAAAGCTGACAGAGGTTGTATAACCTTTTGTGACAGCCTTAACAATTATAAAATGTCCCATTCACTGCAGTTCAAGGTGAAGGGAGATAGACCCAACTTCTTGACAGATGAATGTTAACAATGTTCCTTAAATGAAGGTAAGAAATTCTATTTTTATTTGCCTCATGAAATGCACATTAATTACAATGAAAATTAAATGAAATGCTATGATTTGGGGCATTATCAAGATAAATCATACATATATATATATATATATATATATATAGAGAGAGAGAGAGAGAGAGAGAGAGAGAGAGATTTATTATAGGAGTTGATTCATGTAGCTATGGGGGCCTAGAAGTCCTACAATCTGCCATCTTGAGAACCAGAAAAATAAATGGTGATGTTTTACCAAAGAGACAGTAACAATAAATTATTTAGAAACAAAACGAATAAGAAATTTTGGAGTTAAAGAGTAAAATAATAGAAATAAACATTTCACTATAGAAAGGTTTAATGTCAGATATGAACTAGCAGTAAAATGAGAAAATTTGAAAATAGGTGAATTGAGATTTTCAGTCTGAGGAACACAACTGATAAAGAATAAATATTAATGATTAGTGCCTCAGAGATATGTGAAACACCAATAGGAATTCCAACATGCGTACAATGGGATCCCAGAAGGAGAAGAAAGAAATGCCCCCCAAAATATATATATAGTTATAGATGTGAATAAATGATGGTTGAAAAATTCTCAGATTAGATGAAAACATTGTTCTTCATTAGAATAACCTCAATTACAATTTTCCAGGATAGTTAGAGATTGAATTGAAATGCAAAATTGAGTTTGAGTAAATTTTAAGACATATTCCAAGAGCACCCATGTCCAAGGACAGGAGAAGATGGATGTCTCAACTCAAGCAGAGAGAGAATTTGACCTTCCTCTGACTTTCTGTTCTACACAGGCCCTCAGTGGATTGGATGATGCCCTCATGCATTGGTGAAGGCAAGATTCTTTCCTCAGTCTACTGATTCAAATGCTAACTATTCCAGAGATACCCTCACAGACACACGCAACTATCTGGGCATCCCTCAGCCCCATCACATTGACACGTAAAATTAGACATCACAAAGCATTATAGGACTTAATTAGCTCTAAGGATATTTTACTATATTTGGAAAGGAGGGAGCAAGATATTACTGCATGTAACTTTCATGTGGAGAATAATTCAATAGCAAGTATTATGATCCTCTAAGGGACTCAGATTAGTCTCCTTTCTGATACAAGAAGGCAGGTTAGAAAGCTCATAAATCAATTTTATGCATGAATCACAGAAATTCTGCTACTGCTTTCTGTGTGTTTTTAATACCTTGTTCAAAATTTCTTAATTTATTAAATTTTAGCAACATTTTAAATGTCCTTTAAAGGTGAAGTAAATATTTCAAATTAATATTGAATGAATACTTAATGTTTTCAACATTAATCTGCTCGGGCATATTTCTGGAAAAGCTCTGTGATGGGCCATGTAGATTCAAGCTCAGAAGTTAAAACAAATACTTTTTTAAAAAATATTCACATTTTAAAATATGTAGCCACTTCATTGATGTAGCAAAAGTATATTTTAGTGAACTATTCTACTTTCAATATGAAGTTGTAAAAACTCAATCACAAAGAAACTAATATTTTCAACACAATGGATTATATTAAAAGAACACAGAAAATGTAGCATCGTTCCTGTTTCTAAATGGGCTTCAAATGGTTGTTAATCTTTAGTAAATATCTGCATTTACCACCAAAGCAGTATAATTTAGGTTGAGGATTTCAAGAGGCACTTGATTTTTTGTCGTAGTCAATTGGAAAGAGACATAATAAACATAGCTGTGAAGCATGATTTTTCTAAAGAACTATTTTAAAAAGGATAAAGCATTTGACTTTGTTAAGCCAATTTTGTTAACATTAGTCTGAAAGCTTAATGCTCAGATCAATTGTTATAGAAATGAAAATGGAGATTTCAGATATCCTATTAAAAACTAAAGAATGAGTAAGAAATAGAATTAGTAATTACACTGCATTCTTTAGACATGTGCAAAAGGAAATACTTCCTAAGGAAGAAACATTTGCATTCATCCTCAAATAAAGAGAAAAAATTAACCACGAAGGGAACATTCCAGGTACAGTAGACACCAGGAGACAGGTATTCACCTTTAATATGCATTTCATTGAACTATGGAAATTAGCACTGAGGTTTCTTTACATCAACTCATTTTGGAACAAGCAATCAAAACCATGAATGTGAAATGTGAGATGTGTAAAGACAAACTCAAGAGGAATAGATTTATAAAAAGCCAGAAGAGCAAAAAGAAAAAAAAAAGTTCACAAGAACACTTAACATGCAAAGAAGAGATAATATATTATGTGATATTAAACAAGAATTATTGCCTCTGGTAAATACATGGTAGATAAATGAATGGATGGATAGATGGATGGGTGGATAGATGGATGAATGAATGGATAAAATAAATAAATAATATAAACAAAGCCACTTTAATATGGGATCAGAGCTGCCATCCCAGAGGAACACTGCCTTACATGACACTCCTCAGATCTTTGGAATGTTACAACTGGGCTCAACCTTTGGACTGGATTCAAGGCAGCATTGCACTCCAACAACTGTTTGCAAAGCCAGCAGAAAAGCAGATATCATGACTACTGGACTGAAAATTTTAAAAAATCTTGAATTAGCATCATTGTGTCAGCTTACTGCAACTATAGAAATTTCTCCCTTAGCTTATTAATACCCATAGAAATTCCTTTCATGTATTCATTTAATTATTCCCCTTCCCTTTCCCTTGCCTCCAACTCCTAATCAGAATGCTATTTGTGTTTCTTCTTGAATCAGTGTTTCCTGATTTTTTTGGATCTCAAAAAAATGAACCTTGCCTCTCATCTTGGCCTTTTATTTTTAGGATAAAAATTGAGGTAGGTAGGTAGGTAGATAGGCAGATAGAAAGATGATAGATAATTGATAAATTAAGAAATCTATTGAATGTGGCAGTAGATAAAAAAGACAAATTTTTGAAAAGAAACTGGAGAAGAAATTTTAAATTGAAAAGTAAGCTTGGAATATGTCTTAAAATTTACTCAAACTCAATTTTGCATTTCAATTCAATCTCTAACTATCCTAGAAAATTGTAATTGAGGTTATTCTAATGAAGAACAATGTTTTCATCTAATCTGAGAATTTTTCCACCATCATTTATTCACATCTATAAATATAAATATATATATATATATATATATATATATATATATATATATATATATATATATATATGGCATTTCTTTCTTCTCCTTCTGGGATCCCATTGTACACATGTTGGAATTCCTATTGGTGTTTCACATATCTCTGAGGCACTAATCATTAATATTTATTCTTTATCAGTTGTGTTCCTCAGACTGAAAATCTCAATTCACCTATTTTCAAATTTTCTCATTTTACTGCTAGTTCATATCTGACATTAAACCCCTCTATAGTGAAATGTTTATTTCTATTATTTTACTCTTTAACTCCAAAATTTCTTATTCGTTTTGTTTCTAAATATTTTATTGTTATTGTCTCTTTGGTAAAACATCACTTTTACATTTTTCTTTAATTCTTTTGTTGTTTGAATACACTTTTAAAAGCAAATCTAAACTTTCTGTCCAGTAACTCCAACATCTATGCTCACTCAGAGAGTGTTTCCATTGACTATTTTTTCCTCCTGTGTATAGGTCATAGTTTTCTATTTCTTTGTGTATCTCATAGTTTTGTTTATTTTTTTATTGATAATTGAGCTTCTTAGATAATAATGTGGCAACTTTATAAATTAGAACACTATGCCATGATTTGTTGTTGCTAGTGTGTGTATATTCTCTTTCTAAAAAAAAAAAACTTAGATAATTAACTCTGTAAAGTTTACATTCTCTATAGTATGTGGCTACTAAGCTATCTTCTCAGTCAGTTTAGTGATCAGCTAATGGTTGGTCAAAGATCTTTAAAAAATTGTTCGACCTAGTGAGTCTTCCATCTTTTGCTAAGTGGTTCTATGTGTGTGTTGATACAGCCCTTCAACCCCTGGGCAGTTTTTCTATTTACCTAGTTTTTAGTTCCTCCTTGCAGAGAATATCCAAATCAGACTAGGCATTCTCAAGTGCTCACTGGATCCACAGGAAAATGTCAGAGTTTTTATATGAGCATCTCCTATTCTAGATCTTCCTTTGAATGTTTTGCCTGGGATCTTGATTTCCCCAACTAGAATTTTATCCTTAGGCAACTGTGTTATTAAGTAATTAGAATTGATTAAAGACTGGGGATAATGTTTTCTTGGGGAAGAACTTTTAAATCAGGTTAAAATAACAATGGGGCTTTTTCTTAGAGCTGTAAAACACAAATTTCAGGAATAAGAACATGCACGTATCTGGGGAGCCATTTTTCTGACTACCAAAGCAATAACAACCTAAGCTAATACCATCTCCCCAAATAACTCAAAATTTTACCTAAATCTATTTTGGAAATAATTCTATGACAGATGAGATTGAACATCTCACTGGAAAATCAGATGAACTGAAATTTCACTATTTCTATTAACCACATTGACATTATTAGACTTAGAACCTATTTCTGCAAAATTTGAGTAATACTAACTTTTGTAGTCCTTAGTGTGTGTCTATTATTGAATTTTGTTACTCAGGATACTTTAAGTCTTAAATATTTTAACAACTGCAAAATCTTTAATATTAACCCCCAACTTCTAACATACTAGCATAAAGGTACTAGTTTATATTCCAATTTACCATTTTACAGTCTTAAATAAAAAACACAAATATATTTTACAATAATTTAAATTCACTAAAGTTAGCTTTATTTTTATACTTGAAGACTTTCATGAGTGACATACATATTTAATGTCTGAATAATACATCTTTAATGTGGATATACAGTAATTTATTGTCTCGTTCTCATAAAGCTTTTTGCATAAATTTATATGAGAAATAGCACTATATTAAACATCTCCTAGTATATGATTTCTACCTTCATCTGATTAATTCCTTAATATGCTTTATGAAGAATGGATCACTGTATAATTTGAAGATAACCATGGTCCTGAGGCTAAGATTATGTTTTATCTAATTCTATGCATCATAATTTCACTGACTGACTGTTGAAATAATTAAAAGAATAAATTTACTTTAAAAAAGCCCTAGCTGGTTTGGCTCAGTGGATAGAGCATCGGCCTGTGGACTGAAAGGCCCCAGGTTTGATTCCAGTCAAGGACATGTACCTTAGTTGTGGGCACATCCCCCCTGGGAGGTGTGCAGGAGGCAGCTCATCAATGTTTCTCTCTCATCAATGTTTCTAACTCTCTATCCCTCCCCCTTCCTCTCCGTAAAAAATCAATAAAATATATTTTTAAAAAAAGAAAAAAGAATTTTTATAGTTTTTCAAAATTGTCTTTAAAAATGTGTTTTCAACATTGAATGTATTATTATAATTTTTATTGATTTGATCTTATTCAGGACTTCCTATTACAATTTCCAGGGGGAGTGACAGGAACTTTTAATCTTTAAAACACACAACTATCCAAAAATGAATATCCTATTTTTTTATACATATGAATATTTTTTATGTTTAACATGATAGTTCAATAATATTGATGAAATTTATATTTATGTAATCTATCAATCTTTTGTTGTAGTTGTTCTCACTTTCCTAGACTCTGTATAAGATAAAAAATCACTTGTAAAAACAAAACAAACAAAAAAATACAAACAAACAAAAACATGTCTTGGAAGTGAAGAAGTATAATTTTCTAGTTTGTTCACCCATTCATTCATTTCATAAACATTTTGGGACATTTTCAATTTCCAGGATGCTATCATAGATATTGGATGTACAACAGCAAATGGCATAGTATGTTATACTATCTAATAAAAGAGAAACGTGGTAATCAGCATACGACCGCTACCCTTCCCATTGGCTAATCAGGGCAATATGAAAATTAACTGCCAGGCAAGATGGCGGCCGGCAGCCAGGCAGCTTAAAGAGAACATGAGGCTTGCTTGCTTCAGTGACGGAGGACTCCAACATTCCCCGCCTGCCGCTTCCGGCCTCTGAGCTGCAACTCTAAGCAACTATGCAACAAATATAGAAGCTAAACAAAACCCCAGAAACCTGCTTTAGTCGGCGGAGCTTCAGCCAGCAGGATCGCAACATTGTTTCAAATACAGAAGGTAAACAAAGGCCAGAAACCTACTTTCAGCAGCGGAGGCCTAAGAGCTGGAGCCAAGCCTCAGAGCCAAAGCTGGCCCAGAATAAAAAAAAAAAGAAAAAAAGGAGTGGTTGGGAGCTTCAGTCACCCGCCAGCCTGAAAACAGCCCTCAGCCCCTCACCCAGGCTGGCCAGGCACCCAAGCGGGACCCCCACCGTGAAGGGTGTGTGACCAGCTGCAAACAGTCATCATCCCCTCACCCAGGCTGGCCAGGCACCCAAGCGGGACCCCCACCCTGATCCAGGACACCCTTCAGGGCAAACCAGCCGGCCCCCACCCGTGCACCAGGCCTCTATCCTATATAGTAAAAGGGTAATATGCATCCCAGCACTGGGATCAGCAGAGCCGAGAGGCCTCCTGGCACCGGGATCAGCGTGACAGGGGGCAGCACCCAAACCCCCTGATTGCCCTGCGGCTCTGTGTGTGACAGGGGGCGGGGACACAACCTCCCTATTGGCCCTGCTCTGTTCGTGACAGGGGAAGGCGCCCCAACCCCCTGATCATCCCTGCTCTGTTCCTGATAAGGGGGAGCTCCTCAAACCCTTGATTGCCCTGCGGCTCTGTGTGTGACAGGCTGTGGTGCCCCGATCCCCTGATCGGCCCTGCTCTGTGTATAACAGTGGCGGTGCCCCAAACCCCTGATCGGCCCTGCTCTGTGGGTGATAGAGGGCGATGCCCCAACTGCCCCCACTGGCCCTGCTCTGTGTGTGATGGGGTAGAGCCATAACCTCCCCATCGGCCTTGCCCTGAGTGTGACAGGGTGCGGCGCCCCAACCCCCTGATCCACCCTGCTCTGTGTGTGACAGGGGACAGTGCCCCAACTCCCCTATCGGCCCTACTCTGTGAGTGACAGGGGGGAGCTTCCAAACCCCCGGATGGGCCCTGCTCTGTGCATGACAGAGGGGAGATCCCCAAACCCCAGATCCGCCCTGCTCTGTGTGTGACAGGGTACAG
Source organism: Myotis nattereri (assembly GCF_964212035.1). Taxonomy (NCBI): domain Eukaryota; kingdom Metazoa; phylum Chordata; class Mammalia; order Chiroptera; family Vespertilionidae; genus Myotis; species Myotis nattereri. The sequence goes on from NC_138084.1 coordinate 26,479,209, forward strand.
AGACCCAACCCCCCTGATGGGCCCTGCTCTTTGAGTGATAGGAGGGAGCTCCCCAACCCCCTGATTGGCCCTGCTCTGTGCGTGACAGTGGGTGGCGCTGCAACCTCCCCATCGACCCTGCCTTGAGTGTGACAGGGGGCGGTGCCCCAACCCCCCAATCGGCCCTACCCTGAGCGTGACTGAGGGTGGCATCACAACCTCCCGATCCGCCCTGCTCTGTGCATGACAGGGGCCGGCGCCCCAACTCCCCAATCGGCCCTGCTCTGAGCCCGACCAGGGGCTGCACCTAGGGATTGGGCCTGCCCTCTGCCACCCGGGAGCAGGCCTAAGCCAGCAGGTCGTTATCTCCCGAAGGGTCCCAGACTGTGAGAGGGCACAGGCAGGGCTGAGGGACCCCCCTTTTCCCCCGAGTGCACAAATTTTTGTGCACTGGGCCTCTAGTCCTATATAATAAAAGCATAATATGCAAATCGACTGAATGGTGGAACAACCTGTCACTACAATATGCACTGACCAGGGAAGACGCTCAACGCAGGAGCTTCCCCCTGGTGGTCAGTGCGCTACCACAGGGGGAGCACCGCTCAGCCAGAAGCCGGTCTCACAGCTGGTGAGCATAGCGGCGGTGGCAGGAACCTCTCCCACCTCCACTGCAGGTGGGCGGTAAGGAGCGAGGAGTCCCAGACAGCGAGAGCCCCGGACTGTGAGAGGGATGTCTGATTGCTGGCTTAGGCCCAATCAGACATCCCCTGAGAGGTCTCAGACTGCAAAAGGGCGCAGGCCCAACTGAGGGCCCTCCTCCGCAGTGCACGAATATCGTGCAGCAGGCCTCTAGTAAAGTTCCTATTATTGGGAGTGAGATAAGAAAAGGTAGCAGTGCAATATTTACCAGGAAGTCCAGAGTTGACTGAAAGGGATAGAAAGACACTTCAAACTGAATGAGTAATAAGTGCAAGTGCACTGAAGTGAAGTGCAGATACGGCCTTGAAGTTTCTTATGATCAATAATGCATAGAGCATGGGGTGCATGGGAATTGAGAGAGCAACATTTTTGAAAGCTACAGTGACTCTGGCTCTGCCCTTTACCTTCCCTATCTAAATTTGTACGCTAAGTTTTTTCCCCTCTTATCTTTACTATTTTTTCATAAGTTGCAGCAAGAATTATTAGTTGGCTTCTTGAATTCTTAACTCTTATTTTCATAACTGCCCATAGATCCCAGAGAGCCTAAGACCTCCCATAGTGAAAACTGGCAGCCTCAAATGTCAGCCCAGAGTTTATAGATTTCACATCAACCAAACCTGGCATCTTCCGACTTATACTCTATTGTTCATCTGTAATTCAAAAATTAAGTAAGGATTTAATGAGCATCCTTTATTAAAATATTGAAGCAGTTATTAGAAATTTCTCTGAGCTTGCAGTTTATTAATTAATATCACAGCAAATATTTCCAAGGAAAAGTCATGAAATGCAATGAGAGTGAATTATATGAGAAGCTGGCTCAATTGGGGTAAAGGTGCTGATTAACTGAGTAAAGGGTAGAGAGCAACAAAAATTTGCCCTGAATAAATAAAACTTTCAACTGAAAAGTAAAAGATAATTGTGGGAAAAGAAGAGTGGAAAGGGAAGGGAGGTGTTTTCCAGGCAAAAGAGAACAGATGCAATAAAAGGCCTTCAGATGAGAAATTGAAGGAAAGAATGTGCCTAGGACATAGAGAACTAGGGAAAGCATGACACGAATGTAACCAGTTTTTAAGGCGATGTCCTGCTCTTCCCCTATATGCAAGTTTACACACTCTGATGGACAATTCAAATTATCTCCTTCATAATCACGTGTTTTCTGTCCTCTGCAGCCCAATATGTTTCAGCTCTTCTTTTCATTTCTACAGATATTTTCTTTTTATCACTCATTCTGAAACTCTCACATCCACAGTCTCATATTTTGACTTATCTGATTGTCTTAACTACATCTGGTTTCCCACTTAGATTGTCCCCAGAGAGTTCTGATCAAGTCTCACATTTTGATACACTGCCTTTAACTGTCTGACATACATGGCAATTTGTAAACACTGCATTTTCAACTAATACTGGCCAAATTTGTGGCTTGTCATAAAGAAATGAGCCTGGGAGACAAAGAAATGGTCAATCTTCCAAAGAGTATTTATTGAACACTCCTTGTTAGGCATAAAGCTAAGCACTGGGGATGCAACGATAAATGCTGCACTCATCAAGCAAAAGTTCAGCATCATGAGTAATCAGTGATGGGAATTATAAACATGTTTACCTGACTGCAAAAGGAAGAACGGATAGAAAGACTGTCAATGACAGACTACAAATGGCTGGGCCTGGGTTTACAGTTGGCACGATTCCTCCCCATTTCTTACAGAGACAGACCCCAAGTTCAGTGATCAGCACGGTCCTCAGAGAGTAGGGAACTTGTAGGCACGGGGAGCACAGAAACACGGGGCTGTTGTCTTTGCCCTCAGATGTTTGAGAGGTCACATCAATACAGTTCTTTGTCGTTCAACAGGCGCATATTTTGTTTGGACACTATTCTAAGAAACGAGGATAAAGTCTGGTACAGAAAAGACAAAAATCTGACCACAATGAGCCTGCACTGGTAGAGAAAATGTGTTGCTATGTCACTGCTACATAGCCCAAATCTTATTAATTAGTGTGCCATTGGGACTACTGAAGGACCAAAGATAAATCTTGAGGAACGTATTGATCATCCCTAATGTTTTCTAAGAATTATGATTCAGCATATTGCTTCCTTCTCAACAGCTTTAAGTACTGCCATGTGTTAACACATCATCCTACAGGAAAGCAGGGGACAAATGGAGGAGCTGTGTTTATTTTTATTTAAAAATATCTTTGTATTGATTTCAGAGAGGAAGGTAAAGGGAGAAATAGAAACATCCATGATGAGAGATAACCATTGATTGGCTGCCTCCTGCACAAACCCTCCTGGGGATCAAGCCAGCAGCTGGGCATGTCCCCTGATCAGGAATCAAACCGTGATCTCCTAGTTCATAGGTCAACACACAACCACTGAGCCATGGTGGCTGGGCGAGGAACTGTGTTTAAAGGTCCCCAAATATCAATCCCAAGATATCCAGTGCCTAGAGTTTGAGCCTGACTGAAGTTCTGTGTCTCTCAGGAACAGCTTTTCTGTCACTAGCTGGTTTGGCTCAGTGGATAGAGCATCAACCTGTGGACTGAAGGGTACTGGGTTAGATTCCTGGGCAGGGCATATGCCTGGGTTGCCAGCTCGATCCCCAGTAGGGGGTGTGCAGGAGGCAGCCAATCCATGATTCTCTTTCATCATTGATGTTTTGATGTTTCTATCTCTCTCTCCCTCTCCCTTCCTCTCTGAAATATATATATATAATGGAAAAATAAAAACATGAAAATGATATATTAAAAAAAGAACAGCTTTCTGTCCCCTTGAGATAATTGTAATTTATAGATTTTATAATCTTTCTAAAGAGAAATCTCAGAAAGGTTAGGTGACAGGTTGCTAATCCTGCACCTATTCACTTCCAGGAAAGCCACTAGCAAATACCTTAGTGTAAGCAAACCTTTCTGAATATGTCACTGCATGTGGGATGCCACAAACCTAACATTTCAAAGTAAAATACAGTAAATGGGTTTTCTTTCTCTCTGAGCAAAGGCACAGGAAGAAATCTGGATTCATAAGTAGAAATAGTTAAGACTGGGCAAAATCCTATAAAAGCTAATATCTCCACTATGTCTACTCTGCCCTCCATTCAGCCTATTATACAAAACTATACCAGGTGCAACTGAACCTAAGTCTTATGGTTCAAGAAATTTCCAAGGTTATGACAAAGAAAATGCTAGCTTAAATAACTGAAACCACCTGATATCAACAACGCTCAGAGTTAGCAGAGCCTCCCTTCTCCAATGGCATCATTTTGTTTAACTCACATTAACTCTGATTCCTCATTACCTGGGTTTATATTTGGATCCTATTTTTGCTTTCCTTTTGTACTCCTGAGTTTCATCTCCTGGTTGGTAGCAGGCAGGCTGTTTCCATAATCTTTCATAAATAACAGTTTTTCTCTAAATCTGAATTATATATGACATGATTGTGACTGGCAGAATTCTAAGATGCCCCCCAATGAGGTGCAGTCTTGTAACAATTTCCTCCCTGAGTGTGGACCCTGTGAATTAGATGAGCCATCACTCTTGTGATTATATCACCTCATATGGCAACAGGGACTCTGCAGAGGTATTAAGGTCCCATGTCAGTGACTTTAAAATAAAGATTATCAGGCAGGGGGTCTAACCTAATGGCATAAGCCCTTGTATCTGGATTTAGAGCTTAGAGGCAGAAGGAGTAAGAATCAACATGCACAAGAAGGATCAGACAGATCATTGCTGCTTTGACAATGGAGGGGGCCACGTTGCAACAAAGAAGAAAAGCCTCTAGGAACTGAAAGTGGCCACCCGCTAGCTGACAGCAAGGACACAGGCACCTTGGTGCTCCATGGCAAGCTATAATTTCTGACAAGAGTGAAGCCCAAAGTGGGTTTTTCTCCAGGCAAATCCTCAGCTTGAATGACACCTTCATTACAGCCTTGTGATCATTTGAGCAGAGAACAGGACTGTGCCATGCTGGCATACTTCCCTAATTTATGCTATTGAAATGCTTTCTGTTGTGTTAATAGGCGGTATGCATGCAAAATATGCAAAAGCAAGCTGGAACATTTCAAAGGAATAAACTTAAGTGTTAGGCTTAGTAAAGTGGTCATTTCACTTTTGGCATTTTTCTTTTTTTGAATTTTAAAGTGAACAGATTGCATATTTTCCAAGATTGTATTCATATGTTTATTATTTATGCTTTATATTTTCAGATTCGGTGAAGATAAAAAGTGGCACTCCAGTAAAAAGATTCACACCATTCCTCCTCCTGACACAGTCACTTGGCTGACAATACTTTGAGTCAGTCTCACTCTCCACATGGTTCAAAAGTGCTGCCAATAAAATATTACTTTCAAGGAGGATTCAGTCTCAGCCTCAAATTTCAAACCAAATATCCCTGTGCCCACAATTTTCAAAACCCATATTCCAGATAATTTGTATACTATGTTTCTTCTCAGTCCCAAATCTAAACACAACCCCAAGGGCAGCTGGAACTAAATTTGTAGCAGTAGGGGTTTTAGACAGAGAATGGTAAGTAGCAAGAAATGAGGCAGCAATGGAAAAATGAAACCAATGAAAGTCACGCATTAAAGTAATTAGTGGGTGAATGGACCCTTCAATTTTCACTTAGCTCCTAATTATGCTACATTAGATTATGAATAATGCAAAACTGATGTCTACATTGAGATTGTTGATAATGTGTCATTTTTATAAAAAGTGTCAACTTCCTAAACTATTGTAATCATATTTGGATTTCAAGCTTACAGAAAGTAAAATCTAAACTATTAGTCCTATTACCTTTGGGTAAGGAACTTTAATAATTTAAGAGAAGTTTATGTGATAATTCAATCTATTTTTAAAAATTAATTTTGTTGTCTGTACATGAAAAAATTGTTTCCATTTACACATTTATGACATCATTTTAAAATGGCTAGATGAATTTTCCTCACTCTAAGTATGTTTAGGATGGTCTGATTTAACATATAAGCTGGTAGGATACCAGGAAATCATTTTTGGGTATTTCCCAAAGCAGGGAGCTCTGCTGTAGCCACCAGAAGATTTGCAACAGTGCTAATGAGTCAATGAAGAAAAGCCTTCAGCTTTAAGGATAACTCAAAGAAAGAGACTATCATCATTCTGAGTGATCAAAAGTACAAAGAACAGGCACAAAGAGATGTGCCATAGCGACTGATATGCCATAGCTAAAGGTAACAAAAGTGGATTGATACAAATGCTGGATGGACTGCCATAAAATAGACACCTAGAATCAAAGGCACCCATTTGAAATCAAATTGCTTTTCACCTTGGCAACACTGAGTAGTGAGCACCAAGGTGCAAATGGGGTAGAGCTGGTGACAGAGCCTCCCCAGGAACGCCCAGGAAGTCATCAGCCAGCCCAGGAAGAGGGCCCTGCTGCTTCCATGCAGCATGAACTTGAGACCTCTTCTGGAATCTTCACAATGAAATACCTGGAATCCAACAGCCCTTGTTTCATGTTACATGGCATTTATTTAATTTCCAAAATGTATCAAAAAATGAAAGGAAACATATCAGTAAATTAATTTTCCTTTTTTTTCTTTTTATATTTTTATTTATTTTTTCAAACTTCTTTTTTAAAAATCTTTATTGTTAAAAGTATTACATATGTCTCCTTTTTCCCCCTTGACCTCTCCCAGCCCTTTTTGTATTTTTAATGTGATAATGCAACAATTTGAAATTGCACATACGGCTTATGTTATATTTTTATCACATGGGACTACTCTTAAAACATAACACAGTCTTATTTTTTTCTAAGAATTCAAAAACCTGCCTCATATTTAAAGGCCTGTAATTTACTATTCTACTAATGATTATTTGTCCATGTGTATATGTATGCATGTTCATGTGTGTGCTTTCAAATCACTTATAAGGAAGTTCCTGTTCTAACATGCTACATTCAAAATTGTCTTTTAACCTGGTTACTGTTTTCTGATATTTCCACGTAGAAGTGATTTTTTTCTTGACTCAAGTCTAAGCTACTTCAAAGAAGGTTGAACCTTATCCAGAGAAGAATCAGGTATAATCAGGTAATTCTTATGCCCACTGAAATTTGAGACCCTCCAACTAGTGTAATCAATTTAAAAGTTATCATCAGCCTTTGAAATTCTTTTTAGCTGGTAGAACAGATAATTATGCAATCTGCCTGAGACAAATATGTGCCTCATATTTATGGTTCAACTTCAGGGGGCCCTGATGGGACACGAAGTTGGTGGGTAACTATTGTCATACTCTTCCTGTCTGTCTTGGTTGTCTAGACATGTTTCCTGAAGAGATCCCTTCTGCCATGGGAAACATATATTCAGGCACATTCTGAGGTGATTTATGCTTGGCAATTTCCTTCTGAAGTCCATATAACTTTTCTCTACAAGGGAAGGGTATGGGTTTTGGTAAGACTCATAAATACCTATACAGCAAAACTAATTCTGAAATAAGTTTACCTAAAGATGAAAATGAAGGAGAATCCGACACAATTTGTACTCTAATATTTGCATAATAATTTCTGGAGAAAGTCCTGGGAGCATAATGTTTGCATCATTTCTCATTTTTAATTGTATCACCATGCTTGCTTATTCATCAACTCCTTGGGTTCTAGCAAACAAGTAAACAGAATTGCTCCAGCAATATCCTCATGGCCCTTGAGTGTTGACTTACCTCTAATAAGCTGTTTCATATTTCTAAGCTGGCTGTCCCATGCATGGTGAGATGATATCTCAAGTAGGAAATGCACAATGACCTTCATATCCCCAAAGGAAATATTAATCTTATATACAAGCTTTAGAAAGATATTTGATGGCTAATCAAGTATAAAACTTTGCTATTTCCATTGACCAAATCTAATGGCAAATTTTCAGCCTTCATCTCTTTCTAGGTTTGAATCATAGTCAATACTAGCTTATTACACATAGCCAGCCATATGATTAGTTCATCTAACACTAAACCCTCTCCATAATATTCTTTAATATTTATTATACAGTCATCTCTTCAGAAACAAAGATTGTATAAGAATGGTTTACTTCTAAGAAAATAACTCTAACAACAATGTTATTTACATAGATCACACTTAATTACTAATTCCTGATTGTAAGTAGTCTAAATATCAATCAGAAGAATTTAGAAATAGAAGAACTGTGTGTGTTAATTTTCTCAGCTCAAATGTTAAGGTCTTAATAGAATATTGAATGCTCATTAAAATATACCTGTGATGGGCAGAATTTTAAAATGATCTTCAAAGAGCCACACTTTGAGTCTGAGTGAGGCCTGTGAATATGAAGATGTGTCACATGCATCTGTGATTATGTTACATTATATGACAAAATGAAAGGATTGTCTCATGTTTCTAATGTAATTAAAGTCCCTAATCATGTAAAGTTAATTAATCAAAGGGAGATTATCTTGTGTAGGCTAGACCTTTAAAAGAGAGTTCAGGACTTACCTGAGCTCAGAGACTGAAAACTGTTGAGACCTTCTCTGTTTTTGCTGCTGGCACTGAGGAAGCAAATCACCTTGATGTGCCAGAAGCTGCAAAGAAATGAATTCCGTCAACAACCACAGAAACTTGCAAGAGGACCCCAAGCCTTAACTAAACCCAGGCTCGGCTGGGTCCTGGGTGCCAGAGGGAAGGCTGGGTCCTGGGTGCCAGAGGGAAGCTGGTGCCAGCAGCCAGGGGAAGGAAGGCCTACTCTTGCAGGAATTTCATGCATCAGGCCTCTAGTATCCTATCTAATAAAAGAGAAACATGGTAATTAGCGTACGACCGCTACCCTTTCCATTGGCTAATCAGGGCAATATGCAAATTAACTGCCAGCCAAGATGGTGGTCGGCAGCCAGGCAGCTTGAAACTAACATGAGGCTTGCTTGCTTCAGTGATGGAGGACTTCAACGTTCCCCGCCTATTGCTGCAGGCCTCTGAGCTGCAACTCAAAGCAACTATGTAACAAATATAGAAGCTAAACAAAACCCAGAAAACTGCTTTAGTCCGCCGGGCTTCAGCCAGCAGGATCGCAACATTGTTTCACATACAGAAGGTAAACAAAGGCCAGAAACCTACTTTCAGCAGCGGAGGCCTAAGAGCTGGAGCCAAGCCTCAAAGCTAAAGCTGGCCCAGAAAAAAAAGGAGTGGTTGGGAGCTTCAGTCACACGCCAGCCTGAAAACTGGCCAGGCACCCCAGTGGGGACCCCCACCCTGAAGGGTGTGTGACCAGCTGCAAACAGTCATCATCCCCTCACCCAGGCTGGCCAGGCACCCCTGTGGGGACCCCCACCTTGATCCAGGACACCCTTCAGGGCAAACCAGCCAGCCCCCACCTGTGCACCAGGCCTCTATGCTATATAGTAAAAGGGTAATATGCCTCCCAACACCGGGATCAGCGGAGCTGAGAGGCCTCCCGGCACCGGGATCAGTGTGACGGGGGCAGCGCCCAAACCCCCTGATTGCCCTGCGGCTCTGTGTGTGACAGGGGGCGGGGCCACAACCTCCCTATTGGCCCTGCTCTGTTAGTGACAGGAGAAGGCGCCCAGAGGCCCTGATCAGCCCTGCTCTGTGCCTGATAGGGGGGAGCTCCCCAACCCCCTGATCGCCCTGCGGCTCTGTGTGTGACAGGGTGCGGCGCCCAAACCCCCACCCCACGGGCCCTGCTCTGTGTGTGACAGGGGGCAGCGCCCCAACCCCCTGATCAGCCCTGCTCTGTGTGTGACGGGATAGAGCCATAACCTCCCCATCGGCCCTGCCCTGAGTGTGACAGTGGCAACGCCCCAACCCCCTGATCGGCCCTGTTCTGTGGGTGATAGAGGGCAGCGCCCCAACCCCCTGATCCACCCAGCTCTGTGTGTGACAGGGGGCGGTGCCCCAACTCCCCTGTCGGCCCTACTCTGTGGGTGACAAGGGGGAGCTCCTCAATCCCCTGATCGGCCCTGCTCTGTGCATGACAGGGTACAGAGCCCCAACCCCCCTGGTTGGCCCTGCTCTGTGCCTGACAGGGGGCAGTGCCCCAACCCCCTGGTTGGCCCTGCTCTGTGCTTGACAGGGGGTGGCGCTGCAACCTCCCCATCAACCCTGCCTTGAGTGTGACAGGGGCCGGCGCCCCAACTCCCCAATCGGCCCTGCTCTGAGCCCGACCAGGGGCTGCACCTAGGGATTGGGCCTGCCCTCTGCCACCTGGGAGCAGGCCTAAGCCAGCAGGTCGTTATCTCCCGAGGGGTCCCAGACTTCGAGAGGGCACAGGCGGGGCTGAGGGACCCCCTCTGCCTTGCCGAGTGCAAAAATTTTTGTGCACCGGGCCTCTAGTATAATAAATAACAGAGACAGCAATATTTTAGAGAAGAATTTAAATGGAATTTGTAATATTCAATGTTTTTAGAGTTTATATGGGGGAAAAAAATATTCTATGTAGAGGAGGTTAGGTAAAGGCCTCAAGCAAGAAATGAAATTGGAGTTTTAGAGGAAGGCTAATCAAACAAAGACTTTGTATGCATATATGCATAACCCATGGATACAGACAACAGGGTGCTAAAGGCATGGTGGGTGGATTGGTAGGGGGAAGGAAAGGGTCAATGCGGGGGGGGGGGGGCACATATGTAATACTTTCCACAATAAAGAATTATTTAACAAAGTCAATAAGACTGAAAAACAAGATTCAAAGGAGTGTCTTTTCAGAATAAGAATGAAAATATATGGAAAGAACAAAATATGGAAAACTTTGAATTACAGGCTGAGGATTTAAAGTAGACAGTTTTGCCTAGTCATCCCTGAGCTTACTTTTTTAAACACAGAAGAATGACATAATTAAGGGAGAATTGGGAAGAAGTGACTTTGACTCAGTCAGAGATGTCAAGCTCTCGACAGATGTTTGATATGTTTTTGAATATATATTTCCAGTCCTGAAATGTGATGACAAGAGCTTTGGACAGGCATGTCCATGATACTGTCAAACTTAAAATCCTCCTGTACAAAATGCCACAAAAAAAGTGCCATGTACAGAAAAAAAGAATTTAAAACATTCTTCAGAGAATGAAAATGTGCAATGTAATTCTGAAAAGAATCCTAGTCCCAGTTTTATGAAATAAAAAAATCTATTCAAACAAAAGTACATGTGGATTCTAATTATCTAATGCATGTTCTTGGTTAAATTGATTAATTTCAACAATGACCTATTTCTACACTGAAAGGACCATAGGACGCATCACTTTACCCCGCTCCCATCTGTATACGCCACACTCACTGCAGTAGCGTGATTTAATAGCAGCTGTGCACATAGCACCAAGCTCAAGGAATTTTGTTTAAAAATGAATTTATCATCCTAATTATCTAGTTAATATTAATAATAGAAAGAGAGCAAAAGGAAGGCCAGGCATTATAAGCATGGTCATCTGGACAGCTTCACCAGGACTTAGAGCTTCACAGTCCACAGGAACCACCAGCCCATTCTCTGAAGATCCCTGGGGGAAGGGGTCCAACAAAGGGAGAGATGAGTGCATGTGCAGTGAAATTGGGATGATACAGGCTAAGTGCTTTCTGTCAGGCTAGCCTGGGAAATAACGGGTTGGCTAGGGAATGGACTCCATCAGAAGCGTGCAACATCTTGAAAAGTTAATTGGTTAAGCTCTTGGTTAAAACCCCGAACAAAAGAGCTTATTCTCTCTTGCTCTTCTTCTCCCTGACTCTTGTTCTCTCCTACTCAATCACTCCCACTTGCCCGGGTGTTTGCTTCTTCTCTCTCCATAGCCACATGGCCTTCAGCAGCCACATGACCCATGGCCGTGCAGACTCCACATGCAGGATGCTGGATTGGACTGGACTGCAATATGGCATAGAAACTATGGGAAGAGCCTTTATTCTGGCCCCACGGTTGGACTTTTTTCCCCATGGAGGGATGAACTGAGATGGACATTGGAGGGAGGGAGGGAGGGATCTATTGGTTGTCTCTGGCACACGCCAACTGGGGATGGAACCATGGAACTGGCAACCTGGGTATATGCCCTGACTGGAAATTGAACTCGCCACCTTTGGTGTATGGGGCCATGCTTCAATCAACTTAGCCACATCAGCTGGGACAGGAACCAAGTTTCTGATTCTATTGCCTGAGTTCACTTTTGGAATTCCTTGCCTTCTTAAGAATACTGTCCTTCTTCAACTGTCCTCCTTCACTAAGTCCTAGTCCCTTAATCCCTTCAGTCCTAGAACTCTTGCTCTGTTAATTTGCAACAACAAATGAAAAGTGGTTAAACAGAGCAGAGGTTGTTTCTGGCTCATGCAGAGTACAGTGGGGTTGGGTGGCCCTCCTCTGTTTTATAGTGATACCAACTGGAACCACGCAGCTCCAAGACTGCTAGAAGCTAGCAGGGCAAGACAGAACCAGAGGTTTGTGTGGTGTCTGTTGAGGGGACAGACCTGGAAATGGAAATGTCTTGCAGTGTTACCACACTCGTGTTTGCCACTTAGGATGCTCTATTAAAAAATGAGATGTGGCTGTCTCAAGGAGGTTTTAATTACTTGCAGCAAGTAAAGGAGACAGGGAATTCATATCCAAAGTTCTTCTCGTAAGGAGGCTTAGCCATTGCTTATATATACTACTTGGTGAATTATACGTTGATTTCTTCTTTGCAGTGGCTACTTTTATCCCATAGAGTTCCCGTCAGCTCATCCTGTTCACTGCCGTGTCTATAATCTATAATTTAACCTTTAGGAAAAAATAACACTTAGAACTTCCCAGACCTTAAGAGCTTCATCCTATCTAACAGCAGCACTTCTGTTCATGGTCCTTTTGCAAGGATCCCATCACATGACCCAACTGCAAGGGAGGTTGGGAATGCAGAGGAATACTAACAGTCTCTGCCATGACCACAAACAAAACTATGAGATATGTATTTTTTTTTAAATCCTCACCTGAGGATATGTGTGTGTGTGTGTGTGTGTGTGTGTGTGTGTGTGTTTAGAGAGAGGGAGGGAGGGTGGAAGGAAGGGGGAGAGAGAGATCAGTGTGAGAGAGAAAGATTGATCAGTTGCCTCCCTGTAGGCACCCAGACCAGGGATCAAACCACAACCTAGGTATGTGCCCTGCTGGGAATCGAACCCTCCACCTTTAGGTGTAAGGGATGATGCTCCAACCAACTGAGCCAGCAGGCCAGGACTGAGATGTATCTTTACAGGTAGTGACCTAATACTGTTTGTTTGTTTGTTGTTGTTTTTTTTTAAAAAAAATGGTTATCTGATATTAAAAGACTACTATAGGCCCGGTGCATGAAATTCATGCAGGGGGGTGGAGGGTCCCTCAGCCCGGCCTGCACCCACTTGCAATCCGGGACCCCTCGCAGGATAGGGCCTAAACTGGCAATCAGGCATCCCTGTCACAATCCTGGACTGCTGGCTCCTAACCGCTTGCCTGCCTGCCTGATCATCCCTAACCACTCTCCTACCTGCCTGATCGCCCCTAACTGCCTCTGTCTGCCTGTCTGATCACCCTAACCACTCGCCTGTCTGCCTGCCTGATCACCCCTAACCACTCACCTGCCTGCCTGATCTCCTCTAACTGCCTCTGCCTTGGCCCCCGCCACCGTGGCTTCGTCCGGAAGGATGTCCGGAATGATGTTCAGATGTTCGTTCAGCTGTCTGGTCTAATTAGCATATTATGTTTTTATTATTATAGATAGCATAATTCCAGATTCATGTAAATGAAATAATTGAAATGTAAAATAAAAAAGAAGCAATTCTAAAATTATGTTAATGTTCACATATTTATACATTGGTTTCTAAATCTACATATATTCTTGCTTCCTTATCCCATTCTTATATCTTTTTCAAATAAAGTTTAGGTAGTATTTTCAAAGGACTTTCAAAATACATTCCCTAACCAATGAACATTAAAAAAATATATTAGGAAAGAAACTGAGAGCATGATTGATTTTTTCTTTAAATAAAAATTTGATTTCTCTGCACCTGAAAATTGCCTGTGATAATATTGTTGCAACTTGAGAAAGATGCAGTTGAAACTGCCATGGAGACTAAAAGGCTTAAAAATCATTAGAGGATGAAGCTAATTTTATGTGAAAACAGACAAAAATGATGGACTAAATACTTTTTAGTAAGAACATATGAAGATCCAAAGATTATAGAGCTGACTGTGAAAGAAAAGAATACTATTAACTAATATTTCTATACTGCAGTATTTTCAAATTTACAGACTAGTTTCATGACTTAATATCAATCCATCCTCACAGAAATTATAGTAGGTTGGTATTGTCCTGCCAGGCTTGCAGGTGAGACAACTAGAGCTCAAGAGAAGTACATTGAATTGGAAAAGATAATATGAGTAGTGATAGACATGGGTTTGAATTGAATACTTGTCTTTTAAATCCAAACCTCCTTAAATTATATGGTTAGCTATTAAGAAAATATGAACTCTTCTCCTTAATTAGAGAGCCTGTTTCTGTGGTTTCTGCTTTCACTATTAAATTATATTTATAAAAACAGAAAACTTTTTTGACCTTTAGGATTAATCCATTTTTATGAATAAAAATTAGTATTCACTATATAATTCTTGCAACTTTGCAGTATGTCTAAATAACTGATTAGACTAACGTATCTTTTTTACCCACCATTTTTGTATTTACTGAGTTTAATGCTTCACATGTATTCTGTAAGTTATCTTTAAATAAAAATAGTTTTATTATTTTTAAAGTTAAAAATTACCTTTATTATAAAACACGTTAAAAGAGTCAAGTCAAAAAAAAGAGGAGTGGCTTCAGTTAAATAGAGGGAACTAGTAACAGTTGCTGGGAAAGCTGAAGGAAGGAACTCAAGAGACAACAGCAGCACAATTTACAAAAGCTAAGATCTGGAAATAGCCCAAGTGCCCATCAATAGATGAGTGGATATAAAAAGCTGTGGTACATTTATACCATGAAATACTATGCAGCAGTAAAAATAGAAGGATCTCTAACCATTTGAGGCAGCATGGTAGGACCTGGAGAGTATTGTATTAAGTGAAATAAGCCAGTCAGAGAAAGACAGGCATCATATGATCTCACTCATATATGGAATCTAATGAACAAAATAAACCAAGAAACAAAATAGACCCAGAGACAGAGAAGCATGGAACAGACAGGAATCTCAGAGGGAGGCGGGTGGGGGAGGTGGAGGTGTGTGGGTGGGGAGAGATTAACCTAGGAAGTTCTATGCATATATGCATAGCCCCTGGACACAGACAATAGTGTGGTAAAGACCTGGGAGGGGCAGGTGGAGTTGGTCAATGGGAAAATAAAAGAGGACATCTGTAATACTTTCAACAATAAAGATAAATTTTTGAAAAAAGAGAGACAATTCAGACTGACAATCCCAGGGAACTGCTGACACCACTAGGGCCAGTGGAGCAAAGGAAGAGGGTTACATTACCCTGTTCTGGGAGCTGAGTTGCCGGAGAGCTGGAGTCCTGAAGGCTGGTCACCAGTGAAACTATAGTGAAGGGGTTGGCTGATCAAACCATGGAAAAAATAATAATAAAATAAAATAAAGGAACACGTTATGCTTTTTCTGCACATGTGCTGAATGTCCCTTTCCACCATTTCACATTCCCTTGGGTAGATCCTACTGACTTTCCATTCACTTTTAGGTATTTAATAATGTCATTTTTAGGTAAAAAAAGTCTAGTACAATCCATAGCAAAAATTCAGTCTTGCATAACGTAAATCTTCTCTTTCTTCCAATTTCAGCCTAGTTTGGTAATTGGATGAAAATGGGATGAGATTGGTTTATTATCTTATTTTACCTCTCTCCTATGCAACGTCTACTGATCTTTGATTTCCCAGGTTGTTGCAGGACAGTAAGAGAGTGGGAATTGGAGACAAAGGATAAGGTATTACTTGGCTATCATGTAAGGATTTCTATCAGAAATACAGGTTTTCTATCTGGAAGAAATCCAAATGGTTTCCTCTCACAGAAAATGCTTTTTTAGGTTCTTCAAAAGTTATCTTCCAGTACTGGGGATTTCCACCTTCAGATTCTTTTAAAAATATATATTTTTATTGATTTCAGAGAGGAGAGGGGAAGAAGAGAGAGAGAGAAACATCAATGATGAGACAGAATCACTAATCAGCTGCCTCCTGCATGCCCCACACTAGGGATTGAGCCTGCAACCTGGGCATGTGCTCTGACTTGTGACCTCCTAGTTCATAGGTATATGCTCAAGCACTGAGCCACACTGACCGCGCCACCTTCAGAGTCTTGACACTGTACATGCCTTATTTGACTGGTCACTTATGATTCTACAACAGCTCCAGATTTCTAGCAGTCATCCCAATTCTCCGGCCAGACCTCTAGGGGACGCCCATTCAAGTTTACACAAATCTAATTCCCTTTTACAGGGTCCATATGTGTCCATAAGAATGAGTCAGTGGTATGCCCTGACCGGTTTGGCTCAGTGGATAGAGCGTCAGCCTGCAGACTCAAGGGTCCCAGGTTCGATTCCGGTCAAGGGCATGTACCTTGGTTGCGGGCACATCCCCAGTAGGGAGTGTGCAGGAGGCAGCTGATCGATGTCTCTCTCTCATCGATGTTTCTAACTCTCTATCCCTCTCCCTTCCTCTCTGTAAAAAAATCAATAAAAATATATTTTAAAAAATAGAATGAGTCAGTGGTAATGCATATTGCCTGATGAATCTAGAATGGTAGGCAGGGCCAGAGAAAGCAATGTTATTCAGCCATGCTTAAGAGTGTTGTCTACCTCCTATGAGGAAAAGTATTAGAGGTGAAGAGAAGTGGATAGATTTGAGAGATATTTAGGAGGCACAATTAGCAGGAGTTGCTGATGCATTAGTATTGAGAGATAATCAAAGGTCAGAGATACTATCATTTTATATTATCGTTTATGCTATAATTCTTAGTTTCCAACTTAATGTTAGTAATGGTTTTAATTTACATGGAAATTACATATTCCTTAAAGGCTGAAATATTTTACCTGTGAAATACTGAGGAGGAATCTTTGACACATTTCTAAATTCTTCCATGGTTTTGGCCTATTTTAATTTTCTAAACCTCACTGAATAGATATCTATTTCATAGAAATTTGTAGATTCTACTCACATGTGGATTCAATAACTTTTATTCTTAACTGTTTAGGAAAAAAACATTGCATAGGATTTATAATTACATCAATGAAATGTCTTGAGACATTGCCATCTTCTTAAAAAGTTTAGAAATTTGGAATGGGGCATTATTTGATATGTATTTATTTCCTATCCAGAATATTAAAGAATATTAATTTAAGTTTTTCTTTGACCATAGTTCCATAGCTAGCATTAACAAACTACACTGGTGTTCTAATGCATCATGCTTTCTAAGGGGAATTGTGCCTATAGAATTGTAGGTCAACCTGCAGGAATCTGGATCCTAAAGCTCCCATATACTTGGCCAGCATACTCAGTGTCTTCTGTGGTAGTAGTTCAACACCTAATGCCTCCAGAAGATGGTGCTTTTTCTTAAAACCCTGGAACTTTTATGATTTCTAAGGCACAATATTTGTAGCCCTGCTTCTATAGAAACAGCCACTGTATATCTTATCTTTTATAAAGTAAGACATCTTAAACTGCAATCTCCTTTAAAAATACCATGAGAGTTAAGATTTAAAGTCTCTTACTATGCTGTAAATAATAGAAGACAATGAACTGTATGTGTATAAAGATATAACTACATTGAAAATATAAGCTGCATACTACCAAGGGAAAAGTCTGTGTTTAGTAAAGAAGCAACAAAGTTTAAATCTTTAGTTAAGATTTAAATTTTCATTAGTTAGTATTTTTCTTCAAAATTGCATGCATCTTTCTTAAGGTATCTGGCTAATGTCCTTCCTGTTGGTTTCTTTGATATTCCACCCCCAAGTATGCCAGCTCCTTTACCATTGCTGCTACCTTATAGGAGCAGAGAGTCCTTCAAAATTAATGACATACAGAAGAGCAACCCAAATTACATACTTGTTTATGGCATCAGTTCAAAAGGAAAAAAAGAGAAGAAGGAGCATGGCTCCTCTGAAATTTATAAATCAGGTAAATCTCTTTGAGACTGAGTAAGGGTAACTAAGGGATAGTAGACAGGATTGAGAGAAGCAAGGAGAATTATGTTAATGGATGTTATTCATGTAAGGAAACAGGAGGAGTCGGGAAGAAACATTCCCCCTTAGCAAATGAAAAAAAAATCATCATTGTCCAAATAAGTTTTACTATGGCTATAGTCCAAAAGCTATTAAAATAATAAGTAGCCCTAACTGGTTTTGCTCAGTGGATAGAGCGTCGGTCTGCAGACTAAGGGTCCCAGGTTCAATTCCCGTAAAGGGCATGTACCTTGGTTGCAGGCACATCCCCAGTAGGGGGTGTGCAGGAGGCAGCTGATGGATGTTGCTCTCTCATTGATTTTTCTAACTCTCTATCCCTCTATCCTCCTCTCTGTAAAAAATCAATAAAATATATATTTTAAAAAAATAAAATAATATGTAGTACACTTTCTTATAGTATGCAAATAAATGTTTGACATGTCAAGTGGAAAAGCAGGATATACTCAGTCATTCTCTGATGCATCTTATTTTATTTCTTCATCACCCTGCTCACTAACTGATAGTTTCCCCATAAAATGTTTTTCAGGAAAGAACCATGGGCACTATATTTTGGAGTATCTAGTTCACTTGAGAATGTCTATCGTTTGCCATCATATTTAGTCATAAACAGAAAAGAGTGAAAATTGAAAAAATAAAAACATTCACGAATAATCAAGAAAATTTCCTAAAGTAGAAGATAACAAATTTTCAGATCAATGGGAACAACAAAGGCTGAAACAATGAAGTAAATCCTCACTTAGACACAATCACATGATATTCAGAATGTCAAATCAGGGGATTCTAAAAGGTTTTATAGACACCAAAGAAGATTATCGCAAAAGAATAAAAATGAGATTGATCAAATTTCTCAGCAATAACACCACATACTGGACAATAAAGGAGCAAAGGCTTTTACATTTTGATGGATGATAACTTGAATCCAGACTTGGGACCCATATTCTATTAATATCCATGTTCATATTATGCTCACAATATGACAAACCCTCTTCTTTCTATACTAATTTATTTAATCTTGTGTCTTAGACACCATTAAAATCGCATCAGTCACATAAGAAATTAAAAGCACAAAGAGAATAAGTAACTTTCCCAAAGACACAGAATGCTGGTGCTGCTATTTGAACACAAGGCTTCTGACTTTGGAGTTCTGACTTCTCATTACTTTTCTGTTCTATTTCATAGCATCCATATTCAGTGTGAGATCAAAACAGAAACAGTTTCATTCTTTAGGAACTCAGAGCTTACCTTTTATATATTCCTTCTGAAAAAAACAAACAAACAAACAAACCCACAAAACAACAGTAAGTTAATAATCCAACCAACAGGCCAATCAACCAAACAACAATTTAAAATAACACCCTAAAAAGACATTGATTCCTAGAAACAATGTTCTCAATTTAAGAGTTATATGAAGTAAAATCTCAATTTTAGCTGTGGAAACTGGCCTGGAGATCCACTGGGCTAGAATGGAGCTTGAGGTCAGAACTCCAAGAAGAACAATTCAGAAATAAAGTAGATGTAATATCTATAAGATAAAGAATAACCTTAGATCTATGATATGTGTTCACTATTTTAAGAAGACACAGAAAAAAAGGTGAAAAGAAACTTCAGAGGAAATAAAACAAAAAAATTATATGTAAGAAATTCAGATGCAAATAGTAAAAAGCTAAAATTTGTAATCTATATTAATAAAAGAGAAAGATGCAAATTGACCATACCTTCATGATGCCCACAAGCCATGCCCACCAGCCAATCAGGAGTGAGTATGCATATTAACTCAACAAAGATGGAGGGTTATTTGGCACATGCAGGCACCCAGTGGCCTAGGTCCAGGAACATCCTAGAGACCCAGGCAGCTCAGAGCCTGCAGGCTCCAGCGTAGGCCTTGAGCGGCCTCAGTCCCAGAACACCCTGGCCACTCGTGGCCTATGGGCCTTGGCCCTGTGGGGGCGGGGCAGCAGAGGCTTGAGCAGGGCCAGAGAGGAGCGGGGGACCCTGCCCAAGCCACAGCTGAGGCTTGATTGGAGCCAGGGGCCCTGACTAAGCCATTGCAGAGGCCTGATCAGAGCCAAGGGGGCCCTACCCATGCCAGGGCAGAGGCTTGATCAGAGCCAGGGGGCCCTGCCCAAGCCGCATTTGGAGGCTTGAGCAGGCCCGGAGACAGGGGGTGTGCCAGCCTAGGCTTGTCAACAGTCCTGCCTCTGCGGGTGAGCTGCAGAGGAAACACCTTTTCTGACAGCTCATTGGCTAAGCTCCCTATACGCCACTGGTAATGTTCTTGGTAACTTGAGTAATAAGAAGCCAAAAAGGTGATCTAGGATTTTTCCACCTCACTCCTGGAGGAAAAAATGAAGGTCCACTGATGGAGGGCTAAGATATGTCATATCCTGCCCTAGCCGGTTTGGCTAAGTGGATACAGCCTCAGCCTGCCGACCACAGGGTCCGGGTTGATTCTGATCAAGGGCATGTACCTAGGTTTCAGGCTCCTCCCTGGCCGGGGTCCAGGTCAGGGCTCATTCAGGAGGCAGCCAATCACAGTGTCCTTCTCACATTGATGTTTCTCTCTGTCTTTTCTTCTCTCTTCCACATTCTCTAAAAATCAATGGAAACATATCCTCAGGTGAAGATAAAAAAAAGAAAGAAAAAATGCCATATCCTATGAAAAACACATCTTAAAAACGCCTAAAGAAAGTTGTCATTTTTTCATGGGGAAGGGACTGGAGTCCATGTTGATGAAAACACCTTGGCGGCTGAGGTGGCTGGCAGTGGCTGCAGCAGCAGGGTGATGGGGCTTGCGCCTTCCCCTGATCATCCCGTTCACCTCCCACAAAGGGAGGCCAGACTGCAGCTTAGGCCCTATCCCCAAGGGGAGCAGGGAGCGGGCCTAAGCTGTCACTAGGACATCCCCTGAGGGCTCCCAGTATGTGAGAGGGGGCAGGCTGGATTGAGGGAGCCACCCCCCCCCCAGTGCACAAATTCCATGCACTGGGACCCTAGTATTAAAATAATTGATAAAGTTTAAGTAAATAACATACTTATTCTTCATTCTTATAACTTCATCCTTTAAATGACTCAGGATAGTAACTAAATTAACATTGTTTTCTATAGGGCCCATTACAATTCTTTTTAATTTTATTTTAGACATTTTATTGATTTTTAGAGAGAGAGAATGGCGAGGGAGAGAGGAACATCCATGTGAGAGTGGAACACTGATTTGCTGTCTCGTGGACAACCCTACCAGGGATTGAGCCCACAACTCTAGCATGTATCCTGACCAGGAATTGAACTAGTAATCTTTTGGTGCACAGGGTGACACCCAACCTACTTAACCACACTGGCCCGAGCAGGACCTTATTACAATTCTTATTTTAGGAATGAACTTTAGTTCTTTAATTATAGTAGAGTGCTACTTACTGCACTTTTTGATTTTTACAATCAAAATATAGAAAAATAGAGAACATAATTACTTTTATAAAAAATATAAATGGTTTTTGAAAATATAAAAGCAATGCTAAAATTGACACAAATTAAAAAACAGAAAGAGGGTAAATGGTAGAAGAAACTGTAAACAATTTTATGTCATATTTGATTTGAAAGAAGTTAAATTGCTGAATTAGCAACTTGCTTTGAAGTTACCTAAACATTTTCTCTTTTTTAAGTATATATATATATATATATATATATATATATATATATATATATTACATATATTTTATATATATTTTTATTGATTTAAGAGAGGAAGGGAGAGGGAGAGATAGAAACATCAATGATGAGAGATAATCATTGATCAGCTGCCTCCTGCATGCCCTCTTCAGGGGATCAAGCTCACAACTCAGGTATGTGCCCTGATGAGGAATTGAACCTTGACCTCCTGATTCATAGGTCAACGTTCAACCACTGAGCTACACTGGCTGGGCTACCTATACATTTTCTTAAATGCTAAATTATCTTTTAGGTATTTGAAATATTCAATTTGCATTTATACTCATACATTCTAAATATGCAAGATTAACTAGCCTATTTGTCATTCTTATAAATAGAGAACAGCATTTGAATTTAAATATCTCAAAGAACTCTATTTTAACATAGTTTTTATTCAGAAACCACACACTGAACAAGCAGCAACTACATATTTCCTAAGTGTTGAGTGCAGAAGCTGATAAATAGGTTCAATTCTAGAAAGCACAGCAATTTGCTACCTATTATACTAAACTAAAATTAAGCCAAAAAACGTCTTGGTCACCGGATAGCAAAATAATATGAATTGGTCATTTCAATGATGTAGAGCTATATCTAAGCGTAAAGAGCAAGGCTCTTAGCCATGTGTAAGTAGTAAAGATGATTTAGTAAATTCTGGAAAGTTACTACTAGAATTCAAAGTAGAACACTGAATAACCCCACTTTAGAGACAAATGTATATAAATTTAGCCTTGTAAAGAATTGTGCAAAAGTGGCAAGCCCATCAAATTTTTTTCCAGCATAGATTTAGACTAAATAGACTCCTAATTAATTATATCATTGTTTTCTCCTCTTACTGCCACATTATCAATAGTAATATCTCCTTAGAGCAGATGCCTGGAAAATCCATGAGGAAGCAAACAAAGGTCAAAGGAACAGAGACACAAATGAAGTGACATTTACCTTGCTTATTCTGCTGTATATTTCATTTGGATACAGAACTCTTATGTTTTGTGCATGAAATTTAGAGAAAAAGTTAAAGTGAATTATAGTAACATAACTGGAAGCAACTACAAAATAAAATGTAGGTAAAGGTAATGACTCACAGAATCCCATATTAGTAGCATAACAAAAATAGATTTGAAGACAGAATGGAACAGTAAATCCTCAAAAATACGCATGAAGTTGGCAACTCTGGTGATTGGATATGTTAGTAGGGCTCTCAACTGTAAAAACATTCTCAAATGACTTTACAGGCAGATTTAAATTTCCCATAAAAGATGCAAGATGTTGCATTCTTTGAGGCGTTTTATCAGGTGGAATTTATAATCTATTTTCTTATTCTTCAGATACTACTTGCACTTTCTGCTAAATACCATAAATTTACGTACATATATTTACTGGAATGCTTTATCCAAATGGAATCCCTCTATAATTTCCAAAGATCCTAAACAAAAGTGACAATAATTTATTAGTTATAATTGTAATAGGTACCACTGAGTAGCTAGTAACTTCATAATATATCATTTTGACGATAGTTTGTTTATACACTACTCTCACAGATCTTTATATGCATATTTTGAATTTTTATGATAACTCCATAAGGGAGATAATATATTATTCTTGTTTTATATATAAAATAATTAAAGATGAATAAATTTCAGTATTTCCAATTTAGGGTCCTATGAAGCAGAGATTTTGAAGTCTCTCTGGCTGCAAAGTCTTCATGCTTCTTCTTAAAGTATAGCATTTGGTATTACACATTGTCATATATTTATCAGCTTAATACAGAATTCATTGATTAGCTCATCTTTGCATAGGTCAGAAGTCTGGCATGGCATGGCTAAGATCCCTGGTTGAGGTCCCAGTATCTTTGCTGGCTGTGAGTTGGGGTCCTCTTTCAGCTCCTAGAAGCCAATGGCATTCCTTGCCCTTGACCTTTCTAGCTTCAAACCAGCAAGCATTCATTCAATTCTTTTGGGCTTCAAATAACTTACTTCCCTCTCTCTGACTTTAAAAAAAGTTTGACTATATTGTGGGGATACTGGTTAATAAAATTATATATTTTAGGTGTACAATTCTATAATACATATTCTGTATATTGTATTGTATGTTCACCACCCCAAATCAAGTCTCCTATCACCATTTATCACCCCTTTACTAAGATGTAACCTTTGAATGGAGGGCTCTGCACTGGTTGGGCATGAGAGGGAAAAATGGCCCCAATCCTAGAGCCATACAAATCAGTCTGTCCCACATTCTTCCAGGAGCTCAATCTCAGCAGGGCAGGGATGCCAGGAGTCAAGAGGATGGGGCTAGTGCAGTGGTCGGCAAACCGCGGCTCACGAGCCACATGTGGCTCTTTGGCCCCTTGAGTGTGGCTCTTCCACAAAATACCACGTGCGGGCGCGCATACTGTGCAATTGAAACTTCATGGCCCATGGGCAGAAGTCGGTTTTTGGCCTGGGCAAGTCTATTTTGAAGAAGTGGCGTTAGAAGAAGTGGGGGTACGTTCGCTGAGGTCGACCCCTCAGATTGAGGACGTTTTTGGCAAAGGCCAGTTTAGGAGTACCCTAATTAAGTTCATAACAATGTACCTACCTATATAGTTTAAATTTAAAAAATTTGGCTCTCAAAAAAAATTTCAATCATTGTACTGTTGATATTTGGCTTTGTTGACTAATGAGTTTGCCGACCACTGGGCTAGTGGATCTTCCGTGAGGGGGAGGTGCTGGTCAGACTAAAGGGAAGGTGGGGGAGTGATCCTCACCCCAGAGCCACACAACTTAGTCTGTCATGGATTCTACTCAGACCTAGGCAGAGCAGAGCCACCAGGAGTCAGGAGCGTGGGACTGCCAGGGGCCCAGAGAGTGGGGCTAGCAGAACTCCCATGAGGGGTAGGCATCAGTGAAGTTCACAGGAATGTGGAAGGAATGGCCCCTGCCCCAAAGTCACACACTAAGTCAATCATACCCCCTGAGTCTGCCCAGATCTCTACACCCAGAGCAGCATCTAACTCCTCAGCAGGGCACAAACTCTACTGGGTAGTGTGGCAGAGAGTCCAGAGGGTGGGGCTATTGCATTTTCCCAGCAGATGCCATGTGGAGGGGAGTGCTCCACCCAAGACAGATGGTGTCTGTGGTGTGTGAGAAGAAGTCAGCTCAGGGATTATGGCAGCTATTCCTTCAACTACCTCCCCAGAGCCACAAACCCCAGTCTATCATGTGACTCTAGTCCATTCTGCCCTCCCTCTGCCAGAGTCCAGAGTGGCTGTAAATGGGATTTTGTGTGTTAGCCCTTTAAGATGGTGCCTTTTTTTCTAACAGACTCATTTCTCCCTGGACAGAAACTGCCCCCCCCCCCCCCCACACACACACACACACACCCCACTAATTTTCACAGCCAGATGTTATGTGGGCACCTCTCCCCAGCTCTGGTGCTCTGAACTGGGGAGCTCATCTTGGGTTTGAGAAGCCATGCCCCTGGCTGAGATATCGCTCCAGGAACTCGGCCACTGCCTGTGGGAGACGGGCCAGCCCTTTTCATGTTTCTGCCCTTCCCACCAGTCTTGATTTGGCTTCATCTGTAAATCTTTGCTTCTAAGACTTCTCCTTAGTTGGTTATCCAGGCTGATTACTCTTATTTTAGTTGTAATTCCAGTCTGATCTAGGGAGGAAGTAAGTGTAGCCTCCTGCTATTCTGCACCTATCTTGGATCTCTGTCTCTGCCTTTTGGATGGATATTTAAAGGGCTCATGTGATTAGTTCAGACCTACACAGATAATCTCTGTATATGAAAGACAAATGATTTGGTATTTTAGTGACATCTGCAAAATCCTTTCAGAGAAATACCTGGATCAGTGTTCTATTAAATAAGTGGGAGAAGGTGTATATATAATAGGGGCTGGAACTCTCTAAGACAATTTTAGAATTCTGCAACCACAGATGTCCCCATCTTTGCATTCATAGCATAACATAGCACAATTCCTAATATACTATGCACTTAAAAATTTTCTATTAAAGTGGTCATATGCCAAATATATAGTCTATCTAATAATAGACAAAGATGGTAATTGACTGTACCTTCACTACGCCTCCCATTGGCTAATCAGCATGATATGCAAATTAACTGCCAACAAAGATGGCGGTTAATTTTCATACATAGGCTCCAAGCAGTGGAGCGAGGCCTGACGTTTCCGGGGCCGGCTCTGGCCAGAACTTGGCCAGAGTGAAGGCTTGGGCCCCGGGTGCCAGAGGCAAGCCAGTGCCAGCAGCCAGGGGAAAGGAAGGCCTATTGCATGAATCTCTTCCTGCAACAGGCCTCATATATATATATATATATATATATATATATATATATAGAGAGAGAGAGAGAGAGAGAGAGAGAGAGAGAGAGACAATAACTAATATCATTCTGAGATTCCCTTCAATAGTAGTCATGTGATAAAATAAAAAAATAAATAAAAATCTCTATACATTCATATACATAAATCACAAAAATTGGCAAAATGTAAAGTGAATAGGGTTTAATTATGATCATCTCAGAATTTTGAGACTTCAAACCAACAATTTACTTTGAAAAAGTCACAGATTTTTAAACTTCCAGTTATTTCTTCATTTGTATAATATAATGGAAGGTTGGGAACTACTGATGTTACCTCTCTCATAGTGCTGTGGAGAAGACTGAATTAATTTACATATGCCAGTCACTTAGGGCCTCTCACAGAGCATAAGTGCTAGGTAAGTGTTAGCATTAAATGCTTCCTTTAAACTTTTGAATCATAACAGCCACTTGACTATCGTCTCCAGTAAGAAGTTCAGAAGTGCCACAATATAGAACTCAAAGTGTGTTGATCTTAAGCCATAACCTGAGAGATTATTTGTATTTACTTTGGCTAAATTTCTAATTCAAGTTTATTATGCCATAATTTCTTTTTTTCCACTTGTGGAGTATTGTCTAATTCATCACCTTCATTCCATCAATACTAATAAATAAAATCTTGTTAATAGAGAGTTGGATTAGGTCAAATATAGTTAATGGCATTTTAAGAGTATTTTACCTTTCTTTTTTTTTTTTAAATTATCATGTCTAATTTAAAAAATATATAATTCTTTCTTTTTTAAAAACAATCAACCTGAAATATTTTTCCTGGGCCTGAAAAGTATTTGAATATACAGTGGGGCCTTGACTTACGAGTATCCCAACTAATGAGTTTTTTGAGATGCCAGCTGTCTCTCGGCCGATTTTTTGCATTGAGTTGATAGAGTAATTTGAGTTAATGAGCTCCTTAATGAGCTCGGTCTCGGAATGAATTAAACTCGTAAGTCAAGGCCCCACTGTAATTTGATTTCTAAAATAACATTATTTGATCTTTCTTTTGAGGGGGGGGGGCTTTATTTCTTTTCTTTTTTTAAATTTTATTGTTTAAGGTATGACAAATAGTAGTACATATGTCTCTTTTTTCCCCCCACTGACCTCCCCTGCTCCCGCCTCTCCTACCCCCTGGCACTTGCCCTCATCCCCCCACCCTCAGTATCCTGCATCTGTTGGTTGTGCTTATATGCATGCATACAAGTCCTTCGGTTGAACTCTTACCCCATCAACACTCCCCTACCTTCCTGCTATAGTTTGACAGTCTGTTCTTCTTTCTTACCAAAGATAGTATATAGTCAATATCAATGTATTTAGTCACTCAGTATTTCTCAGGGAGATTTCTCCCACTAAAGTCATACTTCCCATTGTCTGTTGATTTGTGTTAGCAATTAAAAATGCAATCTCCTACATTGTTGCTTGCAGTTTTAAAACTTTACTAATTACATTCTAATAACTTTTATCTTGTTTATTGTTAATCAGATAAGTTCTGATGCATTCACACAACCTTTCATGTTTTTGGTCTAGAATAGAGCTTAAGAGAAACATGAAGATAATGCTTCAACTGGATGCTAGTGTTTCTCCAGTATGTCCTTTACTTATCAATGTTAAAGATCTAACCCATGGTTCAATCCCAGGTTTTGGGAAAAAAAAAAAAAAGAAAAGGTCTAACCTAGTTAAAATCTCGATTATTCAAGTAAAAATCACGAGGTTGTTTGAAACTACTATATTGAATTTTTTTTCCTGAATGAAAATGAATTTAAACCAGTGAATCAGGGATCTTCAGCTCTTTCATATACTTCAGATACCCCATTCTCAAAATAAAAGTGCTGATTGAAAGCTCAGTTGCCAATGAAGTTCAAAAGCCCTCTATTTTTAGAGATGTAATCTTCCTATTTCATTACTTATTTTAAAATAAACCACAAAGAATTTATTTTTTTCTTTATTGTGTGGTTTTAAATTATTTATTTCTACATTGTAAATGCTACCTTTATCCCACCTCTCTTTACTTTTCAATTTAAAGAACACAATTAATTTTACTTGTTGTAAATAAGAATTAATTAATTTACAAAGCTTGAATTATAGTAATCTCTAATAAGAGATAAGGCCCTTCTTCCATCAATGACTGTATCTCTCTGCTTAAAGGCTTTATTTTTAGAAAAAAAAAATATCAAAACCCCTAAATATTTGATGTAACACTTTAACGATATGAAATAATGTACAGATTAGGTGATGATTGAATGTTCATGCTTATAATGTATCATATGGTTTTATGATAAGAAACTACTCACTAAATTTACAGCTGCTACTCATTTTCGACTAGAATCCTGTTAATATCTAGGTGAGCAAAATCAAGCAATTCATCGAGAAAACATTAGAATACATAATTAAGTTCCACATTTCAGGGAATAAAGGGGCAAGTGGAATTAGAAGAGTGGAGATAAGGTGACAGAGGATGGAAGCAGATTAGGTCACTTCCCCCAAGCCATCAAATCTACAGACACATTGACAAAAGAATTCTAAGTAATTCCACCAACAGTTATAAAGGAGCAATAATATCTATAGATTGTCAGTGTCAAAGGGTGAGGTTAGGATAACCTGGCCATGTGTCAT
The DNA here is from genome assembly GCF_964212035.1 of Myotis nattereri. NCBI lineage: Eukaryota > Metazoa > Chordata > Mammalia > Chiroptera > Vespertilionidae > Myotis > Myotis nattereri. The sequence goes on from NC_138084.1 coordinate 26,507,666, forward strand.
GGCAGAACACTGACTTTAGCCCAACCCTTCAAGACCGCCATTCAGAGGTGGAAATAGCACCAGCCCTTCCCCTGGTACAAAAGGAAACATATTCCTGTGGTTGGCTAGGATTGATCACATTAGGCATTGATCTGTGGCCTGTTACCACTGAGCACTGCAGAGGCCAATTATCAACTCATGAATAGCTACAGCAATGATCACGGCAAAATTCTCACCTGTTCTTCATATTTTGAACACCTTTGTCATAGCGTTAAAATAAGAGTATCAGTTAGTATAAGACATATTTGAAAATTTTAATGCGGGGATTGCCATATTAAAGTGGTAAGATCCACTCCTAACAGTGCCAAATTACAATCGACATGCCAGAGGACAAGGAGAGTCTTTCCTTATTCGCTCCATTATCCTTGCAGCAGTCCTTCATTATAACTAATTCTTCAATCGCATTGGAGACCACAACCAAATTTTCTGTATCCCACCTTCCTCACTTACAGGACCTATCTCTTTGGTTTCCAGTGAGGGTTACATAATGTATGCAATGCCTATAAATTTCACAACCCAATGCCTGACAGTGCCTGAGCAGATGTTGAGAAAATGATAGTGTTTTCTTTAAGTGTTTTATCCCTACACCACACAGTTTACTGATAGAGAATTCATGCTTTTTCTGATGAATACAGGAATACAGACACTCATTCTGGGAATTCCATAAAAACCACTAAGAATTTTCAATTCAGGCTTATTAAGTTCTTTTCTAACAAGACTGCAACAAGTAATAGTGTACATGTATTGTTTCCATAAAACCAGAGTACTGAATGTGTACTTAAAATACTTCCTCTGAAACCAATTGCAAACATAACAATTTAAAAATATCCCAGACAAGACTTTATATTTATTATATGTAACTTTTCATTTAATTTTTTCTAAATTTGAATTTTTCAAGGGCAGAGTCACATTCATCCTTACTCCTGGAACATGTCTTATGGGGAAAATAAATCCTAGCACACCAGAGTTGTCACTGTCTTTCATGGTCATAAACAGTATTAGAGATGAAAGGTTCATGATCCCTCGCCTGTGAGGCTGACATTTTTGAGAACCTTTTTTCCCCCCCTTTTCTTCTTCTACATAAATAACCCCAGTTTCCTTAAACCGTAGTTTTCCGCCACCTGATCTTCTTTGAATCTTTGGCTTGTTTGTGTCGCTGATAAGTTCAAAGAGCATGCCATTGACTGAAATATTCAAGAAAGATATGATTTGGAATTACCTTGTCATTTTTCTGATCCATTCATGTTAACTGCTCTTCAGTAGGGATGCTGAGACTATTTCAGGTCTCTCTGACCCCTAGGTAATCTCTGCAATACTTGTGACACTAACATACAGTCAATAAATAGTTAACTTCAAACACTGCAGTTTTCTATTTGAAGATCTTTTGCAACTTTCTTGCCCTGATAGTACTTTAAAGTGGAGAAACAGAAGACATTAGAGAGACCGTTTATGCATTTGTTCCCGGGGCATCAATTGCCCTCCGTGTCATCCTGCTGGAAAGACACACATTTTTCTCTCCTGTGACAAAGGAAGGCTTCCTTTGGGAACAACATAGCTTTCCAACTGTGATAAAAAAAAAAAACAGTCAGAAAAGCAACTGCAGAAAGCCTGCAAAGTGGATGATAAGAGGAAGAAGATTCGGTGCAGCACATGGGAACCAAATCAGTCACAGGACAGAGGCTGTTCACTTAGACCAGCACAAAACTGAAACAGAAGCAGGAGGGAATGATCATTGAACGGTTGACACAGCCTCCAGGAGAGAGAAGTTATTCTTCTTTCTCTGTGAATATCATCCGCTCATTTTACACCGTTTTGCCACAACACCGTTTGCTTCAGGCCTGACACATCTAAAGTTTCTACACAACGTGTGTGCCTATGTGTGTACACTACCTAGCATGGTTTCCTATGGTCTCTACACTCTAGTCCTGCACTATCTTTCTGCAGGATGCCCGAGAACTCATCAATGCCCCAAGTGCTACTGCTGCGGTTGGAGTGATGTGTCTACAAGTCAAAGGATGCCAAAGACATCCAGCAAACCACCAGAAGCCAGGAGAAACATATGGAACAGGTTCTCCCTTTGGGCTTCAGAGGGAACAAATCCCACTGACACTTTGCTCTCCAACTTCCGGCCTCCAGAACTGGGAGAAAAATAATTTTTTGTTGTTTAAGCCTCTCAGTCTGTGAATTTTATTATGGCAGCCCTACCAGATGAATATGTCTAGGTCTCTAAAGGTCATAGTCTGTCCAGTTCATTTATTTGCTCTGAAATTACTTCTCCATTTAAACATGCTTTGTACCACAGATAATTTCAATAAGTACTTGTTATGCAAAGAATCCTAAGAGAGAGAAGTTTATAGCGAAGGTAAATTAAAACAAAAAAAAATCCTTGTTAGGAGGGAGCTTTTTCATCTCACGGTGCACATACACTAATTATTAAAATTCTATCCCTTTCTGGTTGTCCTTTGCATGACAATCTAGAAGCTTGGAAACTACATTTTTCAGAAATCCTTTGCGCAGGACTCCAGTTTAGAATTTACTAATAACAGGCACTCTCACAAGATTTGAAAAGCTGAAGGAAAGCAGGAGTTTTACTGCTGTGGAAATGGAAGACAGACGTATTTTTATCAGTCCTGGAATTCTGGGTCAGCCTCTGGGTCCTCTCCATGAATCTCACCTTTCTCAGAGGTGCATATTGCTCTGAAATACACTTTCTGACCTGCTTGGTGGTAGCAACATCTAGGTCCTAATACTGAGACTAACAGCTACCCCTGACCACCAGCCCTTCTGGTGGTGCTTCTATGTTAAATCTCTTCTTAATTGAACATTCCAGAGTGGTTTCTGTTTTCTTGACTGAATCTTAACTATTGAAGGAGATGAGAGAAGTACAGAATAATTGTTTTTCCCTCTCTAGTTAGCTCCCACTTAGAGAATCTCATCACTGTGCACCCCAAAGTAGGAAGCATTTTAAGGGATTAAACTACATATTTTTCTTACACTCAGTGGGCATTTTCACTAAGACTCCATTCTATCATTCAGAGGTAAGCTCAACCTCACTTCCTACCTGATAGAATCAACAACTGTGACTCTAACCATGATGACTTCCATGGTAGCACACAAATCCAGACAATACACTCCAGGCTCTGTATCAGATTCTTATACACACAGTTTGGCTCCTTCCTCCACCCCTGTGTGGCAAACATAATTTGCTTGCACTCACAGTACCTCTCTAGAGGTTACTTTGCAAATATATACACTTGTGTTTTTCACATCCTCATCCCTTTTCTCTTCCTAACCCTAAATTTCATGTTGTCAACTAATTCTACACACTTGCCCCATCAATATGATAAAGCATGTGTTCAAAGGGGAGGATTAAGATCTATTAAACACAGAGTTGAAAAATCTCAACTTATTTATTATCACATTAAAGTAACCCAGATGTTAAATGATTTTTGAGGTTGCCTCAGAAAAACATTTATAATAAAACCAATATGTGAATAAAAGGAAAATAGGAACGCATTTTTATCCCCAATATTCAAACAGAGCAGTTTTATTTAATTGGGTGAGTTCTGTGCTTTTTCTTTTTAAATAAAACATTTCTTTTTTCTGGATATTCTAAATTAAGAACAGAGCTTTGACTGTCTACTACAGCAATTTTCAGCCTCTTAATCTCATGGTGCACATAAACTAATTACTAAAATTCTATAGCACACCAAAACATATATTTTTTTGCCAATCTGACAAAAAATATAGGTATAATTTTGATTGATTTACAAAAAGATAATAGTAATAACCTACACTTTTGCTCCAAAATGACTTTTTAAAAATTAGATGCTTATGCTTGTATATAAGAATTTCTGGTTCCAAGAATTAACCAGTCAGTTGCAACCTTAGTATACAACATGACCAATAAGATAAAACTCTATTATATAACCTATATATTTATGGTTCACATCAGGACATTCACACAAGATGGCTATTGTTGTGTTGACTGTTGTTATTATTTTATTTGACAACACAAGGGCAAATATGTCAGTGCCTCTGACTAAATAGTGAGGTATTATTGCATGTTTTAAAATTTTTCAAGGCACACAAGTTGAAAATTTCTAGTCTAGTAGATAATACACAGGTTTCATGCATGGTTTAGGAAGAGTAGTGTTTGGCTCAACAAGTGGTGTTGTTATTGTAAGGGACTGGTATTATTAACCTACAATTACAAAGAAGACCATGGCTCACTTTTAGTCTCAAAAAAACTATTAGAGTATAATATGCTTTATTTCATGATTTATGACAACCTAATTCTTTAGATCTCTTCCTCTCTATTAAGCAATTCATTTAAATTCTGATTTAATAATGTGGAGCTTTGCTTTCCTTTCCCTTCACCTTCTTGAATAAAAGGACTGGAATTTTAAAAATGAAATATAATCACCTCTATAATTTCAAAATAAGTCCACTTTGCTTGAAAGGATTTTGATACGTTTTTCTCTGGATTCAAATAAGCCCTGAGAGTAAATGAAACTAATTCAAGAGTAGACAGATGAGGGAAATGGCACAGAAAATTTGAAATATTGGTGGTATAAAGGGGAACATCTAAAATTAATCTAGCTTCACATAAATAAATAGCAATTTAAAATCATTTCCATTAAGTCCTTAAAAAAGTGTTTTGCTCTAAGAAAAGGGGGGAAAATAAAACCCAATGTATAAGTTACTTGAATTATCTTTATACAGCAATCCCTCCCCTTATCCACTGAGGTCTTATCCAAGAGTCCCAGTAGATGCCTGAAAGGACAAATAGTACCAAACCATATGCCAGGTATCTATATACATATATACTGTTTTTCCTACACATACATAAATAACTATGATAAAATTTAATTAAATTATGCACAGTAAGAGATTAACAAAAACGAATAATAAAAGCCCCTAGCATGTAATTCACACAGAATGGATACACTGGACAAAAAGGATGATTCACAACCTACATGTAATGGAGTCACACAGCACAAGATTTCATCTTGTTACTAATGCCATCCAATTTAAAACTTATGAATTGTTTATTTCTGGAATTTTCCATTTAATAAATTTGGACCATGGTTGACCATGGGTAATGGAAACCACAGAAAGTGAAACTGCAAATAAGGGCCACTGTACATCACAATATCTGGGTGAGTAGGGTTTACTTATTTGTATAAACCCAACATAAGAAATACTAACCTAGGGTGTAAGAAAATCAGTGAATTTCTCTGGTTTCAAATTTTATTTATTTACCAAATATATTATCTTTATAAAATATCTTTTTCACCAGTTTATATACTTTTAACTTGAAAAAAATATATGCTGAGGCGAGGTAGGCACAAAATTTTGAGTTGTCAACTTCAACAAGAAGATATTAATTGACCCTAAACTTTTTCCCTATCCTACTTCTCCATCTTCTCCATCAGATTAAGGTTTCAAAATATTACAGAAGATATTTGGATGAATTTCACAAAGTATACATTGTAGTTATTTTGAAGAAATACAAATGAAGTAATATGAAGTAGAAGTTTGTTTTAAAAATATCAAACTTTCACTTTCTATTTGCAGAAAGAAAAATTAATTTTTCTGATTTCACTCTGAAAATAAGTATTGATCTAGGAAATGGGCTGCTTTGCTTCTAGATGTCTTAGTATTTTGCTATTATCTGTTTATTCAATAACCTTCCAAAAAGAGAACTGATTGCCTGACTAAAAATCCAAATTTAATTAAATAGGATCTAATCTAAAGATAAGATAAAAAGAAATAACTTGACCTGTGAAAATGACTGCTTTCTGAACAAAATACCAATCCTATTCAAATTGAACATGTTTTTTAAAAATATCATTCAATTCCTGACTTAATATTTTTGTACTTGAGCCCTAGCCGTTTGCTCATTGGTTAGAGCACGAGCCCTTGCACCAAAGGGCCACAGGTTCGATTCCTGGTCAAGGGCACGTACTTCAGTTGCAGACTTGATCCCTGGCCCCAGCAGAGGTATGTGCAAGAAGCAACCAATCCATGTGTTTCTCTCACATTGATGTTTCTCTCTCTGTCTCTTCCCATTTCTTCTACTCTCTGAAAAATCAATGGCAAATATATCCTCAGGTGAGGATTAACAAAAAATACATTTTTGTACTTGAGTAGGTAGGTATAGATTTGTTGATCATTCTGTGGCTCTTACTGAACCATAATACATGCCCATGCTAATATGCAATATTAGTTTTTGCATTATTGTTGATTATAATAAAACAGAGTAAAATATTTAATTACAAGAACTATTCAGTCAGAGAAGCCTGGTTTCAAATCCTAACTTTTCCATTTACTTAACTGTATGAGATTGGAAAAGTTATTTAGTTTCTCAGAGACTAATCAAAAACATATCTGAGAGGTAAGTTTTTTTAAAAGTGAGATGAATGTAAAGGTCTCAGCCTAGGCTTCTCACATATAAGTGTTCAACAGAAGTTTTTTTAAAAGTATGTCTTTCTCTCTCTCTCTCTCTCTCTCTCTCTCTCTCTCTCTCTCTCTCTCTCTCTCTCCCTCTCTCTCTCCCTCTCTTCCTCCTTCCCTATCTCTTTCTTTCTTTGTGACATGTAATTTTTTTTTTAAATAGTGAGTCCTCTATCACAAGAGCCATTGGAGGCAGCAATGGTAATTGGCCTTCCAGGGACACCGTAATGATGAATGGGTTGGCAGATTGAGCTAGAGCAATGGTTCCCAATCTTGCAACAAATTAGGTAAAGGATTACCTAGTGAACTTGAGGAAATTTAGATGATTTGTCTCATATTAGATGTAATAAATTCAAATGCATAAAGTTTCTTACGTAATTCTGATCTTTGTAGTCTGTAAACAACATTTGAAGACAGATAAAATTGTCTTAGTTACACAATGCTGTATTGTTAAAATTAATATAGAAAATAAATTTCTTTGTTCCCACCTGACTTCATACTGACTGATGAAGCAATTTATATTCTAGCCCTCAGCAAAAACAAATTATTTGAGTTCAGACTGCAATTCATTTTTATTCATATAGTCAATAAAAATATATTGATCATCTAATATGTCGCAGGAACGTTCCTTTTATAGGAAAACAAAACTTGCCACCCCAAAATGAGTCTCTCTGTCATGGAGACTATTTCATTTTTAAGAAATAAAAGACTTGGGAAGAACTTTTGATGTCCCCCCTAACTGTGAGTGCATTTAGAATGACATCTAGGAATTCACTTCAGCATTTCCAGTTGCTCTTCCGCTGCTACCATTTTTTAAAACCATTTATTAAGGATAATGAAACCTCTTAAAACATGATTGACACAGAATTTCAAGTTAGGTGACTTGTTTAAAGTATTGACGTAAAAATTTGACAGCTAAATTGCTCTTCCTACACATTTTTCTGTTGCTATCGTGTCACGGAAGGGATCATAAGTTTTCCTAGATATTCCACCATGTTAATTCATCTCATTCAGTGTCGCAGTTAAAAAATACTACATTATTTGATCTAAAGAATGCTTCCAATTTCCAACAAAACATAACTTCAGAAAAAAATCAATATTACATTAGCTTTGCGATTAATAGGAACATATAAAAAAATAGAAGACAAATACACTAAGAACAGTTAGAAACAATAGGGAAAGAAAAAAATATCTTACAAGATCAAAATTTCTTGCCAAAATAGAACTCCCAAACCAGAAAGAATTAATCTTTTCATTAAATGTTGATAAATCTCCATTTTGAAAAACAACCTTGGGAAGGCCTAGTCACACATGACTGAAAATGATGAAATATTGTACACAGCCAAACCAGTAGATGGAAGCAATATATTTGGGGCAGGAAAAAGCTAATATAGAAAAGTTAAGAAACTTCTAATATTCCATTAAAAAGTTTTCCATTTAGTTTTTTTTTAAATATCTTTTCTATTGGAAGAGCATTACTATATGAAGACGAAATGGAAATATTGACCATATCCAACTCTCTTAAAACTTTTTCAGTTCTAGATAGAGAAAGGCCTACCAGAACATATAATCAGATTTCAGCCTTTTCTCCCCTTAAAGTCTGCTTTATCAGCATGCCAATATTACAGTATTATACAACTGTCTACTTAGAGGCCTCTTTATAGGTCAGAAGAATACCGGTCTTCTTGTGTTTCAGTCTTTTTCAAGTCATACTTCTGTGATAGGTCAGAAGGTATCTGTTTAAGAACAAGTGATAATAAATAGTTATTCTCATTTAGTACTGGAACCCAAGGGGAGAAGATAATCAACAAAGTTGCCTATACAACCAAAAAACATCTGCTTGGGAAAGGGGAAAATGCAACCCATCATTTGAATGGCTTGCTACATATCCCCGTAATCTGGGGTAAATATTATATGGTCTGCATTTTCAGGTGGCTATTATGTAAATGTGGACTAAAATCAGAAGAAAACACAGGTGTATACTATGAGAAAACTGCATTCTGCTACTCAAGGAAACATTTAGGAAAATAGATGGTGGTAAATTTTAGTGTGGATCTATAAAAGAACTATTCTTATTAGAGTAGTGTATAATCTCCTTTTTATACAAATAATAACTACACACTGTAAGGACTATTTAAAAAATAAAAATATAAATTTATTTTGTTTATTATAACTTCAAAATATTCTATTCTTTTCCTACTGAATCAAAAGTTTTGATAACTATTTAGTATTAGCAAAACAGTAAAAATTAATGGTATACATTATAATTAAAGGTCAATTTAAAATATTTTTATTTCAACCCAAACCTATTAATATCATATTAAATGTAGAACTCCAGTTAAAAGTCTGAGATCATCATAAGGGACACACAAGAAAATAATCAAGACTCAATTCTATGACTCTACAAGAAACCCACTTTAAATACAAAGATTCACATAGGTTAATAAAAAAAATGGAGAAAACTTACAGTGTAATTAGAATTCATATAATAGTGACAGTAGTAAATAGCAATATTATAACCATAGAATATTTAAATGTTTAATGCAAAGAATAATGTTATCAATATTCTTTCCATGGAGAAAACTTTTTTAAAACATGATATAAAAATTGAAGAGTATTAACAAATATACTTTAAGTGTAAAAATAAGGATTATAAATAGATATATATTATTTACAATTTGTTTTGGCCACCAAATAGATTTAGTTCAAGTCAACTGGGGTTTAAATCTCCCATGACTTTCTATGGATTTTATAATTGTGCCTTAAAACTACCCATTTGAATTTTGAAGAGTTCACATTTCCACTTATTCCCATCCATAACTGGTCAAGTGTTACTATGTGAGGTATTAACTCTCTCTTGATTTTAAGTTCCTCATGCTTGGGTGGGACCCAGTAGACTTCACATACCCAGCATCACACAACTCTAGAAGTAAAACTTCATATTGTATCTGAGGTAAGAGCCTACCAGGGTAACCCTACATGAAGCTTGTTATATCAATGCTTAAAGTAAAAGAAAAACTAAAAGAATATAAGATAGGGCTCTAGAGCTGTTTGTGCAAATTAAATGTCTAATAGACATCTCAATTTTGACATGTCTAAAACCTGTACTATTATTTTTACCCACCTCCAAACATATCTATACTAATAATAGATGATATGCAAATTGTCCAGGACACCGTCACAGTAAGAGTAATGACCAGCAGGCTGCCTGGGGCGACAAGGCTGGCAGGGGGGTTAGTGAAGGATGACCAAACAACTGAACAGCAGGCTATGTGGGGTGACCAGGCTGGCAGAGGGGGCAGTTGGGTGTGACCAGGATGGCGGGGGTGGGGGGGAGGAGCTGGGGCAACCAGACCAGCAGGGCAGCAGTTGGGGGCAATCAGGCCAGCGGGAGGGGCAGAGGAGGAGGGCAGTGAGGGGTGACCAGGCTGGTGGCGGGGGCAGCAGTTGGGAGAGACAAGGCCATCAGGGGGCTAGTTAGGGGTGACCAGGCCAGCAGAGGGGGGCAGCCGTGGGTAACCAGGCCGGCGGGGGGTCAATAAGGGGTGACCAGGCCAGAGGGGTGGGGCAGTTAGGGGCAATCCAGTCAGCAGGCAGAGGCAGTTAGGGGGTGATCAGGCTGGCAGGGGGGCCAGTTAGGTGTAATCAGGCAGGAAGTCAGGTGAGCAGTTAGGAGCCAGTGGTCCTGAATTGTGAGAGGGATGTCCAACTGCCGACTTAGGCCCGATCCCCAGCCTAAATGTCTCATATATTTCATTTATTTATAATCAATTTCTCTGATTTTCCAGTAACTGTTCCACTAAACTACACAATTACAATTAAATATGAGTGAGTAAGTATTCAATGACATCAGGACAAAGCCTTTTCTGATATGTAGGTTCCTCCTCAATAATGGCCTACTTCTAAATTATTGGATATTTTAAAAATTTTCCTGTAATAATTTTTGGTGCTCTTGCACACTAGTATAATGAAGTACTTTATATTTATTCTTGTAGTGGGCTTGTACACTCCTAACAATTGCAGTGTTGAAGGCAAGAATATAAATTATTTTTTATATTTCTGTTTTCCAGTAAAATTTTATTTAATGCTTTATTAAATTAAAAGGCAAACTACATATTTATAAAATTAATGTCAAATTTCAAATCAAATATATTTAAATAAAGTAGATGTTCTAATTGGTTTAATTAATTATCATATTGAATATGTTTATAAAATAAAACTATTCTCAATATTTAGCATTCAATACCAAATGGACATTCAATGCTTCCTAGCCATTTTATGATCAATATAAATAAGTGGTATCTTGTTTCTTGCAGATTTCATCTAGACCTGCAAATAAACAGATTTAAGAGTAACATGCAGCATTTAATATTGCAAAATGTTCCTTATACAGCCAACTGTGAGTGTTCAAAACATAACATAAATTTGTGAATAACTCTGGGATCACAAGTAGGAACAGAAAGAGAAACAAACAAAAAGAATTCTCGGCACTTCGTGCACACTTTTTAATTATGTAAGAATTGTCTGCATTCATGTAATCTGAATGAGAGGCTTTAACAAGTTCATATTTCTTTCTCTATGTAATACAGCATTTATGTCTCTCAAATCCTTCCTCCATTCCTTCATTGCAGTGGCACCACCCAGAAATCTTCACAGCATTCACACAGTCATCCTTTGTTTTGCAGACATTAGACCAGTGTCCCCAGGGGGGATATTTAGGGTTACCAAAGCTGTGTGGATCCCAAGTGGAAGAGGCATCTTAATTCTTTAATAAATTCATGTTTTGAGTGTTTGTGATATGTAGGGACGGGATGGGACTCTTCCTGTCCAGTTTGAGGATACTCAGGATAGGGTACATTGGAGATTTCATTGTTGTACAGAACTACCCTTTGACTTTCAGCCTTCTAGAAATTCTGGCCCCTACATATGCAAAACCAGTAACATCCACCAATTGTTGTGAGAACCACATATCTCCTAGGGGCTGATATTGCTTCCAGTGTTGTACAGTATACTACCCCAAGGTCAGACAAGTGAGTTGTGAGAACTGGCATAATTTAAATACATGTAGGCAGGCCCTAGCTGGTTTGGCTCAGTGGATAGAGCATTGACCTGCAGAATGACGGTTCCTGGGTTCGATTCTGGCCAAGGGCACATGCCCAGCTTGTGGCAGCCAATCAATTATTCTCTCTCATCAATGATGCTTCTATCTTTCTCTCCCTCTCCCTTCCTCTCTAAAATCAATAAAAATACATTTTAAAAAATAAGTAAATAAAAGCATTTTTTAAAAATTCAAACCAAATGGCTTAGGAAAAATTGCAAAAGTACACAGCAAGAGTAACATAGAAATTTGTAATTGTTGGTCCTATTACTCTACTTCTCGGAATTCATCATAGAAAAATAAACAGAAACTACGCACACACAAACACACACACACATACAAACATACATTGGTACATATATACACTCATATGTATGTACAAATCATAATTTTTAATATATAGATAGCAGATAGCACATGAATAAAAAGCAACATAAATGTTTTAATAATGTTGGAATATCAACAGAATATGAAATTGGAATTCATAACTATGGAGTGTCTCAAGAGAAGAAGAAATGTTGGTAATAGGATTTCAGAAGCAGACAACCATTTGCATAATGACGACAATAATGTGAAATGCATATGCATGAGGATGGTGAATGGAAGTTCATATGTGACATAAAAATAATTTTATTGGAATGGAAAAATCAATTTATTTTTTGTCTCTAAACACCTCTAATTTGTTATATATTCTTCATAATAAAAGAAACTGCTTCACTGAACAAATATTAAGAATTGACATATCAGTTAAAAGCATACGATCATCCCTTGGCATCCACAGGGAATTGGTTCCAAGTCTGTTAAATAAAATGACAGAGGATTTGCATATAATCTACACACATCCTCCTGTACACTTTAAATCATCTCTAGGTTATTTATAATACCTAGTACAATGTAAATGTTGTGTAAGTAATTGTTATACTGTGCTGTTTAGGGAATAATGACAAGAAAAAAACCAGATGTGTTCAGTACCGATGCAATCATTGTATGCTAGATACATAGTTCATGTCTGCAACAACACAACTTTTAAAAAAAAATCTATCTGGCAGTTGATTGAATCTGCAGGAGCGGAATCCACAGATACAAACAGCCAACTGTGTGTGTGTGCCTCTAGTATATATGTAACTAGAGGCCCGATGCATGAAACTCATGCTAGAGTAGGCCTTTACAGCCCCAGCTGCCTTGGCCCTCGCAGCCACAGCGGCTGCCTTTGCTTCATCGGGAAGGTCATCTGGAAGGAGGTCTGGAAGGGCCTTCAGCCGTTCGGTCGATTTGCATATTATGCTTTTATTATTATCGATATGACAAAAGTAGGCTTACCCTTGTTCTTATGGAAAATAATACAATAATTAATAATAATACAAGAATAAACTATTTCATGTACTCACAAATGTAAATCTACTTTTGCACCATCCTGTGTGTGTGTGTGTGTGTATAAGTATATATGTACCTATATGGATATACATACATATATATGTATGCAACAGAGAGAGAGAATGTATATTATTACATTACTAGAGGCCCAGGGCATGAAATTCAGGCATGGGTGGTGGGGGCTCCCTCAGCCCGGCCTGTACGCTCTCCAATCCGGGGCCCTCAAGGGATGTCCAACTGCCAGTTTAGGCCTAATCCCGCAGCAGCCGGACATCCCTCTTGCAATCCAGCGCCGCTGGCTCCCAAACACTCTCCTGCCTGCCTTCCTGATTGCCCCTAACTGCCCTCCCCTGCCAACCTGATCAACCCTAACTGCCCTCCTCTGCCAGCCTGATCACCCCTAACTGCCCTCCTCTGCCAGCCTGATCACCCCTAACTGCCCTCCTCTGCCAGCCTGATCACCCCTAACTACCCTCCCTGCCAGCGTGATCGCCCCTAACTGCCCTCCCATGCCAGCCTGATCACCCATAACTACCCTCCCTGCCAGCTTGATCACCCCTAACTGCCTCTGCCTCTGACCCCGACACCATGGCTTTGTCCGGAAGAACATCCAGAAGATGTCTGGTCTAATTAACGTATTACCCTTTTATTAGTATAGATTCTCAAATTGGCACAGTGGAGGTTATTTCTATATTGGTGTAATCAACTTGGTAATAGCTTACATTTAAATAAATTATCAGTGTGTCATTGTATGGGAGAATAGCATACAAAATATAGTCTTGTTAATAAAATAAATAAATTTGAATGATACGAGTTACACAAATTTGACTTAAAAATAATTTGCCCATAATAGCATGCAGCCAATAGAAGACAGCAAAACCAAGTATACCATGAAATCTTAGCTAAGATATGGAAAGCAACCTTAGCTATTTTATCTACTCTGTCCCAGCATTCTACAAACTGAGAGAAATATTAAACAATATCCTTTCATGAAACTTTGTGAAGCAGCTCTTATCTATGCAGAAATAGAATGTGATGTTCAGAAATCACTCAAGCTTTGGGAAATAAAAAGATTAAAATTCAGAGGAGAAAATGAAATTAAATATTTGCACAACTGCATGAAGAAAGTATCTTAGAACTCAATAAACGCACAAATCATCTCTAAATATCTCTTATATTCAATTATTTTCTCCCCCTTGTCATTTCCACAGTTGCTGAAATAAAAACCAAAATAAGATATAAACTCATAATTTTTAGAATGTCTATTATCAGAAAGAGGAGAGATAACAATTATTGATAAGGATGTTAAGACAAAGGGAAGCCTACTCCACTTTAGCTGGTAATGTAAACTGGTCCAGCCACTATAGAAAATAATATGGAAGTTCCTGAAAATATTAAAACTAGAACTACTGTTTGAACCAACGATACTAATCTCTGAGTATATGTCCAAAGGAAATGAAATCATTATCTTGAGGAGATATCTGTACTCCCATATTAATTGCAGCATTATTCAAAATAGCCAAGGTATGGAAACAACCTAAGTGTCTATCAATGGAGGAATAGATACAGAAAATACTGTATCAATGTGATTGCAGATGTGATTGGATTCAGGATCTGATATATATATATATATATATATATATATATATATATATATGAAGGAAATCCTGCCATTTGTGACAACATGGGTGAACGTGTTAGGGCATTATGCTAAGTGAAATAAATAAGCCAGAGAAAGATATATGCTATGTAGTATCACATATATATGGAATCTAAACACAGGGGGAGGCAGTTTAACTCATAAAAATAGAGAGTACAAAAGCAGTTGCCAGGATTTAAAGAGAGATCTGTAAAAGGGTAGAAAATTTGTTACACGATGAATAAGGTCTGAGGATCTAGTGGTGATTAGCGTGGTGACTACAGTTGATAACACTGTACTGCACAACTGATAACGGGACTTTGTTGTTAACACCATCTGTGGGTTATGGATCTGAGAGCATATATCAGGATTAGCTTTTTTTTTCTTTTCCTTCCTGGCAGGAGGCTGCTAGATATCTGAAGGCTGTGAGGTAGTTGTTGTATATTGCTATACCTCTCACTTGTAAGCTATACCTCTCAGTTGTGATTTTTGCTGGAATATATATCTGTATGAAGGCAGGGTTTTCCTGATCCTATTATCTTCTTTCTAAGAAGCATGCCTAAACTTGCGCCATGCAGCTTGTCTTGTAGCACTTAGCTGCAGCCCGGCAGTCAGTTACCTCAGCTGAGGAAGGAGACATGCCAGTCCTGAGAGCAGAAGCCGCTGTTGATGGTGAAATAAAACCTGAAGGAGTCTCTCCTGCCCCTAGACAGGATGTTCTTATTCCCCCAGAGACCTTCTAACTCCTGGTAGCTGACTTTCAGGAACTAATCGGGGAAGTGAGAAACAGATAAACCTGATGCTACATCTTTATATTTATAACTAGAGGCCTGGTACATGAAATTCAAACATGGAGGGGGGTCTCTCAGCCTGGCCTGTGCCTTCTTGAGTCCAGGACCCCTCGGGGGATGTCCAGAACCCCTTGCTCCTTAGTTTTGCCGAGGAGGTGGGAGAGGTTCGCCAGCCGTGAGTCTGGCTTCTGGCTCAGTGGTGCTCCCCCAGTGGGAGCACACTGACAACCAGGGTTCAGCTCCTGCATTGACCATCTGCCCCCTGGTGGTCAGTGTGCATCATAGCGATTGATTGTTCTGGTCTTTCCGCCATAATGGTCACTTAGGCTTTTATTATATAGACTAGAGGCCCGGTGCACAAAAATTTGTGGACTCAGGCGGGAGGGAGGTCCCTCAGCCCAGCCTGTGCCCTCTGGCAGTCTGGGACCCCTCAAGAGATGACCACCTGCTGGCTTAGGCCTGCTCCCCGGGGGGATTGGGCCTAAGCTGGCAATCAGACATCCCTCTGGCAGCCCGGCAGCCCTCGGGGGATGTCCACTTGCCAGCGGGGAGCAGGCCTAAACTGCAGTCGGACATCCTTAGCGCTGCTGTGGAGGTAGGAGAGGCTCCCACCACCACCGCTGTATTGGCAGCCATCAGCCTGGCTTGTGGCTGAGTAGAGCTCCTCCCATGTGAGAGCACCCTGACCACCAGAGGGCAGCTCCTGCATTGAGTGTCTGCCCCCTGGTGGTCAGTGTGTGTCATAGTGACCAGTCATTGCCAGTCCTTCTGCTGTTAGGGTCAGTTTGCATATTACCCTTTTACTATATAGGATAGAGGCCTGGTGCACAGGTGGGGGCCGGCTGGTTTGCCCTGAAGGGTGTCCTGGATCAGGGTGGGGGTCCCGCTTGGGTGCATTGCCAGCCTGGATGAGGGGATGATGGCTGTTTTCAGCTGGTCATACCCCCTTCAGGGTGGGGGTCCCCACCGGGGTGCCTGGCCAGCCTGGATGAGGGGATAATAGCTGTTTTCAGCTGGTCACACCCCCTTCAGGGTGGGGGTCCCCACTAGGGTTCCTTGCCAGTCTGGGTGAGGGGATGATGGCTGTTTGCAGCTGGTCACACCCCCTTCAGGGTGGGGGTCCACACTGGGGTGCCTGACCAGTTTGGGTGAGGGGCTGAGGGCCATTTTCAGGCTGGCGGGTGACTAAAGCTCCCAACCTCTCCTTTTCTTCTTTTTTCTTTTTTTATTCTGGGATTTATTTACCTTCTATGGCTGTCACTGGAACTGAGAGCTGGCTTTAGCTCTGAGGCTCGACTCCAGCTCTGAGACCTCAGCTGCTGAAAGCAGGTATCTGGTTTGTTTGGGTTCTATAATTGAAACACTGCTGCAACTCCAGCTCAGCCAGCTGGCTGAAAGCATGGAGTTTTTTTAGCTTCTATATTTGCAACATTGTTTCTTAGACTGCAGCTCAGAGGCCGGCAGTGGCATGCGGAGAACCTTGGCTTCCTCCATCACTGGAGCAAGCAAGCCTCCTGTTCGCTTCAGCTTCCTGGCTGCCGGCCACCATCTTGGTTGGCAGTTAATTTGCATATCTTGCTGATTAGCCAATGGGAAGGGTAGTGAAGTTATGGTTAATTACCATGTTTCTCTATTATTAGATAGGACTAGAGGCCCGGTGCATGAAATTTGTGCACGGAGGGGGTGTCCATCAGCCCAGCCTGCACCCTCTAGCAATCCCTTTGGGATCAGGCCTAAACTGGCAGTCACACATCCCTCTCATAATCCAAGACCGCTGGCTCCTAACCGCTTGCCTGCCTGCCTGCCTGATCTCCCCTAACCACTTGCTTACCTGCCTGATCACCCCTAACTGCCTTTGCTTGCCTGCCTGATCACCCCTAACCACTCACCTGCCTGCCTGCCTGATTGCCCCTAACCACTTGCCTACCTGCCTGATCATCCCTAACTGCCTTTGCTTGCCTGCCTGATCACCCCTAACCACTCGCCTGCCTGCCTGATCACCCTAAATGCTTGCCTGCATGCCTGCCTAATTTCCCCTAACCCCTCTGGCTCAGCCCCCACCACAGCAGCTTCACCCGGAAGGACATCTGGAATGAAGTCCGGAAGGTCATTCAGCTGTCCAGTCTAATTAGCATATTACACTTTTATTATTATAGATGTGACATACACCTCTCTAGCGATAGGAATGTCTGAGTCTCTGATCCAGGATGCCCCTTCTCAGTAGGAAGGCTCTTGAACAGGTAGATTTTCATTCAGAAGATCATTTGGTAAACCCAAATTTAAAGTGGATAAGGTAGTATTTCCCCAAGGACAAAGAGCACCAGTCAAGTCCTCCTAGAGTAGACTGTCACAGAGAATATTATTCTAGAGAATGTACATGGATTCTGTTTTCTTGTTATGTTTTCCAGTAATAACTCACCACCAAGTTGTTTAAACAAAATATCTCTAGACATTAACAGAAGTCTTCTCAAGGGCAAAATCCCCAAGTGTATGTTTTCTGTCACACATTGCAAGTCCATGGATCCTTTAAATTTCTGTTTCTTTTATTTCTGCTTGCCAGCAAGTGAACCCTTCCTGACCTCATCACTTTCCTGCAGTAATTTGCTATCCACAACTAACACCTCCTCCTGTGTTCTGTTTTTTTCAATCTTTTCATTAGAGCTGTAAGTTTGTCAGACATCAGCTTAACATCCAAGTTTTAGAAAGTGTGAGAACTCTGAGTTATAAAAAAGTCTTACCTACGCCATACTCACAGTAGCTATGCAGTAAAATTATTTAACTGCAAAATCACAAGGGCCTTTCTTAACCAGCCTCTAGCAAAAAGACGGCTGAAGTCAGCTGCATGACACAGGTAGAAAGAGTTTAAGCTGCAAAGTCTCTGATTCCATTTAAAGTTATTCTTTATAAACAATTATTTAACATTATCACTTATTAACGATACATTTGCCTTATCAGCCTCTTTAAAAACTACCAGCTTCACACTGGTCTTCCAAATAATGAGAGTGAAATTATAATACTTACTACTCATGATATGAAAGAACAATGGATACTTTATTAGAATGCTTAGCCATACAAAATCTAAACAGATTACTTTTTGGAGTAAATATATTTTTTGAATATGTAATTGTTAAATGCATGCACACTTCCCTCTTTCACAATTAGACTTCCATCTTAAATTTCATGGCAACTGATTACTAATGATTCTGGGAATAAACTTGGTAAGAATAGGTAGTTCTAGGGACAGAGGACTAGATTAACTTGAAAGCATAGGAGAGTTTTTGGTGATTGATACTGATGCCTCTGGACATGGCAAAAAAACAAGCGTTGAAAGTCTCGAAAACAGCCCAATCTGGTTTGGCTCAATGGATAGAGTGTCGGTTTGCGGACTGAAGGGTCCCAGGTTCGATTCTGGCCAAGGGCACATTCCGGGGGTGCAGGCTCGATACCCCACCAGTAGAGGGTGTTCAGAGGCAGCCAGTCAATTCTCTGTCATCATTGATGTTTCTATCTCTCTATCCCTCTCCCTTCCTCTCTGAAATCATTAAAAATATATTTAAAAAAAAAGAAAGTCTAGAAAACAGCAATCCATTAAGCTTTCTATATTTAAATGGCAAATGTGCAATAGTACAAAACCTGGGAAGCTAGTACTTGCCTTACCAAAATTAAAAGTACTTTATAAAGGCAGAGATAAGAGAAATAAAGTAAATATAATTACACTGCATAGATCTTTTTTTAGTCATGTTAGCTAAATCTTTTAATCATAAAGAATAGGTTCAAATCCCAGCAGTATTTCTTATTAGCTACCGTATATGAATTTGAGCTTCTATTTCGTCCACTACAAACTAAGATAACAAGATCTATTCCAAAGTATTTTGCCATGAGGATTAAATAACATCATATCTACCAATACCTCAGTGCAGACCTTAAAACAGCATAGGTGCATAATAAAATGCAGTGTTTTGAAAAAAATATTACATAAATACAAGCAGCAGGTAAAGATAAATAGATATATCATTTGATCAACCTAGATATGCATGTAGATACCTAGACATATAGGTAGATACCAATATATATTTTTCTATATATAAAACCTTACTTTGCTACTATTCTTTAAGGGCCATATGCATCTATGGATGATTTGAAAAATGATTTAAAAAAGCACTTTCCATCAGGGAACTCACACTGAAATGGAAGCTATACTTTTACATAAAAACGTTGAGTAAAAGACAGCACTATAATACAGATACAGAGATGGGAGAGATCAATTCTAACTGAACAATGTCAATTTGGTACATTTTTTTTAAACAACACAATGCCAGGCAGTTCAAAGATTTCTGCAATTGATCCACTCCTGTACTGAAGACTGTCAGTTTTATTTACGGAGGAAATCAATATGAGGGGCCCAGCATGTTCCTCTGAATAAGAGCCCCAGGGAACCTTATTCATTAAGCAGGGTTATTGGTGGACATTTGACTGCATTTGCTGTTCCAAGTGACATATAAAAAATCTTTTTAAGTAAAAACTTTTAAAGTAAGAAAGGAAAGAACACAGGAGAAAGATTAATTAATCATGTTAATTAACAGTAATTGTGCTTGGATGATTGTTCATGTTGGAGTCAAAGTTCTTAACCCAAAGGTTACAGGGTATCTTATGTGGGTGCCAATAGGCATGTGAATACTTAAGTTGTTCATTGAAATTGAATGGGTATCTGTACCTCTTGTATAAAATTCCACTGACCTATGAGCCAGGAGGTCACGGTTCAATTTCCAGTCAGGACACATGCCAAGTTTGCGGGCTCGATCCTCAGTAGGAAGCATGCAGGAGGCAACCGATCCATGATTCTATTCATTGATCTTTTTAGCTCTCTCCTTCTCCTTTCTTTCTGAAATCAATAAAAATACTTTTAAAAAGGAAATGATAGGAGATTTTAATTCAATTTAAACTCGGTGTGCTTTAGAGCATCTCATTGACTAGTATAGGAGTCCAGTTTTACTCACTAAACACTAGAAGCTGGGAGAAGATGTAGGAAGACTTTTAGGTATTACTTAAATATATGAGTACTTTAAAAAATGAATTTTCAGGGGGAATAAAAACAGATGAAAAATTAAAACCATTGCCAATTCTTCTGAATTTAGGAAAACTTCACGCTTGTATTATATTAGGAAGATGCAAATACCTTTACATTACACAAATTATAGATTTTGTTTAGAATAACAGAGAAATTTAAAAGAATTATGAAATGGAGTAAAATATTTTGGCATAAGAAAAAATAGAAAATAACAATGAAAAACAGGAAAAACTAATATATATATATATATATATATATATATATATATATATATATATATAATTTCTCACCAGCAAATGCCCTAAGAGAAATAGCAGCAGGAATTCAGTAGAATCTCATTTGCTCATATTACTTTATTGCTTTGAAACACCAAGACGTGGATTTTTTTTCTCAAGAAAACTATAATTCTTAGGGATTCTCTGGAAATATCTAGTGCGTATAGAGTGGTCACAATAATACACTGTGTATGACAAAATAGGATGGCATACTTTAATGGTTTTATCACTAGGTGTGGTTATCACTTAATGAGACAATGTGTTCACACTATATATTAAAATGCACTGCTGAGGGAAGTGGAAAGGGAGAGGTCTAATTTACTGTGTTTTTTGCTGCTGACTTTGGATGGATTGCTTGTCTTCATTTCTAGCTGGAGTGGTAGAAGCTTGTTTTCTATTCCGCCAATGGTTTAGGAGATGAAAATACTTCAATTACCTAGTTACTTCTCAAGAAGCTCATGGTTATCCAAATGAAGGAATACATTTCATTACACAAATATAAACAAAAAGAAAGTATAAGAGAAGAAAAAATAGTATTGTACAGACCATTTCTAGAAAATACTGAGAAGCTATTAAGAAACTCTCATTAAAGAGGATACATTTTAATTAAGCTTTGATGAGCCTTTAACAGATTTGGAGAGGTAGAGAGCAGTGTCTCTCTCAGGAAGAGAAAAGAGAGAGTATTAAGGCACGTGGACAAGAAAACCCATTGGATGGGGAACATTAAGTGTATTGGGTTACTAGAATAGAGGCATCCGGCTTTTAGAATTATCGTAGTCAATGCTATTTCAAATATGTCTATTTCCAGATATTTTTGGTAACAGTAAATGTGAATCTCTACACTACAAAATATATTTTATCTGCAAAAAGTACAGTAACTTTTTATCATCACTCTATTTTATTATCAACAAATACTGTTTGTTTTAAGTTATACGTAAATTGAAAATTCTGAAGTTGGTCTTGTTTTTAAAAATCCTAGTGTTTAAAATATTGCTCACACACACATTTTATCACACCAACATACAAGGAAAAGTTTTTAAAGAGTCCTCAAACTTTATTTTATTAAAAGTTTGTAAATGAATCCAATGATGCTTAAAACATATGTATAAATGGAGAACCCAGAAATCAACCCAAACCACTATGCTCAATTAATATTTGACAAAGGAAGCAAGAACATACTAGTACAATGGAGTCAAGACGGTCCCTTCAATAAATGGTGTTGGGAAAATTGGACAGAAATATGCAAAAATATGAAACTAGACCACCAACTTACACCATACACAAAAATAAACTCAAAATGGATAAAAAACTTAAACATAAGACCGGAAACCATAAAAATATTAGAGGAATCCATAGGCAGCAAAATCTCAGACATATACTGAAGCAATTTCTTCTCCAATACACCTCCTTGGGCAATGGAAACTAAAGAGAAAATAAACAAATGGGACTACATCAAAATAAAAAGCTTCTGCTCAGCAAAAGAAACCATCAACAAAACAACAAGAAGGCCCACTGCATGGGAGAACATATTTGCCAATCTAATCACCAATAAGAGTTTAATCTCCAACATTTACAGGGAACTCATACAACTTTACAAAAGGAAGATAAACAACCCAATCAAAAAAATGGGCAATGGACCTAAATAGATACTTTTTGAAAGTAGACATATGAAAACATGCTCAAAGTCACTAGTCATCCGAGAGATGCAAATCAAAATGACAATGAGGTACCAACTCACACCTGTCAGAATGGCTATCATCAACAAATCAAAATACGACAAGTGCTGGAGAGGATGCAGAGAAAAGGGAACACTCGTGCACTGCTGGTGGGAATGCAGACTGGGGTAGCCACTGTGGAAAACAGTATGAAGTTTCCTCAAAAGGTTAAAAATGGAACTCCCATTTGACCCAGTGATCCCATTTCTAGAAATATATTGCAAGAAACTAGAAACACCAATCAGAAAGGACATATGCACCCCTATGTTCATAGCAGCACAATTCAACCATGGCTAAGATTTGGAAACAGCCCAAGTGCCCATCAGCAGATGAGTGGATTAAAATATGGTGGTACATCTACACAATGGAATACTATGCTGCAGTAAAAACAAAGAAGGGATTCTTACCATTTGCAACAGCATGGATGGAACTGGAGAGCATTATGCTAAGTGAATTAAGCCAGTCACAGAAAGATATATATCACATGATCTCACTCATTTGTAAAATATAATGAGCAACATAAACTGATGAACAAAAACAGATCCAGAGACAGAGAAGCATCGATCAGACCATCAAACCTCAGAGGGAAGAGAGGGGAGGTTGGGGGTAAGGGGGAGAGATCAACCAAAGGACTTGTATGCATGCATATAAGCCTAACCAATGAACACAGACACCAGGGGGGTGAGGGCATGATTGGGGGCTTGGGGGGCAATAGGGGGAGAAGGACACATATGAAATACCTGAATCAATAAAGAAAAAAATTTAAATCATGAGATTATAAAATATATATATATGTTTAAAATCATTCAACTTTGACATCATTTCTCTTTGAATATTTATGAATAAATATTTGTGGATGAAGAAATATTAATGTTTATGAATAAAATGAAGTACTGACTATAAACAATGAAAGTGGAGTCAATAATTGAATAATTTTTGTCTCTTTCTCACAAAGAATTGGATATTTGATCCCTTTTTCAAAGAAGCAATCTATTGATTGATATTTCTCATAAGGCAAAGCAAAACAGAAATCCATGCAGACTATTTTTAAAAACACCTACTTAAAAATGAATTACTATCAATTAAACCAAATAATTATATCTTTGCAAAAAAAACCACACACACATTCTATTGATTAAGGCTCTTGAATTACTTTGAAAAATTATTAAACTTCAAGAAGCCTGTATAAAGGAGACAGTGAGCTTTGGATATAATTAATAAAGAAAATGATCGCACATAACATAGTGCCAATCATATTTTGTAATTATATTGCATTAAATGTAATGAGCAAATATAAATAACAAAAATAAATCACTAGAGTAAAAACTATCAACTGGCTTCTCCCAAGAATAAAAGCAACTCAGTGGAATAAGTCTGAGTATTTTTTCTTTAGTTAAGTTCCTAGCCCAATGCAGCAAATGTAGATGTTTGGTAAGGAGATGACATTGCAGCCCATTTTAAAATTGGGCAGTCAATAAAGAAAATGTAAACTAACTGACTAGTCAACTAAAGTCAAATTTACCATATTCTACAACTCATATTAAGCAATGAAAATGCAGAGATGGAAGAATAACTCATTGGTGAGAGATTTAAAGTATATAGTTTTCCTACTGCATCCATAGTTACTAGTATAAATGGGATTATTTAACAGGCTGTTACTGAGTATTTCTTTTGAACTATGCAGGGAACTATGAATCTTAAAAAAAAAAAAAAGTAGATGATAACCTATTCTCCAAAAGTTCAAAGTCTACAAGTTCAATATTTATTGCCTTAAATGTTTGGGGGATATGGCCTAGACCAGTGGTTCTCAACCTGTGGGTCTCGACCCCTTTGGCAGTCGAAGGACATTTTCACAGGAGTCGCCTAAGACCATCCTGCATATCAGATATTTACATTATGATTCATAAAAGTAGCAACATTACAGTTATGAAGTAGCAACGAAAATAATTTTATGTTTGGGTCACAACATGGGGAACTGTATTTAAAGGGCCAGAAGGTTGAGAACCACTGGCCTAGACTGTGTAACACTCTTTTAGAGCCCAGCTGAGTCTAGAACAGGTACACCATATGAAATTAATTCATAGCCAGGACTCCTACCCTCACATGGTTCTCTTGGAAGTGCCTATTGTAAAGTAGGTCCCAACATTGGCTACCTTCAATGTAACTAAAACAATATTGAAAAATTAAACATTCTAAAATGGTTCTACCCATAAAAGGGTTTCCATGAGGGTTTCTCTCAGTGTAAATGAAAAATTTGGCGGCACTTTGACCACCCCTCCTACACAAGTCCTTTCTTCTGTTGTATTGAAAGTGTATGTTATGCCAGGCTCCTCTACTAGTATGAATTTTTTTTGAAAAAAGAAAGATTTTTAATCTTTTTAAAATATATTTTTATTGATTTCATAGAGGAAGGGAGAGGGAGAGAGGGAGATGAGAGAGAGAGAGAGAGAGAGAGAGAGAGAGAGAGAGAGAGAGAGAGAGAAATATCAATATCAATGATGAGAGAGAATCATTGATCGGCTGCCTCCTGCACGCCCCCCCACTGGGGATCGAGCCTGCAACTGGGCATGTGCCCTTGACCAGAATGGAACCCAGGAACCTTCAGTTCCCAGGCAAATGTTCTATCCACTGAGTCAAACCAACTAGAACAAGATTTTTTATCTTAATTTTAAATTTCTAACACAGTGCCTGCCATACTATTGGTATCTAATAAATTTCTTAATGAATATGAGAGTAAATGCATTAATAGATAACTCATCTAGCATGTCAAATGGCAAGATCTCATTTGCCTCTTCTAAGTATCTTCATTATATTCTTATGTTCTGAAGTAATTACAAGATTAATGATATGTGGACCTAGCCATTTCTTTTTTTTTTTTCCCTATATCTTACCATTCAAATTATAGTCTATGATAGTTATATGTTATACTTTTGCAAAAAAAAAAAAAAAGAGTTTGGAAAATTTTATCAAAATTCTCATTGTGGATTACTGACAATCCACAAAAATCCAACACAATGCCTAAATAACTTGCTCATCTCTTTCTCTCTGTCTCTGTGTCTCTGTCTTTTCCTCTCAGTCTGTCTGTCTCTCTCTCTCATTATAGCTTATAGCTACTTGTAATTAGGAAAGGTTAAAGCAAAAGCAAAGGTTCATTATATTTCCCCAAAAGTCAGCATTTTACACTACCTTTTTCTGCTGAGACCATTCTCACAATCTGGAGCCTTTGCTGCATCGTATAAAGCAGCTAACTTACTCCACCAGGGAGCTACACTTTCTAGCAATAAGATGACATGTGACATGTGGACTTAGCAGGTTTTACAAGGGACAGGAGTCTCTGGGTTCAGTTAATTATAGAAACGAATGTCAAAATTTACAATAACTTTTAGATTTTTTAAAAATTCTGCTGAGTCTTTTGACATGCATAAAAATGAACATGCATGCAATATAAAATGTTCTATATGGTTCTGCTGACTTTTGGAAGATATTAAAGTTTGTGATTTCTTTGAAATTGTGACAATCATTTTAATCCAAAAAGCTCAGGAATTTTTCAGTTAATATTATTTTCTTCTTGTCACTTTTTTACATGTAACGTGCACACCTGAAACAATAAATTTCCAAATTATGTACTTAATACTGAAAGTAGTTGCCTTTGTTGCCATAGCATCTCTTCCTGAATGGCAACTGACACAAGAGGTAAGTGAAGGCTTTGGGAAGCCAGTGAACTTCATTAATTCTTATGTTAAGGCATCTCATAAAGATCCTTATTTTTATATCCTTCAGTCTTTAAACACAAAAACTGAAATTAACAACAAAAATCTGCTAATTCGTACATCAATTTGCTCTTTGGCACATGAAATTCACCCTATGGAACTGACACAAATACTGAAGAAACAAGAGGGGATGGAGATCCAGGGTCTGTGAGGAGAGAGAATGGATAGTGTGTGCACAATCCACTAACTACAGGTTACAATACAGCCCATGGATGCTAAATATTGAAGCTATGTAGCTTTTCACTTTTGATGCAATTTATTTTTATTAACCACTTTTTCAACTTTATAAATGACCCTCATTTTTATGCAAATTATTTGTAACATTTGCTCTGTTTCTTCATTTAAAAAATGGTATTACCCTCTCACACTGCACCGGGTGGGGGCGGATACTGGTACGCTGCCTTATGTCTCGGGTGGTTAGTGATCACTTCAAGCAGAATCAGAGGTATCTAATAATAAATCATTTCATGAAAAACAAAACTAAACAAGAACAGAAAGCTTGAGTTGGGTCATCATATCACTAAATATACCGAAGAGGTAACAGGGTGTTCTTCAGCTGTCATTAGTCTCTATTTTTCCAGCCTCTAGCCAGAGAAGAGTATGTTATAAATCCTCTGGAGCTACACACTGCAGGATTGTTAAGAGGAATATGCTCTTGGCTTAGTAGTTCTAGGGACTATCATGCAGGGACCACAAAGACAGAAGTTGAATAGAGATGGTGATTATCTTTTGGCAACCAGAGATCTCTCCAAGTACCCAAACATACAGGGCTCCTGGCCCCTGGATCTAAAGTGGCCTAGATGAGGCAGCAGAGTAGGGAAGGGGAGGAAACCAGAACCAAAGAGAAGAACAAGGTACAGTGTTGCTCTCCCTCCCAGGAGCACACCTATGCCTTTTGTCCCTTTAGGGTTTGCATCTCCTAAATTCTAAGGGTTCCCAAGCAACCAGGGGAGCAGCAGGCAGTTCATCCTGGGCTTATCCCCTGAGCCTATCTCCAAGGTCCCCTTTTCTCTGACTTTTCAGTGAGCTAACAGCCCAGCCTTGGCTCATTTCTTTCCTATAACATTTGCAGAGAGCCAAAGCTGCCCCATCTAGGCTCTGTCCTTTTGCTTCTTTTATCTTAAGCCCTTTCTTGTTCCACTTCCCCCAGCTTTAATAAATGTACTCTCAGAATTAAAAAAAAAATAAAACAAGGTATAGTAATTTATAGAATCCCTAGAAAGCAAACATAAATGAGTTAGATGTAAATGAATAGTTACAATGATAGGAAGAAAGGTGTAAGCAGGGGAGTTATCATAGTGTTATGGGTTGAACTGCATCCTCCAAACATAGATGTTGAAGTTCTAATCCACAAAACCTGTGAATGTGAACTTATTTGAAAATAGGGTCTTTACAGATAGAATTAAGATAAAGCCATTTGTCAGCCCTAAGCCAATATGACTAGCGTCCTTATAAAGAGTAGAAAGCCTCATGTGAAGATAGAGACACAGCACGCCATGGGGTGACAGACTAAGATTGGAGTGATGCAGCCACCATTGAGAAACACCAAGGACTGATGGCCACCACTAGAAACTAAGAACTAAGAGGAGGCAAGGAAGGATTCTCCTCTACAAATTCCAGAGAGAGCGGGGCCCTGCTGACACTTCAGTTTAGGGCTTTGAAGCTCCCAAGCCATGAAAAACTAAATAACTGTTGTTTTAAGCCACCCGGTTTTTGGTACCTTGTACAGTGGCTTAAGGACCTAATTCAAGTTGTAATAACAGCAGAGAAGCAGTGGAGAAGACAATGGCACTTCTCCTAGACTGCCTGTGTGCACGGAGTCAGGGTTGTGGACGACCCTGACCACTTGTCAGAAGGGTGTTATCGAGCTCTAAATGAAATTATGGCTCATACTTTTGAGTTAACTTAGGCTGTGCTGCAACCTATTGAAACTGGCAAGAAGGCATAGTTGTTACAAGATTGCATATGCATTAATTAAATTGTGTCCCATCATTTATTAAGATATATTTTTGAAAGCCTGTAACCATGCTGGGCTCTGGAGTTTCAAAGTCTAAGCTCAGAGAAACCATATGCATGATTACATTGCATTTTCTTAATTGCTGTAAGGAAAGGTACACACTAGATAGATGGTGAAGGCAGATACACATTGGTAAAAGCTGTTCACGTTGGAATCACACAGATCTTGGCTTCAAGCAATCTTCACCGTGAAACTTACCAGTACTATATTGTGGCACACGTTATTTAATTTTTTCAATTCTCTATGTCATCATTTATAGAAAAGTGATAATACGTATCTTGTAGAGTTCGGGGTGGAATTACATATATATTTATAGGCTGCAATAAAGTGAATGTTTAATTGATAGTCATAATCCTATATAATGAAAGGGTAATATGCAAAATGACCCTAAAGGAAGAATGACCAGAACGACCGCTGGACCAGTCACTATGAGATTCGCTGACCACCTCTCTTTACCGGGCTGGCAGGCTCCAACTGCCTGATGGCGAAGGGGGAGGGGAACCAGCAGTGGGTGGTGGGGGATGCGGGCAGTGCCAGGCCAAGGCCCCCACCCCGCCAGTCACCCCACACATAGAGGATGCCCCATGGTGGGGACGGGGCCAATGAACGGGCAGGAATAGCCAACGTCTCAGTCCCTTCCCCCCGGCCCTCAGGGACCAATCACTCGATGGTGAAAGGGGAGCCAAGGGTGGGTGGTGGTGGGGGGCAGAGCCAGCTGTAGGCAGCCAGGGAAGATGGCCTTCATCGCAGGCCAGGCCTAGGGACCATACACCTGTGCATGAATTTCGTGTGCTGGGCCTCTAGTATAAAATAAAATATGAGAATATAGGAAAGGAGCAATTATACTGCATGAAGGTAACTGGGAAGGCTTTATGACAAGAGTAGGCTACCAATCACTTAGCAAAAGAGCTATGCAGGAACTCCTCAGGAAAGAAATCCAGGTATTACAGGGCGAAGAAACTTGATGTGCACAGGTATGGAGACAGGTTCATCTCCTGATGCCCATCCCCACCTATTTGGCAGATATGGGGCACAGAGTAAGCATTTATCAAATGTTCCATGTGCTCTCCCAGGTTATCTTGCAATTAGATTAGGTAAATGATATGGGGTGCCCATCAGGGCAGCAGGCAGAGGGATCTAAACTACTTCTCAGTTCTGCCCCTTGAAAACATTCTGTGTGAAACACTAGCTCTTTTTTTCCTTGCCAGGTTGATCTAGGAATCCATATGCTGGGGTGGTTGAATCACTAGTTTGAGGAAGCCTGTATCCCTGTGTCTCAGAATGGAGGAGACCCTTCACTGGAGTGAGCAATAAAAACCAAGTTTTGTGTATGCAAGCCACTGAGATCTCAGAGTGTGTTGCAGCAGCTCACATCACTTATCCTGACTAATGAAACAAGCCTCTCTATAACCCTTCCTCTTTAACCTCAAGGCTGAACATGAAACTATACCATTCATCAACTGCACAGAGTTGAACAAAATTGTCTCCAAATTAAGAGTGATTACAACCCATCCAGTAAACCATGAGAAAAGATGGATATAAATGGGCACCTGTGTAATATACCTGTACTCTATATTTTCACTGGTGGAAAATAATTCAGTCCTTCAATGTGTAACAGCAGAGGGGTTTTCTCTCCAGAAATTCATTAAATCCTAAGTATTAATTGCAAGGTTTTCAATAACACAGATGGTTCATGAATAGAAAATAGGCACGAAGCACAATATATTCAAAATAATTATATTGTTATGGCTTTTGAGGGCACTGAAGCTATTAAAATATAATTTTAAAAAGTGAGAACAGAATAAGAATGTGATTTTATAGACATAATTTGAAAAAGTCCAAGTACTTTTCACTATGTGCAATTACTTGTAAATATAATTTAGAAGATGTGTCACAGCTAACGTACAGTAAAATTAGATTTATGAAGCTTTTCCTAATGTGAAACAAAAAAAAGTATATAATCACTTCATTCATTACAATTCTTATAAACCTATGCTAACCAGGAGCATGTGGTACACTATGAATAACTTAAGAGACAAAAAACAAATAAAAATAAAAGTCTGTGACTTAATCCTTCACAGGGAGATTAAATGATTGTATCTGGCAGGATCCAGTCGGGAAAACACACAGTATCATTGATACAGAGATAATTTAATACTGGTACCTTTGCCCAGACTAGGGCATGGGTGATGACGAATTTGAGAATAAAGCAACAGAACTTCTCATAGATTGTTGAAGGGAGTGGGGCCCTATTTTGCTGAAACACTGACACTATATAGATGTAGATGTATTTTTAAAACTCTCAGCACTTCTGTGAATTTTATATTATTTTAACACTTTTAACATGAAAAACTATAAATCAAAGAACTAAGTGAGATGCCCAAGTCGCCAGCCAGCAAGTGACAGAGCTGGAATCGGAACTGATCCCATATAGAGAATCCCATCCACCAGGCCCTGTGGCCACAGGTAACGAATGGGAAGGAGCGCTATCAAATGTATACACTCTCTCTAATTTTCCATAACAATACGAACAGTGACTTCCATTAAATATTTCGTAGAATTATCTCAGGCTGTAATGTCGTATCCTTATGAACATAAACTGTGTAACTGAAATGAGGTTTAGCTTTGCATGATGGAGCACATTCTATACACCAACGCGGCCACTTCCTTAAAGAATAAGAAAAAAAACCCGTATCTTCTTTTCACAGCCAAGTCCGTTCATGAAATGTGTTTCACAACTGACTCTTTTAGGTTTATATTCTGCTTGTCCTTTCTCCCAACTCAAGGTCACAAACATCATCTATAAGAATATTTGGAGATGGATTATATTAATTCTCCAAAATTCAATTTGTTGTTAAGGGGTTTTTAAAGAAAGATTACAGTGGGGCCTTGACTTACGAGTTTAATTCGTTCCGAGACTGAGCTCCTTAAGGAGCTCGTTAACTCAAATTACTCTCTCAACTCAATGCAAAAAAAAAAAATTGGCTGAGAGACAGCTGGTATCTCAAAAAACTCGTTAGTCGGGACACTCGTAAGTCAAGGCCCCACTGTACTTGCTCAGCATTCTGACAACAAGGGATCTTTGTCTAAGCGCTGAATGGATCTGGAAACCAGTGCTTATCTATAAGACATCGAATTAATACAGGTTTCAAAAACCTGCTAAGTCCACAGAAATTCTAAGGGCTTTGAGTAACTATCAACTTGCAAGGAGTAATGATGAATTTCAGTGAAATTGGACAGAATTGGACTATTAGTCGAAATCTTTTTTCTTCCCCAGAAAAATTCTGCTGTGACAGCGCGTCTAGGACTGTTCTTTCATCTGAGCTACCTGGGGGGTTTCCCTGCAGGGAAAAGGCTAGTTTTGCAGTGCAGCGTCTCTCTGACTCCATGCCCCCTTTTCCTTCTTTAGCTGCTACGTCTGTTTCCACGCCACAGGTTTCATATGTGCAGAAGTTATCGAAGCACGAGGGAGCCATGGATCTGGAAGGAACCAGCTCCCTCATTATGGAAATTAAAAATGGGTTAACAGTAGTTAAATTTAGTGGTACGCAGTAACTGGCTATGTAGGAATATGCTTCCCAGCATCTACTCATGTGTTCTTTCAAAGATGGCACAATCCCACTTTAAGCAGTTTGGTCAAACAACTTCCAATTAAATGTAATTAGAAAAAATAAATTTTTGTTGTTGTTATTGTGAGTTTGGCTAGTGGGTCATTATCATTCTTTAAGTTTCCCTTGTATCTTATTGTAACTTCTCTGCTGTTTTGGTTTGCTTCTTTCATTTGTGTTATTCTTTCTTTTATCCTCGCTAATCTCTTTGACTTTGTTATAATTAGCTTTATAAATTTTTTCAATGTTTTCTTTATTGAATATAATACACAACATATCCTGCATTAATACAATAGTGCATATGTCTATTTCTCCAGTAGAGATGCTCTTTAGTATACATATACATATTTTAAACTGCTGTGTTTAGGGTTTTTTTGGAGAAATGTTTGGAGGTACTGGCAAAAATATTTATTTTACTTTTAATATAGTTACAATTACATGTCTCAATAAAAGAATAAGTTACAATTTTAAAGTAGAAACATAGTCGTAAAAGCTATGAAATTACATACTAGAACTGCAAGTCATATCTTTTCAAAATGAGTAACATTTATTTTAACAAGCAAGTCTGAGACCTATGATTCAAAAATGGTGTGGCTATTTTATTCACTTTTCAAGGGGCTGTTTTGATAAATTATAGATGCCAGTTTTCTCTATTGCATTAAGACATTTTCCTACAAGCATCTATCAGCTAAGATATATGCACACCCCACCCAATAGCCAACAGTGGACCTAGGGGGTAATGCCCTCACCTCATGCCTTTGCAGTCAGCTTCACTTGGGCAAAATCATGTGTCAAGAGTATAATTTTGGATCCCAAAGACACAGAACATCTTATATTGGATCATGTATAAATCTGACTTTTTAATAAAAGGTGTAGCAATGCAGCCATGCCGGAAAGACCTCGAATTACAGTTCTCACCATTCTCTAATTGCTAAGTAATCTCTGCGTTAGAATCCCTGAGAAACTCACATATACAGGGTGTAATGCCCCCATCCAAGGTAGGTAAGAAAAATTCTCCTTTCTGAATTTTTTATTACTCCTTTTTTTCCCCATGAACTATTAATGCCATGTTATAGAAACTGGTTTAATTAACAGGGAAGAGCAGCAACAACTGTTAGTTCTGCTGCTCGTTTACAATGGCTGAAAAAGTTCCATAGCAATTAGATTTCTTCCCTGAGTCTGAGAAATGCAGAGCCAACACATCTAGGGGAATTGCTCACAAGAAGTTGCACTAAAATGTAAGGTTCATGAGCCCAGGCTGAAATAAATGAAATATTTACCATGAGAAGCTAAACTACTATAGGCGTAGGGAGAAGATCATTATGACTGAGGAAGTGAAACGGCTAAGATAGCGAAAAGGGTCTGAGTATAAGGCCTGAAGGATGAATAACACTATAAATGGTAAGAAAAGCCAAGAAGCTGAAGAACTGATTGGGGCGTTAGAGAAGTTGGATCATAGTATAAAGGTGAAGGACATATATACATGGTTTTGTCCATTGAGTGAGTCTACCTGCCTGAAGAATTCAGGAACAAGGCAGATGATCACTCACCATCACTAAGAGCTCAAGGACTCCCCCCATGGACAGGTCCACGGTGTCTCCAGCTCAGCCCTTGAGAGTGTCCTCTCTCCTAACTGCTGCCAAATGTCTAGTCATTGCATATGAAACTGATGACACTAGAAATGCTCCCTAAAAATGAAAAAGAAAAGAATAATATCGTATTAGGAAACTGTCCTACTATTGCTATCACTCATTACTTCCAGGAAGCCCATTTATGCAGGTGAAATTCTTACATCATTATCTATCTACAGGATACGCTCCATAATCTCTCTTGAGTCTCCCGATTTAAAAATAAAAATGACACTATCTACTATAAAGAAAAATGCTCAGCATAGGGACTGGTATATAAAAGGTTCTAAAAACATAAATTATTATTTCCTTTTCAGTGTGTGGTAATTCATATGGAACTGAAAATTACAAAGAGGATGAAAATAAATTGGAATAAAGAATATAGAGGAAGTAGGGAACACTGAAATTTACAAATGATCAGGATGCACGCTTTAAAAGAAACAGGATAAAAGAATAGAGAATGTGACATTATGACAAAGGATAGAGAAACTAAAGGGAAATTCATAGGAAACAGAATGATAACGAAATTAGAAAAAGCAGCAGCAGACACAGCAAACTAAATGAAATGAAAAATTAAACATTATTTCTTGTATAAGGAAACTTTGCAGCAATGATTTAGTTTACTGTATATCTTAATCAGTTAGATAAACTTCACCTAAAAATACATTATTTTGAAACACAGAATGACCTATTTCAAAAAAATCAGTGGAATTAGAAAGGTCAAGGAGAAAGAACACAGGGCAAAATATAAACAAAAATTTATTTAGAAACTAACTCCATGCGAAAGGCAAATTATAAAGCGAGCTTTATATATCATGCGAGCTTTGCAGCTGCAGAGGATTCCAAGGTGACTCAGAAAATGCACTGCAGAAGTCTTTAATTTATAGACTATTTGCAACAATTCCCAGATAGTTACCAGTATTCAGAGGTAAAATATGCCATCATTGTCAGATGTCCTGTTCTATTGTCTTGTCCCAGAGACACCTGCTCCATTTTATTTTATTCTTAATTAAAAATCAGCCCTAACCGGTTTGGCTCAGTGGATAGAGCTTCGGCCTGCGGACTGAAGGGTCCCAGGTTCGATTCCGGTCAAGGGCATGTATCTTGGTTGAGGGCACATCCCCAGTAGGAGATGTGCAGGAGGCAGCTGATCGATGTTTCTCTCTCATCAATGTTTCTAACTCTCTATCCCTCTCCCTTCCTCTCTGTAAAAAATCAATAAAACATATTTTTAAAAAAATCAACAACCCAGCACATTTCTAACCCTTCTCAGCACTTACTGCTTCCACTTTCCTTCGGCAGGGCATGAATAATGAACTTGAAACAAGTACTTCCTACCTCACCGCAGTTCAGCCGCTTAATAACTACCAAGTTATCTCAGAATGAGTGAATGGTTAGTTTTCCTGAAACTCCAATAGTCAAATCTATGAAGTCTTGAGATGAGAAATATTTACATGTAATAACCAAGAAATGCTTAGCACAATGAGGTAGCAGTGATAAATTTGGGGAAAGAGGAATATGAAGTAAAATAATCTGTCCTCTTGTTCTTACATTTTCAAGGTTTACCACCTCAAAATTTCAAGATGCATGCTCTAAAGATTGTGTCTTCCATGGATGCCACCTAAATGTAGTCATGTTAATGTTGGTAATTAGTGTCACCTGACCACCTTTTAAGTTAATCCTTGTTCTTTAATTCCTAGGAATAAAATGTGCCAAAAAAAGATGTGCTGTTTAACTTTGCATAATCTTGATTTTTTTTTTAAAAAAAAAGTGTGGTAAAATATACATAACAAAATTAAATTTACCATGTTAACCATTTTTAAGTGTTCAGTTCATTGACATTCAATACATTCACATTGTGCAACCATCACCACCACTCTTTTTATCTTCCTCACCTGAAACTTAATACCCATTAAAGAAAAATTCCCCATTTTCCCCTCTCATCAGGCATGTGATAATCACTATTTTACTTTCTGTCTCTATGAATTTGACTACTCTGGCTAAATCATATAAGTAGGATAACATAGTATTTGTCCTTTTCTGATTGGCTTATTTCATTTATCATAAAGTCCTCAATGTTTGTCCATATTGTAGCGTCTGTCAGAATTTCCTTGTTATTTAAGATTAAATAATCTTCCATTATATGTATATGCTAATTTAAAAAACATCCATCCATCCACTGATGTGCAATTTAGCAGCTCCCATCTCTTGGCTATTGTGAATAACACTGAAATGATCATGAGTGTACTAATATCTCTTAGAAGTCCTGATTTTGTTTAATATTTATATTCACTCATTCTCTCTCTCTCTCGCTCTCTCTCTCTCTCTCTCTCTCTCCCTAGGTAATAACGTATTTTCTATCACCCTGCATTTTCTACACATAGGGGAGGAGCACAGTACCAGAATCTCAGGGAATGAGATTTCAACAAACAAAACCAGTAGATAGGCTTCTTATCAAAATATAAGAGAATAGAGTTCCTATATATTCTTTAATGTATTTCTCATTTATCAGGTTTTAATTGACATATGCTAGGTCTTTGCCTGATAACTATTGGTGAGATAGATATAAGAGCTGTAACAGTTGAGCAAAAGGTACCATCGGGTGCACACAGACAATAGGGTGCTGAAGACCTGGGGCAGGGGTGGGCTGGAGGGGGTCAATGGGGAAAAAAAAAGGAACATATGTAATACTTTCAACAATAAAGAATAATTAAAAAAATAAAAACAATTTAGAAAGATACTATGGGGTATTCATGAGCAATTATTTTCAATACTAGAATTGGCAAAGTTTCTCAAAAAGGCTGAGTATAGTTTTCCTGGCACTTAAACACAATCCAAGAAAAGGTATCCTTGACAAAAGGCAGCGATATGAAAAAGGAAGTATTAAATGACTTTGGAGAATTTAGAATAAATAGCATACTATTATGGCTAGAAAATATGCTGCCAAACAAAATGCCATGCGAAAGAAAACTTGACTCGTCTGACAAGTTGTAAGTCAGTGGTTCTCAATCTTCCTAATGCCGCAACTCTTTAAGACAGTTCCTCATGTTGTGGTGACCCCCCAACCATAAAATTATTTTCGTTGCTACTTCATAACTGTAATTTTGCTACTATTATGAATCGTAATGTAAATATCTGATATGCAGGATGTATTTTCATTGTTACAAATTGAACATAATTAAAGCATAGTGATTAATCACAAAAACAATATGTAATTACATATGTGTTTTCCGATGATCTTGGGCAACCCCTGTGAAAGGGTCGTTCGACCCCCAAAGGGGTTGCGACCCACAGGTTGAGAACCGCTGGTGTAAGTGGTCTTAAATGTCATGTGGACTTGTTTATAGCACAGTTGCTAAAAACGTAGAACCGATATATAATATTTCAGTACAACCAAAATCTTTCACTTATAAACAGTTCTAATAGGTGTGAATCAGATGAGTAAGGTCGCTTTTCAGGTGGTTATTTAGGTATGTTTGACTCCATGAAAACTCAGAGCTTTGCCATTCCCACTCAATTCTATCAGTCAGAACTAAGGCACATGGCCCCTCCTGATTATGAAAGGGGTGGGAACATAGTCTAGCTGTGCACCTGAGTGCAAGGGGGAACTGTGTTAAAGTACATGTATGTGACTCAATAAGCAAAATACAGCGCTTGAAGTTTGTTTGTTTTCAAGCTTGTGATGACAGGAGCAAAATAAAGTCAGAGAGAACATCGGTGCTCTGAACAATGAACCAAAAGAGCTGGTAGAGCTCAATGATGATCTTTCCCTCTGCTGCTCTCAGTATAGAGAATGACTGGCCAAATGCCACTGGGTCTTCCCTCTTGTCCTTGAACCAATAGTATACGGTGACTATCATACAACCAACGGCAAATAGTAAGATATTGTATTATTGCTCCTGGGAAACTAATTTTGAGCCCTTTTTCAACCCTGGCACAAATGATCTGGCTTTATTTCAGTTTCAAGTTTCATGTTGAAATGAAAAACAAAGGAATTGGATCTGCTCTGTGACATGCCTAAGGATATAAGAGCAGAAGGGAATTTGATCCTACTGAGCAGTTGATTGGATTTTCTTTCTTTTTTAACCTGTATGACATGTTGACTATTGCTTTTCCTGTAAGTTCTAAAAAAAAAAAATAGGTTGAACTTCCTATGTTTTTTTAATATCATTCACCCATATGTAAACACTTAGACACACTTCTACCCCAGCTATCAGAAAGCCTTCCATATCCTTCAAAGACATTCAAATATTGTCCAGAATATTATAAAAAAAAACTGTAATGGGTCAAAGAATAATAAAACCTGAGTATAAAATAAACTTTAGCTCTTCCCTTCAATGAAAAATGAGTACCTTTGGCATCATCACTGACAGGCAGATGTGTCTGAAAGCTTAATGTGAGGGAATCCAATGATCCTTGAAGAACTCAAAATGTCATAGTGGTTAGGTTACAATACTGTTCAAAATATAAGGTATAATTCTTAAAAAGCAACAGTGAAAGAGGCACAGGTAAACTTTAAAAAATTCGCTCCCGTCCTCTATTCACTGCTAAAGTGATCATCAAATCTGGGTGGTTCAAATAATCATACATCGGTTTAATGACTAAACATATATCTATATCTTCAGAACTTGGTGCAACTAGTGGAGGGCATGTATGGGAAAAGTAGAGAATTAGATAACTTACTCTAAGTGGTATTGAGAATTGTAGAACTGATGATTTTTGAAGTTTGCAATATGTATGGGACACAATGATTTCTAATAAGTTCCAGATTATTAATAGTGACTCCACTCTTTCATTTGGTCGAGTCCAAAAAATGATGGAATCATACTTGATTCTGATCTTTCTCTCAGACTTCAAATACAAGGGCACAATAAATGTGTTAAATGAACCCCAGTTACATAATGTATTAACTT
Source organism: Myotis nattereri (assembly GCF_964212035.1). NCBI lineage: Eukaryota > Metazoa > Chordata > Mammalia > Chiroptera > Vespertilionidae > Myotis > Myotis nattereri. The sequence continues at coordinate 26,546,060 of NC_138084.1, forward strand.
AGGAACATTGGAAAAAATGAATTAGAACCCCAAACTTCAATTCCTTCCTTACATATGTAAATAAGAATAATGATAAGAGTAATAAGAATAAGCTCAAAATGTTGATGAGGTTGTAAAATACGTTAATTATATACAATCCTAACTAGGTAGCAAACAGTGGGTATTCAAAGAATATTGGTTCTAAAACTTGTCATTTATTTTAAACTTTTCTCTTGGAAATGCCCATCTCCAGCATGATCAGTTTAAATGTTAGTAAGTTCAGCTACTATAAAAACCTATCTTTTCCCATTCTTGAGAGATGCAATACAACCCTGGGCTAAATCGCACCACTAAAACATTTAACTGTAAGAGCATATATCAAGCCAGGTTATTCGTTACATTTGTTATCCTTCCAGGGACTTTTCTTTTTTTTCCTTCCCCCTTCTACATTCTTCAAGTGGAAGAAAAGAAGACCACTCCACTAGCCCATGTCTGTTTATGCAGTCTAAGACTTCAGATGTTTTATGAGTTCCTTCAGATATAAGTATCTCAGTTTCTAAGAACAAGTACAAATGGGGCACAGTCAGTCAGTTGAGAAATCTCAGGAGACTCCTCATCCTGTCCTACTTGCTTTGCTCTTTCATTTAAATGAAGGAATTGGGACCTTTACTAACTGCTTCACCCAATCTTGATGTTAATTTAAATTTTAAGAGCCAAAGTAACTGTGGAAGTTAATTACGATTGTTATGTTTAAATGCTAAAATGGTTAAGAAACATCGCAACTCTCTGGATAGCCTAAGATATTCTATAGTAATACAAGAACCCCCAAAACTCAATAGCTTAACAAAATGAAGGCTTATTTCTTCCTCAGGCTACATGTCCATTCAAGTCAGTTCCAGAAACCCAGGCTGACTGATGGTGGGCTGTTGCTCAGAAACCCAGGCTGATGGTGGGCAGGAATTGTGACTCTACCATGAGCTCAGAGGGGTAAGATCTGGAAATATTACTAAACATATGAATGACCACGAGACATATGGGAAAAAAACAAAAAACAAAAAACAAACAAAAAAAAAGATTGCATTGTTTTTCTAAGCAATTATTTAATATGTAGAAAGTTGTTTATATTAACCCATTCGCAGATAGAAGGCATGAACATAACTCAAGCCAAAAGAGACAGTTTGCCTGCAGTGTCTGGATATTTATAATAAAATTGAGATTTAGCACCCACTAAGACATCTGTTTGTATAGGCAAAAAGTGAATTTGTCTTCTGCATGCCCCAGAGCACCTAAGAAGGTATCCCCAGATACAGTCACACTGGGGAGTTAAGGCTTCAAGTGTGAATTTTGAGGGGACACATTTTAGTCCATAGTAATATATAAAATTCTGTATATATAAAATTTCATGTTGTTTTATACTGTAACTTGCTGTACAGACTTATAGCCGAGGAGCAATAGCCTACATCATATAGCCTAATTGTGTTATATATAATTTTAAGTTCCAGTAATGTAGTCAATATGGGAAAAAAAAGAAGAAGAGGAAAATAAGCTAAGTTAACTAATATACTAGTACAACTACTCTTTAGGGGGATGATAATATTAATTTCATTCAAACAGAGATTAAAAGCATATCACATTTTAAAAATATTGTTTATTTCAAATAAGCCATTTTTCAATGAAGCAGAAAATAAAAGGCAGGCAAGCATGACATTTCTTTTCCCTGTTTTAACTGTTTCCATAGAGACCTAGGGTTCTGAAAATTTCTTTCATCATATTCTTCATGTTAAAAGTTGGTTTCCATGTAAACATTTTGTTGGGCTGCAAGAATACCACAGGAATCAACACTCAGGTCAATAATATTTTTTTAAAAAATTGGAAACAAATTATTCACTCATTAAGAACTTCACATGGGAGAGGTAATTTAAATTTTAAACCCAGGTACATAGAGCTGGATTAATTTTTATCCTTTAAAAAATGAACACAACTTGAGACTAGATTATCATGTACCTAAATACATCCAGTATCCCCCTCATCTTACTGCATTCGCAACAAATAACTGTACATGTTTTTCACTGTCTTGCTTTTTTATTTAAAACTAGAGGCCCGTTGCACAGATTCATGCAATAGGCCTTCTTTCCCCTGGCTGACAGCACCAGTTTTCCTCTGGCACCCGGGACCCAGACCGTCACTCTGGATACCGCCTTCCATCTTCACTCTGGACACAGTCTTCGCTGCAGCTGGAACCTTCAGTCTTTGCTCTTTGCTCCGTCTGGAGTCTTCAGTCTCCAGCCAGAGCTGCTCCTGAAGCTCCTTCCGCCCCCGCCCCCCCCACCCTCCTCCTCATAGCTTGATCACTGCTTCGCCTGCAGACCTCGCTGATGGGCTCCTGGGTTCCAGAGGGCTGCCTTGCCTGCGCCCAGCTTTCCAATCACCATCACGGGCCGCAGGCAAGGTGGCTCCTGGGTCTCAGGGGGCCGCCTTGCCTCCGCCCGGCTTTCCGATCACGATCACGGGCCACAGGCAGGGCGGCTCCTGGGTCCCGGGGGCTGCCTTGCCTGCGGCCCAGTTTCTGATCATGATCATGATCACGGATGCAGAGTCCCGCCGCCCAGGGCCGCACATGGGGGTCCCGGCTGGGGGCAGGGCTTAGGCGGCACACGGGGGCCCGGATGGCAGCTCGCCATCTTTGTTGGTGGTTAATTTGCATACCACGCTGTTTAGCCAATGGGAGGTGTAGCAAAGGTACAGTCAATTACCATGTTGTCTATTATTAGATAGGATATTTTAACATATGTTTAAACTGAAGCAATATTTTTCTTAGTTTTGTGGTTTGTCATAGAGTATAACATTGCCGGGGTCCAACCCCAGCAGGTCCAGGGATCCCCAAAGGTGTGGACGGAGTTGGCGAAGAAGGAATGACATGGAGACAGTGTTCAGTTGATCAGCAGCCTAGCCATGATCTCCAGCCAGGATCTCCAGCCAAGTTCTGGTCTGGATCTCCAGAGAGGTTCTACTCTGGATCTCCAGCCAGGTTCTGTGTCCATGTTGTCTTGCTAGGATCTCCAGGTTCTCCTGGTTCTCCAGCCAGGTTCTGTAGCCAAGTTCCCTTGCTGGGTTCTCCAGCCAGGTTCTGTAGCCATGTTCCCTCGCTAGGTTCTCCAGCCAGGTTCTGTCCAGGTTCTCCAGCCAGGTTCAGTCACCAGGTTCTAGTCAGGTTCTCTTGCCAATTTCTGTAGTCAGGTTCAGTCCAGGATCTTTTGCCATGTTCTCTCGCTAGGTTCTGTCTCTAGGTTCTGAGGCCAGTTTCTGTCCAGGATCTTTTGCCATGTTCTCTCCAGCGAAGTTCTTCTGTCTCTAGAGAACGTTCTGTGTAGGTTCTGTGCCAATTTCTGTCTCTCTCCATTCTGTCTTCTTACATCTGTATTTATACCAGTTGATTCCAATCCTATCAATCTCTATTTCAAAGGTTAGGGCGTTTCTTATCTCCATTCCAGGGAGTAAAGATTATGTAGCTTAAGCATGATTGTTTGTAGTTAAAGTGATTAATTACCCACCTGGCACTTAGTTAAGAGGTTTTATTCCCTCCCTAACTTCAGGGGAAAATCCCTACCTGGGGAAACAACCTTTCTCAGAGACCTTGGTTAAAACACATAGTGCCAAGAAGGTGAGCAAACATATTAAGAACAGTATGCCATATATGCCAGGTCCTTTGAAACAGCAAGGATGGACCGGCTCCTGGCAAATTCCCCCTTTTTTATTTTTTAAAAGCGGGCATTAAAAAGAAAAAAAAAAAACCCAAATGCTCTCTTGTATCCATTTTAAGAGTAGGATTGGCGCTTTTCGCTATTACCTATGGCCTGATCTATCACCCCAGGGAGAGCTTGCCAATCCTGCACTTTCCCGGGGTGGAAAGGCTGCAGTGGTGTTAAGGATAAGGCTCCTTGGGCCTACCTCCTCCCATGCCTTTACATTTACCTTTCCTTCCTCAGAAAAGCATGGAGATACTTCTTGTATAAAACGTTCTGTCTGACTAGGAGTAACCTTAATTCCTCTGCTAGCAAGCATATGTGTTAAAAGATCAATACAGAGTCTTATTTCTTTAGACTCAGTATGGCACATCTTCTCAATCTAAGAATCAATACAAAGTCTTCTTTCGACTCAGTATGGCACATCTTCTCAATCTAAGTTCTGTACTATCCACCTTCTTACCCTACTTATCCTCTATAGGGGGGTCTGAAGTACCCTGGTGGAGTCCTATCCGTCCCGAATGTGGGGGTTCTCAATTGGGGGGGCTTACCTAGGGGAATCCTGTTCCAGGGGTTCCCAAAGGTGTGGACGGAGTCGGCGAAGACTATCCACCCTATTCCTACGGTGGAGTCCTATCCGTCCCGAGTGCGGGCGCTTACCTAGGGGTCCCTGTTCGGGCACCAGATGCCGGGGTCCAACCCCAGCAGGTCCAGGGGTTCCCAAAGGTGTGGATGGAGTCAGCAAAGAAGGAATGACAAGGAGACAGCGTTCAGTTGATCAGCAGCCTAGCCAGGATCTCCAGCCAAGTTCTGTTCTCGATCTCCAGAGAGGTTCTGCTTTTTATTGTCTTGTTACATCTGTATTTATACCAGTTGATTTTAATCCTGTCAATTTCTATTACAAAGGTTAGGGCGTTTCTTATCTCCATTCCAGGGAGTAAAGATTATGTAGCTTAAGCATGATTGTTTGTAGTTAAAGTGATTAACTACCCGCCTGGCACTTAGTTAAGGAGTTTCATCCCCTCCCTAACTTCAGGGAAAAATCCCTATCTGGGGAAACAACCTTTCTTGGAGAGGTGACCTTGGTTAAAACACACAGTGCTAAGGGGAGCAAACATATTAAGAACAGTATGCTATATACGCCAGGTCCCTTGAAACATATGCTGTGCAGATGTTTCTATCTTGCAGCAACTGTGTCAAACAGCAAGGATGGACCGGCTTCCGGCATAACATGACATGCAGTATTCTGGGATTTGGTTTTTTTCACTCATGTTATTACTAAGATTCATCCACATGTTTCATATATGCCCCTGGTTTATAATGTTCCACTGGTTGACTCTAGCACAATTTATTCACGTATCCGTTCTGTCCCTTGACATCTGGCTCTGGATCCCAGCTGCTCCAACACAATACAGATCTAATCCTGACTCCATTCTTTTGTGAACTTGTCTCTTAGTTGCCCAGGCCCTACCTTCAAGTATCCTCACCTAGGCGGCATCATGATAATTTTCTAATATTATTATTTCTTTATATTTATTGATATTAGTTTATCATATATTAGCTTTTTCTAAACATTGGGCTATTTACTTATCAGAAATACAGTTTCTATTAGAAAAAGCAGGGGGGAAAAGCTGGATCATTTCCCTTTATTACTAACTTGCAAGAACAGAAATTTTTTTAGGGGTTTCTTCCCTGGATTCTAGAAAAGGAAGCCTGACACAAAAGCTTATGTTGTATGAGTTCACTATGTATGCCATCCCAGAAAAATCAGGGTCTCGGAAAAGAGAGGATGGGGGAGAAAAGGAGGGAGAATAAAGATTATGAACGGTATGGAGTTTCCTCAAAAAACTAAAAATGGAACTCCCATTTGACCCAGTGATTCCACTTCTAGGAATATATCCCAAGAACCTAGAAACACCAATCAGAAAGGATGTTCATAGTGGCACAATTTATCATAGCTAAGATTTGGAAACAGCCTAAGTGCCCATCAGCAGATGAGTGGGTTAAAAAACAGTGGTACATCTACACAATGGAATACTATGCTGCAGTAAAAAAAAATGAGGGGATTCTTACCATTTGCAACAGCATGGATGGAACTGGAGAGCATTATGCTAAGTGAATTAAGCCAGTCAGAGAAAGATAAATACCACACTTGCACTTACCCTAACCAGGGTGTGAACTCACAGCCTAGATATGTGCCCTGACCGGGAATCAAACCTGTGACCATTCAGTGTATGGGTATATGAAACAATGCTCCTACCAACTGAGCCACACTGCCCAGGGCTTCCACCTCTTTTTGAATATTATTACCTTTTTAACCTTTGTGAGAATAAACAGATCATCTTTTCTGTCAGAGAACAGTGTAGACAGCTGCCATTTTGGACTGCGTGACTTGGCAGCCGCCACGTTGGCCGCATGGCTCACAGCTCCCCTGGGGGCCGCCATCTTGAAACAGCAAAGGCCAACCCCTCCCTTTGACTTAGCCAATTGCGAAAGACTGTGCGCCTGAGCTCCAATCAAGAGCAAGGGGCAGGTCACGTGTGTCAGGGATTATAAAGCTGAGCAGACCACCTGCTTGGTGTGTGTACCCTTCTATGTAGAAGTAAAGATGTTTGCCTTGCTGCCTGGCTCCCGAGTATGTTTTGTGTTTTACCAGGACCCCTGACTTGGGGACTCACCTTATTTCTAACACATTGATGTGATATTTTAGGAATAGTACCCTATTCTATAAAAGAGTTTAATATCCTGCATCTGTTTGCCTGTTGGTGATCTTACTCATAGTTTTGTGACCTTTTGTTCTTTCTTTCATGTGGTATAGCCCATTTGAGTATTTCTTACAATGTAGAACTTCTGATGGTAAATGCTCTCAGCTTCTGTATATCTGAAAAAGTCTTTATTTCTCCTTCATATCGAAAGAAGAACATTGCTAGATACTAGTATTCATGGCTGGCAATTTCTGTTTCTGATTGGTGTTTTGGGGTTTTTAGGGCATATTCCCAGAAGTGGGATCGCTGAGTCAAATGGAAGCTTTTATCTCTACAAGTTAAGGAAAGGTCAGAAGAGGCACTTGCACCATTAAGAAGCCATGGGAGGCCTTGAGTGGTGTCTCAACTTTGACCTCTGCTGGTGAAACATTTTCTGGTATTGAGCCCCTTCCCACATGAGCTAGGTGTCAATTTAGCTAGTTCCTTAGATTTGATGACTTACTATCTCCTATTAATTAACTTTTCAATGACTGGTAATACTAGACTAGCTGTTTATAAAAGTTTTCTGAACATTATTTGTGGCGAGTCAACAATTCTGCTCCAAATTTAATAACCATGGCAGTCTAAGGTTCAGATCGCTGTAGAGACAATTCATAGAGCTCCTCTCTGTCACTTATAATTCACTTGACTAATAGTATGTGCTGGCATTTATTAAGCAATGTTTAATAGGAGCCAGGTGCTTTATTGGGTGATTTGTAAACATGTTGTTTAATCATAATCACCTTGAGACATTGGTATCAGGACTAAATGATGCAGGAATTGTTTGTGGTGATGGTTACATAGTTATGTGAATATATGAAAAAATATTGAATTGTACAATTTAAATGAATAAATTATATGTATGTGGATTATGTCTTAATAAAATGGACTATAAAGTCAGTTTGAGTTCTTTTTCCTTTCCTACCTTTGCTGGACAGATAATCCAAAAATCCTCTAGTGCAATGTTATTCTCTTGGGATCTTCATTCTTACCACACCCATACCCTTCACTCTCTCCCTTAAAAACAGATAGACATTTCCCCCCATACTTGCCCCATTTGTCCCTGCTTCTGAGATTGTTTCTACCTATTTCTCTCCCTGAATACTCTTCTGGCATATTTCCATATCCCTAAATCTTATAGTCATGTCATAAAAATGAGGATCTACTATGTGCCCATCATTGAGCAAGGCAATGGAGACGTTTAAAACATAATACATGAGCCCTAGCCGGTTTGGCTCAGTGGATAGAGTTTCGGCCTGTGGACTGAAAGGTCCTGCGTTCGATTCCAGTCAAGGGCACATGCCCAGGTTGTGAGCTTAATCCCAAGTAGGAGGCAGCCAATCAATGATTCTCTCATCATTGATGTTTCTATCTCTTTCTCCCTTTCCCTTACTCTCTGAAATCAATAAAAACATATCAATAATTTTTTTAAAAAACATAATACATGAGTAATAGAATATATGAAAATACTCTTTGATAACCTGATAGGAGAAAATTCTTCCTTCTTTGTAATTCTCTAACACTTTATCAGAGTATTTTTATAGCCTTTATTATCCTCTATCATGTCTTATAATTGTTTGCATCCCTTATGAATTGAATCCTCTTTGCTTTTCTGTGGACTTTTGATACAGACTCATGTTTAATTGCCCATCTCCCAAACTACATATGCTCTAAGTTGAACATCACAAATGTTTCATAAATAATTTTATTAAAGTTTAAAAAATAAGTAAATGGGTACTATAAACATCTACTCATTTCTATGAAGCTTCAACTTCAATTCAGAAACATTTATCCCAAAATATCAAATCTTTATGGATTTATTTCATACTTTCCATAGTCATTTATTTATCAATTTGTTCATTCCCATGTGTTAGTTTTGAGTAAACACCAAGTGCCTGGCACTGACTTAAGAAATGAGAACATGGAGGTGAATAAAAATACCTAAACTCTGATTAAAATCAGTTTGGAGAAATTGATATATGAACAATAAATCCATATTGAGTGAAAATACCTTCAAAAATTATGTAAAGGGACAAATGATTTATAACGGAAGCACTGATTCTGTAGTGAGGGGAGACCTTTAGTGAAAGAGATGGCTTTGATGTGCTACAGGAGTGGAGGTAGGGGTGATCTACTCAAAAGGAATAAACAGATTCAGAGTCAGGAAGAGAGTTTAGTGTGATTAGAAACTTTCAGATATGTGATAGTATTGGAATACAACTGCAGACAGGCAATCCTATATAATAAAAGGTTAATATGCAAATTTACCCCTCTGGAGCTCAACCAACTGGAAGTTTGACCGCTCACTATGATGTGCACTGACCACCAGGCAGGTGTGGAATGAAGGAAGGCCCCGGCCGGCAGCCGGCAGCCAGGGGAAGAAAGGCCCAGGCTGGCAGCTGGCAGCGGGGGAAGGAAGGACCTGACTGGCAGCCAGAAGGCCCCGATCGGCCCTGATCGCTAGCCAGGCCTAGGGACCCTACCCATGCATGAATTTCGTGCACCAGGCCTCCAGTGTTTAATGAAATGGTAGGAAGTGAGGCCAAAGAAATTGACAATGACTATATCGTGGAGAACTTAAATATCACGTTAAAGATATTTTAACCTGGGAGCCAGAAAAGGCTCCTATCCTCCAAATCACATGACACTCTACTCTGATCATCATAATTGTTTTCATAAAAAATTTACTGAGAATATTCTGGTAACATAATTTTTTTAGAGTGGTTTAAAGTTTTTAAAAATATTACATTGGTTTTCTATATTATTAACTTCAAAGCTAGACTGCTGGGTTTGGATTTTGGTTCTGCCTTTTACTAGTTGAGTGACTATAGCCAAATTATTTAAATGGTATGAGTTTCAGTTTTGACACTTGTAAACTGTCAATAAAAATAACATCTGCCAAGTAGATTTTTTAAAAAAAAAATGGGGACTGAATTAGTGAATATATATGTAAAGAGCATAGAACAATGCCAAACATGTAGTAAACATGATACAATTTCAGCATTTTTTATCCCAGAGGAAAGTGAGATACTTCACCTTCACATGTTGCAATAGGGTAAAATATATTTTTATTGCATGCTATAGCATTACAGCACTTACACATTATTATAGGTGATTGTTATGTTTATTTCAATGATTTCCTGTTTCCATAATTTCTGCATTAGAATCAGCTTTCAGTCTCAGCGTTGTTCCTCTAAGGCAGTGGTTCTCAACCTTCTGGCCCTTTAAATACAGTTCCTCATGTTGTGACTCAACCATAAAATTATTTTCGTTGCTACTTCATAACTGTAATGTTGCTACTGTTATGAATCATAATGTAAATATCTGATATGCAGGATGGTCTTAGGTGACCCCTGTGAAAGGGTTGTTCGACCCCCAAGGGGGTCGCGACCCACAGGTTGAGAACCACTGCTCTAAGGTAATGTTTTCCCCCTCCCTTTCCCCATCCTATTATGCGTGTCTTTGTTTTCCAACAATCTTCTGTGACACACCTGTGCACTGTACTCTTTGTGTTTGTTAGTCTTGAATTTCATAGGGCTTCTGGAAAAATTGTGTAGTCATTATCTCTTCAAATACTTTTTCTCCTCCCTTTTTCTCCTGTCTTATGACAGGACTACATTCAGACATTTGTTAGACCTTTACACTTTTACTCACACATCTCCAAAGCTCATTTCTATATTTCTATGTTTTCTTTTCTTTTTTATCTGTGTGCATCAGTTTGGCATTTTGTATTGATAATTCTTTCAGTTCACTTTTTCTGCTTTTTGCTGCATTTGGTCTTTTGTGAAATTTTTAAGAATGTCTTCATATCAAGTGATGACTTTTAATTTTAGAATTTGCATTTTATTCTTTATTTGAAATTTTGATTCTCCATCATTTAATTTATTTACTTCTATTTGTTTCTATGATAAATTTAAGTCTCTTGTCATCTACTAAATAAATTTACATCATTTAAGTTTGTTTTTGTTTTCTGTTTCTGATCTTGGTTTCCATTTATGTACTCCTATGTTTTGTTATGTGTAGTAAATTTTGATGCCAGAAACTGTGTTTAAAAGAATTTCAAAGGCTCTAGGTATTATATTCCTCCAGAGAGGGTTCACAATTTCCTCTGCTAGGTTAATAAAATGATGGAAGAATCTGACTGTCAATTCAGAATTGAATTGATCAAGAATATGATCAAGGCAAGAACTGTTCACAGTACTGCAGGTTCAATCTACCTCTGATTTATGCCTAGCCATATATAATACTGAAGTGACAGCCCAGTGTAATTTACAGGGTTCTTCCCTGTAATAGGTTCCAATCTCTAATTTGTGTTTCATGAGGCTGCTGAAAATCCATTCAATATGTTAGTAGGATTACATATAATTGTTTAGTATCCATATAACATAACCCCAATTTCAGCAAACGTCCTGAGGGTAAACCAGATATGTGCTAAGGTCAATGTCTTCAAAAAGCGCTACTTTTTTTTTTTCCTGTGCCCTTTTCAATAGCCCTATCCAAGTGCAAAATTTGAACCTCAATTATTGGGAGTAAGAAATAGCAAATTTCCGGGGGAACTATGTCTGCAGAATTAGGTGCATCCAGTTGAGGTTTATGACACTCCAATAAATTAGTCTCTCAAATTTTTATTTCCTTAGTTTATAACCATTATTCTCCTATAAATATTTCCTCCATTTTATCCAATGTTTGCTGTTGTTCTTGGTGGAAGTTATACACTGTGGCTAGCTTAGTCCTTCCTACCTTGTAACAGGATTATAAATAAAAACTTTTTTTATTTCTGATGAATTATTCTATTTTCTCTTGAATAAAACTAAATTAAATAGTATGTAATATGCTAAGGAGAACACTGCTAATGCACCCATCAATACAAAATGACTGCAACAAATTGAGAATTACTTATATAATTATTATTGCTAAATCATATATTCCCACCAAATTGAAGCATCTATAAGAAAAAGACCAATTTATAACTTTTCAGGGTACAACGATCCAGAAATTATACTTCTAAAAGTCCATTTCTACAAAGCTAAAGTACATTAGCACATTTCCATTTAAACAGATTCAGCTTTAAGTTAATCTAAACATCTATCTTCAAAATAATGTGGAAATACTTTTGGTATGTATAAAAATAACATATTAAAAATAATCTCAGATTTCTGCACAAGTATGAAGTAAAAACAAAATGCAAACTAAGCACAAGAAGGACCTATTAAAATAAGTTAATTGACATAAAAATCCTTTCAGAACAAACTGCATATCATTCACCATTTTATGTTCCTAAGACTTAGGTTCCTAGAGAATGTGATCCGGACATAAATTTTTAATATGACCCTCATTTTATTAAAAAAAAAACTCTTGTTTTTAAAGAACTGAACAGAACAATGAATATTTCATAAATCTAATGCATTATATCAAAAGGAATTAAATACTTAACATTTTAGTAGGAAGATTCTGTGGTTTTGGCTATGTTTTTTCTCTCTCCTTCTCTCTGTCTTTTCCTGGCAGATGGGAATTTTGATACTGAATTTCTTTTGAAAAAACATAACTTCTGTTATTTTTATCTAAAACACATAACATGTATTTTGGCAACTTATGAAGTTCTAACTTCTGAAACATGTTTATACAAATAAGGAAAGGAAGAAAGTTATTTGGAATCTCAGCAGATAGTTTCAAGTTTCAAACTCTTTTTCTCACTGTGATACTTGTACCAGCTAATCAAACTTCAGCTTTCTATTTTATAAAAATGGTATTTATACTGCCCAGCAAATGTGCTTCATTGGTTGAGCACCAAGCAGTGAACACAGATGTCATTGGTTTGATCACCAGTTGGGGCACATGCCAGGGTTGCAGGCTCGATTCCCAGTAGGGGGTGTGCAGGAGGCAGCCAATCTATATTCCTCTGGCATCGATGTTTCTATCTTTCTATCTCTCTCCCTTCCTCTCTCCCTAAAATAATCAATAAAAATCATTTTTAAAAAGTGGTCATTATAATCCATACACAATTAAATTAATGAGATAATATACACAAATATTCTCATAGCAATATCTTTACTACAATACATATACTAGGACAATAGAAACTAAGGAGAAAATAAACAAATGGGACTACATCAAAATAAAAAAATTCTGCACAGCAAAAGAAATCATTAACCAAAAAACAAGAGAGCCCACTGCATGGGAGAACATATTTGCCAATGTTACATCCGATAAGGGTTTAATCTCCAAAATCTATAGGAAACTCATACAACTTAACAAAAGGAAAATAAACAATCCAATCAAAAAATGGGAAAAGGACCTAAATAGACACTTTTCAAAAGAGGACATTCAGAAAGCCAAGAGACATAGGAAATCATGCTCCAAGTCACTAATCATCCGAGAGATTCAAATCAAAATTTCAATGAGGTACCATCTCACACCTGCCAGGATGGCTGTCATCAACAAATCAACAAATGACAAGTGCTCGAGAGGATGCGGAGGAAAAGAAACCCTCGTGCACTGCTGGTGGGAATGCAGACTGGTGTAGCCACTATGGATGACAGTATGCAGTTTCCTCAAAAAACTAAAAATGGAACTGCCATTTGACCCAGTGATCCCAATGCTAGGAATATATCCCAAGAAACCAGAAAACACCAATCAGAAAGGATATATGCACCCCTATGTTCATAGCAGCACAATTTACAATATCTAAGATTTGGAAACAACCTAAGTGCCCATCAGCAGGTGAGTGGGTAAAAAGAACAAACGATGGTATGTCTACACAATGGAATACTATGCTGCTGTAAAAAAACAAAAAAACTCTTACCATTTGCAACAGCATGGATGAACCTGGAAAGCATTATGCTAAGCAAAATAAGCCAGTCAGAGAAAGATAAATATCACATGATCTCACTCATTTATGGAATAAATGAACAACATAAACTGAATAACAAAAGTAGATCTAGAGACATAGAAGCATCAAACAGACCATCAAACCGCAGAGGGAAGGTAGGGTGAGGGGGATGGCGTGTGTGGTAAGTGATCAACCAAAGGACTTGTATGTATGCATGTAAGCATAACCAACGGACACAGACACTGGGGGGTCGCACACCTGTGCTGAGGGGCAGGAGCAGCTAGGGAGAGATCAATGGGGGAGAAAGGAGACATATGTAATACTTTCAACAATAAAGAATTTAAATTATAAAAATATATATATATATAAAGTGATATCACCAGCTTGGTTATCTATTAATAGTTGCTATCATTCTTGTCATCATCACTTTTGTTACTTTTATGTCATACAAATTCGGCACAGTGCCTAATCAAAATCTTACTGAAAGTATGTAAAAATAAAACTGTGACAAGTGATATCAAAAGAGATGAGAGAAAGACACTGCGTGAACTGACCTAGTCACAAAGATCAGAGATCTTTACATTTCCCACATGCATTGTTTCCTCTGCATGCTGCCTTCTACTTCCGGAGAATTTCCCTATAGGACCTCAGTGTTCATCTTTTGGGAAGGGTTAATATTCAACAATGAATACAGAAAACAAAACTATAAAGAAATATGAGTGCTGGAGATATACTATAATTATGGCCATAAATAAAATTTACAGAGCATTATCCCCAATACCAAATCAACCATCAGAAAACCACTAGTATTATTACCCAAAACAATTAGAGGATGAACTAACTGCTGAGAGGTTTGCTAGCTTGCCTAAATTTGCAGAGCCAGTCACTGTTGAAACTGGATGTTAAGCATAAGCAATTTCCCTTGCTGCACTTTTAATTACTCATTCTCTTCCATTCCCAGTAGAATTCATTCCACTGGCATAGTGACTTTTACATGTTTCACAGTCCACATGATTCAAAACTGTGAAAGAAATTAATAATAAGTTCAACAATAAAGATTTTTTAAAAGCTTTCATTAAATGAAATGATTATTTCTTGTTCCTCCATAAATTAGTGTGCTTAGGCAGTCAATATAACATCAAATAACATCATATAACAAATAAAGGGTGATAGATGAGAAATTAGCTATTACTGTATTCTAAAAAGCCACCCATTCAAAATTATTTCTTGAATTTCACCTTTGTACTGTAAATTATACTCACACGGAAGATAAACATACTCATAATACACTTTTTTTGTTGTTGTTTAAGCGGGGAACCACTACCCCAGTCCCAGGAACTATCTCCTCCACAAAGGCAGAGATGAGCCTCTTAAGCAACCAGATTTTTTCCATGTGATCCCACTTCCACTTATCAGAGTTGATGGATTAACAGGGCAGGCAGCTGACCCAACTAGCCAAGTAATATCTCTCTCCAGAGCTAGTCCTTTAGTGTCTGTAAAAATTAGAACTACAGTGAAGACTCCTTTGAGCCATGATGCAGATATCTTCTGGCTCCAGCAGAGAGAGCCAGCTCCAGGAAGATTGAAGTCAGATCAAGGATGCAGAGGGAATGGAGGTGCACAAAGACAAGAAAGAGGGGGCCAAATAAATTCCTAAAAGACTCCATTACTGCTTCCAACCCTCTTGTGCATTCTTAAGCTTGGGTCCATGAAGTTTCTGTCCATTTAAAACCTTGGAACAAATTCCTCTTCTAGTTTGGTTTTGTTTGGGTTTGTTGCTTCTAGTTAAAAGAGTAACACATTCAAGTAACACATTCTTATTTATTCAACTTCCAAAAATAGAGATTTCAGGATAGAGAGTGAATGTCACAGACTTTTCTCTAGTACCTCAAAAACAAACCCCTAGTTACCATCTTCTACTATTGCTCTTGTTCATATGTGTATCCTTGAAATACTAGATGGTATTTTTATCTCTAATTTCCCTTTTAAATTATTGATCATAGAAGTCATTGGTTTTATTGTAATTTAGTTAGGATGGAGAGGGTTTGGAAGATGTCTGCATAGGTAAATGCCTGTACTCACCACCTCCCGCAAGCACATAAAAATTACAAATAAAATACAGAACAACCATTATCCAGAACCACTGGAAAGCGGGCTGAATGGAAGTCCTCCAATGAGCGGAGTCAAGAAGAAAGCACACTGAGACTGGTAAGAGGTGCAGAGGCACGGAACGGGCTGGTCTGGCACCCGTGTGTGCTTTCTTTTTAATCTGGAGGGAGATCATCTCTGCGGAGGCCGCCAGGAGGAGCAAGGGGTCCCACACCAGACCTCCAGCCCAGAGTCCCAGAGCTGGGAAAAGAAGTCCCTATAGGCTGTAAGAACTATGGATGTAAAAACTAGTAGGGATTGGGACTCAGTGACACATAGGCTGCTGGAGGCCCAGCTGTTCCTCTTAGAAGGCCGGCACCACAAACTGAACTTAAAAGGTCCTGCTTCCACTGAGCTCCAACACCAGGACGAGGCTCTGGGGAACACAGACACTTACGAGGAGGAACTGGATTGTCTGACATCCAGGCAGGAACATGGTGGCAGCTTTCTCACAGACAGAGGTGCTTGCAGGGACCATGGCAGGGCTGACTGGCAGCCATTTCTGTTTGCTCCGCCCTGGGGATTCCCTAAAACCCTGCCTCTTCCAATTTACAATCCCACCCAAGCTGTGGCCTTTCCTTGCTCAGGGTAAAATCTCTCAAACAAGCTGCAGCTGGGTCAGGGAGCCCCAAAACTACCAATAAAAGGACCAAGCCTGCCTTGCTTCATAGTTGGGCCTCATCAAGGCACTTCCAAATCTGATACAAAAAGGATGAATTTGCCAAAACCGGTTTGGCTCAGTGGATAGAGCGTCGGCCTGAGGACTGAAGGGTCCCAGGTTCGATTCCAGTCGAGGGCATGTGCCTGGGTTGCGGGCACATCCCCAGTGGGAGATGTGCAGGAGGTAGCTGATCGATGCTTCTCTCTCATCGATGTTTCTAACTCTCTATCTCTCTCCCTTCCTCTCTGTGGAAAATCAATAAAATATATTTAAAAAAAAAAAGGATGAATTTGCAGATCTCTCAGTAGCTTCTGCTAGCCCCAGACAGTGGCTGACTTTGTACCTCCCTGGAGACCCAAGAGCCAGTGTACCCAGTGGTCACTGTCAGACCCTACCAGATTCCAACTCTACACATCCATAAGCAACACATTCAAGTGAGCACCAAAGCTCCACTGAAGCAAGTCCTCCTCCATAGAGGTGTCTCCTGCATAGCAGCTCTCTCACTGTAGTCGAAGCTGGTCCTCACAGCCAATTGGCCTGGAGGTCAATTCCTCCCAGTGACACCAACAGCAATCAAGTCCCAACTACAACAAGACTGTGCTCACAGCCCACAAAGGGGTTCACCTAGTGCTCCCAGCTCAGGTGATTGGGGAGGCTGAGCCACTGGGCCCTATAGAACACCTGCTACACAAGGTCACTCTATCAACTCAAGGAGACATAACTCTACCCAATACATAGAAACAAATACAGGGAAGCAGCCAAAATGTGTGGAAACAAGAAAACATGGAAGAAATGGAAGAAAGCAAACTACTGAATATAGAGTTCAAAAACACATAAGATTACTCAAGAATCTTCTAGAAACCTCCAAAAAAAAGGGAAAAGGACCAGTCAGAAATTAAACATACACTGACTGAAATAAAGAATAATATACAAGGATTTAACAGTAGAGTAGGGGATTCTGAGAATCAAATCAACGATTTGAAATATGAGGAAGCAATAAACAACTAACCAGAAGAGCAAAAAGAAAATAGAATCCAAAAATATTTTCCTTTCTACCTTTTTAATCCCAATAAGTGTATGTTCTCTGAAGCATCCTTAAATTAGACTAAACAGTTTTTAATGACTGACAATCAAAAAATCAATTACAGATGTGGCTTCATTGTATTGACTCAATCGCATGATGAATCTTCTATTCATTGTTAATATGGTGAACTAGCAATTAAGCATTGACATTTACCTGCAGAGTTGAATACGAAGTTACTAATTTCTCATAGCTGTCACACCTGTACTATTAACTAGTATTAGTTCATTTTCAGCATTATTCTCACTGCAGCAATTAGTGTTCTAAATTTAAATTAAATTTACTGTCCCCAGGAGAACCTGAAGTATATAATGTTACTGTGTTTATATAGTTCAGCTTTTCTCCCTTTCTCCCTTTCTCCCTTCCTCCCTCCTTTCCTTCCTTCCTTTCTTCCTCTTTCCTCCCTTCCTTCCTTCATGGAAGCCATGACTGAGTCTATTCCATTTATTTTTTCATTTAAAAATAACATTTTTAGATTTACAGAAACCCCTCACCTGGTTTCAGTTCCTCCTTTTAACATTTTACATTGTACACATTTTATGTGTTGCAATGAAGAAACCAACCTTAGTACATTATTATAAAATAAATTCCAAATGTTACTTGAATTTGACCAGCTTTTCTGCTAATGTCCTTTTTCTATACTAAACCCAATTTGGATAACAGCACACATTTATTCATGTCTCTTTAGTGTCCCCAAGTATTTGCCAGTTTCTTAGTTTTTTCTTGACCTTCACTGTTTGAAGGAAGACTGGCCAAGGATTTTGTAGAATGTCATTCAAGTTAAAATTGACTAATGTTTCTCATGATTAGAAAAGGGTTTTGGATTTTTGGAAAGGACACCAGAAATATAGTGTTCTTCTTATAGTATCATATCACAGGCTACATGATATTACTGATGATGTTTATCATAATCATCTAATTACAGTTGTGTTTATCAGGTTTGCCCACTATGATGCTAATATTTTTCTTTGTTATACTATGTTATTTGGAATGAGTCACTTAATCTAGCCCATACAACAACAACAAAAAAGAGAAAGACTAAGTATACCTTGGTGTATCTACATATATTACTTGGATCAAATAACTTTTAAGTATTTTACTTTCATTGTTTTTGTCTGTTTAGGAAAGGCAACATTTCCCAAAGTGTAGGTATTCTACATTACCTTTTTCTCTAACATTTAAAACATCAGCTCAAAGTTTATACAATGTTAAATATTCTCATGAAATTGAAAAGGAACATGAATACATTTTGTGTTCACAGATATTAGAGGGTCTGTAGTTAATATTAAATATTCAACTTCTAATTTTATGTAAAAACATTGTGTCCAGAATATGGAATCTATTTATGTTAAGCCAAAATGCAAATTAGATGCATTCTCATACAATGAACGAAATTGACTTTAAGAATGCTTTCGCACTGGAAATAAAAAGCCAAATTGTCTCCAATGTGCACACTACATAAAATTTCAATTTAATATCTAATCATTGTCAAGGAAATGTTTAACCATGTAAATATGAGGCAGATTTTATGGTTAGTTTCTCTTTTAAAATAGTTTAAGTTTTTATGCAGAATAAGAATTTCCCCCACTAAAACTTAATTTATTCTTCCTATTAGTTCCAGAGTAAAGCGGTAAGAATATAAAATTGAAGAAAAATCATCTATAGAACCTTCTTTAAATCTTCTAAAATATGAAGAATGAATACACAGATGACAAAAACACAGGATTTGAAGAAAACCAGTAGAAATTTAGTTGATAATAAAGTCAATATTTAAGTGAAAGTAAACTAAAGCACAATTATCTAATAGCCTGAAGGGGAAAGAACTATTGTACTCTCTTGCAGTGTATTGTGGGCAGCATATCTATTTGAAAAAACAACACAAACATAATGAGAACAAGATCTTTTTGCACATCTATTAACAATATGTTATAAATATTCTAAATGAGAAAGATACTCCCTAAAACAATGTACTTTGAAAGTCAGTGTACTTTAATTTCATTGTTTCTTTTCAAAATGGTTTGTAGAATTACATTGAATAGATTATATTTATTTTTTATATTAATTTTGTACATATGCTTTTATTGATTTTTTTTAGAGAGAGAGAAAGGGAGAGGATCCAGCCTGTAGCAAATGCCCCTCCCCTGCCCAGAAAGTGTCCTGAGAGGAACTGAATTGGTGACCTCTTGGTGCATGGGAAGATTTCCATCCAACAGAGTCACACCTGCCAGAGCTAAATAAGTTGTTATTGTGTAATGTTTCTCAGTTTTAGTTTGCCCATGTTTGCCATGTTAGATTATGACTATATATAATAATAAAAGGGTAATATGTTAATTAAACTGGACATCTTCTGGACGTCATTCCGGATGTTCTTCCTGAATGCCAGGGCCAGGGGGGTGGGGGAAGCCAGCCTGGGTTCCGGGTGCCTGCTGGCAGCTCGAGGGAAGCCAGCACAGGTCCCGGATGCCAGAGGGAAGCTGGTGCTGGCAGCCAGGGGAAGAAGGGCCTACTCTTGCACGAATTTTCTTGCATCGGGCCTCTAGTGTATTATAAGAAATTGAGGTTAATTTGTTCCATTTTTGGTAATGTTAACTTTAATCATATGGATAAGGTGGGGTTCCACAGGTTTATTCACTATAACTTTCCTTCTATAATTAATCAGTAATTTGTGAGAAGATACTTGAAAATATTAAAATCTACTATTCCTCGGTAAACTTTCACAAATTAGTTTTAGGAAACATTGAAGAGTCTTACTTGTTTCAATTACTACTTTCAAGGTTGCAAATGATAATTATTTTTTAGCTTTTTAGTTGGTAGAAAATTTGCCAATATGCTGAATGTGTAATGGATTATCATGGTTTTAATATAGAGTTTTAATATAAAATTATTGATATCCTCTGGATATCAGCAAAGTTGAACACATTTCATATGTTATGATGTTTGTTCTTTCATTTGTGTGTGGGGAGTTACCTAACTTGTCTCCTCTCTGGACAGAAATACAGTGAGAACCTTCTTCTTACTGCCCTCACTTATAGCCCTCAAGAAGTAGCCCAGAAAAAGCAATCCATGCCACTTTCTTTTATTCTAAGAGAAACTCAATCTTTGAGTTTCCTCAGATTAATAAAAGCTCAACTTATATGATTTCTGGTTTCTACAAGTGATTTATTCATATATTATTTAGGAATCAAAAGTGCAGACTTTATATCTTACTATATAACCTGAAATAAAAGCTTTTATCTTCCATGTAATGCAATTTGTTGTCCCTAATCTCTTTAATGTTATATCTAATATATCTACTGATCACGAAATTCATTTTCACAAGCTCAGTTTTAATTAAAATCTTTAGTTTTAATGATTGAGATCTGGTGCCAATTATGTTAAATCATGAATATTATCTATAAATGGAAATGTATTCTAGAAATAAACATTTTTTACATAAGGGAGTTGATTAAGCTATAGAGCATTGGAAATTTACATATGATGGCTACCTTTAAGTTTGTTGGCCCATATTTCAAGTTTCCTTCATCTTTATTCATTAATAGATGAAAACTTGAATTATTTAAGTAGTTAATGTTATCTATCTTAAAACACTTATTTCCTTATTTGACAATTCTGCAGATCCCTTTTAACCACCAGATTATGCTTTCATATATAACTTTAAATCTTTGAAAATACAGATTAATAAATACCATTATCAATACTTAAAAAAATCTAAGAACTACATTTGAAAGGCTCACTATCTTGAAAGGCTCTTATAGATATCAGAGAATGATGGTGAATTTGATGTTTTTGTACTCAGTTCATTTCCAATTCTGATTTTTCTTAACTGTCCTCTTTGTAAGTATTAACATTTGCCATAACAGAATAACTGGAGAGTTTTACTGTGTGGCAATGAGAGTTGGACATTTAAGAGAAAAAGAAAAACTGGGTCAAAGACTGTTGGCTTGAGTAATGACATTAATCATTAAGACTGATTCGTTTTATAGTTAACATCCAACCAAACAGACAATAAAATTACCCGGACAGTGACAAAATGTGAGGCATAGATATAGTCTATCATTCAACTGCCAAAATCTTCAATGATTTAGGTCAGTGGTCGGCAAACTGCAGCTCGGCAAACCGCGGCTCACGAGCCACATGCGGCTCTTTGGCCCCTTGAGTGTGGCTCTTCCACAAAATACCAGTTCTCCCACAAAATACCAACTTCTGCGCATGGGCTATGAAGTTTCAATCGCACTGTGCTTGCGCGCCCGCACGTGGTATTTTGAGGAAGAGACACAGTCAAGGAGCCAAAGAGCCGCATGTGGCTTGCGAGCTGCGGTTTGCCCACCACGGATTTAGGTGAATGAGAGGAGATCTTTGTGTGACAATAACAAAAAGGACATATACAAAGAATTATTAGGGAAAGTCAAGAATGTTTCCTAGCCGAAACCGGTTTGGCTCAGTGGATGGAGCGTCGGCCTGGGGACTGAAAGGTCCCAGGTTCGATTCTGGTCAAGGGCACATGACCAGGTTGCGGGCCCAATCCCCAGTGAGGAGCGTGCAGGAGGCAGCCAATCAATGATTCTCTCATATTTCTATCTCTCTCTCCTTCTCCCTTCCTCTCTGAAATAAATAAAAATATATTTTAAAAAGAAAGAAAGTCAAGAATGTTAAGGAAGAGGGATATGTTTTTCTTTAATTTGTTTCAAGATGGTGAAAAAGTGACAGCCTTGGTTTCTGGTTTCAGTTCCTAAATGTAAAGAATTTGTAAATCATCACTCCCATGCTCTACAACAAGAACAAACTAGACAAATTTTTTTAATTGACTTTTCTTGGATTCATCAGAGAACTGAGGTTGCCGGACTAACACACACCCTGGTGTCTGGAGAGACAAGTATATGCAGAGAAGCACATACGGTTATTGTAACAGAAGTCTCTGGAGCAATCGATTGGTTTGAATACCCAAGTGCTATTTTCACTAATTGATAAAGGCTGAGTTCAGACTAGCATGACAGTGAGAAATTCCAGGGGCCCATAATTTAAGGGAGAAATCAATATTTGCAAAGTTACTCTTGCAAAGTCCACCATGTTCTCAAAGTAAAAAGCCAAGAAAGAACCTTATGTGTTCTCCTTGGGGAAGGTAAAGAGCAATCATTATGATAGACATTCAGAATCTTCTCCATGACAAAAGCCTTCTCTACACTACACCACCAAGGCTCTCTAGATAATAGCAGTAAATTACAGCAGGAAGAACTAAAAGATACAAACTCTCTGAGAAGGAGGACTTAGGGAAACCCAAAGTCAACATGGGAGACAAATTTTCCAAATTAATTGTAAAAACCAACCCACAGTCATAGGAAACAAGAAGGAGGAGGAGGAGGAAGAGGAGAAGAAGGAGGAGGAGGAGGAAGAGGAGGAGGAGGAGGAGGAGGAGGAGGAGGAGGAGGAGGAGGAGGAGGAGAGAAAAATTACACTACCACCCATTTCTTCCTTCCCTACCTCCTCCCCTGCCGCACACACATACACAAGAGTCAAGTCCCTGCCCACCCGCACATGCCTTGCCGTTCATGCAGCCTCTGGTCATTACAGTGTGAGGGCATTAGGGCCAAGGGGTTTTTATAATAGAGATAATTTTTATGTCAAAAAGTTCAATTTGAATCAAAATCCACTTGCTTATCAAAAAAAGATTTCAATGTAACATTAACATTTATCATTTAAAAAAAGAAGTCTGTCAGATTTGAAAAATTTGTTGAATGCTTAAAATACAATTTAAAGAAATTATATTATCTGAATTTTTTAATGCAAGAAAGATGTTTTTCCCCTGTCCCCCCTCCTCCCCCCCAAAAAATGACAGATATTCTTCTGCCATTTTTTTGCCACTGACTTATATCACCTTTATGACAGGTGGCAACTGTCAAAACTTAAGAACTATGTATAACTATTATGAATATAAAATCTAACTTAATAAATTCATATGTGGGGCGCGGTTACGGGGTTTTGGCCAGGTTCAAACCTCGGACTAGTGAAAGGACAGGGTCCTCTCATTGCCACGTGCAAGTCCCAGCTGGAAGGGAAGGGCCCTCCCAGCACAATCATAGCCAACCAACGGCTGTGGTTGTGAGCTTGAACCTATGGTCCGAACACGTAGCCCCACGTGCCTTGTGATAGAGTTCGGGTTCATGTAGTTGAGTGAGGTTGAAACTCACGAGAATGCTGTAAACAACGTGATAATGCCCCTACTTTGCCTCTTGGCATCTGCTATAAAATAAAGACACGGCTTGTGGGCGCTGTCTTGTCTCCTCATCAGGGAGGCAGCGTCCCACAGAGACACCGCTATTATTCTCTTGTCTGTTTTTCCTTAATCCTTTCACACACACACCGCCCCCCCCCCCCACTTGGGATCACCCTTGGTTGTGCTGGCGTGGCACATTCATAGAAGCAAGCTCATTTTTAAAAATGAAAAATGTTATTTTCCTTACAATTTTAGAATCTAAAAAATGTTCTGGCTTATTTCAATGGACTCCATATACATGATATACATGCACCTAAAGCTGCCCTCAATTGGAATGGAAATGGAATTATAATTTTAAATGAAAATATAAATTTAAATGTAAATATAATTTTCTGTATAGACTATTATATGGAAATCAATGCTAAAGTAGTATAGGCGGTTCTTGGATTGTCTCGAAAAGAAAAGCAGACCTGATGGTGAAAAGCTAAAACCTCAGTTAAAAAAAGTTCAGGCAATAAACAACATTAAGAAACCATGCCAAAATACAATTTTCTGGAGAGTTATATAAAATATAAACCTTTGTAGAAACTAAAACAAAATAACAATAATGAAATGAAGTCTTTGTCTTTCTTCTAAATTAAATCAATGACCTTGTTTTGGAAACCTACACGGATGAATAGGCTACAGAGATTATCTATCAGAGTCCTGATGTGGTAGACTTTGAGATTTGAACAGATGAAAAATGTCCTTCATCAGAACTCAAAAGATCCACTGACAAGGAATACACTGATAAGCTTCACCTAAATGGCCATACATACAGTGACCATACATTTATGGTCCAAATGCACACACTTCTGGGACAGAAAAGTGACACCAATAATGCAAGGATCACAGGCAGCTACCAGTACTGAGTGAACTGCAATGCAGCCATCCTGACGTGAATCACAATAATATAAAAGCCACACTTTTCATGAGCTCACCAACAGTATTGTGGAACACAACTGAAAGGGGTGCCAGTCCCACATAACGATGTGCTCTGAGGGCACCAGGTGCATAGAATCCTTGTGAATAGTGCCCCTGGAGCTGTGAAAAGTGGTAGTTCTGGCACTTATGCTAAACTGGGCAACTTTCTAAGGGCTTAATTCATATTAAATTATTTACTGTCCAAAAATGATAAAATGCTCGGTAGCTCCATTTCCCAGATGAAGAAACAAAGATGGGTTGATTGAATAATCTGCCCACAGGCACACAGTTAAAATTGGTGGATCAGGGAGTTGAATCCTGTCTGACATTTTAAATTTTTTTTCTTTTTCAATTACAGATTACATTCAATATTATTCTGAATTAGTTTCAGATGTACAGAATAGTGGTTAAACAATCATTCATTTTACAGAGTGATCCCCCGATATTTCAAGTTTTATTTAATCATGAACTCTATGCCAACATATTCATTCCTTGTCTGTAGTATAAATGTTCATAAATAATCAGGACAATACTCTAAGAGTATAAAACTTTTAGGATGCATAATGTTCCCAGAATGTATTCTATTCAAATAATGTCCACTGCATTAATAGGGGATATGCATGGAAAATGATATCTTATGAGTTGGGAATATTTCACAAATAAGTTTAAGTGACAGGCTTTGGAAGTCAGAACTTTACCTTTGGCAATTTTTTTTTGAATAGTAAAATAAAAGGAAGGAACCACGTATTTTTTTAGAATTGTAGTCAAGAATGCAATATTCTTGTTTCATATTTTCAGGTTCTATAAAAATGAAAGGGGCATTCATGTGAAAAAATTTACACCTTCCCTCCTATTGACAGCCATTCAGCTGAGAATTCTTTGAACTAGTATCACTCTCCACACAATATAAATATTCTCCCAGTAAATTATTTCCCAAAAGCACTTCTAAACAGATTTGGTTTAAAAAAAACACAGATAAAATGTGAAGTAAAATAAATACATATATATATGTATTTATTTATAAAATAAATATATATATATAGTTTGTGTGTGTGTGTGTGTGTGTATATATATATATATATAATATATATATATATATATATATATATATATATATATATATACACATATATATATATAGTATTCCTGGGCCCAGGACATTTGTATACTGCTTATTCTCAAACCTAAGTCTACCTATGCAAATCACCCAAGAGAAAACTGGGTGCTTAACTGGAAGAGAACTAAACTAGAATGCATTTGGGAACTAGGCTATTCAGAAAATAGCAAGAAGCAGGGAAGGGAATGCTAATGAATGTATCAAAGATAAAATATTTAGCATGGGGGATGGCTCCTTTCATCTTTATTTAACTTCTAGCTTTCCTACTTCACTCCAATGCAAAATTTACCTCATAATTGAACAATGAATGTTTATAATGTGTTTTTTTGTTTGTTTCTTTTTTTTTGTTTTTTTTCTTGTTTTTTTTCAAAAATCAATGTCTTCTCAATTGCTATGAAGACCCATTGCTACAGAGGTTGACAGAAGTTACTTGGCTTTCGGAACTGGTTATTACAGTCGTTAGCTTCTTAGACTGATGGCTGCATGTTGCAGGTCATTGTTCTACTTTTATGAATGGTCTAGCTATTACCCATTTGATATTTAGTGTCCCAGCTGTATAAAGGCTTAATCCGATCTATCCAGCAGGCTGTAAGTTATAACCACAATGATGCAAATTTTTTTTAGAGTGGTTCATATTTAAGTCTAAATGCTGTGTTTAAATTGTAAACAAGTAATAGACTTTTACAACTTTAGCACTGCCACAGAGGCAGAAGAGGCTCCCACTACCGCTGCTGCGCTCGCCAACCATGAGCCCGGCTTGTGGCTGAGAGGCACTACCCCTGTGGGAGTGCACTGACCACCAGGGGGCAGCTCCTGCGTTGAGCATCTAACCCCTGGTGATCAGTGTGCGTCACAGTGACCAGTCTTCCCAGCGTTCGGTGGATTTGCATATTAGCCTTTTATTATATAGGATTTGAAGAAATAGGGCTTGCGTTGGAAGCCAAACTGATAAACACCTAACCACTCCTGATACAAAAGTCATGGCCACAAGTAATCAATATAAAGGCTGGGTCTTCTCTCCAAGACAATAACTGTTAAAGCACTTAAGGAGCTAAGAAAATTGCTCTGCAATGAACTGTCTTTCAGCAACCCAATTAACATCAGGACTGTCTCAGATCTACTGTAACTTATTAAAGGTTATCTGTAGTATTCACAATACTTATTACCCAGGGAACTTCAGCCTGCCAAAGTAGAACTTTTGTACTTCATAGTTATCATTGATCTTCTTCAGAGGGTCTCTTAGCAACATAAGATTAGAAAGAAAGTTCGGTCTCAAATGGGTAATGAATACCACGTAATTTCCACAGGCCTTGGTTACATACTCATTCACTAATTAGATCTCTTTTGTCAAAGAGAAGACTCTTATTCTGGCATGTTCTTAGGTTATTTTTCCAATTAATTTAGCATTTCTCCATGGCAATTACTCAGTCTAAAGTCTTCACACTGTCATTCCAAAATGGACAAAGAGTCTGGCATTTGTGTACAGTCATAAATGCCTAAGAACAAAACTGATTAAATGCATGACAGCCCAATAAAACATGTACCCCGAGATTTCTAAAATTATCTGTTACAAATGGCTTTGCACAAAATCCCTCAAAGCATAGTATTAGACAATTGTGTCTGGCTATTTTTCTATTTTGGATGCATCTGCTTTTTATTATCTTTTCAGATTCCAGGAACACACAGCTGATGGACAGAATCACTACAACACCGTCCTAACTGCCCTTGAGTGCAGACCACATTTAACAAAACTCTGCATGTTCCTGATCTATTTCTCTCCTCATGTATAGTAAGGTGTTGATAACATTCTCAGATTCTCCAGAGAAAATATATTTGATAAAAAGAAAAGAAGGCAGATATTTAACTATTAATCGAGATTATAAACTACTACCCTAATAACTCCAAAACTTAATGGCAAATCTTCATCCTCTCCCCATCACTGCAAAATGATCAATGCTTATCTAACAATAAAATTGGATTTAATTCTGAAACAGGTGCGGTAATAGTTCGCAAATATTATTTGCTGCCATTTCTTCTTCAGAAATTATGATCCCATAATGGATAGCTTGCTATAAAGAAAACAATAGTAACTACAATGCTATGTAGGTGAGATAAATTAATTTTAAAAAATACATGTAAGTAAAGAAGTCAAGAACTCCCAACTTGATATTAATATGTTAAGTATCTCTTGGTTTAATAGTTGAAAGATCAAATGTTAAAACAGATATTTTCTAGTTTGACAATAATCCTATATAATAAAAGCCTAATAAGCAAATCGACCAAATCGCATAATGACCGGTGGAATGACCAGTTACTATGATGTGCACTGACCACCAGGGGCCAGATGCTCAATGCAGGAGCTGCCCCCAGCCCACAGGTCCCAGGCCAGCCAAGGCGGGTGCCACAGAGGGGCCCCAATCGCCCCACTGGTCGCCCTGCAGATCGGCCCTGATCGCTGGCGAGGCCTAGGGACCCTACCCATGCATGTATTTCATGCATCGGGCCTCTAGTAGAAATAATAATGAAAAATGCAATGCAGGGTAATCTAGTGGTAATAAGTAAATTTGGGGAAAATGGTATTTTACTTAAAATTCTTCTACAGAGCAATCCTTGAATGCTTGTTTCAATAAGGTGAAATTTGGCAACACTCGAAAGCTCTCTTTCCCTTGCAGAGAAGATTTGCACTGAGGCATATTAAACTGCACACCAAGAACCAGGAACAGAAAAAGGCACATAATAATAATAAATAATGTTTACTCACTATATGTCATTAATTATTCTCAGTATTTTACTTTCATTCACTTATTTAACTCAGAGAGAGAAGTATGTGATAGGTTCTATTCATAACACTACAGATGTAAAATATGTATGTTAGAGTTAATGAAAGAAAAAATAATCCAACTAACATGGAACATAGAACATTGACTCTAACTACCTGGAAATCCAATAAAAGAGAAAGGAGAAATAACAATCTCTAATTTTATATGTCAGTAAAAGTGTTCTTATTACCTCTCTAGCAAGTAACAGAATCAAAACTAAAACCTAACTTCAGGGTTTAAACTCTTCATAATTGTTATAATGTTTTCAAAATTTAATGAGGAAAAATATTTCAGGCAGAAGATAAAAGGGCTTGAATTATGAAATTGGGATAGAGAAGAACAGCTTACTTTCCAAATACCGTAAAAGATAAAATAAACAAATAATTATTTTTCATTGAAAATTCTAGTAGCAAATTTAGCTGTATAAAAATCACAATGTTTCATGGCTTAGTGGTTGAGCATCCACCATAAATCAGGAGGCCATGGTTGGATTCCTGGTCAGGGCACATGCCCAGGTTGCAGGTAAGGGGTGTGCAGGAGGCAGCCAATCAAAGATTCTCTCTCATCATTGATATTTCTAGCTCTCTGTCCCTCTCCTTTCTCTCTAAAAATCAATAAACACATTTTTTAAACACAGTATTTTTAAAAAAGATTTGTAGTTATGTAATTTGTTTGCACAAAGAAACATTTTAGGCCAAAGTGAGATACATGATACACAATTCCCCATTAAATAAACTTTGAATAAATACTTCTGTGTCAGAGAAGATATTTTATCAGTTACTCGTGGTTATAGAATAAGAAAACATTTTTATGTTTCATTTTTATGGCCTATCATTTTATGGTCTATCTTAGACATAAGGATAAGAGCAAAATTTGGGGTAAAAATCAATATGAAAATTTGGGGTAATAAAATCAATACGAAATTTTATTAAAAGAAAAAAAATCCCTTTTTTTATTTTTCTATCTTTAATTTTCAGGGGACATTTCAGTTTCATCTCAACAGCATGCATCATTCATAAGGTAAACAGAGTCCAGTTCTTTCTCCTTCACAAAACATAAGTACTTGAAAAATCATGGTGATTTTTGGCAGAACACATTCCCACTGATTCCAATCCCAGGGGAGGACTCCAACCATGTGGACAAGGAGAAAGATCACCACAATGCCAGCCACTAGGAACAGAAGTCCAAACAGTTCTACCCATTACATCTTGGTATTGGAGTCGCCAAGTAGAACAGAACACAGTCAAGCACTGGAGACAATAATGCTTTACTCACATACAGAAGAGACAGAGCAAGACCAGCTTCAATAGGTGGTGGTGGTCTCAGGGGGTCGACAACTTTCTTCCCAAAGCCTACATGCACCCCTCTTGTGCCAAAGTAAAATTCCTCATCCCTGTCCAGCAGTGGGGTTGGCCAGGTATCATATGACCCACATGCTTCAAGGAAGATTCGCTGATGAACTTGGCAAAGCTGTGTGAGCTCTTCATCTCTAGGGAAGGAAATGTTCCAAGCCATTTTTACGTGGCCAATGGGGTGGAAAGACTGCTTGCACAAGATTGCCTTTCTCAACCTTTTTCTTCTCTGAATTAATTCTGTATTATCTCTCTGATATCCAACCATCTCTTGCAAAATTCACAAAAGAAAAGTCCAAATTTTTTCATGGTGTCACAGAACAAACAATGGTTTTGAAAATAATTCACCCCATTGAAAATTACAATTATGACTGACACTTTGTTTAGTGTAGAAGCAATATCCTGAATAATATAATAGACAGAGATTCAAGACAATATATTTTCAGACAATATACACCAGGATCATTTAATATTGCCTGACAATAAATACTATTTTTTTCTTATTTGGGAGAACTTATTTCTTATCCAGAAGTATTTACGTCTTGATTTCTTTTCGTTACTCTCTCAACCAGTGATGGCGAACCTTTTGAGCTCGGCGTGTCAGCATTTTGAAAAACCCTAACTTAACTCTGGTGCCGTGTCACATATAGAAATTTTTTGATCTTTGCAACTATAGTAAAACAAAGACTTAATATTTTTGATATGTATTTTATATATTTAAATGCCATTTAACAAAGAAAAATCAACCAAAAGAATGAGTTCGCGTGTCACCTCTGACACACGTGTCATAGGTTCATCATCACTGCTCTAAACAACGCCTTTGAAGCAGCATTGCCGCTCCATGCTAAGCAACAGTTCTAGTTCTCTCTCTCTGCTCAACAGTTTAGATTTCAAAAACTTAGACTTTGCTCTTATCAATTACCCCTTGAATTTAATCAGTCTGTAAGGACATATACCCCAGAGAGAACCAAACACTTGGTAACTGCCTCAAAATCTAATTTTTTATTCACTTATTAATAATTCTAAAAGGAAAAATTGAAAAGCTTTTATCCCCCTCCTCAGTGATATCTTGGGGTCAGTGAGAAGAATATATATGCAGAAATAAACAGTTTGGTACCAACAGTTGTTGCAGATCTTCAAGTTAGCAAATTCTTAGACAGTTCAGTGAGTTTTACTTTACAAAAATATATAAATGCAGCGAGAGGCCACTGCTTTAACAGCACTTTGTTGGCACTAAAGTAAACTCCTGGGGCTCCTTTATTGCTCTATCTTATTACATCAGCAAAGTAATCTTAATTTCACTTTGCTAATAGCTTATATACTGAGATAATACATTGAATATTTATAACCTACTGAAGGACTAGGTTATAGCAATAAAAGTATGGTTGGGGAAATTTAAAAAGGAGAACTCATTTAATTTTCAAAATATGTTAAAAATGCAGCCCCTAAATCCCAATGCATTTCTTCCACAGTTGGTGAAAGCAGCTGAATCAAAGATTCTGTTGAATTATAAGCACTCACATTCCTACTGGATATTTGCATATGTACCATTGAGATTTCAGCAATGACTACAGAAAGGTCTTTGAATAATATGACAATGTACATGAAAAATATTGTAGCATCTAGGTGTTCAGCAGGATGGATTTTTGAGTATCCTGAGACAGAAAGAGAGCAAGAGAGCTAGCACCTAGGACATGAAGGAGGTGGTAGGGCTTGGAGGCAGGACTGAACAAGAGCCTGGTAGTATACAGGTGTGGGCAAAAGTGGGTTTTGCTTAAGTATTCACTTACATTGGTCATTACCAGTTGCTGTTATCTAAAAGATAAGTCATAAGTAAGGGTATGAAATGATAATAAGACAAATAATACAAATAAACAATACAATAATAAATAATAATACAAGAATAAACTGTGTTTCACAGACTTACAACTGTAAACTTACTTTTGGCCACCTTGTATTTCCAACAACTGAGGGTCCTAACAAACTTCCCTGCAAAAGAGTTCAGACCATGGCATAATGAAATTCCAGCTTTCCATGAAAAAATGGAGTACTGGGCAGTGACTCAGTGATATTCAGAAGAGCAAGATGCCTTTGGTCTCAGAGGAAACAGGCCTAACCTGAAAAATGATGATCTACTTTTAATTATGATCCCTCTTAACAATCTATTTCCCATCTCCTCTTGCCCAGATATATTGGTTACTAAATTATATAATAAACTCTTGAAGAGGCTAGTCTACATTTTATCATTTTCTCTTATTTTTCTTCATCTTCCTATTTCTTTTTGAAGCAATGCTAAAAACAATAAAATGAAAAATGCACTAATCTTTATGTATTCTAATTGCATCAATATTTTTACATTCTTAATAGTCTTTTTACAATCATAGTCTATGTCTTCATGACCCAGGCCAGAACAATTCAACTTTCTGTACTTAGCACCAGCACACAATGTCCTGATCACTGCCATGTGCAACCATCACACAATTGCCTTGATTATTACATTGGTGTCACATATGAATGAAAAGAAGCAAGTATGGGCAGTAGTATCATTGGATTTCGAAGTGTTAAATTCGATACATAAATTACAAATGAAGCCATGCATTACCAAATTTAGATGTACACATGGGAAAAAAATGTAGGCATGTGGAATTCTGCCCAAAAGGCACAGGAAAGAGAGAAAATGCCTAAGAGAAGAAACTAGATCACAGAAATTGATGCTTACAGTGCTCTTTATGTTTTATATACAACTAGAGACCCGGTGCACAAAAATTTGTGCACTCAGTGGGGAGGGGGATCCCTCAGCCTGGCCTGTGCCCTCTGGCAGTCTGGGACCCCTCAGGGGATGACCACCTGCTGGCTTAGGCCCACTACCTGCAGGATTAGGCCTAAGATGGCAATCAGACATCCCTCTGGCAGCCTGGGAGCCCTCGGGGGATGTCCACTTGCCAGTGGGGAGCAGGCCTAAACTGCAGTCGGACATCCTTATTGCTGCTGAGGAGGCGGGAGAGGCTCCCACCACCACCTCTGTACTGGCAGCCATCAGCCTGGCTCGTGGTTGAGCAGAGCTCCTCCCATATGAGAGCACCCTGACCACCAGAGGGCAGCTCTGGTGTCACAGTGTCCAGTCATTCCCAGTCCTTCTGCTGTTAGGATCAGTTTACATATTACCCTTTTACTATATAGGATAGAGGCCTGGTGCACGGGTTGGGGCTGGCTGATTTGCCCTGAAGGGTGTCCCGGATCAGGGTGGGGGTCCCGCTTGGGTGCCTGGCCAGCCTGGATGAAGGGCTGATGGCTGTTTTCAGCTGGTCACACCCCTTTCAGGGTGGGGGTCTCCACTGGGGTGCCTGGCCAGTCTGGGTGAGGGGCTAAGGGCCATTTTCAGGCTGGCGGGTGACAGAAGTTCCCAACCTCTCCTTTTTTTCTTTTTTTTTATTCTGGGATTTATTTACCTTCTATGGCTGTCACTGGAGCTGACAGCCAGCTTTAGCTCTGAGGCTAGGCTTCAGCTCTGAGACCTGAAAGCAGGTATCTGGGGATTGTTTAGCTTCTATAATTGCAACATAGTTGCTTAGAGTGCAGCTCAGAGCTGGGCGGCAGCATGTGGGGAACCTTGGCTTCCTTCATCACTGGAGCAAGCAAGCCTCCTGTTCCCTTCAGCTGCCTGGCTGCCGGCCGCCATCTTGGTTGGCAGTTAATTTGCATATCTCCCTAATTAGCCAATGGGAAGCGTGTCGGGGGTATGGTTAATTACCATGTTTGTCTATTATGAGATTAGATAGGATTATCACAATATTATTTTAATCTCTGCAACATATGTATGAAGAAACTGGTTTTATTCCCATTTTACAGATGAAGGAAATGAACAATAGAGGTTGGTTTGCCTGGCATAGGCATAAGCACAAGATCTGAACTCAGCTTCAACTTCATATTCCATGCTGGTGCAGAATGATACCTTTCAGCACACATGTATTTTAAACTGATCCTGATAATACATTCCACAGGGACCTTTAGTTCATCATGACTAAAAATTCAATTGAGCCTCAGGAGCCTACAATTAAATAAATAATCACAGAGAAATAAATAGAGACATTTTGGCTCAAGGCAGATCATAGCAAGTGCTCCATAGGAGTTGCAAACATACTAGAGGAGAAAGAAAGGCATATAAAACCCCTGGTGGTATCTGGGGATGTGTCTTGGAGAATGTGACATTTCTTTATTAGGCGTATATGGTGGCAAAGAGTATTTTCGGCAGAGGGAACAGCTTGAGCAAAGAGCCAGTGGCAAGAAAAATATCAGGGTTGTGCAAGTTAGCGTATAAGTCAGTAAGATTAAAAAAAAATAGGTGCATGGGGAATGTAATCACAGATGAGGTTGGAAAGGTACAGAAGGGACAAATTATGAAGTTTTTAAAGCAGGCTGAGGTTTTGAACTTAACTTTTTTCCCGGAGCCTGCCCTAGGCTAACTTTTTTTTTTTTTTTTTTAACGCAGAAAAGACAACATAAGTATAGAAAAAATAGGAAGAAGTTACTAATTCATTTTAAAATGTCCACATCTTCTCAAATGTCGGATATGTTTTTGAACACAATGTTCTAAGATTTAAAATATCATAACAAAGACATTGGACAAGCATGTTCACAATACTGTGATATCTAAATTATTCCAATGCAAAATTCTTTAGGAAAATGCCATGTGCACACACACAGAGAATGGCAAGGCACAAAGAAATCCTGCAAAGACCTGAAAAGAATCCTTCTTGCAGTTCAAAGTAAATAAATAAAACACTTCACCAAGCAAAAAAGAAAAAAAAAATGCAGGTGTCAGCTGCCGAACAAATGTTGGTTGAGTAATAAACATTCTGAATAATTTACAGCAAAATGAAGGATGCATTCCTGCCTCCTTGCCTGGCACCAAACACCACACTTCAGAATAACCTGAAAATGGCAGCTGTAAGCACCTGATAAACAAAGAGAAAATTAAAAAAGAAAGGAATTGGCTAAATGCTTTGACCCATTTGTTTACTTATTGATTTAAAGAACTTGTCAGCGAGTAGGGAAGAACTGAAACTAAAAAGAAAACTTAAAGCTTTCGAATATAATTTAATTCATCTGCTCTGTTGTTATTTGTTCTACAAGCACATTGCTTACTAGATATACGGGTACTTTTCTAGGCTTCTAAAAAGTTGCAACTCATTGAATTCTTCTAACAATCTTAAGAGGTGGGTACGGTTATTATCACTATTTTACAAATGAGGAAACAAAGGTACATTAAGTATCTTGCAGAAAGTCACATGTATTATTAGGGGGTGAGCTAGGTTCCATGTGCATAAATACTAGACTATGTCCTCTTCTCTTTATTTGCAGATTATTTTCATAGTGGTAGCAAAAATATCATTATTAACATGAATTTGAAAAAAATTATTAGTTTGTATTTTAATAGCCGGCACCTGCCAGCTACATGAAATGCTAGGTAATAACTAAAGCTAGGTTATTAGTTATTAATAACTGGAGCTCACTTTCTTTTTAGACAAGGCAGAGGATACATAATTAAATAAGCAAGATTACATCAAAGAGAACTATGAACATAACAGTTATTTTATGGGAATAACTGGAGTTAGGCCAAAATTTACAAACATATGCAAAACTGGTTTTGGGAATGGAAGACTCAAATGTCCAAAATTTATTTTCATGTCTCAAGACAAGCTTCATTTTCATTGCCATTAGTTATCTATAAGTTGTAAAATAGCTCAAAGACAAAAAAAGGCAAAATTTCTATAAAATCAAATATCCCAGAAGAATATGCTTTAAACAAGACATAGTTGTCCATTGATTACACCCCGTAATGCTCTTGGTCTGTTCAGTTTCAAAATCTTTCACAATTTTTTCCTGACACTCTATCAGCCATAGATTGTTGGTGTTATATAAGTTACACTCGAATAACAGAAATGTGTACCTCAAGTCAACATTTTCTCTGTAACCTGTTGGCATCTCCACTTGGATATCTAAAAAGCATTTCAAACCTATCATATAAAAAATTATTGATTTTTTTTCCCATTGGGCCTGTTCCTTTTCTACTTTTTGTAAGCACAGTTAATGACAGTAAATGGCAATCACATCATTTCATCAGTCTCTGCATGAAGTCCATTAGCAAATCCTATCAGCTTTACCTCAAAATTGCATTGTGATTTATTCACCTTGTCCCCTCTCCATTGTCACCACCCTTGTTCAAACCATATTTCTCTCTCAATTTTGACAACTTCTATAACCTTGAAAGTCATCTCCTTTTTTATGTTTTGTCCTTCTTCCTTCCATTTTCCTGAGAGCAAGCAGCCAGGACACTCTTCAAAAATGTACACCAGATCATATTGTTATGAGACTTAAAACCCTCTGGTGCATTTTCACAGAACGAAGAACAATTCACTCAAGCCCTAGCTGGTTTGGCTCAGTGGATAGAGCATCAGCCGGCCTGCGGACTGAAGGGTCCCAATTTGATTCCTGTCAAGAGCATGTACCTCAGTTGCACGGCCCTGGTTGGGGCCAGGCAGGAGGCAACCAACTCTCTCCCCTCCCCTCCATTCTCTCTAAAAATCAATGGGGAAAAAGTATCCACAGGTGAGGATTAACAACTACAAAATCACTCACTATGGGCCTGTAAGGCTCTGGATGAATGTCTGTCTAACTCTTCATAGCACCTGGTTCTCTGATGGCACTTCATATACTAGTATGTATACTACAGGCCCACAGGATTTCCAGTTCCTCAAATATCACACTGTTCCTACCTCAATAACTTGGCACTTTCAATTTTCTGTGTTTGTCTTGGTCTTTCATGGCTTTTCCCAAACTGGATCCTTTATTAACTTCAGATTTCAGCTGTAATATCCTCCCTTCAGAAATGTCTTTTTCGACCTCCCTATCAGAAGCAGGTCACACCTTCTCATTATTTTTAATTAGATCACCCTGTTAAATTTCTTCAAAGCACCTTACAGCAAACTTAATTATTTTACTTGATTATTTATTTTCTGTCTCATTAAAAAGAAAATCTAGAAGGGAAGAAGTTCTGATTTTCTTATTCTTGCCCATATTGATGCTCAATAAACCTGTGTTGACTGGTTAAAAAGTCGCTTAGATAAATATTTCCCAAAACATATTTCATGAAATAACAGAATGTAAATGAATGGCACAAAAATGATTTCATTAACATCACTAAAATTAGTAAATGCTTAAAAGTACTTATAAAGTTTTATAGGGGTTTTTTTCCTTAGTATATTTGACATACTAATGTACATTGGGAATTTCTAAAAGAGAGACATAGTAGTTTGATTTCTTGTTCTTTCTTGTTATTTTGGATTAAAGACCCATTTAAAGTGATAATGATTTAACTCTACAATATGATAATTTTGCACATTTGCATATGTACATATTTATATGGCTTCATTGCAAAATGGGAGAATATGTATGGGAAACTCTGGTTGAAATTTCTTTTCTATTCAATTTAGTTATTTTACCATGTTTTGTGACTAATTCTTAATTTTTTATACATTTTAGTGTTTTCTGACTTTTAAAAATATATAGGGGATTTCTAATACAAGCATTAAATTAAAATTTAATAACTAATTTTAAAATAAAACAGTGTTTCACAGAAGTGTTTTCTCTTTACACAGATTAAATGAGAAAATAAAATTAGCCAATGGTGAAATATTATTTATAAGGCTATAGATTCTCAAATTTGTTAACTCAATAGAGCATCTTCTAAGTCTGTTTAAAAGCTTATGTTATTCTTAACCTGGCACATATATTGGATGAAAAATCCCTTTTCAATAACATATTGACCTTGATCAACACACGTTTGAATTGCACAGGTTCCGAAAGAATAAATATACAGTCAGCACTCTGTATCTACAGGTATTGCATCCATGGATTCAACGAACTGTGGATGGGAATCCAAAGATACAGAGGGCCGACTGTATGCATTAATCTACGCAGTTTTATATAAGGGACATGAACATCTGCGGATTTTTATAACTGCAAAAGTCCTGGAACCAATCCTCCATGGATATGGAGGAACAATTACAGTTAGGTTTTTGAGATGTTAAAAGTTATACATGAATTTTTCAATGCACAAGGGTCAGCACATTTAATCCCCAGATTGTTCAAGGGTGAACTATATTATTTCATTGCAATACCTTTAAAAAGATATTACATGAACAAGGAATATAACATTTTTTATGCTTGATGTAAAGTAACCCATCATCCTTGCTTTATTTTGTGTGTGTGTGTGTGTGTGTTTTCTTTATTGATTAAGGTATTACATATGTGTCCTTATCCCCACATTACCCCCATTCCCCCACTCATGCCTTCACCACCCTGTTTTCTGTGTCCATTGCTTAGGCTTATATGCATGCATACAAGTCCCTTGGTTGATCTCTCCCCCTTACCCGCAACCCTCCCCTACCTTCCCTCTGAGGTTTGACGATCTGATCAATGCTTCTCTGTCTCTGGATCTGTTTTTGTTCGTCAGTTTATGTTGTTCATTATATTCCATAAATGAGTGAGATCATGTGATATTTATCTTTCTCTGACTGGCTTATTTCACTTAGCATAATATTCTCCAGTTCCATCCATGCTGTTGCAAATGATAAGAATCCATTCTTTTTTATAGCAACATAGTATTCCATTGTGTAGATGTACCACCATTTTTTAATCCACTCATCTGCTGATGGGCACTTAGACTGTTTCTAAATCTTAGTTACGGTGAATTGTGCTGCTATGAACATAGGGGTGCATATATCCTTTCTGATTGGTGTTTCTAGTTTCTTGCAATATATTCCTAGAAGTGGGCTCACTGGGTTAAATGGGAGTTCCATTTTTAGTTTTTTGAGGAAACTCCACAAAAAACTGTTCTCCACAGTGGCTGCCCCAGTCTGCATTCCCACTAGCAGTGCACGAGGGTTCCTTTTTCTCCACATCCTTGTCAGCACTTGCCATTTGCTGATTTGTTGATGATAGCCATTATGACAGGTGTGAGATGCTACCTCATTGTCATTTTGATTTGCATCTCTTGGACGATTAGGGACTTTGAGCATGTTTTCATATGTCTCTTGGCCTTCCTTATGTCTTCTTTTGAAAAGTATCTATTTAGGTCCATTGCAATCCCATTTGCCATCATGCCAAAAAATTAAGATACCTAGGAATAAACTTAACTAAAGAGGTAAAAGACCTGTACGCAGAAAACTACAGGACACTGAAAAAAGAGAAAGCAGAAGACAAAACAGATGGAAGAACATACCATGTTCATCGATTGGTAGAATCAGTATCATTAAAATGTCCATACTACCCAAAGCAATCTATAGATTCAATGCACTCCACATTAAAATACCAACGGCATATTTCACAGATCTAGAACGAACTCTCCAAAAATTCTTCTGAAATAAAAAAAGACCCCGAATAGCTGCAGCAATCCTAAGAAAGAAGAACAAAGTAGGCGGGATTTCAATACCAGATATCAAGCTGTATTATAAAGCCACTGTTCTCAAAACAGCCTGGTACTGGCACAACAACAGACATATAGATCAATGGAATAGAATAGAGAACCCAGAAATCGACCCAAACCACTATCCAGTGGTCGGCAAATTCATTAGTCAACAGAGCCAAATATCAACAGTACAACGATTGAAATTTCTTTTGAGAGCCAAATTTTTTAAACTTAAGCTATATAGGTAGGTACATTGTTATTAACTTAATTAGGTTACTCCTAAGGCTTAGGAAGAGCCACACTCAAGAGGCCAAAGAGCCGCATGTGGCTCGCGAGTCGCAGTTTGCCGACCACGGCCTGAATTCATATTTGACAAAGGAGGCGAGAACATACAATGGAGTCAAGATAGTCTCTTCAATAAATGGTGTTGGGTAAATTGGACAGATACATGCAGAAAAATGAAACTAGACCACCAACTTACACCATACACAAAAATAAACTCAAAATGGATAAAGGACTTAAACATAAGATGGGAAACTATAAGAATACTAGAGGAATTCAAAGGCAGCAAAATCTCAGACATATACTGAAGCAATTTCTTCACGGATACCGCTCCTAGGGCAATGGAAACTAAAGAGAAAATAAACAAGTGGGACTACATCAAAATAAAAAGCTTCTGCTCAGCAAAAGAAACCATCAACAAAACAACAAGACAGCCCACTGCATGGGAGAACATATTTGCCAATGTTATCACCGATAAGGGTTTAATCTCCAACATTTGCCAGGAACTCATACAACTTAAGAAAAGAAAGATAAACAACCCAATCAAAAAATGGGCAATGGACATAAATAGATACTTTTCATCCTTGGTTTATTGATGGGTCTTAGAACTCTAAGGAAAGAACTGATAAAATCCTTTGTCCCCTGATTTGCACACCTATAATGGATTGATGGAAGATTTTTTCAAAGCTTCAAGCACAACCTGCCTTAATTCATTAATTTTCAAATGTTGTACAAAGACATATTGATGAGGCCTTTACTGGAAAAGTTAAGAGAAAGAAATGTCTGAGTGACTACGCCTGAATTTCTCAGGTATTTGTAGACGCATCATTTGGGTCAGTTACTAATTAATATATTAATTTTACAAACACTTACTGCAGCAGTTCTCAACCTGTAGGTCGCGATCCCTTTGGGGGTCAAACGACCCTTTCACAGGGGTCGCCTAAGACCATTGAAGAACACATATATAATTTCATATTGTTTTTGTGATTAATCACTATGCTTTAATTATGTTCAATTTGTAACAATGAAATTGGGGGTCACCACAACATGAGGAACTGTATTAAAGGGTCGCGGCATTAGGAAGGTTGAGAACCACTGACTTACTGGATACCTCCTCCCAGATACTGGAATTCAGGAGGGAAATAAAACAAACCTTTGCCTCTCTTGGAATTTGTGAGGAAGACAGACATTAATAACAGTAATTGAGCAAATAAACCCATAATTCCATATTTGATTGCTATGAAAAAGAACACTGCAGGTGACTATGAAAACATGCAATGGGGGCATCAAATTTAGATGTGGGATCAGTGCAGGCACCCCTACGAAGGGGATGTTCAAAAGGCTCAGTGAATGTAATTATCATACAACACTGCATTAAGTAATTTCATTTTTATGTAAAAGACTGGCCATTATTATTTATAATTCAGTTACAAGTGACATGTAAATACACAATTATGGATGTATAAGTGCATTTTGTCCTCAATTTCTCCATAACATTGTAATCAATTATATATTCTTACTATCTTACACAAAAATATTTTCCGTTAACAAGTTTATTAAATTATGGTTTTTAAATGTAGCAGTCTCAAAGCTTTTTAAAGAGCATATTTTAATATAGATTTTTGTATTTATCAGGTAGGTTTGCTTGAGCTTTTGCTATCAGATCTTAATGAGACTTCAAACTTTGTAAACAGAATAAGAGCATCTCAGGAGGCTGATAATTTATAGTTAGCATGTCTTACCTTTATCCATTAAAAAAGAAAGAATTTAGAAGGGAAATTAAAAATCCTTGGCCTCTAAGGAAGAAAAAAAATCAGTATTGACGGTTCAAAGACACTTTTTAATCACAAAAAGCATCATTACCACCTCCACTTTTTAAGGACCTTTTGAAAATATGTAATGAATCCTTGACAGTCTTTCAGATAAGCAGTAATTATGTAAGGTTATTAAAATGTTTAGACAGATGTGTTTTTGACAGCCTATAGTCTGTTTACGACTCTAACAAAAGTAGAAAATCCAGCAACTGTAAAAATTAATACAGAATGCATTTGTAGTTATCTCTAGAGCTTAGGTGTTACAGGAATTATAATTAAAGTTAGACATGAATTGGCAAATTTGATTGCAGTACATAACAAGATGATTTAAATACTGATATACTTAACTTCTTGATCAATGAAAATAAACATATACAATGAAACTAATGCATGTATTATTGACATGTTTCCACATTTAATTTAAAGACCCAATGTGTGTGTGGCACTGTAAGGCCACAAAGCAGGAAATCACATGGTTCCTGGATTCTGTGGTTAGTGGCAAACCATAATCACTTTGAAAATATTTACTGAGCACCAACTGTGTGCCATGGCTCTGTGAAAGGTACAGGCTGATTTCAGAGGGAAAACAGCATGGATGTTGGCAGCAAAGAGTTTGAAATTATTTAATATGCTGTTGTATGATATAGAAAGGGAATTAGGATCCTATCTA
The DNA here is from genome assembly GCF_964212035.1 of Myotis nattereri. Taxonomy (NCBI): domain Eukaryota; kingdom Metazoa; phylum Chordata; class Mammalia; order Chiroptera; family Vespertilionidae; genus Myotis; species Myotis nattereri. The sequence continues at coordinate 26,587,942 of NC_138084.1, forward strand.
ATAATAGACAAACATGGTAATTAACCGTACCTCCACTACACTTCCCATTGGCTAATCAGGGCGATATGCAAATTAACTGCCAACCAAGATGGCGGCCGGCAGCCAGGCAGCTGAAGCGAGCATGAGGCTTGCTTGCTCTAGTGATGGAGGAAGCCAAGGTTCCCCACCTGCCGTGGCCCGGCTCTGAGCTGCACTCTAAGCAACTATGTTGCAATGATAGAAGCTAAACAAACCCCAGATACCTGCTTTCAGCCAGCTGGCCTTGGAGCTGGAGCCGCAACAAAGTTTCAATTACAGAAGGTAAATAAATCCCAGAATTAAAAAAAGAAAAAGAATAAAAGGAGAGGCTGGGAGCTTCAGTTGCAGGCTTGGCCTGCCTGAAAACAGCCCTCAGCCCCTCATCCAGTCTGGACAGGCACCCCAGTAGGGACCCCCACTCTAAAGGGGGTGCAGGCAGCCTGAAAACAGCCCTCAGCCCCTCAACCAAGCTGGCTAGGCACCCCAGTGGGGACCCCCTCTCTAAAGGGGTGCAGGCAGCCTGAAAACAGCCCTCAGTCCCTCATCCAGACTGGCCAGGCACCCCAGTGGGTACCCCCACCCTGAAGGGGGTGCGAGCAGCCTAAAAACAGCCATCAGCCCCTCACCCAAGCTGGCCAGGCACCCAAGCGGGACCCCCTACCCTGATCCGGGACACCCTTCAGGGCAAACAAGCTGCCCACCACCCATGCAACAGGCCTCTATCCTATATAGTAAAAGGGTAATATGCAAACTGAACCTAACAGCAGAAAGACTGGGAATGACTGGTCACTATGACACACACTTACCACCAGGGGGCAGATGCTCAATGCAGGAGCTGCCCTCTGGTGGTCAGTGCGCTCCCACATGGGGGAGCTCTGCTCAGCCACAACCCAGGCTGATGGCTGCCAGTACAGCGGTGGTGGTGGGAGCCTCTCCTGCCTCCTCAGCAGCGCTAATGATGTCCGACTGCAGTTTAGGTCTGCTCCCCAATGGCAAGTGTACATCCCCCGAGGGCTGCTGGGCTGCCAGAAGGATATCTGATTGCCAGCTTAGGCCCAATCCCCCAGGGAACAGGCCTCAGTCAGCAGGTGGTCATCCCTCGAGGGGTCCCAGACTGATAGAGGGCACAGGCCGGGCTGAGTGACCCCCTCTTCCCCGAGTGCACAAATTTTTGTGCACTGGGCCACTAGTATCATTATAAAGGTTACAGAAAACTGAAATTATTTTTTTCTTATTTGTAGGTTATCTCATGTACGTATATGATACCTATGTATGATACTATCTATATATATGAAAGCCTAAGCAACTGTTACAACAGAATGACCAGAATGACTGGTCAACCAGTTGCTATGATACATACTGACCACCATGGGGCAGTCAAGGCAGGAGCTGCCGCCTGGTAGTCAGTATGCTCCCACTGGGGGAATCTCTGCTCAGCCAGAAGCTGGGCTCATGGCTGGCGAGCACTGCCGCGGTGGCAGGAGCCTCTCCTAACTCCATGGCAGCATTACTGAGCGGCGGCAGCAGGGACAGCAGGCTGGGATGAGCATGAGCAGTGCAGCACCAGGCCAGTTCTGGCTCCTCTCTGGCCATCTGCTGTTTGGTGCACTGCTACATCCCTCGGGTGATGTCGACTACCGGTTTGGGCCCAATCCTCGCAGGCCAGGCTGGGATTGGGCCTAAACTGGCAGTTGGACATCCCCTGAAGGGTCCTGGATTGCGAGAGGTCGCAGGCCAGGCTGAGGGACACCCCCTCCAGTGCATACATTTTGTGCACCAGGCCTCTAATAACAAGAATAAAATGGATGAATGTATGTTGTAGAAAAGTAGTATGTAAAGCACAGAGGATGTTCACTGTGGTGAAAATGCTCAGTATGATACCATAATGTGTGGATACATAGCATTATACAAACTCATACCAAGGGTACAATACCAAGGGTGAACCCTAATGTAACTGATGGACTTTTGCTGATAATGATTCATAAATGTAAGTTCATTGATTGTACAAACTGTAGTACTCTGGTGTGAGATTATGATAGTAGGGTAGGTTGTATGTGTATGGGAGAGGACTCATGGGAAATCTGTACTTACTACTCAATTTTGCTGTGAACCTAAAACTTCTTTAAAAAATAGAGTCTATTTTTTTTAAAAAGTGAGATGAAGAAAAATAAAATGTCAAGTATACCTATCAAATACATACCATAAAATTGTATGCAGTTTCTAGTAGCCTAAGATCAATTCCTGGATCTAAACTTCCTACCTGTGAATTTGGAGAAGTTACTAATCTGTTCAAGTCATAGGTTTGTGTTTTTATTTTCCATCTATAAAATATGCTAGTACAATGACAGAAGGTAAAGAAAGGCAGCAAAGCAGGCTTTTTCTTATTTCAAAAATTGCCATGTATCACAAACTTTCACCAAAGTTTTAATTTACCAAAGGTGCCAGGGAAAATATAACAAATAAAAGCTTTCTGAAATTAATGATTTTAATAGATTTGTATTATTTATATTATGTATTGTGAAATGAAAATAAAAAGAATGAAGAGAATGCCATTGTTATATCAATATCAACAGATAGATATGGTGTATGATTTATGTTACTGTGTTGTCATGTTTGTTAAATTTAAATATAATTAAGAAGATATTGACACAAATTATGATTTAGAGTAAATTAAATTATATGTCTATAAAACCTTTGGCAATATGACCGTTCCTATTTTTTTAATTTAAGAAACAGATTGACACCATTTTTACTGTAGCATTTTTGTTTAGGTATGTAAAATGTCTAAGTATGTGAACTATGCATATTGATAGAGCTCTGTGTACTTACTTTATAAGAGCCAAGTCTGAGGTAATAAACTTGCAGTTTCTATAAGGAAATGATACAAGTTTGTATAATAAATGTAGACAACACTCTCTAAATTTATGAAGTTTTAAGCATTATCTTTAGCAGCCAATGGAATAAATATAATCCAATTCCATTTGGATTATATATTGTCCAACCACCATCTGCAACATTCTCTTAGTAGATTATCCTCTTGCAATTGTAAAGATAATGAAGAACATGTATTTTAACTTCATCAATAACTTTGAAGTAAATTTAGGAAAAAAAAAAAAAGTACTCAGTGGTCTCTGTTGCCAGAACAGAATAAACACTAAAGCTTTCCTTGATTCATTGCTATGTATTTTCTTTCTCTGGATATAGTAATTTAATTCTCTATGCCTCAAAAGCTATTCAAGGATATGAGTTATACACATAAAATCCAAATATTCATCAACATAGGACAACTGAAATAAGAGAGAGATCATATATAACACTTAAATCTGCATGGTAATATCTATATGGCTATTTTTTCTAATTCTAAAAATGCTAACATCATTACTGAATATAGATTTGTTCAATGAGCATATGTTTTTGAAGCACTCAATCTTCATGAGATACCGTGTAAGACTTTATTGTTACAAAGATGTTTAAGAAATAGTACCTCTCCTCAAGTAACTAGTGACTAGAAAATAATTTCCTTGGTGCTAACATTTTTCATTAAGAATAGAGAAAACAAGTATGTAAATGAACCCAAGTGGGGGAAAGTGGGAGGACAGGGACACCAGGGAAAGGCTCACCAGGCAACACTTAAGCTGCCTGTTCAATGAAAATTGGTCTGGTGGACAAAGCAGAATAGATTTTGGAGACTGGGATACAGTCTATGGAAGGAAATCACTCAAGAGGCAAATTCAAACATAGAAGACAAGAAACAAAATGATTTAAGAAACTGCCAATAGTTAAGGAAGTTGAGTATGTTCCAGGTGCACATTACAAGGGAAAAGACATGATTGAGCCTGGTCGGGTGTGGCTCAGCAGTTGTTCATTGGCCCAGGGACCAAGAGGTCACCAGTTCGATTCCTAGTCAGGGCATATGCCAGGGTTGTGTGCTCAATCCCTAGTAAGGGGTGTGCAGGAGGCAGTGGATCAATGATTCTCTCTCATCATTGATGTTTCTATCTCTCCCTTCTTTTCTGAAATCAATGAAAATATATTTTTAAGATAGAAAAAGAGATGGTTGAAAAAAGATGATAAAATTAGGGGTTCGATCATGGAGCAGGCCTTCCTTCCACTTTTGTGAATCATGAGGGAAGAGTGCGTTATATATAAGTCAAGCTCAAATACAATAAAATATATTATTTTTACTGAGATTTATAATACCTCAAAATGATTTAGAAGGCCAGTTTCTAGGATTTCTTGGGAATTCATGTCAAAATGTGACAGTGAGAGCAAGCTGGCCCCTGGCCTGCAGTCTACCAGGCCTCTCTTCAGATACCTGTGAGGATGTCTGCTATCAAGAACTGACCCAGGCCAGGCCTACATATGCCCTGGAAACAGGTATCCATTGAGCAAGAAATTTGAAAATAAGACCTGGAAGGTGGCAGGTACAGGAACCAGAACTGCAAATGAGCCTACCTCCTGGGCCCCAGAGACTGCCTTCCTGTGGAAAAGGGGACAGCTAGGAGAGGACCCTGTGGTATCCTTTAAACAGTGAAAGTAGGGGTACCCCTTGCTTGGATCTAAGACTGACAGCCTTATAAGCTATGCATAAGAGTTTGGACCTGTGAGCAGCCTAAAGAGAGAGACTGAGGCTGTTTAGTAAATGTCTTAGATAACATTTTTATTGTTTGCATAACTACAAATTATGAAGCACACAGGTAGAAAATTTTCTTTTCAAGGTAAAGTAATGCTATATACATATTATAACTTTCTTTGAAAGGACTCACTTATTAAGGTGTTACACAATAGATCGTTAAAATTGGCAAACTTCATAATTAAAGTATGCATTGTTATTCATCACAGGTAATGCTTTATTATTTTTAAAAAAAGAACTCTCAATAACCATGCCAAACCGTGAATTTAATCCTGATAATGTTTATTCCAAGCACTAAGAGTAATGGACTTCCCACTAAGGAGGTTTGTAAATGTCTAGGTTGCACCTCCTAGACTCCTTAGGAGGGACAGGAGAGAGAAAAAAGATGGGGACCTGGGAATTGAATCTAGGCAGCCTGGCTTTTAAACAGCCCAGTGCCAGTCTTCTGCATTTGTTCTTTAAGTACACAGAAGCTATCCACCTATCCTCTAGCAAAGCCAAATTTTTTGCGTTAAAATTGTTCACCCACACAATGAGTCATACAATATCCAATATAATAAGAGGCCAGCGACCATAAGCGTAACGAACGGAACGAACACGTGACCAGTCACTCTGAGGTGGGGGGCCCGCGAGGGCAACCAGGTGGCTGGCGGTGGAGGCAGGGCAGGACCGGGGACTGGCGACCAGGCGGAAGATGGGCTCGATCGCAGGCTAGGCCTGGGGACTCTATCCCATGGGCTGGGCCTCTGGTATAAATACAACAACGGTGTTGAAATACAGTAGCATTTAGATCTCAAAAGGAAAATGTCCAACAGGCTGTAGCGGATACTGTAGCTTGTTGCCCAGACCCCTGCCCCCTTCGGAACAGAGGCAGTCAGTTCCCCAGAGGGCTGAGGCTAAGCCCCCCTCTAGCAACTGCCCTTTTCAGAAGAGAGCTGCCTCTCCCAGGGTGATACCGCCTTCCCAGTCCCAGGGGGAGTCGGCATGCAATTCGCCAATGTGGGTTCCCTTACGAAGCTCCCACACCCTTCAATGCAGGAAGGGTCTTCTCAGCAACAGAGCTGGTGACCTCACAATTTATCCTTTCCTGCCAACCCTCCTACCATCACTCCTCAGCAGGTGTTGATCCTAAAATTTCACCCATTACATGCCCTGAACATTACTTTCCATCTCAGAGTTTGCTTTCTGGAGAACGGGACCAGAAACATATACCGAACCCAGTAGCACTTAAAACTGTTATCTCGAGGGATGGGGAAAAAATCTCACTTTAAAGATTACATGTAAAGTCAATGCCCTATATTTTCCTTACCATGGTGATTCTGGAAAGGAGCAATTTTACTCTTGTAAGAGCAAATTAACTTTTTTAGAATTTTTCCTGATGCCAAAAGTAAAAAAAAATAAAAAACCTTTTCTCCACTCCTATTCTTGGACCATCTCCTTGGAATGCCTAGTGGTTATAAACCCTTTGATATGTATACATCTTATCATATAAAGGATTCCTACCTTATCCACAATTTCACTTTCCATCACTTTAGTTACCTGCCATCAACTGTGGTCTGAGAATATTAAACGGAAAATTACAGAATTAAACAATTCCTAAGTTTCAAATTGCACATCTTTCACTGTGATGAACTCTTGAGTAGACCTGCCTCATCCTGCCCAGGGCACGAATCATCCTTGCATGGAGTATCCACTCTGTGTCAGCTATCCTCCCCTTAGCCTCTTAGCCTTCTTGGTTACCTTACAGATTGTCACAGTATCTCAGTGCGGATGCTCCGCTAACTCATTGTTCTTAGCCTTCTCTTCTGGGCTGTCTTACAGATCGCCAGGGTATCCCAGCGCTGGTGCTCAACTAACCCTTATTTTTCTTAATCACAGCCCCAAAGCCACTCACAGAGCTTTCATTATGGTATATTGTCATAAAGGTTCCATTTCATTATTAGTTATTGTTGTTAATCTCTCACTGTGCCTAGTTTACAAATTAAAGTTATTATAGTTATGTATGTACAGTACAGGAAAGATACAGTGTATATAGGGTTGGCTACTATCCTTGGTTTCAGGCATCTGCTGGGGGTCTTGGAACATATACATTTTGGATAAGGAGGGACGACTGTAAATATTTTTAAAGGATCAATAAACTAGTGTTACAACCCAGGAAAGCTTTCTTAAAAGCTGGAGAGCCATCTCTTTGAAATGTAAACATTAATGAAGCTGGAGTCCCTACCTTCTAGTCATCAGAATTTCAGCTCCAGGCCTTGCCTACAGCTATAACTAGCAGTTTTTCATAGAGGTTCAAAAGTTTTAATATTTCTACAGATAAAAGCAATTAGCTGGCCCAGGTGGCTACCCCAATTAGCTAGCTGAATTTGGGACTAGCTGAAAGAATGTAGAGCAAAAGGTTCGGTCAAGTCTTTTTCCAAGAAGACAAATGATTGCTAATCTTGAGAAAAGGTATGTAATGGATTATACCTGTTTGGTGTTATACAAAAGATGGGACCCCTCGCTGTCTTTATAAATATCATTAGCATATTACTGCGGATGCACATCCCAGTCTGATGTAATGTTCACCCAGTGGTAAAATCCTTTACTTTTTCTTTTCTGTCTTTGAGAAAAGGATTGTTCAGGTTGAGAGATTTTATTTCTAATTTTTCCTCTGCATGCCGCACAAGTTTCTGTCACAGTGCTAACTGTGCTGCTGCCAGTGGTTGTCCTGTCGCTTGATCATTCACGTGGAAAGAGTTAGACAGATGGCCGGACTCAGTCTCTGGGATCCTCATTTGTACAAAAAGGCTCTGAGCAAAAATCATACAACACTACAGAGTTTGAAACTCCTATCCCTACCTTGACCCTGAGTATTTATGAACTGACTTGAGGCATGCCTGGTCTAGGCACAAATAAGTGTCCTGGTCCCATCCAATCTGTCGTCATCTGTTGTCCCAGGATGATAGTTATAAATATCATTAATTCTTAGAAACTCTAATGACAGCTTTGAACATCCTACTCTGAGAAAAAGTATGTATTTTCTTAAACTCAAATTTTTGCATGCAACTTTAGGAAAGTTTTGAAACTCCCAGGCCTCTTTTCTCTAGTAATCATGAGAATTAAAAATTCCCTAACACTGAATGGTTTTCACCAGGTAGATTCTTAGTAAATATTGGCTGGATAAATCCCAATCTTCCTTGCAGAAATGAATGGTGCCTGTGATTAAAATGACTAGGTATGTTTTTTTTCTTGTTTTCCTCTTAGGAACTGACTTTCCAAAAGAAAAGTGTCCTTGGCTTTCCTTGAATTTCAATTTAACTTCACAGTGCTTAGCAAGAGCCCTCTCTGTATACACCACTATTCTTAAGGGTGCAGATAGTAAGTAGATTAAGAATGTAAACTCTGAGTCAATTTGCCTGGATTTCAAATAAACCTCTGTGCCTCACTTCCTTATTTTTTAAAAACATAATAGCAGTATCTCATTTGCTTGTTGTGACAATTAAACAAGGTAAGTCATATGCTGTATTTAGTCAATATTTGACATAGTAAATGCCAGTAAATGCTAGCTATAACTAGTATAAGAATAAAGTTTATATTTAAATAATGTTATTTAAGGATTCATGTGGTAGAAAACTGTCATAAAAGTTAACAAGTACTGATCTGTATACTGGTACTTGAAAAATAAATATTTAAATAAAAGTATTAGAAATATGCACGGATCTCTTTCAGGCTAGGTAATTAGAATGAGTGGAGTAGAGGAGAAGAGAAAGGAGAGTAGTGATAACTAGATTCACATAGATGGGTGAAAGAAAATAAGGGCTGAGGAGCAATCCACACTTGAAGTTTTAGCACATGGAGAGAAATTTCAGGAACTTTACTAGGTGACACACAAGTTCTTGCCCTTGGAGATAGATCACATTTTCTATTTAAGTGTTCATAGGCTTAAATTTGATGAATGGAGAAAGAAAAGTGAGTCTTGATGCAGAAATTGTGACTGATGTGAGAATTCAAATAATATAATTTGGGAGTGATTGGAAAACAGTTCATATTGACACTCTCTACCCTCTCTTCCTACTCCACTACCCCTCAAAAATCATATTTAGAGGGGGGTTTTTTTTTGGTTTTCTAATGAAAAATTATGCTTTGAGAAAATATAATCACTATAAATTTAAATAAGTCAGTCAGAGAAAGACAAATACCATATGATTTCACTTATATGTGAAAGCTAAAGACCAAAAGAAATAAATAAACAAACAAAAACAGAAATAGAATCATAGATACAGAGAACAGACTGATGGCTGCCAGAGGGCAGAGGGGTTGGGGTACTGGGGAAAGAAGTGAAGGGATTAAAAAGCATAACTGGTAGTTACAAAATAGTCATGGGAAGGTAAAATACAGCATAGGAAATACAGTCAATAATATTGTGATAACAATGTATGGTTCCAGGTGGGCACTGGAAATATCAGGGGGACCACTTTGTAAAGTATATGATTATCTAACCACTATTCTGTACACCTGATACCAATACAAAATAATGCTGAATGTAAACTATAATTAAAAAATTAAAAAATAATCACTACAAACTTGAATAGCTATCATTCCTCTTTTAATATAACTGTACTGAAAGTGAACATCAGTATCATTCAGGCCACTATTTGTGAGCTATTTAAAAATGCACATAATACCCTAGCTGGTTTGGCTTGGTGGATAAAGCATCAGCCTGTGGACTGAAGGGTCCCAGGTTCTGTTCCAGTCAAGGGCACGTACCTTGGTTTCAGGCACAACCCCAGTGGCGGGGGGGGGGGGGGGGGGTGCAGGAGGCAGCTGATCGATGTTTCTCTCTCATCGATGTTTCTAACTCTCTATCTCTCTCCCTTCCTCTCTGTAAAAAATCAATAAAATATATATATTTTAAAATGCACATAATGAGTTAATGCAGTTCCAGGTGTTTATTTTGCAATTTAGCTAGATAGCCAGAAAGCAAAAACTTTTTTTTTCTACTTCATTACCACTGCAGGCACCAAAAGGGAGGGATGTGTTAAATTGCTTTTCTTTTGCAGAATGTCCTACAGGATCAAACCTACAAATCCTGCCTGCCACTAATAGTGCTAACTTTTCACAGGCAAAATAGCCAAGGTGGATTTATTACAGGGGAGGTTGATTTTGTACTTCTTTCTTCTGCTTCTATAAATTCAGCCTTTTGGATTGACCATCTACAGAAGAGAGTCATTCTCTTTGTGATTGTATTTGGCCTGAGATAAAAGTTTAATGATCTATATTCCATGTATAACTGTAGGATAGTAGACTACTTTCTCATAACTATTGGCAACATCCACAAAGCCACTATTCTATGTTGTTGCCTTTAGGATTTCCAGAAATTACCTTCACATTAGCTGCATATTACCCTGATTTTCTACCTTAACTTCTTTGCTTACATTATTTCCCATACTTAGAATTATTTTTCTCTACATAAATCTATAAAGATTCTATTTCTGGATGTAGACTTTTTTAAAATTCCACTTCTCCCACAAAATCTTCTGGGTCCAATCAAATTTGAAATTATATCTCTTTCCTCTCTACAGCATTGGTTGTCATATATATCTAATGTTTATGAATCGCTGCCTGGGCAAACTCACAACTGGCTCTTTGATGTACAAGTGGATATGCAGGATTTTCCAAATGAGATGGTCAACTCTTCCCAGACAGAACCAGGACTTACACTGTGTGTGTATGCTACAGAAAACAGGTATGTCATTTTCTACACTCCAGAAGGAAATCGTTCCCGAGCTTCCTGCAAAGGTTTATTCCTCATTTCATCCATTCATTGGTACATGTACTAAATAAATAAACTTTGATAACTTTCAAGGCACCAGGCCCTCTGCTAGTTGCTGCGTGCACGCTGTTGAATAAGAATCAGAACCCGCTTTCAAGTGTCTTTCAACTTCAGGAAAAAGAAACATAAATCAACAATTACAAAGACGTTTGATATTACCTGGGTAGAGGAAAGCATAAAAGATGCTAGAAGCATATCCAAGTTGCAGCTAAAGCACTCTGGGATTGTCAGAGAATGCTTCTTTAAGAAAGGAGACCAAAACCAAGCCTGGATGAACGAATAAGGGTTAAATCAGGTGAATAGAGTATATGGAACAAGAGAGACCATCCAGGAAGAAGGTGCCGCTTGTGCAAAGGGACTGAGATATGAGAGCATGCCTTGCTAATGTGACTGTGATTCGTCTATACTGTTAGATAGGACAAGGGTCTCAAAGTCCGGGAAATTCTGACTAAATGCTGTTCCTGATAAATGTGAAAGTGTAGCACAGTATTTTGCAGATGCAACTGTAACTGGATGAGCTTTACCACAATCCAACAGGCCAAGTTTAGTCAACTGCAAAGAAGAAATCAACATAGAATGCACCAAACAATCCTATTTAATAAAAGGGTAATATGCAAATTAACTGTCACCCCATCATAAAGATGGCAGCGCCCATAGCCACAAGATGGCGGTGCCCAGTCTTCTCAGCCCCGCTGGAATCCCCCAGTCTTGGGGGGACAGCCGCTGAGAGAAGGCAGTGTGAGCATTCCATGCCGAGCTGTGGATGGGCCTCTGGCCAGGCCGGGGCACAGAACGCTTGTGTAAGAAGAGAAGGAACCGGCGAGCTGTGCAGAGTCAAGTGGCCCCCGACTCCCAGGCAGGTCAAGTCCAGGAGGCCAGAGGGTGGAGGGGGTGGAGGGCAGTGTGACAGGAGAGGCTAGTGGCGGAGACACAGGGGTGAAAGCCAGCTGAGAAAGGGGAAGGAAGCCCTTTATCAGAGTTCCTGAGAACAGGGAGGGAAGTCATTTGCATTTCCCAGCCCAGGATGGGCCTCTGGCCAAGCCCAGGCACAGAAGGCTTGCGTCGTCACCCTGGCGGAAAGCCTCTGGACAGCGGGTGCAGAGCGGCCAGGTCCCACAGAGAGCTACTGGCGCACGGATTCATGCATAGGGCTACTAGTATCTTACCTAATAATAGACAAACATGTAAATTAACTGTCCCTCCGCCATGTTCACCAGCCAATCAGGAGAGTATGCAAATTAACCCAACAAAGATGGTCATTAATTTGCATACAAAGGGGTGAAGCAGCGGAGCGAAGACTGAAGGCTCCATCTGGAGCCACAAAGACTGAAGGCTCTGGCCGGAGCCGCGAAGACTGAAGGCTCCGGCCAGAGTGAAGGCCTGGGTCCTGGGTGCCAAAGGAAAACCGGTGCTGGCAGCCAGGGGAAGGGAAGGCCTATTGCACGAATCTCTTTGTGAAATGGGCCTCTAGTACATATATATAAGAAATGACTAAGTCTCCCTTTGGTGAGACAGAGCTTTGGATATGAATCCTGTCTCCTTTACTTGCTGCAAATAAATACAATTGCCTAATGACAAACAATGTCTCATTATTGAATAGAACACCCCAACTGGTGAACCCCATTATGTTCTAACAGTATAAGTGGTATGTGAAGAATATGGAATTGAATGAAAGGGATGTGGTTGGAGAGGTGGGCAAACCAAGAATTGATATTGTTACCCTTTACTGTCACTCTAGCTATGGTATACTTTTGTGATTAAATTATATTTGTGATATGGCCAGTTCCATTACTAATCTATTTGCACCGTGAAGTTGTGACTATATCTTAATCACATTTCTACTTATAACATCTAGCATAGTTCCTGGCGCTGTATTGAATTGTTTTGTACATATAAAATGCTCACCAAATGCTTGGTTATACATGCATGAAATTGATTTAGCATTTATTTAAGGTCAGTATGTGAATCAAAAACAAAATAATGAACCAATGCAATGAGCTGGCATGAGGGAAAACTACATCATTGCATTGACTCAGAATAATGGTTTCTTTGTTAAAGGTTGTGCCTTTTAAGGATGTTTTATGCATATTTCTATCTTTATATGCAGGAACAAGTCAAAGGTTCAGAAACAGCCAAAGTAAAACCAATGAATCACTGATGTAGTAATTGGTTTATAAGTTTATTGTGCACACACCAAAAAAGATAGCTTGCAACTGGGATTTCTCAAACCAGAGAATGAGCCTCCAGGATATACCATTACAAAGCTAGTATGAATGTAGCATCTTCCCAGTGATGGGTAATTAAGATAAAATAATGACTAAACTGGTTTTAGAAATTATATATATTACATACCATAAAGTTCATGCATTTAAAATAAACATTTCTGTGGCTTTTAGCATATTTACAGAGTTATGCTTTTATATTAAAAGAGTTTCTAGTAATTTCATCATTTAACTTTAATGATTCCTGAATAACAATAAGGGTAAATTATAGCATTCCCTCTCCTCTGGCCAGACAACATTACAAAAGGGTTTTCTTCCATTCTTTACATAGTAGTCTTATATGATTATACTGATGACTATATAAACCCTTTTTGGAATTTCTAGTCCCTATTTTATCATGACAGTGGTCAGACTGCATCACCTAATTCTTAGTTGACTGTCTCCCAGTCTTATTAAGACCATCTGCAGCTGAGCAATGCACAATCTCCTTTTTAAAAGGTACCTGAACTCAAGAGAAGATGACTGGCTTACAAACAGCTCTTAAGATGTAGAGAACAGACCAGCCAGTGTTGCTCAGTGGCTGAGCATCAACCTATGAACTAGGAGGTCACGGTTTGATCCCAGGTCAGGGCACATGCCCAGGTGGCAGGCTTGATTCCCAGAGTGGGTCGTGCAGGAGACAGCCAATCAATGATTCTCATCATTATGTTTATCTCTCTCTCTCTCCCTCTCCCTTCTCTGATGTAAAAAAAAAAAATAATAATAACTAAAAATGTGTGGAATAATGAGTTAGGTCAGGTTTTATGAATCTTTTCTTTGATGTTTTTTAAGCCTTGCAACACCTGCCTCATAGCTGTGTCTTGTTCAGTAGTTCGTCATGAATACCTACCAAGCATCCTTAAGTTTTTGACTTGCATTTCCTTACAGTTTTCTGTGGAGCTTGTTGTCAACTAACGAAATTGGAAACACCAAGGCTTCAAGTTCCTTTGCCTACGGTTACTTAGAGAGTTACCCCAGGACATAGAGGAAAAGCTGCAGCACCATCAGAAATTGGCTCGCCATTCCAACACATTTCCTGAGCTAGAAAAATAGCACCATGAATTTTCTGGAATGCCCTCAATTTTGCACTTGACCTATGTTTTAAAGAAAGTGATTATTTTCTTTAAAACAATTTCTCTAACTCTGCAGTGAAAAAAAATTCAAATCGGCAGTTTCTCAGAAATGTACCATAAGCTGCAATATATTTTATGGCTAAAGTTGTTCCTTCAGTTTCCACTGGCCTTAACCTAATCCAGACAGTTTTTACAATCTCCTTGGTCCTTGCATTTTTCTTCTAGCACCTGAATTCAATATCTCCATTCAAAATTATGTAGACAATTGTCGTATTAAGTTTCTTAAATACAACTGTTAATCATGTTTCTCCAGACTCAAAACTCTTTAATGACTCCCCATTTTTTTAAAAGAACTTTTAAAATACCTTAGGCAATATTTAATGGGAGAGTACCAAATTTGTAGAGACATGAGTTTGTATCAGTACTCTATCACTTTGCAATTGTGTAATTCCAAGGCATGTATGCAAAGCAGTTTCTTTTCTGAAAAAATTTGACTACACCTTCAATGGTACTCAGAAAGTTAATTAAGTTAATGTGTACCCAGTTCCTGGGAAACAGAAAGGTGCAAAATAAATCTTTTCTGAATGTCCTCAGTCTAATTTTAAGCCTTTTCTCTATCTTACCTCAACTTAAAAAAAAGAAAAAGTCTCTTGCCTGGCGGTGGTGCTCAGTGGTTGAGTGTCAACCTATGAACCAGGAGGTCGGGGGTTCAATTCCTGGTCAGGGTACTTGCCCAGGTTGCAGGCTTGATCCCCAGTAGGGGGCATACAGGAGGCAGCCAATCAATGATTTTCTCTCCCTTCCCCCTCCTCTCTGAAATCAATAAAAATATATCTTAAGAAGTCCCTAATACCTACTGTGTATTACGTATACAGCATCAACTTCTACAAGTAATATACAAAAAAAGAAAGCATATTTTCCTCAAAAACATTCTGAAAGTTGGGGAATAGACCCTCTATCTGATCTTACTGAAGGAATGGATTTCAAACCAAGCAATTTTGACCAAGCTAGTGAGTGAGTAACAGCCAGAACCCTGAGACTTATGTCAGCATAAATGCAAGCATCTTGAGGCCAGTCCTTAGAAAAGTCCTAAAGAAAAAAGTAAATTATTTTGCAAATGCCAGTTTCCTACGAACCACATTGAGACACAGATGGCTAAATGATAAGTTGCTTACTAGATTTTCAGTGGAGCATCTGTTATTTTACATTACATGCATCCTCACTTTTTTTCTCTCTCACTCTCAGAAGCTGCACCAAGCCATTGGCAATGCTTTCCACTCCATTTAGCATCCCTGTGTGTTTGGCACACAGATTCTGAATTTCCCTCACAGATATCCTGAACAGTAAAATATCCGGAAATCATTTTCACAGATACATTAAAGAAAGATAGATGCCAAATTGAGGCAGGGCTGAGAAAGCCTACTGTATCTATTTCCTGTCTGCTAGGCCGTGACCCAGGCAGGGCTCAGGCCCCATGTCAAGCTCAGGTGTGTGCTCAGAGGGGCAGAGTTCCTGCTGTGTGTAGACTGCCCTTCTCACCCACATATTTTATTGTCACATAAAATAGAGTTTTGAGTCATGAGAACTGTTTTGTTTTTTTAATCCACACCTGAGAACATGCTTAAAGAGAGGAAGGGAGAGAAGAGGGGATGGGGTGGAGAACATCTATGTGAGAGAGAAACATTGACCAGTTGCCTCCCATACCAGACCCTACTGGGGATCGAACCTGCAACCTGGTTATGTGCCCTGACGGATGGAATACATTACCTTTTGGTATGCAGGATGACACTCCAACCAACTAAGCCATACTGGCCAGAACTGTATAAATGTCCATTTTTGTGCACAATGTAGAAATATAAAGAAAGGAAAGAAATTCTAGTTCACTTTATACATTCTTATTGACAATGACAACTCAAAATACTTTGGTGATTAAAGTTTTTCAGTCACTTAAAAATACTTATCTTTTCTATTCACATGATAAAAAGATTTTAAACAAATAAAGTATTTGGTAGATGAATGTAGTATTGAATAAGGTACTGCTTTTCTTTCACTTAAACAGGTATTTTTTAGTTAGGTTTATGAAATAAAATGAACCAAAGATCTCCCCAGAAGGAAAGTAGGGGAGGGCGGGGGTCAGTGGAAGAGATCAACCGAAGGACTTGTATACATGTATATAAGCCAAACCAATGGACATGGACAACAGGGGGATGGGAGCATGAGTGTGCGGGGCGGGGGGGAGGTTGGGGGTTAATGGGGGGGGATGAGGACACATTTGTAATACCTTAACTAATAATAATAATAAAATAATAATAATAATAATCAAATAGAAAAAAAAAGAACCAAAGATCTAAATACTTTGATATAAAAAGGGATTTCAAGGACATTATTTTAAATTCAGCATACATCTCTATGCTTGTAGTGAAAAAATGTAAGCCTTAAGAGAAGTGATATTTTTAATGACATGTCCTTGTAAGAAATTTATTCAGTTTGAGAGTAATTTTAGATCTTCACCTTAGTGTCAGTAATAAAATTTTCCTCATCTAATCACTCAAAGAGATATTTTAGATCCAGAGAACAACTTTGATCAAGTCCTTTAGTAGCAAAGGGAGTTTTTACTTTGAAGTATTGTATACAGAGATGATTCTAGCCTTTGTAATTTCAACCTTCTTTTTTTTAAAAAAAAAAAAAAAAAGGAAGTAAAGGAACAAAGCTTCACAATATAAAAATAAATTTAAATTAATTAATTAGAAGACAGTCATGACCTCTTTAATTAGATTTTCATGATCATGATATAAAATATATTAAACCATAAATTTTTTAACTTAAAAATTACCCATAACTCATATAAGTAATAGGTTAATAATGCAGGTCCTTTATAATTGTGATTATTAGAAGATTCTAATAATATGAGTCACATTTTCTTCTTTTGATATAATGCTTAAAACCTGGGGATACCATTAAGCACTATCCAAAGTCTATTCTTATTGAAGAATAAATCTGGAAAAAATGTGATTTACTTCAAAGAACTGTATAAATCATCCCCTATACATAAAAATTTATTTATCTTAATATTTGGAACAAAAGCAGATCTCTTCATATATTAGTTTTATCAGAAAGTAAGGTGAATTTTAAAAATGTTTAATGGGTTATTTTGTTATTTGTATCTGAGATTAAGTTTTCAACTTAATAGACTATTTAATAGACTTTACTCCTTCCCTTAGAACATAAGTTTTACCATGTGAGCTGGAGATGAGCTCACAGAAGAGAGGAAATTTGAGATTGGAAAGACAAGAAGGGAAAGAATGAGAATGACATAGCAGGAATATGTATTTTTGAAATGTGCCCCCAGAAAGTCAATATAAGTTTGAGATAGTAATTATGCACTGAGTGAGGGAAGGACTACTAGTATATGAGGGAAGGACGAATATTTTTATAAGAGGAAGTGATGACAAAGAGGTTCAACAATGAAGTCACCTTGGGTTGAGTTTATGCAATTTTGTCTAGTGGGGAGAGAGGTTGAGACCATCTTTGAATCCAAAAACAAATCCATTCCCTATGAAAATGCTGATTACCAACAGAAAAATTTCTATAGGTACCTATGCAATAAAATCCTCTCCTCAAGGATTTATTCAAATTTGTGTATTAATTATGAACTTAGCACACACTGGACATTGTAAAATACATAGTAGAAATTCATATTACCAGGGGATAGTCACTGCCCTATGTCAAGTAAAATTACATGCAAATTATTAACTTTCACAGAAAGCAGGTTTTAATAAAGAAGTATTTTGATAACAAATAATTAGAAGTAATTAGGTTCAGTTGGGTCGTGAACCCATTGGACAAAAGCATAAGTTTCATATATGCAGGTTTGAATTTCTTATCTATTATTTACTAACTTAGGTAAAACGTGGTATTTTTTGATCTCCAGAATTTTGATAAAAGCCTATCTGGGGATATATCACAAACTTCAGTGTTCTGATGTGAAAATACTTAGCCCTTTGCCTAGCACATTGTCCAGTATCAATAAAATCTTAATATTTGTTTCCTTTCTTCATGTTCACTGAATATTGTTTTTGGCCTTCGATAATGGACATAATATTGAAAGTAGATGATATTGAAAAAGGAAGAAAAGTTGATTTATAGAACCTGTCTAGGTTTATAATCTGAGTTTAAATTAACAAACAATTCAGTTTCTACTTATTTCTGGCTGATATTTAATCATCTAAGAAAAAGCATGCTCAAAGGTTGGCAAGGTTGGATGAATTGTCTTCTATTACAGACTTTCTGTCACAGTCACCTTTCTTTGCACCAGACCCCAATTTTGTAGATAACACAAGTTAAAGGTGAATTTCAGAAAGTGTGAAAGTACTAGAAGGACTATTATTCTGCACAATACAAGAAAAGTTCTGGAAGTAAAAAATGTATGCTTTTACTACTAAATATTAATTCTTACTATTTTTAGTGTTTAGATTCAAATTTAACTCTAGTTTAATAAAAACACAACTTTGTCAAAGGCCTGAAAATGCACGTTTCCCTTTCCAAAATACTTACTTCATGTTTCTTGAAAAAATTCAGAAGAAAAACAAAATTATATGCCTTTAAGATATTATTTCTGGTAGTTTTGAAAATTCTCAATTTCTATAGGATTTACTGGAATACAGATACCAGCATTCTCCAAAGAATGATCTGAACACTGCATTAGGGAAAATTTTGACCAAATTCTCTTTAAACAACCTCATTCAGTAATTGATAAAATTATGTAAGCAATTTTATAAAACACATATTAAAACACTGAAGTATCCTATTTTGGCCCAGCTCAAGATTATTGACTATGTTAGAAAGAGTAAAGGTTGAGTAATAAAACACAAAAATATACAAATCACTAATGTATAGCCACTAATAATATTGATAAAATAATAGCCGACAAAAGTTTGCAATGTATAAAGTACAGAGAGCTTATAATGCACCTGGTATTGTGTTGTGTGTTTACATGTATTACTTCAAATTAAATTATTTTACTTTCTACTTTTAGCTATATAAATTCTAACAAATTCCTGTTACCTTACAGATTTTTGCTGCTCTATGCATGCAACTTTTTTCTTTTGTGCTTCACTCAATTTTTATTCTGTTGCCAACACCTTCAAAGGGGGTATCAAAAAACTCAGTCAAGACAAATTGTATTTTAACGCACCAATTTTAAAAGATAAAAATGAATGATAAACAAAAATATAAAAAGTTTAAATGAAGACATAATTACTGTCATACTTGAGTTTGAGACAAAAGGAAAAATCAGAAATACTAATGTACACCATGGAGTGATGCATGCATTTGTTAGTTCAGAAAAGGGTGCGTTAAAATATCTCAATTACTGCTTTCAGCACCCCTTAAATCTTGTGTCTAAGATGAGTTTCACTGATCTCACCTCAGTGCCATCTCTGTGGGCAGTATTTTCATATGTGATTTTATCACAGTTGGACTGACCTAAATATTTTTCAAATGAAGCCTTTTGCCATAAATGGGAAAAATCACTAATTTTCTGCATAATACTATCACAACATCCCACACCTTAGGAACATACTCTTTCTCTCCTGAAAGTTCCATTTCTCCACTTTATGATACTAGCAGTAGAAGCTAGTTATAAAATGAAATTTTAACTCAACTCAATGTACATAGTTATGCAAGCATTACGGAGGATGATTGAGTGATCACAATAAACGTAGAGTAAAATTTCTAAATAGCAACTACTATTTCTCAATAAAATATTGATTAAAATCCACATATCAAAAAAATAATAATAATTTGTCATTTAAATCTCCTAGACTCTTTCCCAGTGAAGTGCTCTTTAGTTTACCGAGAGCATGAACAGTCTAAAAAACATTCAAAAGGGATCACATGATTTCAAAAAACACATCAGTTTTCAGAAGCCCCGTTTAATTTAAAATGAAGAACAGATATGTTATAATGATTCGCAAGTATGACAGGAATAGAGACTGGGACCATTTACTTTCTGAATCTAGTAGGATCTGAACATAAAAGACATCAGCAGGGCATCATGTAATCTTCCAGAAATAGAGAGTAGGGAACAAAGGTGAGAATGACAGAGCCCCTGCTCCTGAAGGTTCAAACCTTGGTATGTGTAGGTAAGTCTCTTTAGGAAAAATCAGAATAAATTTCTCTTTTATTTTTATATATTTAAAATTCGTATTACAAATGAATTCTTTTAAATAAATTTATATGTGTAATATGTGTGGTTTCTTTTTATTTTAAAGAAAGAGGAAGAGAGAGAGAGAGAAACAACAATGAGAAAAAATAAACATGGTTTGGCTGCCTCCTACATGCCCCCCACTCGGGATGGAGCCCATAACCCCTGCATGGGCCCTGGCTGGGAATCGAACTGGCAACCTCTCAGTGCGTGGGATGACTCTCAACCAACTGAGCCATATTGGTCAGAGATTAAATAAATTCCTAGCACTGTGGTTTAATGGATATCTTGAATGTAGACTATTATTTGTTGAAGATTTGCCGAGAAGTTCTGATACGCATGAGATTAAAAAAATTCCCATTATTTTTTTTTAAATCCAACTGTAGCACCCCATATTCCTACATTTATCTTAATACTTTTTCATTTTCCATCTCTTGCTGTGTTCTTTGCAGAATATTTAATGAAAATCATTATGGTAATTTTATAATGTGACCATAAAAAGGGAATTCATGTTTTCTCAATATTAACTACAGGCCAGGCACCATTGTAGGAACAGTCCCTGTATTATGTATCGCATATAACTCTCACAGCAATCCCAAGAAATACATATTAATATCTCTATTTTATATAAAAAGTTATAAATCAGGGGAGGGATTTTTTCAGGTTCACATACTAATGGATTTCAGAGTTTCTATCTAGCCCTGCCCCTTCATATTCACTGTATTTCGGTGCTAACATTGCCTCGCATATCCATGAGTGAACTGGGTCATTCCGGGAAGTGTCAGGGTGTTAGGAGAGAGCCAAGGCGTATGGAGGCAGGAAGCTACACTCTGTCTTTCTACAAGCACCAGAGGAGAGGACACTTGAGAAAGAAGAAAGAAAACAGTCACAAGCAGAGAAAAGAAATAATGCCTCCAACTTTCCCTATAAGTAAATTAAGCAAATATGAAATATATATATATATATATATATATATATATATATATATATATATTCTCTATACTATTGAGGGTTAGGGAGAAAATAAGAAAAATTATAAAATAACCAGTCAGTTGTAGTCAAGAATGAGAGGAAATAGAAAATGCGAGTTGACTCTCCGGGTGGTTGGTACATTAGTATAAAGGGAGGCATGTACCCAAAGTCAATGAAGTAAAAATGGAGAGTTATCTTCAAGCAAGATGGTAATTTGGTAGCCTAAAATAGGTCTTGCCAGTTTTATCTAGAAACAATTGAATCAATGCTGCTAAATGTTGTGTTTTATATTAATAAAATCTCAAATCTGTGCCATGTGCCTTGAAACTATAAAGAATGGGTAACGAGATTTACCTAATTTATATTTATAAAATTTTGCAGGATAAGAAGTATGTTTAATTATCAAGAGTAATGCCCTGAAGGCTGGCCTCCCAGAACAGAAATTACCCCTCTCAGAGCCCCATGGAAATATAAGACTTGAACCTCAACCTTCCTGCTCTCACTCAAAGGGAGGGGCTAGTGCTGATAACCATTAATGTGAGCTGGGAAAGTAGAGCTGGAGTCAATGTTCTACCAGTTAATATGGCTCCTTAATCCTGGTTCTGATTCTAGCAGGAAAGGGTCTGGCCCTTACCTAATCATGCAGTTTAGAAGTCAGAGCTCAAAGTCACTTCCTGATCCAGACCATGATAACTGTTTGACATCTGTGCACTGCCCTAAAATGAAAAGGTAATGCAGGCCCTATCCAAACACTACAATGCTGTGGGCGTGAGTTTCCCCCAGTGAAGATGGCTTCATCATGATATGTCTACCCATTTGTCCTTATTTACATCATCCCATATAACACATCAAGCAAGATACGGACACTTGTACTGTAGTACTCAAGATGATAGTAATATTTACCCTAATGCCCTGGTTATGGACTCCATCGCCAGTGTAAGGCATGCAGGAGGCAGCTGATCAATGATTCTCTCTTATCACTGATGTTTCTCTCTCTCTCTCCATCTCCCTTCCTCTCTAAAATCTATATCTATATCTATATTTTTTAAACCCAGGCCTCCGGACAAAAATAAAAGACTCTTAAAAAAGAAAAAAGATTAGTTAAGTGGCAAAACTTCAGAATCCTGAATTTCATGTGTTATTTTAAGTTTCCTAGGATTCTCAGGACAAGAAAGTTGAATCATCGTTTCCCTCCATTATAAGTTAGCACCTTTACTGATCTCTCTCTTCCCCTCTCCCTCTTCCATCTCTGATTTCTATGCATTTTATTTATAGACAATATACCTACTTATTATTACACTAGAGGCCCAATGCATGAAATTTGTGCACAGGTAGGGTCCCTAGGCCTGGCGGCAATCAGGGCC
The DNA here is from genome assembly GCF_964212035.1 of Myotis nattereri. Lineage (NCBI taxonomy): Eukaryota > Metazoa > Chordata > Mammalia > Chiroptera > Vespertilionidae > Myotis > Myotis nattereri. The sequence continues at coordinate 26,610,283 of NC_138084.1, forward strand.
GATCGAGGCCTTCCAGCTGCCAGCCAGGGCCATCTTTCCCTGGCTGCTGGCTGCTGGCCAGGGGGCTTCCTTTGTTCCATTCCACCCCCTAGTGGTCAGCGCATGTCATAGCAAGTGATCAAACTCCCAGTCTCCCAGTTGAACTCCTGAGGGGACACTTTGCATATTAGCCTTTTATATCTATAGATAATCTAGAACCCTCCATCTATTTAAGGCCTTTATTTCCTAGAACATATTATTGCTAATCATTACATTTTGATAAACCTGTATTCTACACCAAATGACTAACCAAACAGTCCAAATTTTCCAGAGGAGTGGTTCTCTTTATGTTTTCATAGGAAGAATGTGTGTCTCATTTTGTTAAGAGTACATTCTCTTTTGGGAAAATGATTTCCATATTGCATTGCACATTGTGCAGCCTCTTTTTGATAACGGATATAAAGAATATTTTTGAGCCTCCCTGTTGATGCAGAAGCACAATAAAGGAAGACTTACAACTCCACTTGAGAATTTAACATTGCCTCTGTCTGCCCTCCCAACCCAATAATTGTATGTATTATATTATTCACAATCCACTACCGTTTCCGGTGCAGCTACTGAAATGAGCATCACATTCTCCAGATGCTGTTTATGGCCTTCCTGAGGTAACAGATAATTGAATGCATGAATTCAGATGAGTTTATGAAAAACATGTTTATGAAGAGGCAATAAACATTTGTTTTACCAACACATCTTTGTCACTACGTGTGTGTCTTGAGGGCAATGACAGGCTTGGCTTCTCTTCCCCCAATCCTTAACCCAATTCACCTAATCCCTTCATTTCTTTCCCCACTGACAGTGTGGATTTAAAATATATTCTCATGGTTTGAGCCAGATCTATCCTCCTTGGTTTATGAGCAAGGAGATTCCTCCTTCATCCTGTTTGTGTTTGTCTTGGTATTTTCAGATGTCTCCAGTCCAAAATAACAGCAACTGTAAATATAATGAGTTTCCTCGTTCTAAGAAAATAATATTAGATGTCACCACCTATCAGTGTACAGTTTTCTATTTCACCTTTCATATCAGAATCTTTAGGGATTTGGATGAATTTCTTATAGAATTAAATATTTGCTAGACAGAGACAGAGCTACTGCTAAAAAAAATTTAAATCAGCCTTAGATATTATTATAAAATCCTGCTTTGCAAATCAATAGATCTCTACTTACACTAAACAAAGTCATATACTTTAAGTATCAAAATAAATATGGATAGACTAGAGGTTATATTTGCAATGCTTCAATAAATAATTTAAAAGAAACACAATAAATCATAAATATTTATTATTTATTTTAAATTAAATAATGTATTAGAAAGATAATATCTCTACATAAAAAAAGAATTGTAGAATGTCATTAGCAATGTTGCTTTCTCTTGGCATGTTTATTTTAGTAAATTATTCTCTAATCTTGATTACATGAAAGAGTTAAAGATCTGTGATTCACTGTTTTGGATTCCTATAACAAGAGACAGAGCTCATTAACATCTCGGTACTATAAAACAAACTAATGATTTTCATTGTAAAACAGATATTGAGCTTCAAAACAATGAATAAATTGTGAACACATTGGATAACATTTAAATCCATTTTTTTAAGAAATCTCTTTAACTAAATACCAATTATTTATTTTTACTCACCATAATAGGAATACATAAAAGTCCCGGTGCCTACATTTAAAGAACATATTTACTTTAAAGAACCTAAGCTATAAATTAATTAAAATTTAAATATCAATCAATAATATAGAAGAAAACATCTGTAACTGTAAAATAAAATGAATATTTTAGATAATAAGAGCTATCACCTCAGAGAAGGAGAATTCCTGATGAGCAATACTGGACACCTGAACTCCTGGCTACTGTGAATAGTGCTGCAGTGAACATGGGAGCACACATACCTCCTCGACAACCTTACTTCAGTTCTTTTGAATATATACCCAGAAGGTGGTTTGATGGATCATACAGTAGAACTATTTTTAATTTTTGATTGTTTTCTATAGTAGCTGCACCATTTTACATTCCTATTAACAGTGTAGAGGGTTCCAATTTTTCTACACCCTCATTAACATTTGTTATCTTTTTTTCTGGTTTTTATTGTTTGTTTGTCTGGTCTGTGAAAGGCAATGTCAAAAGAATGAGAAGATAAACCACAGACTGGAAGAAAATATTTGCAAAAGACACATTTGATAAAGAACTATTATTCAAAATGTATAAAGAAGTCTTAAAACTCACATCATATGTCATTAAAAAAATGCAATTTAAAACAACGAGATACCACCACAAGCCTATCAGAATGACCAATATCTGAACAGTGACAATGCCAAATGCTGACAATGATTTGAAGCAACAGAAATGCTCATTCCTTGCTAAAGGGAATGCAAAAAGACTCAGCTAAACTGGAAAACAGTTTGGTGGTTTCTTACAAAACTAAATATACTCTTACTAAATATCTAGTAATCTTGTTCCTTGGAACTACCAACTCAAAGGAGTAGAAAACTACGTTCACACCAAAAACCTTCACACATGTTTGTAACAGCTTTATTCATAGTTGCCAAAACATGGAAGCAACCAAGATATCCTAAGTAGATTAATGCATAAATAAACTGTGGTACATCCAGACAATTTTATTTATTCACACTAAAAAGAAATGATTATCAAGCCAAAAAATACATGCAGGAATCTTAAATACTTATTACTATTTGAAAGAAGCCAAAAGGTACATACTGTATGATTCCAACTATATGACATCCTGAAAAACACAAAACTATGGAGACAATAAAAATCAGTTGTTGCCACGGGTGGGTTGGGGCAGAGGGCGAAGGGCAGGGATGAACAGACATGGAACAGGGGACTTTTAAGGCAGTGAATACCACAATGCAGTACGAAGTATGAATTTTGGGTGACTGTGATGCGTCAGTGTAGGTTTATCAATTTACTAATGTAACTAATCACTCTGGTGAGGGAGGTTGGTAATGGAATAAGCTATGTATATATTGGGGTAGGGAGTATATGGGAAATCTCTGTACCATATCTGGCAATTTCGCTGTGGATCTAAAACTGCTCTATAAAATAAAGTCTTTTTTTTAATGCTATTTAGGATTTTTCTGAGAAAGTAGTTTGAGTGTAAGAGAAGAGGAAGCATCAAATATATGCAGATTTTAGATGGCAAAGTAAAACATTTGAACATTAACATAATTAGATTTCAGAATCATTTCATTCATTTTACTTTACATTTTAATTACTTCATTTCCATTCAGTTGTACTTATCTTAACATATTCAAAATAATCTTAGTTAAATCTGTGAGTAGTCTGTATAATGGGTAAAATATATGAATATTTAAATATTTTTGCTACTGAACAAACCAGAAGTAACCTCAACTGTACCATTTATTAGATTTTTGCTTTTAAAATCCTCATTTAGCACATCTTGAATTGCATAATGTCCCTGAAAAAAAATTACAGTTGAAATCTGATTTATCAAAGTAATAACTGGTTTTAGTTTTCTATTCCTACATCAGTAAAATAAAGAGTTTCTAAAATATTAATGCATTTGGAGAAAGGGAAAAAAATGTTATCTGAAAAAAGCAACCTCTGAAATCAATGCTGTATAGTCTTGAAAGAACAGATAGCTTGTTTATTTTAGCAAAACACAGCAGAGATCTCAAGGGACGGCAAGTCAGGTACAGGTGTGAATTAAAAAAAGATGTACGGATTCTGAATGTTTAGAGATATTAGAAATCCTGCATGGAGAGACAAGAGAGGAGATACAGGTCCTGGCAGAAGCTAAGGATGGGACAGATACAGGGAATCTCAATGTGGAATAAGGACGGCCATTTTATGAACTTGGATGTCCTATATCCAATTTTACGCTGCATAGGTATGCTATAACTTTAAGGACTAACTCTTTGAAACAGGCCATACAATCCCCCAGTTATCTTTTCCAATTATACGGTAACATTGGAAGCCACATGCTCCAGACAGTACCACTGCAGGAAAGAGGAGAGCTTGAGCAAAACTTAAGGTTTCATTTGAATCAGACCACTGCGGTTTCAGGATTTATTTGTGAATGCAGCATAACCTGCCCTCCTTGGTTAATACCATAAACATATTGGGGAATGGCGGGATTAAGGTCTTACCTAGTGAAGATAATGCAAGAAGAATAGCCAAAATATCCCTGAGATAGCAAAATCATACATAAACTGAATTAAGTGAACTTGGTACCTTGGCATCCAAGGTGACAAGGAGAAATGCAAGCAATCGTAATTATCAGTAGAATGATGCAGGCAGACACCGGCTCCCCTACACGATATGGGTTGGTGTTTACAAGTGACCTCAATGCCTGGGTTTCAAGAATAATGACCTACATTCACTGTGGTATTTTAACATGATGCTTATGGTGTTAAGCATAGAATACTTGTCATTTATCCTTCAATCTCACGCTCAAAAACCCTATTGGATAGATGTTATTATCTCCATTTTAAAGTGTAAGAAAGTTAAGCTTAAAGAGGTTAAAGAACTTGTCCCAAAAGGATGGAGGAGAAACTTGAATCCAGGTCTTTTAACATTAAAGCAGGTACTCCTGGTGGGTTAGAAGGGGTCAATGGGGGGAAAGGGGGACATATGTAATATTCTCAACAAAAAAGATTTTTTTAAAAAATAAAATAAAGAAGGGGCCTCCTAATCACTGTATATACTGTCTCCCTAGTACAAAAAAGTATACCAGGTAAGTTAAATCCAGGATCTTCTAATCCATAGTTAGAAATATTTTACATTGACCCACTGGTCTTGGACACTAATGTATACATGCTTCTGGTAACTATCTCTTTGCATTCCATTAATCTGTATTTTTTAAAAAGCCTTTAAATCATCTTAATAATTAAGAGTGAGCAAAATTGATGATCAATTGCTTTTTAAGTCTTATCACTAAGGCAGTCAAATAACAATGTCTATTTTCTCAAAACTGTCATTCCCCTGCTTAACAATTCTTGATTTCTGCCCTTACTTTCTGAATAAAATCAAGACTCTCTCACTGTGGTATTCAAGGCTCTGTGTGGTGTATTGCCTGACAATATCCAATATTATTTCCCTCCTATTCTCTTACAACTTACTACATTCAAACTATATTACCTTTTTTTCTAATAATCAAACCCACAGAGCTCATTTCCCACTCAGGTCCTTTACAATTACTGTTCCCTGTGCCTGGCAAAAAAATCATTTTCCTAGATTTTCAAATGGTTGATCCTTCTCAATATTTAGGTTTCAGAGATATTGGGGGCCAGTGTGCTGCGGGACCGATGAGGGAACGCGCTCTAGAGAAGAGGCCCTGCACCTCCCCTACTCTACCTTTTACAGTGAAGTGGGAAACAGCCTTCCATGTGAGATACAAAAAGAGAACTAAGCTTCCAAGCTGAATGGGTCTAGAAGACAACTAAGTAGGGAACTGTACAAGAATATCAGTAGCAGCAGCAGGCAACTTTGCAAGCAAATGAACTTGAGGTGTTGGGAAAATGTGATTCTCTGGACCCATGAAAAATTAAGTTCAGCACAGTCTTTCCCATCAAAGAAGATGTCCTTGATCCTAGCCTAGGCATTCTGAGGAGAACTGGCTACACCATCTGTGGGGCTCAGGCTAAATAAATATATGAGGTCCTTTGTTCAAAAATTACAAGGAATTCTAAAATGGTGACAGTAGAGTGTTAAATCAAGCACACTGTCCTTCTATACGTGGGGCCCTGTGCAATTGCACAGACTGAACGCAGGCCCTGTTCCTGACGTTGTAGTCTCATTTGTCCCTCCCCCACATGATTTCATATATGCTTATGGAAATGCAGGTTCAAAATCATTACTTTTCCATTTTACAATTATGTAGCATCCCTCTTTGTCCTTAATATTGGTGTGTTTTTGTTTTTTGTTTGTTTGTTTGTTTTGCCTCAAGGTTTGTTTTGTCTGATAACAACACAAGCACAAAGCATTTTTATTTGTTTTGTTCTATCTGGTTATGGGATTTATATTCTTGAAGATTTTGTTGCTGTTAATTTTTATTGAGATGATGTATTAACAAAGACATTCAATAATATTTTTTACTTTCCACTTCAGGCATAGATATCTATTTTACAAATGCAACAACTTTTGTATTTGCATTTGAAAAGAATTATTCTACTTCATTTCTGCAAACAATGTTGCTTCCCGAAGATTCAGCTAATATGGCCCTGACCGGTTTGGCTCAGTGGATAGAGCGTTGGGGCCTGCGGACTGAAGTGTCCCAGGTTCAATTCCGGTCAAGGGCATGTACCTTGGTTGCGGGCACATCCCCAGTTTGAGGTGTGCAGGAGGTGGCTGATTGATGTTTCTCTCTCATCTATATTTCTAACTCTCTATCCCTCTCTCTTCCTCTCTGTAAAAAATCAATAAAATATATTTTAAAAAATATTTGACAAAATTCAACATTTGTCCAAATAAACATTCTTAGCAAACTAGGAAAGAAAGGAACTTCCTCAGCTGGATAAAAAACACCTATAAAAACCCTACAGCTAACATCATGCTTCACGGTGAGAGACTGGACACTTTTCCTCTAAGATGAGAATAAGGAAAGCATGACCTCTCCTACACTCATCCCTGTTCAATTTAGTCTCACAGAGCAAAGAAAATCAATAGAAAGGTATAAAGATTACAAAGGAGGTAATAAAACTGTCTTCATTTGCGATGATAGATAATATCAATATAGAAAATAAAAAACTGATAAATGCTTTTGGAAATAATGAATGAATATATCAAGGTCTCAAAACACAAGGTCAATATAGAAAAGTCAGTTGCTTTCCTATAAAATAACAACGAGCAATTGAAATTTAAAATTTTCAAATTACATCATGGGAATAATACAAAATACCAGAAATACTTAGATATAAATTAACAAAATATGTATAGGTTCCATATAGAGAAATTTAAAAAACTGATTAAATAAATCAATGAAAATATAAATAAATGGCGACTTATACCATGTTTGTGGGTTGGCATCAATATTAAGATGTCAATTTTTCCTAACCTAATCTATACATTCAACAAACTCTAATAATAATAATAATAATAATCCTGGTAAGCTATTTTGTAGGTATCAACAAACTTATTCTAAAATGTTCATGGAAGAGTAAAAGGTCAAAACTACCAAACACAATATTGAAGAACAACAACAAATTTAGAGAAGTCACATTTCTAGATGTATGTGAAGTTTCAGTAATCTAGATAGAGTGGTACTGGCAACATAAAGAAAAACAGACACATAGATAAATGGAACAGAATAGACCCCAGAAGTACACTGACATGAATGTAGTCAACTGATTTTTGACAAAGTTTACAGTTAATTTAATGGAGAAAATAGAGTCATTTTAAAGAAATGGTGCTATAACTGCAGACTTCCAAATGTAAAAATAAGAACCTATGTACACACCTTACACCACTGACAAAAATAATGAATTCAAACTGGATTATAGACCTAAATATAAAATGGAAAACTATAAAACTTCTATAAGAAAATACAGGAGAATATCTATATAACTTAGGTTCGGCAATGAGTTTTTATATACAACACTAAAAGTATGACTCATGAAATAAAAATTTATAAATTAGAATCATTAAAATTTAAGATTTCTGCTTTATGAAAAAAAACTATTAGGAGAATTAAGAGTCTTAATGGACTGAGGGGGAAATAATTACAAAATATATAATATAAAGGACTTGTATCCAAAACAAAAAGACCACCTAAAAACCCAACATAAAAAAAAAAATCAAACAACCCAAATAAAAAATGGGCAAAAGATATGAGCAGACAAAAAAATATACAAATGTTAAATAAGTATATAAAAATTAATATTAAGTTAAACATAATTTGTCATTAGGGAAATTCAAATTAAAACAATGAAGTACCACAACACTCCCTAGATATAAAAAGAGCAACAAGGACCATGACTCATTGTTGGTGGAAATCCAAAAAGTCACTTTGGAAGACAGTTTTGCAGTTTTTCACAATGCTAAACACAGTTTTACAATATGACCCAGCAATTGTGTTCCTAGATACTTATTCAGTTGGTAAGAAAATTTATGTTCACACAAAAACCAGCACATGAATATTTACAACAGATCACCAAATTTACATAATCACCCAAAACTGGAAATAAAAAGTGACTTCTAATATATGGATAAGTAAACACAATGTTTTAACATTCATAATTCAGAATATTTTCAATAATAGCAAATGAGCTACTAAACCACAACAAGCCATGGAGTATCCTTCATTGCATATTTCTAAGTGAAAAAAAAAGCCAGTTTGAAATGTCACATATTGTATGATTCCATTTATATTCATTTTTATGCAAAAACAAACAAAGAAAAAAACCCCAAAACTATAGATTTGGTAATATGTGGGAGGAACAAACTCAAGGTTTTTCTTGACAGTCTAATGATCAAATAGACATGAAACAGATAAGAAAGAAAAAATAATCAAATTTAATAGAGACATGTCTGTGGGAACCCGCATACATGGCAGGTTCAGAGAGCCCACATGTGAGGGAGGTTGGGCAATAGAAAGGAGGATTGAGGTGTGTAAGACATCCTGAGCTAATGCCACAGGGGGATGAGGTCATGCACCGTGGGGCTTCAAACAAAGAGTCTTAATGGACTGAGGGGGAAATAATTACAAAATATATAACATAAAGGATGATAAGAAGAGTAAATGTTGAATACAAGTTGTCCCTGCCATATAGGTGGGTCAAAGTTGTCTTTAGCTAGAAACAATCTGCTTCCCACAGAGGCACATCTTGAGGTGACTCGTCCTGGATACCCCCACTAAACAGTATAGTGACTGTCAGGGACTGTCCGGTGATGCACAGGGGATTTTTTTTTTAAGACCGTGAAACTATTCTGTATGATATTATAATATTGGTTAAATGATACTATGCACTTATCAAAACCGGTAGAACTTTATAGCTTAAAAGTGAATCTATCCCTCATTTCAGTAAACAGGTTACAGTTGCAGGCCAATCCAAGAAACCAAGTAAAAGCACTTTGTCAATTTAATACATGCTAGCAAGATCAAGATTCCCAGTCCCGTAGAGAAAATACATTCCAGTGAAATCAAGCATATTTAGCCAACTCTTTCTAAAGTTGGAGCATTCATTGGTGCATACAGAATTGGTAACTGTACTGACCAGTAGCTATTTTGTTCCATGAAAATCTGTTTGCAGATCCAAGTGTTACTGACAAGACGAGGAGACCTCGCTTCTTGTCTTCTTGAGGGAAATATTTCAATCAAGAGAAAAGTATAGAAAAGAAAGCAAGAATTTGTTGACAGCAGCAAAAAATATACTTACGGCAATGAACTAAGGAAGGGCATAGAAGATGTAGCAAGAGAGTTTAGGCTGGGCTGCTCAGAGGTTAGGGCAGGGGTGGGCAAACTTTTTGACTTGAGGGCCACAAGGGGTTCTTAAACTGGACCGGAGGGCCGGAACAAAAGCATGGATGGAGTGTTTGTGTGAACTAATATAAATTCAAAGTAAACATCATTACATAAAAGGGTACGGTCTTTTTTTTTTTTTTAGTTTTATTCATTTCAAACGGGCTGGATCCGGCCCGCGGGCCGTAGTTTGCCCATGGCTGGGTTAGGGGAAGGGGCTGGCACAGGCATGCTCCCTGGAGGGAGAATGCACTGGGCCTTCATTTTCAGGGGTGTTAAAGGCTGGGCATTTGGGGAGGTTTTAGGGGGAGCTCAATAGAATGTTCATCAGCTTCATGCTGATGGACCAAAATGAGATTTATTCTCTTCATTTGTCCGTCCTTAGGTGTCGTTGGCAAATGGCACTTAATAGGATTTCTGTTATCTGTCTCCCTGAGTAGGGTGATTTAAGCTACTTACCCTCTGGTTGGGGAAGAAAAGTGCAAACCATTTACTCTTAAGTATCCTCGGATTGGGAAGGTAGGATTTACTAGGTGGCTGCAAATTGCTGTTTAAGTCTCAGTTTCCCTATTCCACTTGTCCTAGAATTTTCCTAGCTTTTACTGTGTTATAACAAGCACACTGGTCAAAGGAAAGGAATATAGTCCAGAAAGGATAGGATGTCTTTTGAAGATTTACCTTTGCTATTTTATATACAATACACTAGCTTTCACTGCCTTCTAAGCAAAATTTCTATGCCCTAAAAGCATTCTATTTTAAAAATTGAGAAAGAATAATCATGTATTCATGAGCAGCTACTACATTCTCTTTCCTCAGGAAACTGTCTATGAATAATGTAGAAACATGAAACATGATCCCTAATGTTGCCAGGTTTATGATACATTTAGAAAGATAAAACTAGATAGCTAAATTAAAAAAAAAATGAATAGTTCAAGACACAGTTGTTTGCAAAGGACTCTGAGAACAAAGGATAGGGAATGCTGAGTTAGAAGAGCTGGACCTAAATGCCCAATATAATAGGAGAGGCAAAATGAACTTGGCCTAATCTCTCTGAGTACATTTTCTACTCTGATACAAAGCAAATAATGCTACTATGACATACTTTATTGGACTATATTGTGAAATACTGATTGGGCATGAAGACATTACCCAGCCAGACAGTGAAGCTGGAATCACTCCCTCTATGACCTTCAGATACATAAATCTATATTTGTATCAACAGGGCTCCTATTGTATCGTCTGAGCAATCAAGAAATGTTGCCACACCACCTTTAATCTCCAGAGGGAAGAGATCCTTGCTGTTTTCTTCACTGTTTTCTCTTAATATTGTCTTTCATAAAGCAGAAGTGTTTAATTTTAATGAAGTCAAGCTTATCAAGTCTTGCTTCTATTTACTATGACTCTTGTGTTATAATTAAAAAGTTATTGTAGACCCAAGGTCCTTTAGGTTTTCTCCCATGTTACCTTCAAGTTTTATAGTTTTTTATTTACATTTAGGTCTCTAATACATTTTGAGTTAGAATTTGTGAAGGGTGTAAGGTCTATGTCTAGATTCATTTTTTTTGAATATGGATGTACAGTTGTTTCATTCTCATTACTTTTTCTTATTATTTAATACTTTGGTACTTACTATTACCAGGTACCAGACATTAAATAAGTGCTTTGTCGTCATTATCCTATTTAATTATGGCAATAATTCTATGTGGTAAACACTATTATTATCCCCATTTTTACAAATGAGGAAGATATTTATTTTACTTTTTAAATAAACACACAGTGCTAATTAGTGCTAGAAAGCATACTAAATAAGCTCTTTAGAAATATTAACTTATCCCTCATAACAACCCTCTGAGATAGGGACTATGATTATCCATAATTTTCAGATGAGGACACTGAGGGACGGGATTATCTACCTCCCATAGGTGATAATGCTAGTTACTGGTGGAGCAGGAATTTAAACCAAGACATTCTGGCCCCAGACCAACACTTAACAATGGTTCGGTAACTTGTCTAAGCATGCACAATTAATAATTGATGAACAAGATTTAAACCAAAGGCTCACTGCAATATCACTATTATTATCGATTCAGGTAAGAGGACCCAATGTTCTGGGTCCTGTACTTTAGAGGGACCCTCTCTGGTCCTCTTCTCACCCAGCCCCATTCCCTGTACTTGGACCCTACCACCTTTCAGAGCTAGTTAGCACCAAGAACTGTTATTTCCAGGCCAGCCGTGGCTGTTCCTGCTTCTACTGTTTGAGGGTCTCCTAAGAGTTTACTACACCATTAGGTGTGACACCCCCCACTCCCGCCCCTCTGCACACAGGTCTGTAAGGAACCTGGACAGAGCTGAGACATGCAGCCTCAGGACTTTCACACATGTGTATGAGAGACATCTTAAGATTCAGGAAACATCAGGGGTGAGAAGAAAGAAGAGTGAGCCATGGTCCAGAGGCCAGCAGCCTCCTCTCTCTGTGCTGCCATATTTCAATGAAAGCTCCAAAGATTTTGAGCATTCCAATTTGAATATGGCTTTCCAGGTCATTATGAAGAATATTTATGAAGACAAGGAAATACAGCATATATTTTCAGTTTCCTAATTTTGTTAACATTCATCTATTTAGTTTTGTGGCCTCCATTTAAATTCTTCATTGGGCTCCACAAGTGTTAGGAGTAAACTTTCTATCTAATTCCAATAAATATTCATTTATACCTTATGCTATTCTGCTTCTTTTCCACACTGTTTCACAAAATATTATTTGTGAATTATTTGACAATGAATGCCGTTTCTACAAATTTACGTGATACTACATATAATGGACTTTTCCTGATGTCCCATTATGTTAAAAATCTATCTTTTCCAAAAAGTTTTAGTAAAGAAATATAATATCATTTGATATGAAAAATACTACCATTTGCAACTAAATGAAACTTCAGAGAAAAATCAGTATTATATTATCTCACAGTTTAGCAAGAATATATGAAGGAGTCAAACATACCAAGACTAGCCACAAAGAATACCAATAAAAGGACTAGTATACACATTTAAATTTTCTTATTAGAGATAGAATTCCCAATATATACTAATAATAGAGGAATATGCAAACTTCTGGGATGCCATCACAGTAACAGTAACAACTGAAGAGCAGGCTGCGTGGGGTGACCAGGCTGGCAGCGGGGTTACTGAGTGCTGACCAAACAACTGAACAGCAGGCTGTGTGGGCCGACCAGGCCGGTGGGGGGTGCAGTTGGGGGTGACCAGGCTGGCAGAAGGGGGCAGTTGGGGATGACCAGGCCAACAAGGACAGTTAGGGGTGATTAGGCCAGCAGGCAGAGGTGGTTAGGGGTGATTAGGCAGGCAGGCAGGCAGGTGAGCATTTAGGAGCCAGTGGTCCCTGATTGTGAGAGGGATGTCCCCCAAGGGGTCCTAGATTGGAGAGGGTGTAGGCTGGGCTGAGGGCACCCCCCCCCCATGCACAAATTTCATGCACTGGGCCTCTAGTAAGAAAATAATCTTTTCATTACACATTAATATACCTCCATTTTGAAAAATGGGCTTTGTAAGGCCTAGTCTCACATGAGTAAAAATGATGCTCATAGTCAACCCAGTAGACTAAAGCCATACACGCTGGGAAAGGAAAGAGGGATTACTGAAAAATTTCAGAAACGTTTGGTATTTGTTTAAAAGCTTTCTGTCTGATCATTTTTAATAGCTTTTCTATTGGAAGATTTTTATTTTATGAATGTGAAATGAAAGTGCTGGTCATATCTTCTTCAAAAATGGTTCCAGAATGTGTGGGAGATCAAATGAGAATGTTAAACTAGATTCCAGCTTTTTCCGTCCTTTCAGTCTACTTTCTGGGCGTGGAGCTATTTCATGGTCCAGTTCATCTGCCTAGTTAAAGACACTGAGAGTTGTGCTGATACTGAACACCTACCTTCCTAAGTCTCAGACATACCTATTCGATGGGGAAAGTTGAGGTTATTGAGTTTGAGAGTGATCCCTGGACCTGCGCCCACTGATTTCAATTTTGCATTTATAATCACATTTATTAAAGTGAACAGCTCTCTCGTGATATCCAATATTAGAGCTCCATTGATGTATTCCAAAGCCACCTTAGACTAAGCTTGACACAAAGATCAGAGAAGTAGAAAATAGATTATGGTCATTCCTCTATTTTCTCAATTCAGTTCTGGCACCAACAGCATCTTCAATTCTAATTCCCTGGTTATTGCATCCAAAGTTGGGTCACGTATTGTTTCTTAATATCCCAAATCACTAAATTTACTGTTAATAGCAAAAGCTAACACTTACATAAAGCTTACTATGTGCCAGGCACTGCTTAAGCATCTTAACTCATTTAAATATTATAAGAACCCCATGAAGTGGGTAGCATTATTAATTTTTTTAATCTTTATTGTTTAAAGTATTACATATGTCTCCTTTTCTCCCCATTGGTATTATTAATTCTTATACATGAGCTTTTTTCTATTGTGTTGTCCAGTTATCCGTTCTCCCACATTTAATTCAATTACATATTCATTCAGCAAATACTCATTAAGCCCTTGCTCTGTGTATGGCACAGAACTGGACACTGACGGAACAATGACAAATATACACATTCTCTTCCTTCACTGAGAATATAATTTAGGTGGGGAGTCAGGCACATAAACCAACAGCCACAGGATGAGTCCCAGCAAATGCACGCAGAAAATACCTTAGGGTCATAAAGAGGACCATGGGTTTGGGCCAGGAAGTTCTTGGAAGACTTTTGTATAAAAATCACTTATGGAGCATTTAGAAGGACCAAGTATGAGTTGGGGGGAAAATGTTTTGTGAGAGAGAGAGATACAGATGACATCCAGGCAGAGGAAATATGTATAACAAAGATTTTGATTATTTGTAAGCATAATGTAATTTTGATGAGATGGAACTTTCAATCAACAAGTGGTGGTGGCAGGAGTGGAGGTTAGAGAAGAGGGATGAGGGATGGGAAGTGAGGTGAGGGTTCAGAGGTGGGATTACTTAGCTAGTAGGAGAGCCCAGCTTACTACCCAGCAGCCATATCTTGTTAATCCTCACCCGAGGATATTTTTTTCCATTGATTTTCTTTTTTTTTAGAGAGAGAGTGGAAGGGAGGGGGAAAGACAGAGAGAAACAATGATGTGAAAAAGAAACATCCATTGGTTGCCTCTCTCATGCACCCCAAGCTGGGAGAAAATCGAGCCTGAAATCAAGGTATATGTGCTTAACCAGAATCAAACCATGACACTTCAGTCCTCTGGCTAACCCTCTAACCATTGAGTCAAACTGGCTAGGGCTCAAAGAACCTTTATATATATATATAAATAAAATTGATTTTAGAGAGGAAGGGAGAGAGAGGAAGAGGGAGATAGAAACATCAATGATGAAAGAGAATCATTGATTGGCTGCCTCCTGCATGCCCCACACTGAGCATCGGGCCCTCAACCGGCATGTACCCTGATCAGAAATCAAATCATGATTTCCTGGTTCATAGGTTGATGCTCAACCACTGAGCAACACTGGCCAGGCTCAAAGACCTGATTTTTTACCATACTAATCTAGTTGATCATATATTTCACTGCAGGTAAAAATATATTTTATGAGTTTATAAAAAGCATAACAAAAGTTAAGATGATTGATTATGTGAGTATACACCCTGGATATATAACTCCTCTTAAAGAGAGAGAATGATAGAGAGAGACGGGAAGAGGGATAGAAATAGATTCTGGAAAAGCATACAAAGCTTTGTGATTATTCCTGAATTGGGGGCTACATAAAGGTTTTTCAAAGCACACATTTTGAAGACTCTTATCGTGAGTCAATTCTCTTCTCCAACCTGCTAGCCTCTTAGCATCTACTTGACTCTAGTTTGAATAAATGTATTCTTTCCCTAATTACCTCTTGTCACCAATAGTAAATATAGATATGCCCCCATTTTACACAGACAAAACATACTACTTTGTATAACAATTCACATTAATTTTTACATAATCCATCTATGACCATCATTTTTTACCTGCAAGAAAAGAACTATTGGAGCTCTGCAATCAGAGACCTTGCCTACTCGCTCAGGCAGTTCAGGCTGATCTCCGCATAGCAGTCCTTTCCGTGAGCCCCAAGAGCTCTTTGGAACCCCTATCTCACTCTCAGGACTGGAGTCAGATCAGTCTGGCTTTCTCCAGTATGAGTCAGGCACCCATTCTCTGTGACTCCCACTGCAGGACATTGTAAAGTTCTGCAAGAGAAACTTCTGATCAAGTGTGGAGTCAGAAAACAGCCCACCCTACCCATCACCATGTGGAAACTTGCACAGTTCTCCAGAGAAAACCCTTCACCAATAAGCTCTCCTCTCCTGATTTTATTTTATTTTTTTCAATCTGAGAACTGAATTAAGGGGTTCACATGTTGTGCAACAGTTTCTAAAGTATCTGTGGGTGCAGGGGATGTATATGGTCTCACACTCACTTTTGTCTCCTCAAAATACCTAAAACTGAGCCCAAAAGAATTCCTTTCTAATATAGTTTCATAAGAATCTCACATTAAATCCAAACAATATGAACATAAACATTCTTTCAGAAATCTCTGAACTTGTTGGATTACTCAAGCAATTTTAAAAATAGAAAAATATTTTTCAGAAGGCATCCTTAAATATTAGCACTGAGTTTTAGACACTTCTTTGTACCAATTATGATTTTAAAGTATCCAAATAAATTACTTGAAAATAATTGAATGAAAGATTTGTAAAGCAAAAGCTTATGCATAAGAGAATGAGAGATCAGGGTAAGATTTGAGTAATCATCTCTCTCCTTTTATTAATATTTGGCCAAGACTACCACAATAGCTTCTAGTGAAGTCTATGCTATTTAAAGTAATAATAAGTCTCCCAGCAGGGACACTGAAATAGTTAAACAGTAAAACTATAGCCATTATGATGTTTAATTGTTTTACCACCTCTATACAGGTAGTATAATCTGAATGAAAAATAGAGGTTCTTGCTTTTCAGATTCATAATCCCTTAAGTGAATTTCTTGAGGGCAGATTGTTTTAGAGTTCAGAAATTTGATGACTTTAGAAAAGTAGGAAAGTGCATAATCTGATTTTTATATTATCCCCTGGAGGAGTGTGAGGCAGACAGTATCCTCTAATCAAACACATTCATATTATTGCAATGAAATGCGTAACTGTTCACAATAAATGGGAGAAATAAAGGCCATTAATAGATTCAGATCCGGTCATTTCTGGTTTTGCAATGGAACGTCATGAAATCTTTTATTATATGAGACTAGATTATAAAACTATAGGTTGTGAACTCATACCACCTTGATATAGAATACTTACCCAACTGACTGTAAAACACAGAACACTTAAGAGATACAGCAAATCTCAGAGCCATGTCAACAGAAAATGAAGTCATTTCTCTGTAATAACTTGCACATTGAAAGGAATTCAAACCTCGTTGTCAATAAAATTGAAATAGACTCTTTCTCCAAAAGGAATCTTAGACTAATGCATAGAAACTCCTAGGAATAAAATAGCAAGGGACACACACTAAGCAATAAACCAAATCTAGAAAACTGAGGAAAACAATTTTCTTAACTGCTTTGGTAAATGGATTTCTTCAATTTTCCATGGAAGAAAAAAGAATGGAAATTAAAATCATTAACCTGTTCTACATGTTAGAGTTTTAAGTGCATGAGAATGTTAAAGTTAATTCTAGTAACCAGCACAGTGTCCTCAGTCTTTACTGGGAGTTGAGCCAATCACTACTAAAGCCCAAGTTGAAGAATCTTTATATTTATTTGGATCGTGCAGAATTAGTCTCAATTCTGCAGCTAAACCTCTAATGCCATAGTAGATATATTAGGTGGGTATGATCCTATAACGAGTGCCACCTATTGTCCTGAGTATTTCCTGAATGCATGTGCCTCCTATTTCATAGCACAAGGTGTTAGATAATATGTGGAGTTAGATAACTAATTAACAATAGGGTAAAATAAATAAATATATATATATATATGTATATATATATATGTGTATATATATATATATATATATATATACACACACACACACACACACACACACACACACAAACATACACATACGCGAGGCTTGGTGCATGAAATTCTTGCACTGTGGTGGGGGGGGTCCCTCAGCCCAGCCTGCCCCCTCTCACAGTCCAGGAGTCCTCAGGGGATGTCCTACTGATGGCTTAGGCCCGCAGTCTGGCCTCCCTCTGTGGGAGGCAACCAGGCTGATCAGGGGAAGGCGCCACCCCCATCACCCCGCTGCTGTTGCCATAGCCGGCCACTGCAGCCGCCAAGGTGTTTTCATTAACATAAACTCCAGTCCCTTCACCACAAAAAAATGACAACTTTCTTTAGGCATTTTCAAGATGTCTCTTTCATAGGATATGACATTTCTTTCTTTTTCTTTTTATCCTCACCTGAGGATATTTTTCCATTGATTTTTACAGAGCGTGGAAAAGAGAGGGAAAGACAGAGAGAAACATCAATGTGAGAGGGACACTTCAATTGGTTGCCCCCTGTATGAGCCCTGACCTGGGCCCCAGCAAGAGAGGAATCTGCAACTGAGGTACCTGCCCCTGGTCAGAATCAAACCTGGACCCTGCGGTCTGCAGGCCAAGGCTCTGTCCACTGATCCAAAGCAGCAAGGGCAGGATATGACATTTCTTAGCCCCTCCAGCAGCAGACCTTCATGTTTTTTCCTCCAGGAGTGAGGTGGAAAAACCCTAGATCACCTTCTTGGATGCTTATTACCCAAGTTTCCAAGCACACTGTGAGTGGCGTACTGGGAGCTTAGCCAATGAGCGGTCAGAAAGGTGTTTCCTCTGCAGCTCGCCCACAGAGGCAGGGCTGCTGGCGTGCTGCAGCTGGCAGGACCCCTGTCTACACTCCACTTGGGCAGGCACCCCTGTCTCTGGGCCTGCTCCATCATGGCTTGCCTCACCATGCACACAGTCCCCTCCCACCCATCTGCGTGCGCAGCCTCCTTCTGAGTGGTCATGACATTCCGGTATCCTGGACAATTTGCATATTACCTCTTTATAGATAGATGATAGATAGATAGATAGATAGATAGATAGATAGATAGATATAGATATAGATATAGATATAGATATAGATATAGATATAGATATAGATATAGGTATAGATATAGATATTTGGTTTTATTGATTTTTAGAGAGAGGGTAAGGTAGAGAAAGAGAGAGAGAAATATTGAAACATTGATCAAAACCAATTGGCTGCCGCCTATATGCCCCCTACTGGGGATTGAGCTTGCAACCTAGACATGTGTCCTGACCTGAAATCCAACCATGACCTCCTAGTTCATGGGTCGATGCTCAACCACTTAGCCACACCAGCCAGGCAACAATAGGGTAATTTTTATCCTGCACAATTCCAAAAGAGATTGATGTTCAAAACAAAAGCACAGTTAGATCGAAATGATGGACATTTTAAAAAATGTGGAAAATGTGGAGAACAACAATATTAAATTTTCTCCAAGAATATATAAAGTAAAAATTTAACCATAAGCTTCCAAGTAATCACAACAAAAATGATGGAAATATCTACTTGCTGTCAGTGAATAAAGGCCAGATCCATTGATAGAATTTTGAAATTTCACTTATTTCATAGCTAATGTTATGAATTTGGGCAGAAGAATTTTGCCTCTATCCTTTGAAATACCTATGAGCACTACATACAGATATAATAAGTTTACAGAGGTCCATGAGGTCCATGTAGATCTTAAGAATTCCTATCCTGTTTTTATTTTGCCAAAAAATTTTGGAAGTAAGGTTTTTAAAAAAATAAATCTGAGATGCAGAGAATTAAGATCACTAGTCTAGGCAGCATATAAGTCTCATTGGTTAACATTTTACTGCAGTACAGGAAATTCTGTAAGACAAAACCATGTCTATGCTCCTTTGGTAAAGCACTTTATTAGTGGTTATAACATTTTTTATAATATAAATAATAGGAAGCACTGAAAAAAGTATGTTCTGTGGTTCTGTCACATCAAAGTAACTTCAATAAAAGTATTTTTTCAATATGCTTAATGAAAAAACTATAATTTCATACTTAGATCATGGAATAGCTTTCATATTTCCATGCTCTACTGCCTCAGTTTCTCAGCTGAGTGCACAAAAATCCCACAAGATACATGACACGAGAAGCAGCAATATAACCACGGAATACACCTGGGGTGTACATTTTTCTGTAAGATTTCAGAACAGTTCATTTCACAGGAAAACAAGATATATTTCAAAGTAGAATGAAAAATCTGCATGATCTTTTAAAGTAAAATTCTAGACTTCAAAGGCTGGCTGTTCCCTTGAGGGGGAACTCAGGTCACATCCCTTGAAGGTGGCCGCCTTGAGGAATGACTCAGAGAACTCGAGATCTTTCCATACTGGCATGATGTCCTTTCCTCTACCCCCAGCAAGAGGAAATAAAAATAATTAATTTTACCTTGTATTAAAAAATGCAGATTAAGGATAAATGGAAAACTGCTTCTTTTTTGTCTTTAACATACAATCAAACTAAAAGTAAGAAATGCCTTGGAGCTCATTTTTCCAACTACATTGTTTCTCTAAGCTCCTCATATATGGACATTATGGAGAAGCTCCTGCTCTCAGAATTCCTGGGGTCGCACATTTATTTTGTTTTTCTTTTTTGTTTATTTTTTATTCTCACTCAAGGACATTTTTTTCATTGATTTTTAGAGAGAGTTGAAGGAAGTGAGGGGAGAGAGAGAGAAAAAAAAAAACATCCATGTGAGGGAGACACATGGATTATCTCCCGCACGCACCTGACCCAGGCCAGAGATGGAACCTGTGACCCAGGTATGGTGTCCTTGACCTGGAATCGAACCCACAACCCTATCCAATGGGAAACACCAGCTAGGGCTACACATTTATTTTATCTTCAGGGGGGGAAATTAGGCAGAAAAATTTTAAATGCACAACTCTCGACTATATATGATATTCAAGGACAAGGAATCTATCTTATTTCTCTCTGTGTTCTCAGGAACAACATAATGTGTGAGCCCAATTGAATGTTTATTCAAGTGAACTGTTATTCATTTCTCTCCATTTAAATACGAAACCCCCCAAATATATTAATCCATTTTCAAACTATTCACAAAACAAAAGCTCACAGAGATCTTGAATTTAAATAATTTTCTTTCTTACTGGCCTTTTCAAATCAGGATGTTTTTGACACTACACCACTTTGAGATGCAGCTACAATGGCCTGAGATAGTTTAGGGCAAGCATGTCAAACTCAAAGGCTAACATGGACCAAATAAACAAGGTTTAAGTTTATGTGGACCGCAAAAAAAACAAAAGCTTCAATTATCATAGAAACATAAGTTTATTTTAATAGAGACATGCTGAATACAAAGGGCTGAAATAAATGAGTAATCATTAACATAAAATAATAGAACATTTTTAAAACAATTAATAATTTTTCTTAAACATTAACTTACCAGATACTGAATAACTGCACAAATTAATAAGCATAACTCAAATAAACCTATTTTTCTTGTTCTCCAAAACAGAAATATTTCCTGTTGTGCACACCAAACAAGTCAGTACAAGACTAATGATGTGGCAATTGGCTGCTAAAATACTTGCTGCTAGTATTAGTGGAGAGAAATGGCGTGCCTGTGCATAAGGCGCATACGGAAATGAATGCAACACGATTATAGTAATCAATCATTAGCAAATGTTGTAGTTCATTATCAATAACTACAGGCCTGGTGCATGAAATTCGTGCACAGGGGGAGGGGGAGGGGGTCCCTCAGCCCAGCCTGCACCCTCTCCAATCCGGGACTCCTCGGGGGACGTCCGACTGCCGGTTTAGGCCCATCCAGCAGTTGGACATCCCTCTCACAATCCAGGACTGCTGGCTCCTAACTGCTCACCTGCCTGCCTGCCCCTACTGGCCCCCTGCCAGCCTGATCACCCCTAACCACCTCTGCCTGCCAGCCTGGTTACCCCCAACTGCCCCCCCTGCCAATCTGGTTGTCCACAACTGTACCCCCCACCGACCTAGTTGCCCCTAACTGCCCCCCCGCCAGCATGGTCACCCCTTACTGTCCCCCATGCAGGCCTGGTTGCCCCCCACACTGGCCCGGTAGCCCCCAACTGCCCCCCTGACAGCCTGGTCACCCCTCACTGCCCCCCTCAGCTGGCCTGGCCACCCTTAACTACACACCCTACTGGCCTGGCCGACCCTCACTGCCCCCAATGCCGGCCTGGTCACCCCACACAACCTGCAGCTCAGTCGTTTGGTCATCCCTCACTAACCTCTCTGCCGGCCTGGTTGCCCCACTGAGTCATCCATTTGGTCATTCATTCAGTTGCGATAGCCCCTGGCTCTTTATATATATATACTAGAGGCCTGGTGCACAAAAATGTGTGCACTCAGGGGTGGGGGGGAGGGCGTCCCTCAGCCCGGCCTGCTGGCTGAGGCCTGCTCCCTGGGGGATTGGGCCTAAGCTGGCAATCAGACATTCCTCTGGCAGCCCAGCAGCCCTCGGGGGATGTACACTTGCCAGTGGGGAGCAGACCATTAGCGCTGCTGAGGAGGCACCAGAGGCTCCCACCACCACCGCTGTACTGGCAGCCATCAGCCTGGGTTGTGGCTGAGCAGAGCTCCCCCATGTGGGAGCGCACTGACCACCAGAGGGCAGCTCCTGCATTGAGCGTCTGCCCCCTGGTGGTCAGTGTGTGTCATAGTGACCAGTCATTGCCAGTCCTTCTGCTGTTAGGGTCAGTTTGCATATTACCCTTTTACTATATAGGATAGAGGCCTGCTGCATGCATGGGTGGGGGCCAGCTGGTTTGCCCTGAAGGGTGTCCCGGATCAGGGTGGGGGTCCCGCTTGGGTGCCTGGCCAGCCTGGATAAGGGGCTGATGGCTGTTTGCAGCTGGTCACACCCCCTTCAGGGTGGGGGTCCCCACTGGGGTGCCTGGCCAGCCTGGATGAGGGGCTGATGGTTGTTTTCAGGCTGGCCACACCCCCTTTAGGGTGGGGGTCCCCACTGGGGTCCTGGCCAGTCTGGGTAAGGGGCTGAGGGCCGTTTTAAGGCTGGCCGGTGAATGAAGCTCCCAGCCTCTCCTTCTTTTCTTTTTTTTTTGTTATTCTGGGATTTATTTACCTTCTATAATTGAAACTTTGTTGCTGTCACTGGAGCTAAGAGCCGGGCTCCTGCTCGCATCCAGCTCTGTGGCCACGGCCTGCTGAAAGCAGGTATCTGCCAGCACTGCCTTCACTCTGGCCCAGAGCTGCCTGCCACCTTTGTGCGCTGCCCAGAGGCCCAGAGCGGCCGGGCTGGGGAAGAACACCTGCATCATCACCATGGCAATGACACAAGTGTCCCAGCCCGGCTGCCACCATCTTTGTCGCATCAATTTGCATATTCCCTCCTTATTGGCTGTGGGTGTCACCATCTTTGTCGAGAAGTGATGGTCAATTTGCATATCCCATCTTTATTAGATAGGATAGATTATGTATAACAGGATATTGTAAAAATTAAGCTACAGAATTTTTATTAAAACGTTTCTTACATACCGTTATATTGGCTGGTTCACAAAAATATTTACATGCAGCCAGCGGGCCATGAGTTTGACATGCTTGGTTTAGGGTCTATTTGTGACCCCGGAATTTTCTTGTCAGAGAGGCTTTCGGGTGGCAAACTGGTGAACCCTGGGAGAAGAAGAACTAGGAGAAAAATCTTTTTTTAAATTTTTTAAAAATATTTTTTATTGATTTTATAGAGGAAGGGAGAGGGAGAGAGAGATAGATGCATCAATGATGAGAGAGAATCACTGATGGGCTGCCTACTGCATGCCCCCCACTGGGGATCAAGCCCACAACCCAGGCATGTTTCCTTAACCAGAATTGAACCTGGGACCTTTCCATCTGAAGGCCAACACTTTATCCACTGAGCCAAACCAGCTAGGACAAGAGAAAAACATTGAAGGTGCATTATCAGCAAGCCAATTGTTCTGTCCTGTTTCTTTGGAAAGTAAAATTTTAGTACTTTGGTATATAATAATAACAAAGAATTTTTTAAATAAGAATTTATTTAAAAAGACAGTAACTTAAAAGAAAATCATTATGAAGAAAGCTTAAATAGAATAAAATGGTTTTTTTTTCTAAAATACTTAAACTTTTAAAGTTAGAATAATACACCAATTATACTTAATACCAAACTTGTAAACAAAAATTATCTGAGTAAAAGTCAATTTTAATTTTTTTAATTTAAAGTCTTATTAAAGATCATTTTAAAAATAAAACAATTCACTCATTGTCTGGTTGCCCATACATATGTCACTGCACATGCATTGCTTTTATATCTATATATATGCAAATTTAAGAGTGATGTGTATTGTTTAATATTGTAAAAGATCCCTTGGCTTCTATGTACTGTGGTTGTAAATGCTGTGCTAGATTGTACATAATCATAAATTAGAGCACAGAGAAGCAAAAAATGGGCATTCAGCACTACAGTGAGAGCAGACTTGGTATGCAAGAATCATCTGCATTCAGGCTCTTAGAGACATAATTTGACAGATTAATTAATTTGTCTTTTCTCCTAGGCAAGCATTTCTGCCTCTCCAATCATCCTTGCCCTTCAAAACAATGTGTTTTTAATGCCAGCAGTGGCACAAGCTATGTATCTTCACAGCTTGAATGCTATCATCTCATTCCAAGGACAAAAGGCAAATGATACAGACAAACACTGCCTGGACAGGGTTATTCACAAGTGTCTCGCACATGCACACCTCTTCGCCAGTCTAAAGGTATCAATGAATTTTCTTTCACTGGATATTGGAGTCCTGCTGGATAAAGACTATTCCTTTTTTTTTTTTTCTAGGGCTTCCCTTCACATTGCAGGCCTTCTAGAATTCCTACACTGTACCCACCATCCAATGCTGGTAGTACCTCCCACAGGTTTCCTAAATACTCCCACTTCACTTTATAGCCCCCATTTAAAATTACTGGAGTGAATCAACTCAGAGCTAAGGACTATTAAAATTCAGATATTGCTGGGCGATGGTGGCTCAGTGGTTGAGGATCAACCTGTGAACCAGGAGGTCACGGTTTGATTCCTGGTCAGGCAGGGCACACGCCCCGGTTGTGGGCTTGTTCCCCAGTGGGGGCGTGCAGGAGACAACTGACAGATGATCCTTACTCATCATTGATGTTTCTATCTCTCTCTCCCTCTCTCTTCCTCTCTGAAATCATTTTTTAATAGACATTAATGCTAATTGGCTTCATTTAAAATTAAGCTGTGAAACACAGCATTTGATCTACAGTTCTAAGAATGGCGAAGATAGTTATTAATACTTTGGGACAACAAAGGGGCTATTGGTGATCATGGCTGTGGCATGCTTCCCTTTGTTCCAACAGAACTTCACCTTCAGTGGGACTACAAAATGCCAATGATTCACTATTGATATTAAACCATTATTATTATTGCTTCACCACCATATGTATATACACACACTAGAGGCCCAGCAAGCACGAAATTGTGGGCAGTTAGGGTCCCTCGGCCTAACTTGGCCTCTGTCGCATGGCCTCTGACCCCTGCCACACTATGTGAAGCTCCCTGCCGCGGGATGCTCCGCAATGCTCTCAGCCCCCCAACTGCTCAGCGAAGCTTGCTGCTACCCCATGAAGCTCGCTGCTGGACACTCAGTGAAATCTCCCCACCCTGCCACTGCTCTGCAGGCTCCCCCACCCCCACCCCGCGACTGCTTCAGGAAACTCACTGCCACCTGGGTGACTGCTCTGCTAAGCTTACGGACACCCCGCAAAGCAGCCCACCACCCCAGTCCCGCCCCGCCACCAGCCTCCCCCTCATGGTGAGTGGCTCAGGGGCTGGGGGAAGGGGGGGGGGGACCAAGAGGTGCTCCATGCACTTCATGGTGACCAGTCGCCCGTTCGGTCGTGACGCCACCTAGCTCTTTATATATATTAGGGTTCCCTCCCGTGAACTCAGGTAGATCCAGGAAGGCAGGAAGGTGGCATGCATAGGCCTTGTCTCTGCCCATGACAGATATGACATGCTCTTCAATCCCAGCACACCTTCCTGCACACGAGCATTATGGGTGCTCTCTGTTCTTCTCAGACCCATATGCCAAGCAGCCACAACTAGATGAGATGAGTAGGACGTGAGATGACATTTGTTTGCCGTCCATGTGGATGAAGATTAATGAACTATTAATGAGGCACTAACATGAATAAAGAGTATTGCTAAGTCCATTTTTTTAAAAATATATTTTTATTGATTTTTTACAGAGAGGAAGGGAGAGGGATAGAGAGTTAGAAACGTCGATGAGAGAGAAACATCAACCAGCTGCCTCCTGCACACCTCCCACTGGGGATGTGCCTGCAACCAAGGTACATGCCCTTGACCGGAATCGAACCTGGGACCTTTCAGTCTACAGGCTGACGCTCTGTCCACTGAGCCAAATCGGTTTGGCGAAGTCCATTTTTTTTTAAGTCGTAAACATCTCTACATGAATTGCTACTACAGGTCTAGGCATTCTGGTATCTCTGTAATGTGAATAAAGTACAACAGCGCCAAGGGCTTTACTCTCTGGCAGAGCAGACTGCCACTGATCTGACAGGTATGCCTTCAGTTTAGCTGTTTACTCCAGAAACCTCTTTCAAAAAGCTCACTTACATCAAAATTCCTGAGAAACATTTGCGCCTGCCCCAGGTACGATGGCGTACACACACCCCACCCTGTCTCTCACACTGACTGCAAGGGGAAAACATGCACAGAATGTCTGAGGCCTCTGAAAGAAACAGTAGCGGGCAGGTTGAGGAAAAAGATCAGTATCTGAAGTACCACTGAACCATGAGTGAGCTTCACTTCATTTGATTTTGGTTTTTTTTTTTGCTTTGGTTTTGAGTCCAACCTGGACTCAACATAACCCTAAACATGGAAGTGAGTAATGCTGTGCATAGTGAGAGCACCACAAGAAACCCTCTGGTTCTGACTCTAGGAGCTGGAGTGGGTTTCTTGATGCTCAGGGGAAGGGGAGAGAATCCCTTGTTTGTTTGTTTGTTTGTTTCTTTTTTCTCATCCTCTAGTGTCCTAAGCCCCTTATCACACACTGCTTGGGGGAGACTCTGAGCACTGGGTCACCTTAGGTCCCCTAGAATATGTCCCCATGTAGTTGAAGAAGCTGAAACTAAAGGAAGTGAAGTATTGTCCACTTGTGTTAGCTTTGGCCCCTCAGAAAAGAGAAAAGGGAGCAAACAAGTTATTGAGCACTCATTGTGAGCCTTCCCTCCTGCATACGTGATGTCAATTTTTCTAAACAGCCATCTTCTGAGCAAAGGTATTTGTAATTGTAGTTTCCATTTCTCAAATGAGGAGATTGAGGCTAAATTTCTTACATGTTCCATTTACCATGTTTACTTACTCATTAAGGAATAAAACTGGCTCTCTCCCTCCTGATTAGCTTCCCCCCCACTTTCTCTAATTATCTTTTGGTTGTTGTTTTTCTCCTACTTCCCATTAAAACACTGAAGATGTGAACAACTAAACCCATTTAAAGGGCTAGAGGAATACTATCATTTAAGCATTCACTTTCCATTAGGCACTTGTTACTAGAATACCAAAAAATACCAGAATGTTGTACCTGAATTTCTACTGGGAAAAAATAAAAAGGCAGGTGTACATTGTAGCTCTGGTGACCATGGTGGAGTTAAGATGGCATGAACCATGGGATGGAGGTGGCAACATATTCATTCTGGAGAAAAAGCACATCCAGCTGTGGAACATACTCATGTTGGGAAATAGAAAGCAAAATGAAAGGCATAAACTATACTTAAAGTCAAAGAGAATCATTTCTCTCCCCCATAATCCTGTTATTCTTGGCAGCTTCAGGGAGCTGCTGAGTGAACAGCACACAACTGAGACATCCTTGGCAGGTGCAGCACAGGTATGCTATTCCTTTACTAATTACTCAACAAAAACGTCAATAAAGGTGGGAGAAATAATTTGACATACACTAATAATCAAAATATTCTAATGATTTATTTTATTCATGCTGTTTGGGAAATGGTGCTGTTGTTATTGGCACAGTTCAATGGCATGGCATAATTAAATTATGCACTTTTACATCTGATTATTGAAAATCAGAGCATTCAAGTTAATATAACCTAACCAGTTTAAGGTCCCCACTTTATTCTGCACCACAATGACCATGTTTGTGATATATGGGTACTCAAAAGAGCAACCCCCAAATCTATGACTAATATTAGGTGTAGTTGTTGGGTTTTTTTTTTAGAGATCCTCTCTTAATCCCCATAAATTTATCAATTTTTCTACTCACTTTCTCATCATGGATCCAACTGGTTTTTATATATTTCCAACTATGCTTCAGTAAATTTTATAGTAATAAATATATTACCATCCCAATTCATAAAAGGGTACATGCATATCAACTGAATTTCCAAAATATGCCTGCACAAAGACTTTATTATAGTCATCTTTTATTAATTGGGAGAGGTTGAAACAGCCTTTAAAACACACACACACACACACACACACACACATACACACAGTCTTTAATAGGAATTGTCAATTACATTGGTATTTATCAATTAAATATTTCTTAAGAGTTAGTAGAAGTAACCATTCGGGTGCATGCTCACACTTACTAAGATGTGATTTTCTTAAATCACATACTCACTTGGGGAATGGTCTTAATTCTCTTAAGAGACAGAAGCAAACTTAAGATTTCACTATAAAAACTGAACCCCAGCCAGTAATGACTTAATGTAACAGGTGTTTGATCTTGGACTTCCAGCCTCCAGAACTGAGAGAAATAAATCCCTGTTTTTTATAAGCTACCCAGTCTGTGGTATTTTGTTAGAACAGCCCAAATGGATTAAGCAAGTTGGTACTGAGAAGCTGGGATGCTATTGAAACAAATACCAGCTTCCTCCCGTTTGAACTTCTCTGATAGATCAGGACCCCTGAGGTCAAACAGTGCCTTTGCTCTGTCTGACCAGGTATTGTGCGGCTGATTTTAATGAGCAGGGTTCTGCCTTTCAGGAACTGGCATCGGAAGACATGTCCACATGGGAGCTGGGATTCAGCCTGAAAGTCTTTTTCACCTTGATGCTGCCTCCCTCCAAGAGCTGCCCAGGGCACAGTTTCAGGGAAGCTGATATACTAATTTACAATCACCTCAAGCAAGCAAGCTGCCCACTGTCCCTGACACCCTCTAACACAGGGGCAATGCCAGCTATTTCACTTCTCTCAATCCTTTTAACAAGTTACCTGCACATCTGTTAATGACCATTTTCAAAACTTGAAAATGTTAAAGAGCCTCAGGGACAGTGAAGTCCAATTTACTGTAATTACATAACTTCTGAAACTTGGGCCCCTTTAGCAAAAGCCTTGAAAATCTACTCCAAAGCAAACCTGCAGCAATCTATGCATGACATCCAGAGAGGAACATATTTATCCTAGCCTTAGGGACTGTGTGCTTGAATTTCCTTGAACTGCATTTAAATTAGCTGGACAACGCCTCATAATAAGAACCCAATGGTACACTGTACAGTCAGAACCACTGTAGATCACTAAAATTAATATGTGAAATAGAAATGTGGCCAAATTATGCAAAAGATGTTTTTTTCTGAAAAGCATTTATGCTGAAGGACAAGAGGAATATTATATTTCTCATCATTTGCTCCATTACCTCAGCCCCTGTGATTGCCAGCTCTAATTATGTCATTACGAAAATTGTCTCCTGGGAGACTACTAGGATTTTTGTTCTGCAACCTCATCTGATGCAATTATTTGCAAAACTCTAGAAGTAAATTAGGTTACTTTTCCATTTTTCTACCTGGATGGTTTAGAGCTATCACTAATTGCGATGAGTCAGAAATTTTAATAGAAAAAACTCTGCACTCAGGCCAGCTCCTCTGGTAATAAAAAACATTCCTTTATTGCAGCCAAGGAGTGAATTGTACACTAATTATTGGCAGAGAATGGATTTCCATTGTGCGTGTGTGTCTGTGTGTACGTGCACTCACATCCACAGTAGGTCACGTCCATTCCTTCATCCAGTCTACTCTCCACCCATCTCCTCTTGATCTCTGCTTCAGAGGCTGACTTGTATGGACTTTGAATACCCTCTGGCTTCCACTTGGATGTACCCAATGGGTAGCTCCAAGTGGCTCAAAAGAGCAGGAGAGTAAAATCATGGTATTGATTGCATGTGCTGTCCACTTTCAAGTAACCTGTGTCTCTCTTGATCAAACTTCTTTGCTCCTATCAAGATGAACATCTTATATAATTCTGTCCAGGGTCGAAGAAAAAGGGGGAGTTTTCACTGCCAGCTCCAGCACAAATTCCAGTGGAATTTAGTTCAACTGCCCAAAGGTGGACCACCTCCCTTCCCTTCCTATCCAATTCCCCCAATCCCTGTGACCACGGTGGGATCCTCCTGTTTCCATCCTCTGGGGAGACCTGTCACCAGAAAAATGGAAAAATGAAAATTTACCAAGTGGACGGAAACCATAGTTACCCCCGGGGACTCAGGCTTTTATCTGAAAAGTCAAGCAATTCTATTCTCCCCACTGGCTCATAAGAATGATAAAGGTAAGTAATATATGTAAAGTAACTGGCACACCACAGACGCTGAATAAATACTAGGTTCCCCGGGTTATACAGTCCTTCCTCCAAGTACAGGGAAGCTGCCGACAAAGGACCAGAAGAACTAGTTGAGAAGGAGTGCGTGCGTGCGTGCGTGCGTGCGTGTGTGTGTGTGTGTGTGTGCGTGTGTGTATGTGTGTGTGTGTGTGTGTGTGTTCCCCATCCACTGTACTTTTGAAATATTGGACTCCATGACAAGTTACTCCTCTGCACTCTGTTTCACTAAGATGACCACTCCCTTCTGTCCATCCCCCCCCCTCCTGGACTCAGGCAATGCCCTGGTGGTTTCCCACAACAGTTGCATGCCATCCAGTGGCTTTTAACCACGTGGTCCACAGTGAGAAATACATTTTACATTTACACGCGCCCTCATTACATATCATGAAAGTGGAATACATTTCCACGTAATAGCACCCTTACTAGACATGATGTGCTCTCACATCTTGTGTTTTTTTATTAAAAAAAAAAAAAAAGTCAATTGTGGATCATTAAATTGACTTTTTTCTTTTTTAATTTCATTTTTCAATTACAGTTTACATCATTTGACTTTAAGACCCTTTAAAACGTCACGATCCTCACTTTAAAAAAAAAAAAAAACACTAGTTTTGGTGTAGTTAAGGAGGGTGGGGAATAGGGAAACATTTTTTCTTCCTTTACTAATTTTACAGGTCTTCTCTCAGTGTTTTAAGGGTGCCCCCTTGTGGCTGTCCAATGGATGAGCTGTGTGGCCCAGGGTATTAATCATTCCCAAAATGCACAGGTGGAATGACAAAGGGTAGAAAGACAACAAGCAACTTGGTGATACTCTCACCCATAAGAAGGAAAACTAGGGCTGCTGGACAGCATATACACTGAGTGGCCAGATTATTATGACCACCTAACATCTGTAGGCAAATTAGCTATAATTTCGCGCTGAAGTTGCTAGAGGGCCAGACCATTATAAATAGTGAAGCAGGTTGTTTACCACGACAGAAGTGATTTTGTCAGAGAGGCAAAATCACTTTCTGAAGATATGGGTAAACAACGCGATTTAACAGCCTTTGAACGTGGGATATACATATACAGTATGTGGCATTTAAAAGTCGAGGACTTGAAAATGTATGGATCTGAGAACAAATCTCTTTCTATGTAATAATGCCATATTACTTAGCATCTCCAGTCCTCAGCCATATCTTTTGTAAACTAGAGATCAGAATAGCACAATATATTTTTCATAACATTTTTATAATTAAGTGTACTCATGTATGAGAACTGAAATAACCTGCTGTATAATGTAGGATGTAAACAACAGCCTCCAATAAATTTCCTAAAACACAGCCTTTACATTACATATTTCCAGCTTATCAAAGAGTCCAGTCTCCCACCCACTGAAGCCCTCCCCGGTGATGACCAGAAATCCTAGTCCTTCCTCTTGTTGGAAGAGCATGTTTTCTCTCCTTGACTCTGGAGCCAGAGCTCAGATACACCCCCTGGAGGCTGGGGGATTCTAAAACTGCCTGTGCCACCTGAAGTTGGCTGCCCCCACACAATACTCTATGCTATGTGAGCATCATGGCTAGTGCCACAACCTGATTGACACAGAGGGCACCGAGACATTGCAAAGGGATCTTCTGCTGGCTGTGCAGGCATGTCTGAAGCGCGTGGCTAGACCTGAATTCCCTGCCCTGGACCCTGCAACTGTGACCGATGCAAGTGCTTGCCCCTGCTGCAGTGGATTTCTCAGGAGCCAGAGCAAACTCCTACCCCAGGGCTTTGCTCACAGAAAATAGCACTGCGTTGGAGCCCAGGACAGAGTGGATGTAGCATAATAGTGGGTGGAATGGGAGGACAGAGACTACTATTCCTACACCCCCATTTAGGGATGCCACCGCTACTTCAGCGTCCTTCCCCTTCCGGCCCTGGCCTACATACACAGTCAGAAAGTACTCATTTAATTCAATGTATATAGCTGTCACTTCCATGTGGCCTAAGTCCTTCTGGAAGCAGCTGGATGATCTGTGAGGGATCTGAAAGAGTCAGGTGCAGGCGGAGTACACGATCAACTCAGCTGGCTACAGGATGATGTCAATGAAATTGGGGTCATGGACTCCTCCCTAACTAGTTGTGTGCTATATGTAGACTTTCTATAAAATCATAACAGTAACATCCTAAACAGTCGGTCTGGGTCTCAGGGGACCACAGAAGAAAATCATGGCAGAGTGGAAAGATCATGATCTTTAAAGTCTGCTGTTACAATCAAGATTCTGTCACTTGTCATCTTTGCTTTTTGCCCAAATTGTTGTTTTCTCTGAACATCTTTCCTTGTTGATAGTGAACCCATTACGTCTTCTTCATATATGTCTTTTCTCACAAAAAGAAAAAGAAGTAGAATTGAAGAAAAGAAAAAAAATCTGCAAAAGTAAGCTGAACAGAGATTAAAAAAAAAAAAAAAAAAAAAACTCATTGGCCACTACATGAATATGTGTCAATCATTTGGCCATGGATATCTGAAACCCTTTTCTATTAAGGGAAGGGTTTTTCAACTATGACACTGCTGACAATTTATACCAGACAATTCTCTGTCAATGTGAGCTGTCCTGTGCCACTTAAGGTGTTTAGCAACATCCCTGGCCTCTCCCCATTAGATGTCAGAAGCAAACCGTGCCCCCTTTCATCCCTCCTTAGCCAAGATGTGACAATATAAACACCTACAGGCATCGCTAAATGCTTCACTAAACCATTTAGGGAAATGCCTACCTAGTAAGACAAACCTCATTTTCTACTATAGAAAGACAAACCTCCAAATTTTCATTTTCCTGAACTTTTCTGCTATGAGGCTCGGGACGTAACCCAGTCTCCTCCAATCACATGCAGCCATCCTGAATGTTGAACCACATGTTAGGAATGCAAACTCCAGCGCCTGCACAGAGTCCCTTATGCAGAGGTGACATCAAAAGTAAGACTGTACCAGCGCCATGGGCCAGTGTCTACTGTGGTATC
This sequence comes from Myotis nattereri, assembly GCF_964212035.1. Classification (NCBI taxonomy): domain Eukaryota; kingdom Metazoa; phylum Chordata; class Mammalia; order Chiroptera; family Vespertilionidae; genus Myotis; species Myotis nattereri. The sequence goes on from NC_138084.1 coordinate 26,643,488, forward strand.
TAGACCTGACCAGTTCTTCAGTGTCATCTGGGATACTGTTCCTGGCTACAGTTTCTAACCTTTTTAGAGATTCTGAGAACTGCTCAATGATCTTTCAATAAAATCTGCGCTCGTTGCTTGCACTTAATAATTCTGACTGATACAGTCGCTAATGAATAAATTCAAATGCTTCAGGAAGCTTTGACAAGTGATTATGACACAAAGTTTGCTTCCAAGTGAATGTTTCTGTCCTCCCCCTTAAAGAGGCTGACCTTCCTGATGTATACATGCTGGAAAAGAAACATCACAGGTGTGTATTTCATGATGTATGAGACAAAAAGGTTCTACTTCTTCTTCTGCTAGATCAAGATTGCTTTCAAAAAGCAAAACTAGCTTGACTGAAAGAGAAAGTGTGTCCTTTGCTACATTTTGTGTGGATTTTCCAAGGTTCCTGTACAATGTGGCATTGTTATTCCTGGAAGATGGCAACGGGTCCAGTGCCCAGCTCATAAAAGGCTCTAAGTAAAGGCTTCTTAACTTGACTTTACAAAGCACACTCTGTGAAAATCCCCTAATCGCATTTTTCCCACTCTCTGAACAGAATGTTCCTGTGGCTGGTGATTTTAGCATAGGAACTATCCTGCAGAAAATCACATAGCAGAACTTTTCATTCGGATACCTACAAATCCCCTTCTTAACATAAGATGCCCTCCGTGCTTCAGAGCTTAGGGAAAGGGGAATAGAAGAGATGCTGGGATGTTAGAAAAAGGACTCATTTATCTCTCTGAAGTCATGCTTTTAAGCCAGGATCACACACTCCTTAGGGGGCAGGAAAGCATCCAACAACTACCAGCCTTGGGCTCCTGTCCTTTTCATGAATCCCCGTGATTCCCTCACTTGACCCTCGCTCTTGCTTCTGCTCACCCACCCAGGGACTTTTGATCTTTTGTGTTTTATCTTCCATTCTCAGCCTCAGGTGTACTTGGGCGTTATGGGTTTTCTGGCTTTGAGCCTCTAAGCTTCCTGGCAATTAACTTGCCTGTATGGGGAGACTTTTTCCTCATTCGGATGCTTCAGATGCTCATCCCTCCCAACCCAGTTCTAGCCCACAACATCCTGGCAGAGTCCACCGAAATGATGCGCCAGCTGCTTCAACTTTAAAAAAAACAACAACAACTTTTTTTAAAGGTATCAAAATGCCATGTCTATCAGGGAGAAGGTCTGCCCTTGAACGAACAAAATCTCCCATTAAAACCAGTTTTAACAACACAGGCACTTATCCTCTTACCAAATGCAGGGGTAGGAGAAGCTGGTATGGGAGCAGCAATTCAGCACTGCTTTCAAAGACCCAGACTCCTCCCCCTCTTCTGCCAGTGCAGTGTGGGGAGTGCACCCTCATGTGACTGAGGGGTGCTGCCACAGCTGGGGCATGGCAGCATCTGAAGCAGGGGAAAGGGGCAAGGGCAAGGTGGGTTTCTTGGCTCTTTTACCTGGAAGGGAAATTATTCCTAGGATATTCCCCTCCGACTTGCCTTCTACCTCACTGCCCTCCAGCTCCAGAATAATAATCATGGAGCTGGGCACCTTATTCCCCAAACCCATTTGGAATCCTGTTAGCGAGAAAGAAGAGATGCATTTGAATGTGCAACCACCAATGTCTGCCGCCCAAGCTCCCTAGCTCGGAGCAGGAGTAAAGAAAGGCAGGACGCTGTAGGTGGCTATCTTTGCTCTTTCCTCCTATTACTCAAAACATAACCAGAGAAAAGGCAGATGTGTGGAAACAGAATTTGAGTTTTAGTCCAAAGGGGCTATGCGGCACCGCTCCCTGAGTAAACTGTAGTGTGCAGTCGAAAATGAGAGTCTGCTGGTAGGAGGACTGCTTTGGGGACCTTCCTGTGAGGAATCATCTTTAGCTACTGCAGCCAACACCTCTGCTCCCGTCCACTTTTATCTTTTTGTGCTGCACTAGGAGGCAGCAGGGATCGCAGAAGCAGCAGAGCTGGGACGTGCAAGAGCAGGAGATAAATGACACCAGTGCTTTCTCAGCAGGTTCCTGAGATACAGCACAGCGCACTGCTGTGGGGTGAGCCCTGCACATGGAGAGAAAAGAGCCAAAAGCCGGTGTAAATCTTGTTTTGTATGGGCCGCGCAACCCTGAGGAGCCCGTGGCGATGAATGTTAAAGGAGGAGGAGGGATTCAGCTGAAAACTCCTCTGACTGTGCCACGGAAATGCTGGGGACTGGTTGGGATTGCTGCGAAAACAGAAGGCTCTGGGGTAGACATCCAAACAGAATGGGCCTCAGCACAGAAAGTCCCCAGTCAATATCCGTGCCCACATAACAGACTTTGCAATGGCCTGTGCGAATGGAATGGGTTGCATTGAAATAATCCCCACACAACAGGAACTTCTTTATGAAGTTTTCCTTTTGGTATTATCTGCTCCAGAAAGCAATCTTAAGTCTGAGTCACCAGCATTATTCCATCTCAAAAAGTACATTTTATAAGTCTTTATGTGAAAAAAAAAAAAAAGCACAGGCTGCTGGTAGCAATTGCTTTTCTAAGACAGACAACAATGGCAATAGTGATAATGTAATAATGTACAGGGAAAACTTTCATAGCATAAAATGGATAATAATAGACAAGTGACAGAATGTTAATAGCTATTTTATCTGGGTGATCATATTTTATCTGGATGATCAGTGATTTTTGTCCTACTTGGAGCTTCTCTATAGGAGGGAATACTTTAATTCTCAACCTCCAGTCCACTCTTCTTCAGTTTGGAGGGTTTGGAAAGCTATAACCTAAATCCCTCCAATACTCTTGCAGCTAGTGTTCTGGATGCAAATTGTTACTGTCAATACTTGGGAGAGATTTGGAGGGCAGGGGGGAGACGGGACCATTTCCCTATCACTAATGGCTTTTACTGGCAATTTAGAGATGTGCGACTTTCCTGCACCTGCACCTCAGTTCCACGCTCCACTCTTGTGGGCATGATGAGTGTCTATAATTTTTAAAAGGTATAATCTTAAAACATATGAAGATAGAGAAACAATAAAATATTTTTTAATATATTTTTCTTTGCAAGGACTGGGAGTGATAAAAAGTAGAGTAGGAAAGTACTTGCTTTTATGAGCTGGTCAGTGTGAATTCTTTTACTGTAAAAGTAATAAATCTGAAGTTTAAATTTGAAGCTACTAAAAGCACTGAAGAATTTTAAAAAAAAAAAATGATGTCAACAATACCTTGATTATATATCCTAGAATGAGTAAAAATGAAGCTGTCTATTTCAAATGCAGACTTGGTTTTTAAAGATTGGTCACCTAGCACCATCTTCTGGCTATGTAATAATTTTTGTTTTCTCCCTGACTGCAAATTGTTACAAAGCTGTAAATATTATGATTGTGGTGCCACCTGCTGGGCATAACTTCTAGTCACTCTAGGAAAAAAAGATGTTTGCTAAAGCAAGTAAACTTCCTGATTCTAAGAATTAAAAATTATTCATATATAATATTCTAAAGAATTATCATGGATTCTATTTATTCTCATGGAGAAAGAGACTATATGTAGGGTCTCTCCCAAAAATGTATACACACTGCCGAAACTGGTTTGGCTCAGTGGATAGAGTGTCGGCTTGCGGACTGAAAGGTCCCAGGTTCGATTCTGGTCAAGGGCATGTACCTGGGTTGCGGGCACATCCCCAGTAGGAGATGTGCAGGAAGCAGCTGATCGATGTTTCTCTCTCATCGATGTTTCTAACACTCTATCTCTCTCCCTTCCTCTCTGTAAAAAATCAATAAAATATATTTTAAAAAAATGTATACACACTTTAACAGCTGATAGATCAATTTTTAAAATGAAATGAATTTTAATAAACACTGCCTTTATAATTATTCAAAGGGTGTGTATACATTTTTTGGGATACCCTATATATTCCTTTGGTAACTCATTATCTATATTCTCTGTTGTTGTCCCCATATAAACTCTAGCCACATGAGAAATTAACTTATATAAAATTCTAGAGTTAATATTGAACAAAGGAATCAATGAAGGAGTTAAACTAGGGGTAAAATCCAGCACTTTTTGTTGGACTGTTTTACATTGATATCATGGGCTAGTGTATTAGTTTCCTATTGCTGTTATAACAAATGACCACAAACTTAGTGGCTTAAAACAACAGAAGTTTATTCTTTACAATTATGGAGGCCAGAAATCTACAATGAAGATATTGGCAGGGTCTTGCTCTCCCCAGGGTGCTGGGTAGAACCCTTTCATTGACTTCATTCATTGGCTCGCTTCCTGCATTCACTGGCTTGAAGCCACAACATTTCAAGTCTGTCTCCACCTTCACTTATCTTTCTCCTCTCTGAGTGTCTAATCTCTCTTTTTACCTCTTATAAAGACACTGGTGATGGTATATAGGGCCCACCCAGATAATCCAGGATAATCTTATCTCAAAATTCTTAATTTAATCATATCTGCAAAGACCCTTTTTTCAAATAAGGAAATATAAATAGGTTCCAAGCATTAGGACTTGGATGTATTTTGAGAACTGTTATTAACCTACCACAGATAATTTAGCCCTTCAATTTTGAAATAAATGTAGGAAGGGCATTATACACTTTCATCCTTAGGGCTACGATATACCTGAACCTGACACTGGATAGGAGTTAATTTCACAAGGACCTGCTTGTTCTTTCCACCACCTAGAGCTGTAACTTCTCACCTCTGTGGTGTAGCACTAGCTCGGGCCACACTTAATGTGTCTCTAGGCCACTGAGCCACTGCAAGGAACGCAGATAACCACTTCCTGCAGTTAGAATGCTGGAAGTAACAGGTAGCATTTGCGGGGTGGGGGGGGGGGGGCATTATTACCTTTGAGAAATTGTCTTTGACAATATCTTTATGTACTTTTAATCATATATCCTCTTTGGTATGATATAAATGATATGTCACTGTTTCTGGTTTTTAAGTTCCTTCTGGACCAGCAGATAAGTCAGGGCTCTAATTGTGGCTGCATATAGGAATGAGCTAGCAGATGTCATGAGCCCCACAGAAACCTTAGGCCTGGCATAGACTCCCAACATAAATAAAAAGGCAGAGCAAACAGGGGGAAGAGTAAATTTCCTAAGATAATCTTTCAAGATATCTCTACAGCTTCTAACAATGCAAAAGTCACCTGGTACAAAGTGTTCATTGAATTCAGCAGGAAGACCATTAGTGACCATTTCGAAACAAGTACCCATAGGGTAGGAAGGGTTGAAGAAGGTTGCAGTGAGCCAAATATTACACTGGATGTAAAAAAGAGGAGGTGAGAATTGCAGACAACTCCTGTGAAAGTTTCCTGTAAATAGAGGTGATGGACAATAGTTATAATCAGTTGTTGTTCAAGGGTTTTGGTTTACTCATTTGAAGAGAAGATTTGAGTATATGGATTTTAAATGTTTAAAGGAAAGGAAATATAGAGAGGCTAACGAAAAGAGGAAGCAATATGTGGAGTAAGATCTCTGAAGAGGTTTCTAGGAGGGAAATGGCATGAGAACAGAAGTAAAGAAATTTATTTCAGTTAGGAGGAGGGGGACAACTTTTTCAATCCCAATAGGATTACAGGAAAAGGGTAATGTGGATACAAACACGGTTATATATAGGCTCATACACGGCAAGGAGTGGAGATAGCTAGCAGCTCTGGGCTTTTAAAAGCTATTGGTGGCAAAGCACAGTGATTAAGAGCACAGGCTCTGAGGCCAACTGTGTAGATAAATCCCAGCTCACCCACTAATTGTATAACCTTGGACAAGTGATTTAACGCACCAGTGCCCTGTTTCCCAGATGATAACAACCACACATACTTACCCTTTTGGGGCTGTTGTAAGGAGTTGGTGAGCTAATATGTATAAATTCATCTAACAATGCTGAGCACTCGTTCTATGTGTGTTTGCTATTGTCAGGGAATGGAGCAAGAGCCGTCCAACTTCTGCTGAAAGCGCCTGGGAGATGCTGGGTTCAGAGATTTTAACAGCAGGGAGGCGCCTGGGAGATGCTGGGTTCAGAGACTTTAATAGCAGGGAGGTGGTTTGAAGGGGATGCTACAGAATATAAAAAAGAAAGAGGTGCAACATAAAAGAAGTGGTAAGCCCTGAGGAGGACACAGGTTAAGCTGGAGATTACGGGTTTGTATGTATTGCAGGAATCTTCAAGTATTCTCCCATTTCAGCCCAGGGAGAAGGCTGATCCAACTGGAAGCTATGATGGAAGAACAGTGAGATCAAGGAACTGAGAACCCTGACCATAGGCTGAAGTGAGGGGCCATGGAACCGAAGTGAAGGGGACTTGGTGGAGAGTAGAGATAAGGACAGAAAAGATGAAAAATTGGTATTCTGTTGTTGTCTGAGCAAAAGAGCTGGAAGGATATGGAACTGAGGTAACCTGGCATCCCTAATGCCACTGGTGCTCTCTAGACAGCTAGACAGCCTGAGACTTCACCTTCCTTTCATTGGGACAGGAAGACAGCTAAAGGGAGGGCGGGGCTCACAGGGGGAGGATAAAGAGAATTGTGATGAGATAGGGCGGGGCTCCTGGGAGCAGGTGGCCTGCCTGCAATTACTTGGTTGAGATCGCACAGTGGGCGCCAGGAGCGCTCTGAGGCTCTGAAGCATGTGCCTGCACTGTATAGGGGATGAAAGCACCCAAGTTAACCCCGTGAGTCTCCTGCCCTTAACCCCACCTCGGTCACCCTTGCCCAGGCTTTGAGCTTGTAGGCCAGAGCAGCCAGTATAGCATGCCGTTTGGTGCTGGGGGGTGGGAAATCCCTGGTGAAGTAGACAGACTTGATCCTGGGCTTCAAAACCTGCCCTGCCCAGGACAAGGAAAAGCCCTACACTGTGCCTTATAGGTGCCGCCACTGTTCCATCATGTTTGTTAACTGACACATTGAGACGACAGAAACATGAATGTTGGGATTTATCCTACATCTGTTCTTCCAGAATAAATCTCTGTGGTCAATATGTTCCCTGTGTTGTCCAAAAAATAAAATAGATAATTATTTTAGCAGCATAATGGCTACACCTGAGAATAGTAAGAGAATTGCTATTCTAGATAAGTATGCTATAGCAAAAACTATAGGTTAATCCAGGGGTGGGCAAACTTTTTGACTCGAGGGCCACAATGGGTTCTTAAACTGGACCAGAGGGCCGGAACAAAAGCATGGATGGAGTGTTTGTGTGAATTAATATACATTCAAAGTAAACATCATTACATAAAAGGGTGCGGTCTTTTTTTTCAATAGTTTTATTCATTTCAAACAGGCCGGATCCGGCCCGTGGGCCGTAGTTTGCCCACGGCTGGGTTAATCCAACAAGCAAAGGAGAGGAATTTTATAGAGAAAAAGGAGGAAGTTGGTAGAGATTGTTTTGAAAGGAAACCCATTTGGGGGGAAAAGTGAAAGTGGCTTCACATTGGCTGAGTTGCAAGGAAGAAAACCTTGCTTCCTCCTGCTGCAGTGGTAACTCTCTCCCTGTTGAGACCCATAGCTGACAGTCCTTCCTGACAGGGTCTGTAATTGATGTCAAGTGGTGCTGCCTGAGGTCTCCTCCTTCTGGTCTCCAACTCCATTTTAAATGAAGCTTCCCTTTATCAATTTTCATGCCAATAATGCTGTTCAATGCTGGTTCTCTTCTAGTACTATCAACAATCTCCAACCTGGTTTTTACCTTGATATTCTTCTGCTCCTGCCACTTGCCATCAACATAATATGCATCCCATATAATAAAAGAGTAATACGCTAAGTGTCTGACCATTCGTTCGACTGTACGTTTGACCGTTTCACCAGTCACTATGATGCGCACTGACCACCAGGGGTCAGACGCTCCAACCGGTAGGTTAGCTTGCTGCTGGGGTCCAGCCAATGGGGACTGTGAGAGACAGGCTAGACACGCTCTGGAGCCCTCCTGTGGTCCCTCCTCAGCCGGCTGGCCCCCATTGGCCTGATTGGGACTGGGAGAGACAGCCCTGATCAGGTCTGATCACTAGCCAGGCCGAGGCACCCCACCAGTGCATGAATTTGTGCACCAGGTCTCTAGTATATTAATAAAAAACTGTACCCATATACTTCCTGTTATAATAACTAATCTTTCTGTTTGCTCATGACTTGATAGTTGTTTTTTTAATTATTGCACATATTTTGTAGGAAGGACCAGGAATTTCTCGTCCTTCAGATGTCACTGAAAGGCAGGTAATGTTTAAATAAATCATTCTGGGTATTTCAAAATTGTGACTTTATCTTGTTCCTTTATGTGTGATGGTTTGGATATGAGAGAACCTTTATTAGATAGACACTTCTGTGTTATCTTTCTTGGGACTCCGGAATCTTGTGACTTACTGTTGATGGGCAGTGGGTAGTTTGCACATTTGCCTGTAATAAACAACGCTATTGCAAACATTCCAGTATGTCTTTTTTTCCCAGTGAACAAAAGTTTTGCTTTATTATTTAGGCAGGAGTAGATAATCGGATCATAGGAAAAGAGAGTTTTTCATTGTTATGAAGTAAGGCCTCATTGTTTTCAAAGCAATTGTACCAAATACACTCCTATTGGCAGTATATAAAAGTTCCTATTATTCATATACTCTTCACTGTAATATTCTTCAATGCATCCTAGTGTGATCCCTTAGGTACCTGCTACTTATAGATGTCATACAGCGGGGACATAAAAAAAAGCTCTGTGTGATATGCAGCATTTAAGAGAACTAAAGAATGTGCATGGATTTTGTTCTCTAATTACTATAAAAATCCCTTTGGGTTTTTTATTTTATGTTTATTTTTATTTTATTTTTTTTGCAAAAGAGGGAGAGGGTTAGAGAGATAGAAACATAAATGAGAGGGAAACATCATAGATCCACTGCCTTCTGCATGTCCCCTACTGGGGATCAAGCCCGCAACCTGGGCATGTACCCTGACCAGGAATAGAACATTGGTTCCTAGAATGACATTCGACCGCTAAGCCATACTGGCCATGCCCTTTTAGTGCCTTTAATGGATCTATCTAAATGTACTAAATGGTTGGTAAAGTAGGGATTAAGAGTAAATAGTCTCTTTTGAAAATTCTACTGGTAAGTCCCATATGTTTTTTCATCTATAAACTACACATTTGAAAAGAAGATTTTTTTTTCCTACTTTTATGTAGCTATGTAAGTCATATGCAATGACTGGTTCATCTTTTTTATTGACATAAACCAAAAATATAATCAGCATGTTACTTTTTTGTTATAAAAATAGTTTTTGTTTTTGTTTTTATTTTCCACAAGTCCATAAATAAACGTATTCAGAATATGAAAGCCCTAAAGAAAGAGAAGATGAAACTTAATAAGCGGTTTGCAAAGCCCGCTCCCGTTCCAGAACCAGGGCTCATAGTAAGTATGAAGACTTCCATCTAATGAATGGGCCCTTAATACACCAGATATCCTCATTCTTAATTTATGTAAGAATCTAAATTGTGTTTTTCCACTTTCCTTTGAGAAATGTGTACTTGCAGTCTGGGAAGGTACCTTAAAGCTCCTCTAATGAAATTCTCATCTATTATTGAAATCTCCTTTGTAATCATCCCTGGAGGTGCTGTGGTTTAATGAAGAGTGTGATCTTTGAAACCATGTTCTGGATTCCATTTTTTGCTTTGCCATATACTATCTGACAAAATTATTCACTTAAGTATTTTGGATTATATTAATTGGAAAATAAATGACAAAATCTTCTGCCAGATGGTTAGTCAGACTAGGCCTGAACACATCAGAAAACTCTACACCAAACAGAGCGTAAGTCTACTAAAAGAAAATCCCCATGTTTAACATTTCTGTTACACCCATTATGTTTAGAAATGACTTTGAGCCAAACTGTTATCCTCATCTCCCAGGAATTCTTTCTGTTCCTAGTATTTGTTGCCTGACTCACAGAAAAAAAAAAAATGTTTCTATCAAATTTCCCCCAGAGATTAGTGATATTGGATATTAGTGATTTTCATATCTGGATTGTATCTGAACGCTGCTTTAATTGGCAATAGCGTTTCTAGTTCTTACATAATTCTCTTAGCAGAAGAAAGGCTTCTCCCTTTGATACCTTTTGCAGATGATTTATAGTTGCATAAATATTTCTTCATGTAAACAAACTGAATTTCTTTTTCTTGTGTATTTTGATCTCTTAGTGGCCATAAAGCCGGAGCCTGTATGGAAGAAATCTGTGGATTTCTGACACCAAGTGGCATTTCCAGGTTTTACTCCATTTGAAAAATAAAGGCAATACTCTGCACTTTCTGCAAAATAAACAGAATGCAACCATTTCACATCCAAGCCACAGGCTCTAGAATTTCAATAAACAGCATATCTCCCTACCACTTTTTGGAAATTTGAAATTTTGGAAATTTGAAATTTGTTTAGTTAGATTTATGATTTATGTAAAGATTTAAAATTATGTTTTAATAATAAGGAAAAACAGATTTCCTCTGCTGTATATTTTTAATGACCTGTGTTTAAACAAAATGTTTAACTAAAACCCGTATTATGGGTTGATATTGCAAATAAGCTATAATGCTATTATAATTTTCATCCAAGGTAAAATTTGAATATTGAATTAATATTAATTTTGTGTTTAATATGGATGATAATCATATGCCTCTGTAAAATGCTTGCTTAATTACATAATTATTAACAAAAAATAAAATTATCACAATTGTTTTAAAACTAAAGAACTGCCAACTATTAGATTGACAGGGTCATTACATTCAGTGATCATTTGCAGCCTCCAAAATAATATAACTTGAAATACAGGGGATTCTGCTTCTGGGCATGATGGAAGTACCAGAATTATGTTTCCATACTAAGCAACTAGAAAACAGGAAAAAATATGTAAAACAATGGTTTTCAGATATAAGACAAAAGTCAAAAAAGGGCTGTGATCCCTAACAGAGGAGAAATAGGTGAACCCAATGACTACCCATTTACTGGGTGGGGGAGCAATCCAGATATTGATGCAGAAAAAAGAGTTATAAGCAGAGTACAGCAATTTTCTTGGGTTGAGGATGAGTTGAGCAACAAGATAACAATTCAGGAAGTCTGGGGCAGCTGGAAGTTGTAGGCAGACTTTCCAGAGCATAAGGAACTATACACAGCACTTTGTAGCTCTTACATGGCTTACACTGAGTCTTTGCTGAATGCTAAACTGCATGTTCACAGTGTGAAACTCAACAAAGTCAGATCTGTGTAATCTTAGTCCACTATCAATGTCCAATGTCTAGTATCCAATAAAATTGCTAGGCATGTTAAGAAGCAGAAAAAATGTAACACATAATCAGGAAAATCAAGTCAATAGAAAGAAACACAGAAATGAAAAGAAGTTACATAATTAGAAGAATTAATTTAAATAAAATATATGTTAACTATGTTCAGTAATTTAAAGAAAAACATGAACAAAGAGAGGAATAAAAAATATTTAAAAGAACTAAATAGAACTTGTATAACTGAAAAAATCTAAACTTTAAAAAGTCATGAGATGAACAGTATATTAGATGTAAAAAAAAAAAGTCATGAAATTGAGGATATAGTAGATATAGCAAGAGAAATAATCCAAACTGAGACAAAAGAAACAGACTGGAAAATTTATTAGTGCCTCGCTGACATGTCACACCATATCATGTGGTCTAACATATGAATAATTGAGAATGTCTAAATAGGGGAGGATGGGAGTAAAAATGAATTCCCACAACTTTTCCAAATTTAATTAAAATTAATCCCATGGATCCAAAAAGCTTAATAAACAAGCAATATAAAGACCAAAATGTATCAAATTACCTCATAACTGAATTGCTGAATAATTGAAAAGAGAAAGGAAAACAGCAGGGGGAAATGGTCATTAAATATTGAGAAACAAGCATAAACATCCACAAACCTCATTAAAAACTATGTAAGCCAGAATGACATCTTTAAAGAATTGATTAAAGAAAAACCTGTGAAACTAAAGTTTTATATGGAACAAAACTGTCCTTCAAAACTGAAGGCAAAAATGCAGACATTTTTTCAGAAGTTCCAAAAAAAATATCAACAGTAGGAGAAAGCTCTTTAGGTGGAAGAAAAATAGTATCAGATAGATTCTTAGATTTACACAGAACAATAAAAAGCTCTGGAAATAATGCACATACAAGTAAATATAAAATAACTTTATTCTAATATTTAATTTTAAAATGAACTGACTCTTTCAAGCAAAATTAATTATTATGGCTGTAATAACACATAGAGGTAAATGTATGACAACAATAACAAAGGGTGGGAGAGTAAAATCATCAAACATTATATTTTAGGAGAAAAAGCATACTATTTGAAGGTACACTTGGATATGTTAAAGACATGTTGTAGATACTAGAGAAACCATACACACAGAGAAATATAACTAAGTAGTGATAAAAATGGAATACTTAAAATCCATCCAAATGAAGATAGAAAAAGAAAAGAATGGATTTAATAATAAAGAAAACAAATGGCAAAATAATAGATTAAATCCCAAATAATCAATAGCTACATTAAACCTAGATGGTCTAAACACTCCAATTAAAAGGCAGTATCAAGAACTGTGAGGAATTCAAAATGTTATTCTACTTAGAAGAAACAAGTTAGACTGTCACAGTTTCATAGATGCTGGCAGAAAACAGACTTACTGGGTGGAGAACAATAACTGTATTATGTCTGGCAAGGCGGGCAGTATCAAACCCATGCTTTCGTTGGTTCCCTTGACTCGCCAAGCCCCATGAGGAGAGGCAGAGCTGTGCCAGGTGGATACTGTGCACCGTGGGTTCATGGTACAACTAAGAAAGCCCCAATCTTACATACGGGGCTGCTAAGGAACTTGCCCAACTTTGCTCCAGAGAAAGATATCATCTCCACTATACTGGACAGTAAACAAATCTGCTGTAAACTAGCATCCAAGTTTACTTACTATATAACATCCTTAAAAAGACAGTCTAGGGCAGTGGTTGGCAAACTCATTAGTCAACAGAGCCAAATATCAACAGTACGATTGAAATTTTTTTTGAGAGCCAAATTCTTTAACTTAAACTATATAGGTAGATGCATTGTTGTTCACTTAATTAGGGTACTCCTAAGGCTTAGGAAGAGCCACACTCAAGGGGCCAAAGAGCTGCATGTGGCTCGCGAGCCGCAGTTTGCCGACCACGGGTCTAGGGGAAAAAATGTTAAAACCTTTGCTCAGAGAACATACAGAAACATGCAAGACCAATGGAGAAATTTCTCCCAACAGGCAGAGATTGTCAAGCTGGATTTTAAAAAAGGCAAAAAGAACTACAATATACCTACCGCATACATGCTTTGCATATGAACGTTGATAGGTTTAAAAATAAGAAGATGCAACACTATGTCCCATGAAAACACAAATCCTAAAAGTAGAATGGCTGTTACTAACACGAATACGTCTTCAGAATAAATCATATTACCGGGTGTATAGATGAACACTTTATGATAATGAAAGCTTCAATTCATCACAAAGACATAATGATAAACAGATACACCCAATAATAAAGCATCAAAAGACATTAAGCAAAAACTAGAACTCAAAAATAGGTAAATCCACAATTATAACTGAAACATAGTTTCCTCTCTTGAACATTGATGCAACAAATAGAAAATTATTAAAGATGTAGAAGATAGCACTACCATTCAAGATTTTACTGCTATTTATTAAGACATTCCACCCAACATCAACAGAGCACCTATCCTTTCAAGTGTACACTGGAAGACGAAAATAGACCATCTGCTGGGCCTCCAGGTAAATCTCAGTGAATGTCATGGAGGCCTGAAGTGATACCGAATGTGTCTTTTGACCACAAAATATATTTTAAAAATTTGAACTCCAACTATCCAATAAAATGTACAAAATATATGAACTGACATTTCTAAACAAACATGCAAGTAACCAAGTACAGTACATGAAAACATGGGAAATGCGAAATAATACTACCATATGTCCATCTGAATTCATACAATGAAAAAGACTGATTAGACCAACTGTTGGCTAGGACGAAAACTAACTATTGCTTTCTGACTTCGCCGATATAAATGAAAACGGTTTAAGGACTTTGCCTTAAAAAAATCCCTAAAAGCCTTAGCTAATTGGGCTCGGTGGCTGCACTGCTGGCCCGAGGCCTGCAGGATCCCAGGGTCAGTTCCATCCAGGGTACGTATCTCAGCTGCAGGCTCGATCCCAGGCACCAGTCCCCAGTTGGGCACTTGTAGAAGTCAACCAATCTATGTGTCTCTCCCACATTGATGTTCTCTCTCTGCCTCTCCCCCTCCCTTCCACTCTGTCTAAAAATCAATGGGAAAAATATCCTCAATGAGGATTAACAACAACAAAAAAATCCTAACAGTTTTTTCCATACTGTGAAATATAACCCACTTATTCCAATCTTAGGTGTCTCTAAAGAGAAAAATACATGTTCACACAAAGAACTGTACACCAATATTTACAGAGTTTTGTTCTTAATAGCCTCAAAATGCAAACAGCCCATATGTCAATGGATATGTAAATTCATTCTTTAAATGTGATTCATCTATATAAATGGAATGTTATTGAAGACACAACGCACAATAACATTAATGAATTTTAACACTTTGTGTTGAAGAAGTACACATGATCCAAATTATCTGAAACTATAAAATATAGTCACTCTTAGAGCAGGGGTGGGCAAACTTTTTGACTCGAGGGCCACAATGGGTTCTTAAACTGGACCGGAGGGCCGGAACAAAAGCATGGATGGAGTGTTTGTGTGAACTAATATACATTCAAAGTAAACATCATTACATAAAAGGGTACCGTCTTTTTGTTTGTTTGTTTTATTCATTTAAAATGGGCCGGATCCGGCCCACAGGCCGTAGTTTGCTCACAGCTGCTCTAGAGCCACAAAAAGCAAATCTGTGTTTCCTTAGGGCACAAATAAATGTATATGCCGTGTTTATGGATCAGAAGAGTTCATATTGTTAAAGTATCCATTGTGTTCAAAACAATCTGCAGATTCAATTCAATTCCTATGAAAATTCCAATGGCATTGTTCACAGAAATAGAACTCGCAATCCTAAAATTTGTATGGAACCAAAAAAATCCCAAATTGCCAAAGCAATGCTGAGAAAGAAGAACAAAACTGGAGGCATCACACTTCCTGATTTCAAACGATACTACAAAGTTATAGCAATCAAACGGTAGAGAACTGGCATAAAAATAGACTCACAGACCAATAGAACAGAATCACGATCCCAGAAATAAGCCTCTACTATGTGATAAGGGAACTAAGAATATGCAGTGGGGAAAGGATAGTCTCTTCAAAAAATGGTGTTGGGAAAACTGGATAATGACATGCCCTTAGCCCCCAATCTTACACACCTCACAAAAAATACCTTAAAATGGGTTAAATACTTAAACATTAGACCTGAAACCACATAACGGTTCTTTCTGAGGAGCTGTTATTTCACATCCTACCTTTTTAAGATTTTAAGATATTCCAACAAGCAAGAAAAACTAGTACAATGCAAGGAAAAATATCAAAAGCAATTGTGTGAAGATATGAGCAACTTCAGCATTACCCAGGAGCTTCCCAGGAATGAATCTCAAGTTTTACCCTAAACTTACTAAATTATAAACCACATGTTAACTAGATGCCCAGATGACTTTTATGCTTACTAATATCTGAGCACCAAAATATTTCTGAATAAATCAACCTCCATCATTTCCCAAAACACCAGAAATCAATGGGCCCCTCAACTAATGCCACATTCACGAGGCTGGCTTCTAAAGCACAGCCAAGAACTGCGCACTCTGCTCTCTCAATGGGAATAATACTGAGCCACTGAGAAGGCAGGAAATGGCACTGCAGTCCATTGGCAATTTCAGCCAGCTTAGTTCCACTAAACTTGGATTTCTAGGAGGCCAGGGTCCCATTTCACAGAAGAAGTCGCATAAACTATCCGTGTCGGGGCACCGATTCATAAATGGACAGGCAAAGGGAGCCGCGAATCCCATTTCTCCATCGCGGGCCAGCTCGCTGCGGGCGGCAGGCGTTTCCAGGCACCCCGGCCCTGTCCGCCCCCGGGCACTGGCCGGGCGGGGCCCCCGGAGGTGGGGTGCGGAGTCGCCTCTGGGGGGCGGAAGCGAGCCGCGGTGCCGGGGCGGAGTCGCGAGCGGCAGGATTGTTGCAACAAGGGGCGGAGCCGAGCCGCGAAGACACCGGCGGCCGCGGCGGGGGCCCGGGAGCGCGGCCCTTCTGGGTGGGACGCGCGTGTCCCCGCGCCGTGCCGTGCGCACTTACCAGCCAGGCGGGGGGACCTGCAGCCGCCGTCCCCATGGGGCTGTGTCTGCCCTGTCTCGGCGAGCCCGAGCCTCCCTCGCCGGACCCTGTGAGTAAGGCCGCGTCTGCGCGTCGCCGCCCGCGCCGCGCGCACCTGTTCGCGGGACGGGCGCTGCGGGCGGGGGCGGGGGCGGGGGCGGAAGGGGGGGAGCCGGCGCCGCGAGCACCCGGCCGGGCGGTTGGACGCGGGGGGCGCGCGCCGCAGAGCCCGCGGGTGGGCACCCCGGTGGCGGAGACGTGCGGCCGCGCCCCGAGGGACCTCGGAGTCCTCCCCGCGGCACCTGGGCCGCCGCCTCCGTGGTCTCCCCACTTCGGTTACATAAAAATTGCCCGAAGGCAACTCCTGGGTCTTTTTCGCCGACTTGGGCCAAATTGGAAGTTGGTGGGACCCGGCGCGGGCGGTGTGGGGGGCGGGCCATTCTTGGCGACGCGGAAGACGGGGTGCACATGAAATGCCTCTTTTTTCCTGAACTGGAGTGTTGCGTCTTCTAGTGGGAGATGTGCATTTTCCTGTGTCTGTATCAACTGTTTAAAGAAGGTGCTTAATGAAGTCCCTTACTCCTGAGCTTTCTTGGATATTGTATTAGTAATCTCTTTACGTCCTTCCTTTTTTTTAAAAAAAAAAAAGATTATTTTATGTGGTACAGAGTTTATAATTTGTAAAGTTGCCATATTTAGCAATTAAACACAGGACGCCCATTTCAATTTGTCAGATAAACAAGGAATGCCCTTTAAAAGTAGATTTCTCGCACACAGTAATGGGGGTTACTTATTCTAGGAATTATTCGTTGTTTATTGGAAATCCAAATGTAACTTAGCGATTTGTGGTTTGTGGTACACTGCATTTATACTTTTCGTAGCTTTCAGTTTTTAACGGTATCTTTACATGAGTATTCCTTACTGGGAATTGATAACAGAAAACCTACATTCCTGTCTAGCAAAAAATTCGTTGAAAGACATTAGTTATTTAAGAAAGAGCATTAACTCTTCAGCCATTTGATTATAGGTACTAAAAATGACCTGGAAGTTGGAACCAGAAAGTTCCCCTTGTCTTTCTTGCTACAGTTGCTTTTAAATGTTGTTAATTTTGTTTATCTGGCTGTTGATAAAATTCTTATCTGTCAGTATTTGTTAAACCCCACCCATCCCCATAGATAACCATCTGGTTCACTAGTGAGTGCTACTTTATTGTTGAGGTTTTTCTTGATCACACTAAATAAAATAGATCCCCAACCCTAACACCCATCCTTCTCTTTCTTATCCTTCCTATATCCCAACTACTTACTACCACCTGGTACATATTTACTTGACTATATTTGATTGTGTGCCCTCGTAATTTTAAGTTTCATTTGAGTGGAAACATTTATCTGAGTTTTTTCATTGCTGTATCTCAGCACCGAGGCAGGTTCTGTAGACATGACAGGTACTCAGTAAATACTGAATTTGTACAATGAATGAATGAATTGGTATGGGGGGAAAAAGGGAATTACTAGCATAGCTCCCAAGAGAATGCTACTTACTGTCTTATTATTTAAAGATTTTATAATTAATACATGATATAGAAAATTATTGTTTCCCAACCTAGAATAGTACCTTTCATCATTTCCTACAGTTCTTCCTGTCATACACAGGGAGATTCTCCCACTTCATCCATGAACCTTTCTTAAAAACACCAACCTACTTCAAACTCCCTTATAATTGGCAGTATTAAACCTTGTATTATTAAAGGTTATTTGTGTTATTGTCCTGACTTGCTTGTAAGCCTTTTTTTTGAACCCAAGGAAATAGATTATTTTATAGACCAACCTGTGTTGTGTTATATGTGTGTGTATTTGTACATATAGTATATGACATACAGTATCTATCATACATGTTTTAGCATGCTCCTATTTGAAGGTGTGTTCATTAATTGTGAGAATGAGATTCAGAAAGTCGAATATTTTATAAAAGTATAGTACTGGCACTCTTAGATCATTTTGGGGCAGTACTAAATATTTTTCTATGAACTGTTATATTACATTTAATATATAGATAGATATGTAAATTCCATGCTAATGCTTGGTTTTATTTTAAAACATATTTGTTACATATTTTCCTTAGGAAGAGAAAAGAGCAAAGCTTGCAGAGGCTGCAGAAAGAAGACAGAAGGAGGTGAGACTAAAAATGAAATTTTACCTATTTAGAGAATTTAGTACTTTATTCTTGATAGATGTCTATGACTAGTAGTATTTATCCATTATCCATATCTATTAAATTTATATTTAAAGGTAATTATTTTTCAAAACGATCTCTGTGTTTCTATAGGCTACATCAATGCACCTGTATTATCTAATATATGAAAATTATTATGCATATGTATTCTATGTGAGATGTCCCTTTAATGGCAGTATTCCCTGGGATAAAATGACCATGCCTAATAAAACACTGACAGATATGAAATAAGTTTAGGAGAAAAATTTGTACAGTTTCAAAATACCAAATGAAAAAATGATAATTTTTTTACATAAAGCTGTTGTAGAAATAGTCTAATTCTTTGTTACCAAAATAGACCAATACCCCGCTTCCAAAGCAAAAAACCAAAGACAAAAAAATCCTTCGATACTAATTTTTATTGTTGTTTTGTACCCCTTAAATTTCTTAAAGGCTGCATCTCGGGGCATTTTGGATGCTCAGTCTGTGGAACAAAAGAGAAAGCGGAAGGAAAAAATAGAAAAACAAATCGCTACATCTGGGGGAGCACCTGAAGGTGGACTTAGAGTAAGTATTAAAATTTAGTTAAAATTTAAATTTAAAAAAACTTAAGTAGCAATCCATTCAATAATGTTCTATTGATATGGGTTGCCAGAACATTATGAATTAATTTAAAAGCGTGAATAATACATTTATTTGGAATAGGTTTACGTCCTTTTCCCAAAATTCAAATGGAGTTTTCCTGATTATCTTAATACTTTACATAATTAATACTAATCTTAAATGTGTAAAAACTCAAATATTATGGAAAAGTATAAAGGAGTCAAAATCACCCAAATTCAGTGTCATTTTGAAACATCATTTCTCGTTTCCACTTATACATCAATCCTACTAAATTCTGTTACACTATAAATTTGTTTTTGTAACCTACAATGTGTTTACTCAGTGATTTGATATTTTTGCTCTTCTCATTGTCACTCATACCATAGTTATGGAAATGTTAATTTGGGCAATAGGGTGTACCGGAGTGAGTGTGACACATGCACCTCCCCATGTAACAATTGCAGCTCTTGTCACTGGAAATATAATGGTGGACAAATTAAATGAGGCCCTTGAACTTGGGGATCTTTGCAACCTATTAGGAGCATCTGGGTTTTATTTTACATGTTAAGACTTAAAAAAATAGGGTTCACATACCACTTATTTAGCCAATTCACTCAATTCAGTTTACTCTCAAAACTATATATAAATACATACATGTTTGTGGGGCAGGCAATTTAGGAGCATTCTAAGTGCAGATGTGATTCTGGCTCAGGAATGTCACATAGAGAAGATTTACCTGTGTTTTATAATTGTATGAGACTTTATCTAATTTCACTTAAATGAAATTAAAACACTTTTGATTGTTAACTTTATAAATGTATAAAGTAATTGGTTTCAATATTGAAGTAAATAGCCATGACCATTTTGCTTAGTTTTTTAATATACCCCTGACAATGGAATAAAATAAACTTAATATAAGGTAAAACAGTTGGGAGATAGAAGGTAAAATACTTTATGAAAAGTATAGATGCTTACTTTCAGTATTCTGTTGCGATAAAGATTTGTGTCATCAGGTTTACTTCATAGAGGTTTCTCACAAACAATTCGTGAAAATTAAATTACAGGACTGATAATGATGCTGAGATTGATTTCGTAGTAGGAAAAAAAATGAATTACTAAGTGACTTAAAGCCACATACAATGTTATAAGAAAATGACACTTTATATTTTGTCAGAATTAAGAAGGTACTTATTTTACAACTCCTCAGCTAACAAATTTAACATCAACTCTTAAATTCTACCAAAGGAAGGGCTGTCTTAATTAGCCCTAAAGCTTCCATGCCCTGAAGCCTATAAATTAAACATAAATTAGGCTTTATACCACTTCTGGTCCCCTCAGAAGAGCTCACAATGAAAAACATCCCAATGTAAATTTAGTACCTTTATCTCTTTGAATGTTGTTCTTACAGGAAATCTCTCTGTTTCCCTAATAAAAATGGCCCTCAAGGCCATCAGACTGGGCAGTGGTGAGAAGATTTTCCCAGTAAGAGTGGCTCATTCTCATGAACCAACTACCGTTGCCACTGTCTTTTTTCCATGGAATATTCCTAACCACTTCTACCATCAACACACTGGCTTTAAGGGGCATTCTGCTTTCCCCTTGACCACATGCACAACTCATCCAGAGTATTCCCTTAAGTTCATAATAAAATGTAGGGGGCTCAAGGATAACAGAGGGAAAATGCAAGGCAGAGAATAACTTTAATTCTCAATCCCTTTGGCCTAGAGTTCTTTAAGGGCTGCTATCAGGCCTGTTGTTCAGGCTGGCCTGGAATGTCCTGTAATGTAGACAGAGTCCTCCTGATCTGACCGGACTCCATGGTATGAGGAAAATATCCTTTTCCCGTCTGCCTGCCCTCCACACAGTCATCTCTTGTCTAGCTCTGCCTCTTCCCAGGATAATACTCAGCACTGTCCTTTGGAAAGGCAGCCTGATCTTAAGAAGTCAAGGTGATGATGGCATCAGGATGCAGACCAGCATGAGTACAGGCTACACCAGACCTCGAGGACAGTGGCTCTCAGCCCCGGCTGCACATTAGAGTCTTAGGAGGAGCTTGCAAACAAGGCTGACAGAATCTCTGAGAGTGGGGTGTAGCCATCAGTACTGGTTTAAGCTCCCCAAGGCCATCTCATGTCAAGCCAGATTGAGAATCGCTGCTCTAGTGTTTTTAACTCTAGTCCTAAGAGATAGATACATTGTGAAAAAGAGAGTCCGTGCTAAAAAATTGTTTAAAATTCTGAATACTATATTGTATACAGTATCCCTTTCTTGAAGATTAAAAAGGGTACAGTAATCAAGTCTCTAAGACGTTCTGCAATAAAGGAAAGCAAGTTTATTTGGAATAAACCTTATTTTTTTAAACGTATTTATAGCCCCAATAATAGATCTTCGATATACTTGGAAAATACTACCCAACAGACTTAAAATATCTCTGGCCCTATCCCAGTGGCTGTTTTAGAACTTATTATTGCGGATTTAATCAGAACAACAAGTGAAATAATTTCTTAACTCAAGCAAGGAAAAGACTGCCAAACCATTATTTAATAGTTTCTACCATTTCTTGGTTCTGTGCCTCAAACAAGAATTCCTTTATTTTCATTTTGTAACTTCATTGTTGTTTTTGATTGGTGGTGTTTTTGCGAGGGTTTTTCCTTCACTGATTATTGGATATTTCAAATTTAGCTACCCATTAATTTGACCAGATATTTTTCTATTTTTAAATGATCATATATCTTCTTTCAGACGCTGACTGCGAAGTGAAATTTTACTAAGCACTGCTATTAGTTTGCATTTGCATATCCCAGCAACTTTCAGCCTTTTTCATCTCATGGGACACAAACGAATTACTAAAATTCTGTGGCACATCAAAAAATACATTATATTTTTTGCCAATAAGACAAAAAAAAAAGTATAATTTTGACTCATTCACACCGGATAGCTATTATGTTGGCTGTTGTCATTTTTCTATTTGACAGTCTACGGGAAAAGTGGTCAGTGCCCCTGACTAAATAGTCAGGTATCATGCATTTTAAAAATTCTCATGGCACACCTGTGTGCCACAACACACTGGTTGAAAATCGCTGGCATATCCCATCGTCCTCTCTTTGCCTGTTTCTTCACATATTACATATTATTATGTAACCCTAAATAAAATTACTTTTCTCTGTATGTTTTTATTTTCTAGTGGACCGTTTCATAAAGGATAATATGAGTGAGAGTCTCCTGCCAATGACTAGTATCTGCAATCAAGTGGACATCCTCCATTTAACTTACTCTCTTTGAATAAATGGAGATTTAGACTTTGTAATTTTAGTGCCATTAAACGCAGTGCTCTTTCAGTATGGAAATATTAAACATGCTTTTGATTTCCAGACTTAGAAAATGGCCAGAACTTTCATTGAATACTTATTTTCCTACATTTGCTTCTTTTGCAAGAGGTGGATAATAGTTAAATTTAAATCGAGGATATATCTGCATCGCATGTGAAAATTTTGCATACATCTCAAATATTAAAATTTACAATTTCATTTTTCCTCCTAGCTATTTATAGTTGTGCTGCTTAGCCTGATATTTCCTTTTGTTTCATTATATAATGAAGACTTTTGCTTAAACTGTATGGATTTAGTGCCTTTAAACTGATCATCAGGGAAAATCTTGAAAAATCATTTGAAGGGGTTATGTGAAGGAACACTGTAAATTTTTATAACTTACTATAATGAATATTTGTAGAAAATATTTAATTTTTCCTAATTTAGTTTTTACTTGTGTAGCTTTATAAACTTTAACAGATATTTCACATTATAATAATTATTTTGCTTGAGTTTAAAATTATATATTAGTGTGGTACCATCAGAGGGCAGTGATGTGCTGTTGTACAATATTAAATTCAGCTCCATGGAGATCTTTATAGTAACTGAATGAGTTAAACTAAGAATCTAGATGATCATACTGAATGGCAATGTATTTGTCCAGATTTCATAGATGTTTGTATTCTTTTGTATTTGTTAAAAAGTGGTCATAAGATTTATACAGATAAGCATTTGCCAAGACAAATATAAATGTATGAAATATAAACGTGTAAGTACTGTATTTTAAAAGGACTACTTTAAACATAAAAATATTATAAGGTAATTCTGTATGATGCATAGTTATAAACTTTGTAGGTTTCTATTACTAACATGAGTTTTATAGCTTTTTTTTTTTAAATATTTGATTGACTTCAGAGAAGAAGGGAGAGAGACACGCCAATGATGAGAGAGAATCCTTATTGGCTGCCTCCTGTATGCCCCCTACTGGGGATGGAGCCCGAAACCCGGGCATGTGCCCTGACAGGGAATCAAACTGATCTGGTTCATAGGTTGATGCCCAATCACTGAGTCACACCAGCTAGGCGCATTTTTGTTTTTTGAATATTTCTGTTTAATATATAATGAGCTAAAATAGAAGAATCACTGTATATTTTAATGAGCTATTGTGGTCGCTAACTCTTTTGGATGGCAAGACTGTAACCTGAGCCCTATAGTAGAATCTGTGGCTACTGTCAATAGGGACAAAATACACTGAGTTGCCAGATTATTATGACCACCCCGTCAGTACACTGAAGTGAATTAGTTATGCAAATAATAATAATAATAAAACCTTGAGAGTATTTGCTTAGGAAGTTTTCCATATTCAGTATTTTTGGAAGTGTCAATGAAGTCCTGATGGGGTGGTCATAGTAATCTGGCCACTCAGTGTAGGCCAGCTCATTTGATGTACAGGAAGAAAACAGCCCCTGTCTCGCGCATCCCTACCATAAGACTGGTGTTATATTGCAACATATTGTGTATGTTAATTTTAATGAGTTTGAACTATAATATAGGTCTCTTGACTACTCATTGGAAAAACTAGCTTTTCTATTATAGCATGAAGTATTTCATGATATCCATGCAAATATATAGTTAGGCTCAATTTTCTTCATCTCTTGGAGGATTAGTGGGGTGTTTTTGTTCATAAAGGATAGTGAAATCATTGAGTTGCATTTTAGAAATAAAATTTTGACTTTATGAACATGATTAGCTTTTCCAAGGCCGAAAGGAAAAAGGATCATTGACAGCTGAATGGATGTTGAACTAGACGTATCACCCTTGGACTGTGCAAATCCTTCCATCTGTTTTAATACAGAAAGAACAATTTTATCTTGTACTACATCCTAAAGAATTACCACTTGGGTTAGTGTAAACAAAAGGTCTACATCTAGGGATACTGCCCTATTTCCAAATACCACACTTACTTAACTGTTGAACTACGCATGATAGGCTGGTATATTGCTTTATGGAACAGTGGGATGTCCTGCTCCAGCCAACCATGACCTGCCTCCATGGCTTCCCCAAAACCACCTAAGTTACATGGGCTAAGGGGTGATACTCAAATGTTAGGAATAGTGTCACGAAGGGGAAGGGAAAGGGGGAGACTAAATGCCTATTGGGAAACCTGACTAAATTACTAAAGAAAATGTGTACACACACGTACAGATGCAGCCATGTACAGGGCATCCCCCTCATAAAGTTATGCATCACTTCCTAATGAAAACTGTATTTTAGAGCCAATTTACCATAATTCATAGTTTAAATAGGGAAACATAATGCTTAATATGGCACCCAAACACCCCAACCAAATTAGTAAAATGTAACAGTGAAATGCACATATGTAACTATTGTGTTAAAATGTAAAATGCCTGAAGCACTGCTTTCTTATTCTAGTCACCGAACTATTTATATTAGTATGGCTGGTAACAAAAAGTTGTGTATTACATGGCCTCTTTGTTGACACAGTGCATGATTTTTAAAGCATCTATATGTGAGGGACACTTGTTTTGCCAATTGCGTTTTCCCACACAATTTTTTGTTATAAATTCTGTATTGCCATATAGGATTATAAATACGCATTTTTTTCCCCATATAAAAATTGGCCTTGGCTCTCTCTGTTTAACAAAATTTTATCTCACTACATCTTAAATAATTAGAACTTGGGTTAGTGGTTAGGTTAACTTGAGCGATGCTTTCATCTCTTTGGGATTAATGAGAACAGAGCTAAGAGCCGTTCGGTGTGTTCATACAATCCCTGAATTATAAGTAGGCATGTTTCTTCTCCAATACTCAAAAAAGGAAATATTATTAGTCTCCTCTTTCCTTAGAGAAATAATACTGTAAGAGGGTCCAGCTATCATCCTTGGTGTACCCCGGGAGCATTTGGCATAAAACTTGAATTTTCTTTTTCTCTTCCAATAGTTCAACTTGTTTATTTGCTGAAGAATCATGCAATGCCCTTAGAACAGTGGTTCTGAACCTTGGCTGCACATTAGAATCACCTGGGAATCTTTTTTAAAATCCTGGAGGATGAGGCCCAGAAATCAGGATTTTAAAAAGACTCCCAGGTGATTCTAATGTGCAGCCAAGGTTGAGAACCACTGCCTAGAAGAAAGAGTAACTTGTCAATTTTAATTTGAATAATAACTTCTGCATAACTAAATCAGTAAAAGGTCAGTAGATATGCATGCTTATCTGTGTTGAGGTTTGAAGTGTATTCCCTTCAACATGTCCAAGCAAGCACCTCAGATTCCCATGACTACTGTATGTGCTTTAAGTTGGCTCAAATGTGGTACTGTGGCCATTTTCCTTAGTTTTCTCAAAAGCCACTGACAGGCATTTGTAGATACAGCAGACTGAAAAAATTCTGATTTCACAGAGATGTTTTTGTCCCAACGACTCAAACCCTTTAAATTTCTCTTATGACATGGCTTTTTATTGTCTTGTTCTTCCTCTTCTAGCTATGCATCATCTTGCAAATCTTGCCTCCAGATATGATCATTGTGGTTTAAGAACTGAATGTTCATCAAGTACTTGACCTGGATATCATATTTTTATTATATCCTGAATTGCATTGTCTATTCTTGTAGCACCGTACTTGAGTTGTGTAGTTTTGAGTTAATATCTTCCAGCCATAAAAACAGGTTTGAGCAATCTGTTGTAAGTACTTCAAACTTTTCTCAAATGGAACTAATTAGTTCTACACAGAAACTGGCTCTCTGTAGGCTATTGCTTGGAATCTATTTCATCCCATAAGTCAGAAGTCAAGGAGTTATCCTAAACTCCTCAATCTACCTAATAACTCCTAAGGTACTATTTTCTCATTCTAAATTTTTTAGTTGGAGATTAGAACTATTTAGCATATGTTTTAAAAAGAATATAAGTTGTCTCATGTAGAAAATTCCTACACAAGATAAAATTCCTACGCAAGATAAAATGAATTAAGCAAGTTTGCAGAATACTAAATATATGAAGGTCAATTCTATTTGAAAGATAAAATAATCTGAAAATTAATATTACTCCAATCGTAATATCAAATAGGATAAAATATTTAGGAAAAACAAGTAAAAGATCTGAACTAAAAACTACAAAATGTTGCTGAAATAATTTTTTATGACAAACGGTGAGACATTGCATGTTTACAGACTGGGAGAATCAATATTGTCAAGAGAGCAATTCTCAAGTTGCTCAATGAATTCAATGCAAAATATCAGCAAGATTTTTCAGGGAAAATGACAAGATGATCCTAAGATTTATATGGAGATTGAGCATGTATAATAGCCAAATCAAATTTGAAAAAAAGAACAGTAATTTTCAGTAGGGAGTCAGTAAGAGCCATCTGCATTTGGCCATTTCCTTCTGAATGTGGTCTCATTGTCCATATTCCTGGTGTCGAGTGCCATCCAGCTAGCAGCAGCTAGACCCCAATGTCATTTGTCACCCTGTTCTTGGTGACACTTAAATGATGTGATATAGGCAGGAAGAATAATGCCACTCTCCCCCAAACATGTTCACATCCTAATCCCTGGAATCTGGGGAGCATGTTACATTACATGGCGAAAGGTATTTTGCAGATGTGATTCAGTTAATGATCATAACATGGGGAAATGATATCGGATTATCTAGGTGATCACATGGATCCTTAAAAGCAGAGAACCTTTCCAACCTGTGGTCAAAGAGATGTAAACGAAGAAGCATCATTGTGGGATTCTATTGTTTGCTCTGAAGACAGGAAAGGGGGACATGAGCCAAGGAAATCAGGCAGCCTCTGGAAGGTAGAAAGGGCAAAGAAATGGATTCTCTCTTCAGAAAGGAGCACAGTCCTCTGACACCGTGGCAGCCCAAGGAGACCCCCTCATACTCTGACTGCAGTACTGTAACAATACATTTGTGGTGTTAACATCAGAAAACAAAATTCATGAAGAGATTAATAGTTTAGTTAACCTAGATGTTTTTAATTAAACAAAATTATTTTTAATTATTAAAAATTTAAGCACAGGAGAAAGTTTTGATGGAAATACTGTTGCCAGTTACTATACAGGGAAATTCAGTGTTAGTTTAGTAACATAAAAATCCTATCACTCAATATCTGTTTTTTGAGAGAGTACAATTGTTCACTGTTCTCAGGTGATTCCATTTCCTACAAAACTTTAATTTTTTTTCCCCCAGGAAGATTACTACCACTTCCAGCAGCACCAAATTACACTATGCCTGTTAAACAACTTCCATATTGTGTCCTAATATACGGTGACTATGAAAATTTGCCTTTGGGTGGTGGACACAGTGCAATATGCAGATCTTGTAACAAAGAAACCACACCTGAAACCTACATGTTCATGTTAACCAATGTCACGCCAATTTAATATTTTTTTAAAAAACACACAAAACAACTTCCCTACTAACAGGTTGTGTCTGCTTTGATTAAATCGGGCATGTGGCAGACAGATACTTCCTCCCTGACTTTCTGGGGGAAAAAATTAAAAAGTGGGCGTTCGTTGTTGAAAAATGAGGAAATGACATTAACTCCGACTATATATACTCAAGGTAGCAGCACTTAAGGGGCCACCAACGGAAAAACCTAGACTCTGCTCCAGCGGTTCTCAACCTGTGGGTCGCGACGCCTTTGGGGGTCAAACAACCCTTTCACAGGGGTCGCCTAAGACCATCCAACATATCAGATATTTACATTACAATTCATAACAGTAGCAAAATTACAGTTATGAAGTAGCAACGAAAATAATTTTATGGTTGGGGCTCACCACAACATGAGGAACTGTATTAAAGGGTCGCGGCATTAGGAAGGTTGAGAGCCCCTGGCTTAGATGAACACACACCATCATTCAGTGGCCCACAGTACAGGAGGTACCAACTAACTAAAATTTGACTTTTCCTTTAACTCAGGAAAAGATGCCATTTGAAGATTATCTTCATTTCCGAATGAAGCATTGATATTGAGACACATTTTTTTTTTCCATTTATCTCTTTAATTCTTGAATCAGCAAGGACAATATTTTGCTGTTTATGGGTACATTAACAGCTCTGTCCTGGGTGTACAAGGGTATACATACGTCTGTAACATTATTAGCTACAGTGAATAGACTTTACTAGACAGCATAGCAAAGTAGGATTAACTAAAGATATGTTTTAATAAGAACGCTTTCAAATAACATGAAGTCAATGAACATTGGACTGTACAATTTACTCTGTCAAAATATAAATGTATGTCAGCTTATGTGTGTGAATGACACTGTCAGCCTCAACACAGCCATGTTTTTTAGGAATGTGTGGGGCAATTCATAAGCGGTTCTCTAGTGGGTGTACTGAAAACTTCCAAAAGTACCCCATATACTTGGTCATAGGTAAGGGATAAACTTTAAGGCAATCTTCCAAGTGAATGTAAACTTTTCTAAAGTGGCCTTTCCAGTAAAGTTTTACTGTTGTGAATACTCTGTACTTATTGATAGTGCTGTTGGATGTTTTTAGTAGCACATTATCACACTAATAGTCACTTTTTAAAAATCTGGCAGTTAAAAAAAATGTCTGGGGTGCTTTTACTCTGTAGACATAAAGCAGGCACTTTCTGTTTTATCTAGAAATCCTAAAAAAAAATTTTTTTTTCTTCTAATAACAGGTTGTTGGGTTTTTTTTACCTCTAGCTAGATTTGTATTTCTAAATATTGTATTCGCCTGTTGAGAAGTAATAATTTGCCTCCAGTTAGTCTAATCTAAATCTGAGTTTAGAATGCCTTTTCATAGGTCATTTTCTACAGAAGCATTAAAATAAATAGTGCTACTCTGTGAACCTTTTCCAATATGATGACACTTTCCTGTGGGTGACACCTTTTTCCAAAGTAATTTTCAGAGCATGTGAACTAAACTGACTACCCTGGAGAAGTGGATACAGGCCATTCTGAGAGTCCCCTTGTCCTGACCAACTAGTTTCACTTAATCTCCTTCTTAGCCTTATAGTTGGCAGAGACCACCAGGTAGTTATCTGGATTCATGTCCTTAAGGGTTGGAGACTTGCTCTGGATGGGGGACGTTTTGCCATCCACACGGGAGATCTGCAGCATCCGGCAGGGGTCGTGTTTCAACAAATACCCCGCGAACGTTTCCCATCCTCCTCCCACGCGGACCATGACGTGTTTGTTGTGCAGCATCTGCAATGAAAGGAGAGCAAGCGTGTTCAATTCCGAGCGTGCTTACAGTATCTCGAGTCAACTTTCAGCTCTGAGTGTTGTCACTGCGTTTGGTCTGTCTTGTTTTTCACGCCCGGCTGTCTGTCTGCTCGGGGCGTCATAGCGACTGACTTAGCGAACCGTTTATGAAAGAGGCTTCGTTTATGCCACGCGAGTGGGTCCGAGTGGGTCCGGGTCCACATCCCAGAAGCCAGGCTCGCCCGGCTTTGTGAATGGGTCTGTGTCCAACCCCTGGATTGGTTTAATGTGTCAGGAGGCGTTTCTCTGACACCTGATATGCCATTACAGGCCCATCGCTGACCCTCCCGCCCCCTTTCCTGCTGCTGCCTCAGATGAGTGCTTCTATTCTCCCCACCAGGGTATCCGCCTTGGAACCGGGACTTAGAAGATTACGGAAATGTCTGCTATTGAATATAACACTAATAGTCACACCAACATTTGATGCCAAATAGAACTGCAAATGCACTCAGGGAAACAGAGGTCTTCCAAGGCAAGATGCTATTGAATTGGCCAAACAGGTCTGTTTTCCTCTACTCTTATGCTTCCTTATTACTTTAGAATACATCTTTTTAAGAAGACTTACCTTCAGGCCCGTGAGCCGTTCAGAACTCCAGGTTAACAAGGCTATAGGTTGAAAAGGTGAAGAATGTGTGGTTCTTTCTCTCCAGCAAAAACATGCCAGTGGAGGTTTGGCATGGAGAGCCACAGAATTTGAACTTGGCATCTCTCGGAAAATGTAAGCTCACGGGGCAAGGCGGCACCATCAGCAGACCCTGCTGACCCTGTCCCCGGCCCACAATGTTGTGAAGACATACTGGCCATGTAATCTTGGGGATCTGGGAAGTTGTTCTCATTGCAGGAACTATCCGTTCTATTTAAATCTGTGTGTCAACTTGCGATCTGAACAGCTTTTCTCAGAGTGTGTCTTGGTCTTTTCTCCTCCCTTTATTGGAAAGACCTGTGCAATTTTCTTGTGAATGTTACCGACGGTGTAACATGAAAGTGAAATGTGTAGCTGACTTTTTAAAGTGGAAAATGCCAGTTCAGCACCCACTATCCCTAAAATTGATGCTCTATGTCTTTGACTCCCATCAAGCCGGGGATAGCTTGTGTTCATGTACTGCTTCCATCCACTTGTTGAGGATCTGGTGAAAGTTTTGAAATCTTTCTGTGTGCCCATACCCACCAAGTCCTGCATGTGTGCTTAGGGGTTTCACAGAGCCCAGAAATCCACCCACGGACTCAAGCTAAGAAATCCCAAGTCGTGGTTGGCACGAAGCTGTTTTCAAATGTGCTGAGTGTCAAAAATTAAAACTGTTAGACTCATGAGAGTTACATCAAGTAGGACCACAGGTTATTCCCATTTAGAATACTGGAATTTTAGAATAGACAAGTCTTAGGGAACACATTCTAGCTAAGAGTTTTTAAACTTATTTTAGCAGCAGATTCTACATGTTAAACAAAATCTCATGGGAGTCCCTGAAATAGAAAGCAGGTACAAGGAGTCAGGATTTGGCTTTTAACTATTTTGCCTCCCCGGGTACAGTCCACAGCAGTCCATGTTTTTGTTTTGTTTTGTTTTGTTTCAGATGAAGACACTGAGGCCAAGGTCTTTTATGTGATTTGCTTAGAAGAGGACCCAGATTTCCTGACTTCCAATCTCGTGCTCTTGCCACAACAGATCCTCCGTATATATAAAGTTCCTCAGGGCTTAACTAGGCTGTCCTGTTCCCAGTCCCACAAGTTCCTGTGTGTGCCTGTACGGCCTGCTTCCAAAACTTGGGAGTTGCTGGAACAAAGGCTGATGTCAAAATCCTACTTTGACCCTTCCTCCCACTGTTCTCGGAAAGTGGCTTTGCCTATTGCTGAATTGCTGGCATCTATTAGCCCTGAAAATTACAGTTAGAATTGCTTCTAAACATCTTTGGCAGAATGGCCAAGTTCATTTCAGTGTGAGGCTATTTCAACCAGAAGAATCATTTTTAAACAATTAGTTAACAACTTTGAAAAACAGTAAATGTTTAAGTGCAAACTCTCTTTGCAGAATCTAGTGATTCCATAGGCCCAAGCAAAGTGGATCCAATATGAAACAGTCATACTGAATGTGCATAGTATAGGAATTAAATGTCTGCCCACCTCCTCTTCCATATCCTTCCTGTAGATAATCAGCAACCTATCATTTGCTAAGAAAGTCAGTGGACCAGTGGGCAACAGTTTCAAGCCTGGGAATAAGGACCATTGGGGTTCATAGCCCTGTAGAAGTCCCCTGCCTTTTCTTGGTATGTGGTCAGTCTCAAGAAAAAAAATGTAACACCCACTTTCATCTCTCTAAACAAAACCCCTCTTGTTTAACCTAAAAGCAAATCAACATGCTATAAACCAGATCTCTGTCACTCTTTTCTCCCTCCCCACCAGTGCTTGCCTACAAAACCCCAATCTTGGAGCAA
Organism: Myotis nattereri; assembly: GCF_964212035.1. Taxonomy (NCBI): domain Eukaryota; kingdom Metazoa; phylum Chordata; class Mammalia; order Chiroptera; family Vespertilionidae; genus Myotis; species Myotis nattereri. Next base: position 26,675,639 of record NC_138084.1, read on the forward strand.
GTGTAGAAATTGTCCTTCTAAACCAGGGGCCAGCTGCTGAGCTCTGCCGAAGAACTCTTTCCAACTCCAGGGCCAATTGCAATTAATTCTTTTCCTTTCTGTTTTACTTGGCTCCATGTCCTATTCCTCTCTTCTTATTCTCACCCTCCCTCTCTCCATTGTCATCCATCTTCTGATGGCTTCACCTTTATTAGGCCTGGCTTCCTCTCTCTTGGCACCTTCACTGGCTATTTTACTTCATCCTACATTTATCCTTTCCTCCACCTTTCTAATTACAGAAAAAAAAAAATGTCTTTCTGCCCAAGGTCAATTCCTCCCCCTACATCACCGTTCCCATTGCCACTCATGCAGAACCTTGCTGCATGGAACATCCCCTCTCTCTTCTCGCTGTCCAATTTATTACATAATGGTCCATAACCTTCAGGAAGTAAACATATTCAAGCCTCTCCCACTTGTGTCCAAAGCAAAACTCTTCTCCTTCCACCCCGTCTACTGTTCTCATGCTTTCTCCTTACATCTGATATTCCTGATAGCTCAGTTTTCACTCAGTGTCACCACTTCTAACTTGCTATTCACTGTCCAACCCACAGTTGGCTTGGCTTCTGCCCCTAATCTCAACTGACTGCACTGGGAAAAGGAACCAGGTGGCTTCTAGAGTTATCAACTCCAATAGATGGTCCTCAATCTTTATAATTTTTGATCACTCAAGTAAGCTCTCTGATAGTATCCACCATTCCTTCCTTGAATCTCCCTACTCCTTTACTCTCTCTGACAGGACTCTCTGCCCTGGATCTCCTGCTACCTAGCTATCTGATTGTTCTCTCTCTGCCTCTTTTATAGGTGCGATTTCTGCTATTTTTAAGTTCTGCTGCTCTAAAGGATCCTGAAGGATTTACCCATTCTCCATGACTTTTCTCATTCTATTTGCAACCTTATGGTTTTCACTACCCAACCTACTCTTGTTTCCAAATTATAACTCTAGCCCCTGCCTCTTCCCTGAGAATCAACATGCAAAGACATCCCTGTCCATCACCTCACACTGGAAGGTCCCTCAAGCCTTTGCTAATAAGGTTGATGGCATGGGCATCTCTGTAATGAGTCAGAAACCAAACACATTCATTTCCTTCCTAAACATTTCTCAGGGTATTTGCTACCATTGCTACTGTTTCATTCAGTGCCTCACCTTTTCCCTGGGCTACTGTAAATGCCTGACTGCCTCGAGCCTTCCCCTCTCTTGATCCATTTATTAATTTACTACCAAAACAAATTCCTTAAAATGCAAAATTGATTGTCTCCTGCCTAAATACCTTCACTGGCTCCCTCTCTCCAGTAGGCTGAGATTTAGTTCCCTTTATTTGCATATATTATTCTCCATGACCAGCCCTGAAACCTCAACTGCCCTGCCCTGAGCTCTGGGACCCATGAATTCTTTCAGTTTTCTGTGCTTTGGGACCCATGAATTCTTTCAGTTTTCTGTGCCCGGAAAAAATACTCTTTCTTTTGGCACATTTTTCACATCTGCCCTAACTGTGGACTTTCTGCTTTGTTCTCCCTATTTACCATGACCACAAACCTCCCCAATTCAAACATCACCTCCACCTGAAAAATCTATGATCACACCTCTCACCAGGGAAGTATTCCTGACTGTATTCTGTTTAGTTTACACCTGATTTTATTGTTTCACTCCTTCTACCATATTGCAATTGCTACTTTACCTGTATGCCCCCTTTAATAATGTGTGGGCTCTCTGAAGAGAGTGGTGACGTATTTCTCATTTTGGGAATCTCATGTATGGGCGCTCAGAACAATGTCAATACTGCAATCATATAGGAGTCCTTTCCGGGTATATTGCCACAGGCTCTACTTTGGTATATCACTATCAGTATTACTCCCATTTTGTGAAAAATGGATGCTCTTGGGAGAATAGCTGATGCTCTTATATAGCTTGTGCAAGTTCACTCAGCAAATCAGGGCAGAACCGGTTCATTATTACCACGCCCAGTTATTCTGTCAAACTCCTAGATTTGGTTTTTCCTGTCTGTCTGCTTAATTACTTACTTGTGATAATTCATCACAGGCAGGGAATGGAACATCAATGTCAGAAATAGTCATAAGTAGCTTAAGCAGATTAAATGCTCATGTAAAATGATTTCTAGTGTTTACGTTCTAGTAAACCCTAAGTAAACATTGGATTGAATTTCAGAAGATTATCCCCTAGCGGCCCTAATTATTTCAGAAATAAGCATGTGTCGAGTAATGACAGGATATATTTTGCCAGGTATCTGTTGGCATAAGCAAGACTGGGCTTTGATTCTCTGATGAGGGTGTATCTTATGGCTCTTTTATTTTTGATGCTTCACAATGTTGAACAATTTTGTGTTCTTCCTTCCAAAACATAACTCCTCTTGACCCCAGGAGCATCAATGCACATGTCAATTGGGTATTTAACATTGACTTTCTATGCTGCTGCTGGTTGCATTTCTTCTTGAGTAAAGAAAAATAAGTTAGAGTTGTTATAAGTCTTCCCCAGTGCATGTCGCAAACAGTGTTTTTTTGCACGTTAGTTCTATTCTGACGGTTACTATTTTTTACAATCAGCCTCATTTCTCACTATGCCCCTGATCCCAACAAAGGGAAAGAGATTCCTGCAGATGACAACATTTCTTAGTATGGAAGGAGGAAGGGGACACAATAATAAAAATCTTGCCTCAGTATTTCTCCCAATGGCCTTAAGGGTGTTCTGTAAGCAGATCTGGGTTGTTATACACGTTGCAAGCATTTTCTTTTTTGTTGTCTCTGAGTCACATTTCTTGCCCCCAGAGAAAAGAATCTATCTGCCTCAATGTTATGTTGCTGTATTTTTAGTAATTTTTTTCAGTAATGGGAAGAAGCCTTCCCATTCTTATCAAATACATTTTGTTTAAAGACTTGGACCTATACTAATGCTTAATTATGGGTAGTTTTCAAAGAAGGCCTCTTCCTATGTGCCAGCAAAAGGGAACCTTTTCCCCTCAAATGACATAGAGTCGTAATATTAGAGAACATAGTAAATGCCAGATAGTCCACAAATATGCCTTGGGGGGAAAAAAGAACATTAAAAAGCACACACAACATTGAGGACATTGGCAATACTCTCCTTTCACAGATGTACAGACAGACAGAGGAAGGGTCACAGAGGGGGTTCCCCAGAGCCAGGCTAGAAATCACATCCGCTTTATTCCCAACCAAATACTTGGATTTATGATTGAACTGTTCTAATCCAAAAAGTATTACTTTAAAATGAATTTAATACTTAAAGGTGGGTGAACCTGACCCAGCAGTGGTTTGCAACCTCAGATCAGTCCTACCTTTGTCTTAACTAGATTTAATGCACAATTGGTTAGGCTAGTATGTGTTGACCTAAAGCCTGCTTTCTAGTACCACCTTTCAATCTTACCTTCCTGACATTATAAGATAAAAACTGTCTCATAACCAACAAGTGCTATAGCTCACCCAGGTACTGAATTCAAAGAAAAAAAAATGGGTTGAAAAGAAATGTTAATTCTCCCATATCAATTTAGAACATAACAGGAAACTTTAAAAGGTGTAGAAGTGGTTAATCAATAGCTCCTTATAAGTCTGATGTCACTGTGGTATCAGGGGTCAGTACTCTGGCTCTCATATATGACAACAGGATTTCAGAAAAGAGATGTTTTCCCGCTTAATTATGGAGCTTGGAGAGACAGAATAGAATCACATTATGTAGAGTAGATACTAAGAGCTAAAAGCAAGAAAAAAATAGGTCTTTTTCTTCTCTTGGGAAAATTAATTAGTCTTTAGAAACAAATAAATCAACTTCATTTTTTGTTGACGAGGCATAGCCAATATTTATAGAGATCACAGACTATCCTAGGTTTTACTAAACAAAAAGAAACAAATACATTTGTCTCACAGAACAGCCAGAAACTACTGTGGATTTATTGGTAATGCATTTGATTTTTGAGGTGATCAAGCTGTATACCTCTACGCTATTCAAGCTAAATGCTTCATGCTCCTATCTGGTAGCTTTCCTTCATTAATTCCCCAGCAGAGACCTGCTTGCATGTTCACATCCGCCCTAAATCATAATCCCTGTGAAATGCTTCAGGTGTCAGGACAACACTGACAAATCTGTTTCATTCTGATTCCAATCTTATGTCGGTGACCTTGAAAACAGAGACAAGCAGGAGTATCTGCCGAGTGCTCTGAATACCAATGTCCTTAGACCCTGAGGATGTAAAGCTCTCCAGGGGTGACCTCGTGGTCTCTCACTCCCCACTGATCCACCCTGTAGTCCAGGGCCAGAGTGGTCTTTCTACAGGGACGATCTGATCATGCCACTGCCATGGCTAAACACCGTGAGTGGTTCTCTGCAGAGTTTCTCGGCTATTTTTATCTCCAACACACCCGAGGAATAGGACTCTATCCCCACAAGAAGTCAAAGATTCTGGGAGATCAGTATTGTGTATGTGTTGGGACTGGGTGGAATCTGTACCTCCAGGTTAGGGCAAAAGCATACATAATTTGGAGAAACAATCCACCAGCAAACCTGATACCCCTCACCTACCTCTGTCCCACCAACCCCCTAGAGAACAACTGTGTGACACACCAGGCACTTCATGGCCCAGCTAGAATTCCTTCCCCACCTGATTTCTCTCTATGCCAGAATGACCACATACAACTGTGCAGGTTGTGCACTGCACACCTGTGCAGCTATACTGTGCCCTTCTTGTCTGTGCCCATACCACCCTCCAAAGTACCTACCCCATAAATATTCTGAATTCTTTGGAATCCCCTAAAAGTGTTATGCTTTTCTGCATGCAGAAAAATGCTCCTCATTCACCAGGTGAATTCAAATGAAGTCCCTTCCTTTGGCCATTTAACAAATATTCATTTGTTAAGTGTCGGGCAAAGTTATTCCTTGTGATATTTCATCCCCAGAGGGCCCAGCGCAGTGCCAAGTATACAATGGGCACTCAGAAAATATTTGCTAAATGAGTGAATGAACAAAGTTAACACCTACTAATGCTTCACCCAGGCATCAATGCCTTTATGAAATACTAGAGGCCCAGTGCACGAATTTTGTGCACTGGTAGGGTCCCTAGGGGCTGCTGGCTGCCGGCCGGGTGCTCCCTTCCTTCCCCTAGCAGTAGCCTCCCTCCTTCTGGGGCCTCCCTCCATTCCCCTGGCCAGCCCCACCCCTGGTTGAACTCCTGGAGGAACTCCAGGTCAAGGGGACAATTTGCATACTATGCTTTTATTATATAGGACTTTTGTGCTCTCTAACCTTTAGATTGCCTTCTTTGAATCTTGTGAATTTCCTGCCAAGTGCCTTTAATACTTTGTTGCCTTATTTACTTATCTATCTTTCTCTAATTACCTGTGACCTCCTGAAAGGGTGGCATGGTTTGCATACCTGTCAACAATTACAATATGTGATAAGTAGCAGACATTGCATATTTTTGGAAAGATAAGAAAAGGGAAAAGAGGAAATTATTTGTCTTTAGAAGACACAGTGAAAAAACTGGGATGTGAAAGATAATCCACATCAACTATTGTTTAGAGAATTGCTTGAAAGATAGCTTTTAGGTCAAAGAATGAATGAATCACCTAAAAAAGAAAAAGGGAAAGTCTTTTGCGAATCAATTTTTTAAAAATGGACAGGAGTCTTGGCTGGGTAGCTCCGTTGGTCAGAGCGTCATTCCCATATGCCTAGGTTGCAGGTTTGAACTCCGGTCAGGGCACATCCAGGAATTAACCAGTGAATCCATGAATGGGTGGAAAAACAAATGGAGGTTTCTCCCTCTTTCAAGTTAATCAATATTTTTTTTAATTGGATAGGAAAGAGAAAAAGGAGAAGAGGGAAGGGAGGAAAGAGGAAGAATGAATCCAGAATTAATTAATAATACTATTCTCTTGGTGAACTTCTTCACAAGTCCTCATTACACCTGGCATTTTTTAAAATATCACTCACATAATGACAAATTACTTAGTAAAAATTTCACCCCCTCCCTTTTATCTTTTAATTTATGAGTGTTTGGTACACTCAGCACAACTCCAGCTCTCATTAAGTCCTTTCCCACTTAGCGGACCACAACGGCTCACATTTCTGCCCACTCTGTTAACCACTCTCCAGGCAGCCATCCTTTCAAGAGGCAACCATCTCTGACACGGATTGCCTAGAAGAGATACCCTACCTTAATTTAGATCAGTCCAGCCTCCAGGGATATCATATGCTTCCTAATACCTCCTTGTCAACCCTGTTCGGTGTGTTTTTACAAGCCATCATAACTTGAGTGAAAATATTGTTTTTAGAATGCAGGCGTCTGCTCTCCAGAGAACGAGTGTTAAATTAATTTATAGGACAACAGACTCTGTCACCATCTAATATTATGCTAAAATGGCATATGTTCAACATTGGGCAACTGGGGATTCAGCTCTCTGCCTGCAGGACCCTGCCACATGGAGGAGTAAGATGGCAGGTGTTCCACCTCTGGTTTGCCATGTTGAAAGCCTGATACCTGCATTTTTCAGGTAAGTGATCAGGTTACCTGTTCCCGGGGCAACTGAGGCTCTGTTAACCACAGCTGACATGTGCACACTCGTTTGTCATCATCTCTAGCAATTTGAAATGATAAAGGGTTAAATATTACTAAAATAAATAATATTTTGGAATTATTGCTTTACTGTTCATAAGGCAGGTTTCCTATCTACTGTCTCATTTTTATTTCCCTAACAGTCCTTTAAGAATGATGCCTTTTTCTTAGATAAGGCTTCTGGGGGATGGCTTAACAGTAAGCATTTGTTTTCCCTTTACCAGACTGCCTAAATATGGTTCCTAGTAACTGGTTGTACAACTCTGAGACATTTAGTTAATCTCTCTATGCCTCAGTTTCTCATCTGTAAAATGATTATAACAATTTCTTCTTCCTAGAGTTGTTTGGACAAAGATATCAATATATATATAAGCATGTAGCAAAACTTCCTGGCACTTGATACTCAATAGTAGCCGGCCATTGTTGTTATTATTATTAAAACAATAATATTGTTGTTGTGATGATAATGATAGGCTTCTTATAGATTTTATTTAATTCTTGGAACAACTTTTAAGTGGTGTGTATTATTATCTACATTTACATATGAGAAAATGGTAGCTCAGAAAAATTAAGAAAATTTCCCAAGATCACTTACCTAGGAACTGACAATATTTAGATTTGAATCTGATTCTCTCTGACTTAAAGACAATACTCATTACTACTTCACTATACCTGCTAAAGGAGCTTTGCCAGGGGTCCTGGTTGTCTTGAGTTCCACGGTTGTCTTCTCAGGGATAACACTTATTTTCTTGGGAATGCATTTTGACATTTTTATAATGTCGCCATTGCTCATCATATTGCCCAGTCTGCACATACCCCAACCACAGGTCAAAGAAGATGTTTAATATATGCTCGGAAGAATATATATGAATTTGAACCTGATTCATTCACCCAAACAAAAAAAAAATGTTGAAGGAATCATATAGGGGAGAGATCCCTGACAGTCTGCGAAGTACTTCCTCTTGTCTCATGTCATTTTGCTGTCACCCCTGCTCAGTACTATTGCCATTGCACAAATGGGGAAATGGGCTTAAAGGGTTTGAGGGGCTCACGAACACAGATTTACTCTTCTGATCCCCAGTTTTGTGATGTGTTGTCTTTAGTAATAAAGCATACATTAGGGCAAATGTAATCCTCAAACTCTCGTTTGAAGGGCGAACTACTACCACGGGACCATAAATGGTAATACCCAACCTCCCCACTGGAACAGGGCTTTGAGTCAGAGATCTTCTGGCCACGGAAGCTGCTCAGAAAAAAATGTCTGGGCTGCTTTTGTTGTTTCCTTCTGAGGATGTTCACTTCCCAGTCTCATTGAAGACTCATGACTCTGAGTAGCTCCTTTCTGGAAGCAAACATGAGAAGAGGCTAACGAAAGAATGTAAGGATTGACTGGCAAGAGTGCCATTTGCCTCTGCTTGGAACGTATGTAGGGGCACCTGATTCCAACAGCGGGTTAGTTCTCACCTATCGTGGTGTAAGGCCCCCACTTCCCCAGCCCTGCGCCAAATAAAATTAAGGTGCCTCACCACAATCTAACTACCTATGGCATCACTTCAGACAGGGAAGGCAGAGTTATAAATATTTCATAGAACACTCAGCACAGGGAGAGCAATGAGGTGGAAGAGGCTGGTGCTGGAAGGAACCGCTGCCCAGAGGAAGGATTTGTAGCTGATCTGATGGAAACTAGAATTCATCCACCCCCAAAACGTAGTAACTATTCAGGAAGGAAAGCTGGGATCTGAGGGGCAATGGAAACCCATTCCTTCCACTCATCAAACGTTTGTCTGGTTCAGTCTGCACTCCCATTCTCTCTTTTGCAAGCTGATGCCAAAACCCAACAGACAGGAATCAGCCCTCAGGGAGCCACATGTTATTTTGTGATGATACACGCCAGCAATTTCCAACCTGTGTCATCTTCGGTCCTGAAAAGTAACAATATTGTCTGTAATCCAGACACTGGAAAAGCTATTATTTTGCTGCTGTTTTTCATGTACCTTTAGCATATTGGTAAACCCATTAAAATGGAAAACAAAGTATTACTCAAATATATTCAGATCTTTTTTATTGACAAAACATTTGAAAACATAAGCTTCCTTCCTCTTAAAGCAAAGTGTCCATTACACAACCCAAATGGTACTTCTACGGGTATTGACTTGACTTCTGTGTGTTTTTGAAAATGGTCACAATAAAATGGTAGAGAAAAAATTCACCCAAACCCAATCTGTCCGCACCATATCCACTGCTATCTCTAGCCCTAGGTTCTTTCATCTCACCTGGATGACTGCAATGACCTTCTAACTGCTCTCCCTGCATCTGCCCTTCCTTGCCCCTCAGTATATTCTCAACAGAGAAACAAGAGGGATCTTGTTAAAACAGAAGGCAACTCATGCTACAACTTACTCAAAACCCTGCAGGCTCCCCACATCCGACGGCCTTCAAGTTGCTGTGTGGTCTGGACTCCCGTGACCTCTCTGACTTCCTGTCTCAGCACTGGGCCCCCATATGCTCTGTTACAGCCACATGGCCTCCTTGCTTTTTCTCAGACACTCCACCACTCCCAGCATGCTCCTGACTTGGTGTCCCTTCTGTCTAGAAGACATTTACCCCCCAGGTAACTGCAGAGCTAACTCCTTACCTCCTTCACGCTCTTGCTAATCTCTCACCTTCTCAATGAGGTTTACCCTAATCACTCTTTTAAAATCACAGGCTCTGCTCCTGGCACTCCCAATCTGCCTTACCTGGCCTTACTCTTCCTTCTCCACCCACCATGACATTTGCTACTTTCTTGTAAGCTCTACAATGTACAATTGATGTTTACTGTTTATATAGCATAATTCCTCCTAACTAGGGTTGCCAGATTTTTATTATATAAAAATACAGGATATCCCATTGAATTTAAATTTCAAATAAACAATGAAGAACGTTCTTAGAATTAAGTATTTCCCCTACTGTATTTGGAACATACTCATTCTAAAATAATTGTTTATCTAAAATTCAAGTGTAACTGAACATTATTTTATTTTATCTGGCAACCCTATACACACACACACACACACACAAATACATATACACAGGAATATAAAGTCCTCAAGGGAGTCAGGGACCTAATGTTTTGTTCTCTGATATATCTTAGCCCCTATAACACTGCTTTTTCATTATATATGTTCAATAAATATGTCTTAGATTAATGAATTATTACACATTTTCTCAGGATGGCCTCTGCAAAAACAATGGGATAAACAGCTAAAGATGTGTGATCCAGGAAATAGAGAGTCCAGTGTAAGAACAAGTTAAAGACTCAGGTGACACAGTGAGGCCAACCCGAGGAAGGGGGGATGTGCAAGGACCGGAAATGAAACTGATAGATGAACTGGTGTGTCTTCCTGTGACATCATTGTGATGGCTTTTACAGTTCTCCAAGGGGCTCTGGCTAAGGGCTTCTTACTCAGACTTACGACAACAAAATGAGACATTATGGACTTCAAAGAAAATAGAAATTATTATAATAGGAAAAGTAGTTGTGGCACACTACAATGTTTACATGATCACAATAAAGTAAATGCTGAGTACTGATTTTTAGACATTTTCTATGGTACACGCATAAGCCCCAAGGTAGATCATGATTGTACCATAGGAAATGTCTGAAATTTAAAAACGAAGATACATCAGCATCACTGTGTGGCTTGAGAACTTGGAGACAAAAGAAGCAGCTACAAGAGGTAAAACTAGTTGCTTCCAGGGAGAACTCAGGAGAAAGGAGTGGGAAGGGAAGGAAAGGAAGGAGGCAAGTTTGCTCTTTGGGGTCAGACATCTTATAGCACCATTTTATTAATGACATACATGAATTTCTTTATAAAAATTAAAGTTAAAATACTCAGTTCTTCTATTTAAGAAAACAAGAAAAATGGGGAAAATAGAATTTCTAAAACATCAACATAGGAAATACATATAATTCATCATACATAAAACAATTTACTGCTATAAAAATCACATTCTTCTTTTGAAAACTAGCTGGCAAATTCTCATATACATCACTACATAAAGATGTAATTTTATCGAAATCACTACAAAATTAATTATAATCTTTTTTCCCTACTTTGATACACTTCAGGAATAGTGTATAATGGAAGAGTATTCAAACCCTACGTACCCCTGGGCTACCGAAATCTCAAATGGGTTTTCTAACATTTTAATAGTACCTAATGGCTCATTTCATTTTATCCTCTAATGTTACTTTTAAAGTTATTTTCATATTACACATATTTGGATTTTTCCCATCACCAAGCAAAACCACCATAATATCTTCAGGTAAGACTGTGATATTAACTTTGCTTTTATGTACTGGTTCCCTTTTAGTTACCTTCCCCTTTTCTATAAAATGTTCTTGACTCTTGAACAATCATAAGTCTCAGCATTTCTCTTCTAGAAACTTTCTTTCCAAGATCATGATCCCTTGTTCTTATTTCTCCCTGCACTCTAATAGAATGCCACAGTCTCTCCAAAGCTCGATCACTGTGGTCCCTGTGATCCTAACTGGCTCCACAAACCTTCCCTGAGGCACCAAAGGCTTGCTCTTCCCCTAACTCCATTTCTCATGCTGTGTGAACAAGTCAAGAGTATAAAGGAAAAATATAAACCAATCTCACCTATCAAAGTATATGTAAAAATATTACTATTTGTATATGGATTTTTAAAAAAATCTTTTGTTTTTATCTCCCCGCACAGCTATTCTCTTTGCTACACATTGTGAATAGATTGATTTGTTCTGAATTTAAAAAAAAAATTACTGAATATTCTATGTCCATCATTCATTTTCCAATATGAGTAGGTGAAGTTTAGAAGCTTCCAAACTGTTTGGCCTTCATAAAGATGAAGTCCAGAAGAATTAAACAATTCATAACCGACTGTGTCTATCCATTCTTGCTTCAGGGACTGGTCACATGCTCACTTATAAATGAGCCTTTTGTTCTCTGGGGCCACAGACTCTCTTGGTAAAAGTCACACATATCTAATGCTCTAGGAAGTTATCAACGAAAACTGCCCCTCAAATCCACCCCCTTTTCAGACACAACCTCACAACGTTTCCCTGGTGGTTTTCCTGGCTCTTAAATTTACTTTTACCTTCAAAAATTCTGGTGTCTTTTTTCTTGTCAAAGTTTACACTAAAATTTTCACCAGCCCATCTTCTATTTTTATATTTCCATAATTTTCTATCTCTATACTCTCATTTCTGTTCATGATTTTATAAAGTTCTTCGTGTGTGTGTGTGCGTGTGCGCGCACGCATGTGTGTACAAGTGTGTTATATACACATGATTAGAGAAATAACTTACATAAATTTATCCCATCTGATACTGATACAAATTAGGATTTACCATCATCCATGTGTCTTTTCTTCCTTCCTCTACTGTTAAGAGAGATACTGTTTGACTAACTAGGGCCTGGCCAAGCACTGGAACAATTTTTTATTTGTTTATCTGTATAGTCCAATTCTCTCAAATGACAAAATCCACAGAACAAATCCTGAGCCATGTGGGTCCGTTGGCCACTTCCTTTTCTTTCCTCAAATGCCCGTTGCACATGATAAGTTCCTGTTTGTACAAGCATCTTCACATATTTGGGAGACTTAGATACATAGCAATATCTGCAGGTCACTAAGAAACCATAGTTTTTCAAGTAAAACACCATCCTGTGTCCCTCTTATTATAAGTTAAATAATGATGTCGAAGGATTAACAATACCCACTCCTCATTCACACATCTAACCTATATTTCCTAACACTTTGTTTCAAATTCAGCTAAACTTCCAGTAGTGTACCTGTTTATATAAGACCTCACATACAGACTCCAGTCCGAGCTTGCTAACAGAAAGGTGTCCATGCTGACAACACGACTGACAAACTCACACCACATAATTACCATCTACAGCCATCCCCTTAAACATATGAATGACTGAATAAATGAATGAATAGATTGGTTGAATTTGCTTACAATTCACTAGGCATTACATCATGTTTGTCATCAATTATTACAAACCCTAGATAAATTAAAAATGATAAAAATCACTAGTTTATATGTAATGACCACAGCATGCTTTTACATGTGTGGTTCTCAACTCAGGAGGCATTTGGCCATTTCTGGAGGCATTTTCGGTCCTCACAAATAGAGGGGTAGTTGCACTGGCATCTGGTGGGTAGAGGCCACAGATGCTACTAACACTCCTACAACTCACAGGACAGTGCCCTCCATAGAGAATTATCTGGTGCAATATGTCAACCATGCAGGATTTGAGGAACCCTCTTCTACACCATATGACTGTTCATACAAAGTAAAATTAAGCTGAAACCCTTCCTGTAAAAAACATTTGAATTATTTTCCCCATCTCAGCTGTAATTTCTTGTTTTTTCCTGTCACCTGAGCTCTCCTTTTAGTGTTGTTTTCACCCACGCGATTAGTTAACATGCAAGACACAAAATATTTTGCTATAGGAATAATAACAGTAACAAGAAAGGGGCTGCAGTGGCTACACAGGGCAGCAGTGCAGTGCTGAAATGCAGACCAGAGGAGGAAATGTACACCATTTCATGTTGCAAAGGCACCCTGATGCCTTTCAAGACAGACAAGCCATGTGGCGAGCAAAAAGCCTGTAAACCATTTCACTTGGGTCAACCATCTCACACTTGAAGAGATGAAGGGAACAAGTAAATTCCCACAGACACATCTCAACGTTATGTAATGTCTGTTTCAAAATCGCTATCAAGGTACGAAGCAAGCTGTTTTCTAACCTTCAATACCTGTCAACGAAAATGTAGCAAAATTGACGTTCTTACATCTCGGCACTAGGTGGCAGCAGCACACAAGTGTGTGGGCTCATCCTCGAATAAAAATTAGTGCTGCATTGATAAAATTCTACTGGAATGAAAGCAGTAAACACATTTTTCTCCAACATTTCTCATCATTGCCTTGTATTTATTTTACTGGGCTTAAAAAGCACTAAGCTTCTTTATTTTTCTATGTAAATCTACATTTCACTGTAGAATATTTGTGAGAGTAACATTTAGTTTATATGTTTGTATGTATACACATATATACACACAAACTGATTATAGACATGATAATTATGCATGTTATATGTACATAGATTACATATATCACATTTAATTGCATAAATTCTTACATGCAATACATAATGATGATGAACATGATACAATAATAAATAATAGTGATTCCCCATTGAGCGATTTATCTCATTTAATACCTTTGACAACCTTATGTAAAAGGTATTAGCTTCTCCCTTTGCAGTTTAATTGCCAAGCAACACAGAGATTGAACGACTTGGCCAGGGACACACAGTGTAATGAGCCACAGAGTGGGATTTATGTTACACATTTCACAGAACTCGAAGTCTGTGGTATTTTTGAGACCAGGGATTTTGTCTTAATTTCTATTCTCCCTTACCAAAGGCTGATAAATGCTCAAACAAAGTGCTATATCAGCTGTAAAAACAGCTTGTTCCCATTTCATAGTGTTAAGAAAAAACAATTCATGTGGGAAACTAAAGACAGTTACTAGGATGCATATTAAAAGGTGGATTGCCAGACCTTATCCCAGACTAATTGAATCGGATTTCCTTAGGGGGGGTAGTTTTCTTAAAATTCTCCAGGTGATTCTACTGTATAGCTATTGCTGGGCATCTATAGGATGGTGGCTACGAGTAAGTTTTTAATAGTTGTAGAAGCCTTTCCTCACTTCTTGTTGATAAATCCTCAAAGATAGAACTGAAAATACCAAATAGGAAGAAGGTTATGGGTGTGATGCTTGGCACTGAAAGAGATACAGGTATGCAGCTCACCAGCACCAACAACATCCCACCCGTTGGTGTTCTATTCCTTTTGTGATCAATTGTGTGCCTTCAGTGACACAGGCAGGAATCTGTGTTTGCCTGTGAAATAAACAGTATTTCCACAAGGCCAGCATTCATGGAGGTCTGCGGCAGACAGAATCATTTCTGTCCTACATTACTGATTATCTTTTAGGACCGCAGCAAAATGTCCAGGATGTATCTTGAGAGGTAATTTATTATTAGTGCTAACTATAAATGCCTATTATTGAACACAGATCTTTGCACATAATGGACGAGTGATAACCTTTTACTGAATGATTATCTGGATAAATGGGCAACACACAGTGACTTAAGTGATGAGATCTAAGGCTGGTCTTATTGGTTGAGCTTCCAAAATCCACCTCAAGGCATTCCTAAGCAGTCTCTGCCGGTATGTCTATCCAGCCAATTGTTTACAAAACAGTCAAAATCAATGGTGACATCTCAGATAAAGTTCTCCTTTTCACTAATTAAAAAAACAAACTCAACTGATGTACATGCAGATCTGCTTTCAAATAATGGAGGTCTGGCAAGATTTGTGATTGTTTTAACATAACTATGAGACGTGATTAGGAACATTTTATGCTCTTCTGAGGTGGCCCCAGCAAAGGTGGCTTGCCTTTGGAAAGATGCAATAATAAGAGAATGGGTTTTGCGCTGTTGTTTTTTCCCCCTTTGGTTTTTAACCGAAGTTCCCCATAGAAAACTAACTCCTTTTGCAGGACTTATCCAAGTCAGCCTTTTACGCTCAGAAGCAATTCAGAACACGACATGGAACTCATAGTATTAGCATGAAAGCAATTCCTGGACACACTAACATGTTGACATGTTCTCAAATTATAATGGCAATTCTCCCATAAAAGTAAAACCATCCATGTTAATATTTCTGGGTTTTTTGGGGTCATTTACTAGTATATTCCTGTAGACTCCTCATCCTACAGAGGAGGCTTTCTAAGACTTGGAGGCTTTCTAACAACCCTTCTGTGATGGGGGCATGTCACCCAGTACCGTGAGTGGCAGGGAGCTCAGAGCAAACACTCCAAGAGCCGCAGTAGCAAAGGGAAAGGTGGAGACGCACTTAGCAAAGAGCCTCCAAGAAGACTGCGATCCACACAAACTGTCCAGGCACAGCTGTGGAGGTGACTGGGACATTCTCTGATTCCCAGGACATTAGCTAAGTCCTTTAATCAGCACGTACATTGTTCTGTTCTGTATAAAAAATTGTTCTTGAATATTAAACAGCTGGTGATTCAGTGCCATCTGGCACTTCCTGGTGAAGCACAGCTCCTATATAGTAAGAATGTGTCAGGAGAAAGGAAGAATAGTTTCCAATGAGGACAATGTGTCGGAATGAATCAGAGAAGCTAGGTGAGAGTGTGAGAGAGGACACCACCACCCACTCAGGATAGTGAGACCTGACTGTCCACACAATCTATAAGGATGTCCTTTCTGAATGCCGTGGGTTATTTTTTTTGTTTTTCCTTCTCAGCAATGATACATAGAGTAGGTTGGGCTTAGTTGACAAAACAACTACAGCTCAAACACAGATCAAACTAGTGTCCTTGACCTTCAGAATCACTGAGGATAGAGCATGGAGAGCATGACAGGGGAACTTTAGAATTTTTTCTACTCCCCCACTCCCCCACCAACGCCCTATTGTTCTCCAAAAGTGAGGATGCCCTTGCCATTTAATCTGCCATTTAATCGAAGGCGTTTACTTTCATTAGGTTTATTGGAGTCTTCTGTACTCATGCCAGAAGCTGCAAAGGGGTCTGCAAATGAGCCTAACCTATGACCTCAGACCTTACAGAGGGGACACCTAGGAAAGAACACCAGGAAGAAAGACACTAAGAGGGATGTCTTCCAGGTGCAGGTTAAACGCGCTTCCGTGAGGGTGAGGATGAAGATAAGCAGAGGGCCGCCCTAGGCCACCTGTGAGAACACGTGTGCAGGACCAGGTGTGAGTCCCAGGCCCCCGGAGGAAGGAGACAGGCAAGAGGAGCACACCCAGACGGTGTGGCCCTGATGGCGAAGAACCCAGCAGACCTGGATCATGGGATGGGCTCAGTGAACTCCTCAGCGTGATCAGCTGCCCTTGTAGTTTAAGCAATTTCTGCTCCAGGCCACACTCTTACTGCACAACAACCTGGAAGGCAGGCATTTCTATATCTATTTTACAGATGAGGACACACCCGGCAACACCGCCAGTCATGGCAGAGCTGGGGAGGGGAGGTCTTGGTGGGGTGGTGAGAAATATGAACTATCTAGGCCAGAAAATACCTTAGATAGCAATCCAATGCTTTGCTTTTCACAGGTCATGACAGGGGGCTCTTAATTGACATGACTTGCTCAAGCTGGCTTTGCCAGGATCAGCTGAGTCTTAACCTTGTTGAGACTTCAAATGGTGCTCCCCAATCAGTTCACAATTAAGGAACCCTTTTACTTCATTTTTCTTTTAAAGCCCATGTTTTGATGGAATGAGGATGAAGATGATGGTGATGATGATGATAATGACAATGACTTTTATAGGTAATCAACCTTTATAAGCTACTATGTGCTCATTACTGGACTGGGTATCCTTTCTAGTTCTCATTAACAAATATGTCATAGATATCATTAATCCCCTTTGTTATCGATGATAGAATTCATTCTCACAGTTGTTGCGTGACTTCAAGTGATAAAAGAATACCAGGGAGGGCTCTGTTTTCTCTATACACCCCCCCCCAAAAGCCCCTTTTCATTCTCCAACAGTGAGAATGCCCTTGCCATTCTTCTTACATATCATGCTGAGAGAATTTGCCTGCAAAATCTGTTTATTAAGAAATAACTTACTCCCCATTTTAATTAATCAAACCATATATAGAGATAGAGATAGAGACAGAGATAGAGATAGAGATATATATGCTATGTAAAACATCAATTGATTAGAATAAAGAAATAATTATTGTTCTAGCTAATTTGGCTCAGTAGCTAGAGCATTGCCTGTGGACCGAAAGAGTCCTGGGTTCGATTCTGATCAAGGACATGTACCTTGGCCAGGCCTGTGTAGGAGGCAACCAATTGATGTTTTTCTGTCATTCCCTCTCTCTTCCACTCTCCATAAAAATCAATGGAAAAATATCTTCAGGCGAGGATTAACAACAACAACAAAAGAAATAATTATTATACTAATTTGACCTAAAGCCTGATGTTTTGGTGCACCCACACACCCTGGCCATTGGTGAAGGTACAAATATCATCTTGCTTTCTGAGATACTGAAATTAGCCTATGAACCCTCATTTCTACAAGCACAAGACCTGGGGGTCTAGCTATCTCAAGGTGGATGACTTTGTTACATTATTATACAAAATAATTCCTGCTGATTTTATGTTCTGAGTCTCCATATTTCACGGAGTTAAATAATAAACCCCATATTTACTCACACATTTTTAGATAGAAGCACAGATCCACAGTTGTGCCTTGCTTTGCATTAAGGTTCCCAATGCAATCCCATGAGCTGTTAAAGGGGCTCCGAACCTTTGCCTGTAGAAACAAAGGCACTGGAAACATGCAAGAGGTAATGAGCACTGCGCTTCTCTCTCTGGGCGAGAAAAATTACAAAAGAGGAATGATAGATGGTGCTTGCCAGAAATTTTAATTAAACCTGTGAGTGAAACATTCTGAACCAGGCCAAGTGGCAGCTGCACTCATACATGACCTGCTGAAATAGCAGGGGCGGGGACCTGCGTCAGGAAATAGAGATCCTGTGAGGGCAGCCATAATATCCTTGAATCTCATTTAATCCAGCTCTCCATAAAGCCTAGCTCTGAAGGGCCTGCTAGGGGACTCCCCTCGCTCAGGAAATAACTCAGAATACAAAGCAATCTGCTCTCGGTTGCCTAGTGACACCAGCGTGTGGACCACAGTGTGTCTTCAGTGTGTGTGTGCTGTCCCTTGTTTATCCAAAGACAGTATTCCCTGCCACTCCACATGGCTACCTTTGGTGCAATACTTACGTCACGAAAAGTCCCCCACCACGGAGGATTCCGTGTGAAATGTCTCTACGAATTATGACTAAAGAATACCAGGTATCCGTCTCCACTTCCTAAGTCCTCCTATTGCCTGCTTTCCCAGAAAGACATTGAGCAGACGCGTCTTTTCTTGTCCATGTTTCCACATGTTCCCTCATCAGGCTTTGACACACATTTGGAGACAGGAGGAATAACTTAAAAATAAGACATGAACGTGGTTCAGTCCTGACTTCATCACTTGTAAGCTGTCTGATTCTGGCCTGATTTTCACTGCTCAGCTTCTCATCTGTGAATCTGTCTAGCTCTGGGGGCTGTTACAGGGCCAAATGTCCTTAATTCAAAGTGCTTTGTAAATAGTCAAGCATGAAATAAACAGGGCCTGTGACTATTTTTCTTTCTTTCTTTCTAAACCATGCTTACTCTCCTTTGGAAAGTTAAAGACTTATATGGCTTGAATTCAACCTTGCATCCAGTTAGAATTAAGCTTCTTGCAAGTTGATACATTTCATGAGAAAAGCAGGCTCTTCCTTATTAAAACCAGCCACGATAGGTTTGTCTCCTGTAAGAATTCCACAAAAAATAGCCAAACACAAACAAAAACCGCTATTCAAAAGCATATATCATTTTAGTATCAGTAACTCTGGTGCCTTTAAGTTTTATTACAAATTCCAGAATCAAAGTCAATTCAAGGCCACAATTAGCACTGGATGATCTGCCACATGCAGTCTGGCTTACATCTGATCTTCATGGTGTTTACCCTGACTTCCTGGGAAGGACAGACCATTCCTACTACCTTCTATCTTTCTCCAGGGCAGTAGAAGGTTTAGTGGGGGCAGAGCTGCTAGAATAAAAGGCTACGTCCCCAGTCTCCCTGCAGGTGGATGCGGCCACATGTCTAAGTTACAGCCAAGGAGATGTAAGCAGAAGAGTCTAGTGCGTCAGGAGCTTTCCTTAAGTGGCACAGATGCTGTGTCCCTTCTTTATCCCTTCCTCCGCGGTTCTGCCCGGGGCCATGTGTCTGGGACCCAGCACTAGCAATGGCAGGGTGATGGGCTGGAGAAACCTTGAGTCCCTGAGGACTCTGAGGAGCAGTCATCCAACTGCCCTGGACTTGCACGCTGGAGAAATAGACTTCCATCTTCTTTAAGTCACTGACGTCTTGTTGGTTTTTGTTTCTCACAGCCAACTAATGCAATCCATTTTCCACACCCGTGTTTTCAGAGTCCCTCAACTTTCCAAAACCCTGCACTGTCTCAACATTGTGTTTACTCGAGTACAATACATTTGGCAAACACAGGGAGGGACAGAAGTAGGTTTACAGTTGTGAGTACCCAAAATGCAGAGTTTATTCTTATATTATTATTTCTTAATTACTGTATCCTTTTCTATAGGAACAATGGCAAACCTACTTTTGCCTCACCCTGTATTTATCACACAACACTCACAGGCAAGACCAAGGACCAGAGACTGTGTTGTACTGAGAGGAATCTGTGAGCCACTCCAATATCAGTCACACCCAAAAGGCCCCTAATGATGAAGAAGGCAAGTGAAGGGTGAGGCACTGTGGATCAGAACCCATGACAGACACGTGGGGAGGTAGGCAAGTTTTTTGGAGGAAGGACAGCAGGGGTAAGGATTAAAAAAATGAGATGTTAGGAAATGGGCAGAGAAAGGATATGCATTCCAGAAAGACAAGCAGTATTCCCAAAGGCCGTTCAGCAGAAAACAGCATGGCGTGCTGAAAGAAGGGAAGTCCAATATGGCTAGAGCTGAGCGAGGGAGATGACAGGTAGAGTGGAGGGTAGGTGGGCATGGTCCAAAGCTTCTCACTCTATTCTCTATGGTCTCGCCATCACCTCCCAAACTACTGGGCTGGACAAAAACTGAGAAAGGTGACTAGCGCTCATGAAGAAGAAAATGCTAGAGCCCATGCTTCAGAATTTTCTTGTGGGTGAGCAGATAGAATTTAAACCCACACCACAGAATCAAAGCACTCCCTGATTCTAGGCTGTTTCCCCCCCAAAGGAAAAAACACTGAAGTGATAAATGATAACACTTAATGGGACCATTGTTTTTCCCTAGTTTATATAAGAATGAACAGACCAAGCTAAAATATGCAAGTCATTCCTCTCAACAGAACAATTCTTGTTCCCCTCTGCTCCCAATACTTCTCATTTACAGAAATAAATAAATAAATGTAACTCTCCTCTAGCGGAAGCTGACTTCTCAGAATTATTTTTCTTTGTTTCCTACATACGGAAATATTGATGCCTTTCACTCAGCAAATGCATGTATGGGCACTCTTAACATCCTCCATGGAACTGGGAAGAGTGGAGAAGAGCCCATTAAAAAGATTAAATAATTCACAGAGGACACTAGAGGGAAGGTGTCCCTTCTCTCTATGCTTCTGAACCTTCGTGCATGCTGTTTCCTTTCTGATTCTACTTGAAATGCTTTCCTTTCTCCTTAGCATCCTAGAGCCTCATCTCAGACTTCCTTCTCCTAATAGCCTTTCTTGGTTCCACAGGTTCAGATTAATGGAAAAATCCTATGATAGGTAATCACATTGGGAATTCTAACTCCAAATCTGAAGAATGTCTCCCATGAAAGATTAATGAAAGGTAGATGTCTAAATTAAACTTTGATGTCTCTCCCAACATGATCTAAGTCCTTAAAGTCAATATACCAAGTACTGCTTTAAGTTCTCTCCCAAGCAACTCAACTATGTGTCCCTTAGATAAATCTTCAAATGTTTTGCTACTGGGGAAAAACATCCAGGATTGTTCTCTTAAAGTATGGTCAAAGGTCTCTGTTTAATATAGCACACTAAATACATGTTGCTCACAGATATGTCTTGTTTCAAAAGCCCCTCACTTTAAGGAAATCAGAGAGATAACATGGTTGAAGATAAGCCAATTTTAGTAGATCCAACATGCAGTAATATGAGAAAGCACTAGTTTATTCTGGAGAAATACTTAAAACATAATAAACAGATTTGCAGATTGCTGAGTGTGAAATTACATGTAAAATTAAAAAAAAAAGTACCTTGATGTATTTGACTGGGAATGTCTGAGCAGCAAAGCCTGGGTGGAGGCATCAACACTTCCCTCAGTAGCCTCTGGTTATGTGGAAACTGCTGTAATCTAAATGGTTAAAATGCTTACTATGTTTTCTATAGCCTGCTGTGGGAAGGGAGTCAAAAGTGCCATCTTGGGTTCTGGCCAGTGTTCCAAATGTCAGCTCACACACAGAAGGGTTGTGGGTTCGACTCCTGGTCAACGGCACACACCTAGGTTGCAGGTTCAATCCCCGGCCCTGGTCAGGATGCATGCGGAAAGCAACCAATCAATGTGTCCCTCTCACATCCATGTTTCTTTCTCTACCCCCCACCCCCACTTTTCCACTCTATCTAAAATAAATAGAATAAATATCCTCAAGTGAGGATTAGCAACAACAAAAAAAGTGGCATCCTGGGAGTGAAATGATCTAAGACGTGCCATCAAGGGCAGGCAGAAAAGATAATCTTGCTACAAAGAGAACAACAGTTCACATCAAGCAGGTCCCAGGACAAGTGTTAATTCCTGCCCTTTGCCCACCTGGCAAGACCTGAAGGAAGTCTAAATCTGAGGGACTAGGACTGAGGGGTGGGACTGAGCATAAGGAGTGAAGATGATTAGACATAAGACCCTCCTGTGAAAAGGCGTATGAAACAGGCAGGAAACACTGAGAGCTAGGTACAGACTAGGGCAGTGATGGCGAACCCTTTGAGCTCGGTGTGTCAGCATTTTGAAAAACCCTAACTTAACTCGGGTGCCGTGTCACATATAGAAATTTTTTGATATTTGCAACCATAGTAAAACAAAGACTTATATTTTTTATATTTATTTTATATATTTAAATGCCATTTAACAAAGAAAAATCAACCAAAAAAATTAGTTTGCCTGTCACCTCTGACACGCGTGTCATAGGTTCGCCATCACTGGACTAGGGTCATGAGACTCGGGTTTTTTTTTTTATGTGTGTGTGTTTTTTGGTCGGGGGCAGGGGGAGGGGGTGGCCTAGGCCTGGAGGAGCCTGCAACCAGGGTATGTGACCTTGACTCAAATCGAACCTGCGACCCTTTGGTATGCAGGCCGACGCTCTATCCACTGAGCAAAACCAGAGTGAGAGTCAAGGTTGAAGACAGCTTGGCAAGCCTCTCAGCAAGAGTCTCAGGGTCAGGAGGCAGAGCTTCCTTCAGGGAGTGGTATGACAGCAAAGTGGAACCATAAACAGCAGACTGCAGCCCTGGAGGAAGAATTAGGGGGTTGGCCTCTGCTGATCTCCAGGTATTTCAGCCCTTGGGTCCGAGATGTGACAAAGCCTTCCAAAGCCTGCTTGCCAAGGTCTCAGAAGCCCTTCATATTCTCCCAGAATCTCCTGGGTTCAAAGCCGAAAGGACCGATGACCCTGGAACGGGCTGCAACTGCTGAAGGGCCTCTGATTGTTCCAGGACCAGAAAAGAGCCCAGTGATAAAGCTCAGCTCCAAGTTGTTCTCTGGGCATTACTGGGTCTCTGAGAAATGTCTCCAGGAAGCAAGTCTTGACCTTGATTTTTGTGCATTTCACTTCACTTGGGACAAGGCCAGTGTTGTCATTCTACATCTACATTTAAATAGAAAAACAAGGAACTAGGATGAGGGTGCCATTCCAGAAACTTGGCAAAGAACCCTCTCTTTCTCTAACTCATCTTCTCTGGAAAGAAAAAGGGAAGGCAGAGAAAAGGAGAGAAATGAACTCTACTGATTTTAGCCTCTCCAAAGTGGGGCTTGAACTGCCCCTCCCCCAAAACAACTAGCATGCCAGCCCCATCACAAACCTTCCCTATAAAATCCATGCTGTCTACTGAGATCATATGAACTTCAAAGATTTTCTTTGGAGACTCACCCTAAAGTACAAAGAATTGTGACTAGGGTTATCAGATAACTATATTCCTGGCTTTTTAATTCAATTTGTGCCCTCAAAAAAAGACACTTATGAAAAAAAATACTTTTAAGATAAGCAAGGAGAGGTGTGGCAATGTAAGTGGTGAAAAGAATACAGACACTCATATTCTTTGAACCAAGAAAACCAGTCAGGCAACATTTTCCCTGTTAACCAAGTGACATCTGAATACGTGAAAGGCAAACTTCACACCCAGCCAGCAAGAGTGGTTCAATCAATCTCGGTGATAAATGGGGTCAAGGCTGTCATAGCACAAGGTCTCTGGTTAGCACAAGAGACCTGGGTTTCACCTTCATTTAATGATCATGGAAACTTCCCTTCCAGGTAAGTATTCACCTTCACTTAATGGTAACTTGCTTCATAAGTCTTTATGCAATGTCTTCAGCAGGTCCAAGGAAAGTTGTCTGCTGTTTCTGCCCCAACATGATCAGAAACTTATAAAACCCTAATGTTTTATAAATATACCAGAGGCCCAGTACATGAAATCTGTGCATGGAGCAGGAGGGTGGGGGGGCCCTCAGCCCAGCCTGCACCCTCTCCAACCCAGGACCTCTCGGGGGATGTCCAACTGCCGGTTTAGGCCCAATCCCCGGGATCAGGCCTAAACTAGCAGTCGGACATCCCTCTGGAACGCTGGCATTTAACTGCTCGCCTGCCTGCCTGATCACCCCTAACTTGCCCACCCCCCCAGCCCCCCCCCCCCCCGGGCCAGATCACCTCTAACTGCCCCCCATGCCAGCCTTGTTGCCCCACACAGCCTGCTGTTCATTTGATCATCCCTCATCAACCCCCCTGCTGGCCTGGTCGCCCCAAACAGCTTGCTGTTCAGTTGTTTAGTTGCCCTCACTAACTCCCCTGCTGGCCTGGTCACCCCATGCAGCCTGCTGTTTGGTCATTACTGTTACTGTGATGGTATCCTGGACAATTTGCATATTCCTCTATTATTAGTATAGATTTTCAGGTCCTTTGAAGGGGACTTTAGAAGTGACTCTTCAAGAACTAACCTCTTTCTCATACTTGTCAATCTTTAATGTCTATAACCAACTAAATATGTCACTGTCAGAATCATTAGTATCGTATGACCAACTATTTACATTGTTCAGCATGATTTTTACAAAGAAACAGAGTTTATACAGAAATAGTATCCTCCATAATTCTAGTAGTTCTTTGCACATTTCACATATTCATGTATTTGGTGACTAAATGAATAAGTTATGCATAAAGAAATGCATTTAATACTTTCTTAATAAAATCTAAACTAATTCTCATAATGTAGTTTCAAGATATATTTATCCTATTTAAATAATTTACAAAATGGGGGCTTTTCTAATGATTATTTTGTATTTATGCAAAAACAGTTAACAATTATTCTAGTAAGTTGCTCTTTCTAGATCAGAATGATAAATATTTAAAAACTAAAAATGAACCAACCCTTCTATGCACACTGGCAACCTCAAGTCATATTTGATCCCTATCCTCTTTAACCTGTATTGTACCAAAGTACTAAATCCCACGTGTTAGGTAAGACACTGCTGATATATTGGGTAAGTGTGGTGTCAGGAGCAGAGATGTGGCAGGGGTCCATGAGGTTGCAGGTGTGAGAGGACACAAAGGGCAATTTGTGCAATGGGAGTAGAAAGGGAATATCCTGAAGTTATATGCTGCTTCGTTTTTATTCCATACGCATGTCATCTTCAATATTTTAAAGCAATGACTAAGATGATATTGCCTATAGAAGCTAAACCAAGGTTTATACTTTTGAACAATTTTAATAAAAAAAAACTTAACGAAGGAATACTCTGGAATTGCATGGGAATTATACTCAGAAAAGACAAAAACGCTAGCACACTGCCTGCCACCCACTCCCAATCTGTCCCAGGTTGCCATTTTTACAAAGTATAATGGGAAAACCAAAGGAGAACCATCATCTGAATACCTCACTAAAAACAAAGTAAATTATTCACTTTTTCTTGCCCAACTTCCCTCATTTGTCTAGAGGTCAAAGCTCCACGGTGAAAGCCAAATAGAGAGGTTTCCCCTTAATTATCTAAGTAATTACCTTAAATGTCTGCTTTGCTTTGGCTTTGGAGACATAGTAACAACCATGAAGACCCTACTGAAACAAGAAGATAGGAAGTTCATCAAATGCTCTCCATCTCCATCGCAGAAAGCACAGGAACATTACCTGAAAATGCAAACTGGGATCTTTTGTGACAAGATTAAAGAGACCTTTTAATTTTTGAAGTTAAAATGAGAATGTCTACTTGTATGTTTTTTTCACATCCCACAGTGAAGGGAAGTTTTATTGCCTAATAATCCACACTGAGTGATCGCTGAAGCACACATAATTTGAGGATTGTAGACTGTGCTGGCCACTGGCATTTTGAAACACAAATGCCAGGATTATCTGTTTTCTTGGGTCCTGTGGTTTCCTGTTCATTGCTCAGAACGCTTACTAAAGAAACGAGAGATACATGTAAGGAAATAATTTTGCCTGGGAAACAGATGTCAAGTCCGTGCCTCATTTCCAAAAGAGATACCAGACTCTAGAGAATGTCTGATGAAGTCCTAGAAAAAAAAGGGTAAGTAAATGAAGCCATTATTTTCAGTGTGAAACTTCCTACGTTGGGGATATCCTGCCATCTTGTTTGGACTTCCCTAGTGCCCATCCGGATCACTGATGTTGGCCCCTTGCCTTTCTTAAGGCCTTAGCATTTTGTTTACTCTCTGAAAACTGTGTGACCCATCAGGCACTCTACCATGTCCTTCTGCTGCAATTAAAAATGTATTTAAGCAGCATTCTAATCTCACAATGGTCACACACTCACAAAGAGACGCCTACGTCATCTGAAAGGTAATTTGTTGAAAGGCCTTCCGTCAGAATTTAAGGACATGTTCCAGATTCTCTAATTAAGCATTACAGTTCTCAAGTAAAGTCATCCTTGGGAGGCATTTTCCACCCTTAATATGATTAGATACTATTATGGCTATAATGTCTTTATCTAGGTAGTATATATACATGTGTTATCTGTCAGATCTGTGGGTACTGAACATGAAGGAAGATCCTATTCAATCCTTGATGCCAAGATGTCAATTAAATTCAGGTCTCTCTGGAATTCTTTCAGTGCACACTGGAGGGTTTCTTTTTGTTATAAGATGCTGAGTAAAAAAAAAAAAATGAGACAGATGAGATCTCCAAGGTTGGATATGAGAGACAGTCCTCACCTTGCTTCCGAGACCACTTCTAGTTCCTTGCCATATTGACTATAGATGGTTAGGGAAATGGAAGGAAGCAGAAAGATGTTTTGCAAACATCACTGTGGGAGACGAATTTTGTGATATATGCATTGTACTCCCAAGTGCTTCCTGGTGCAAAGCTGAAGCCCACCTTAGCCTTACTCCTAGCAGGTGGGTGGGCAATGAAAAAGTTCCTAGTATTCTGTAGGCCATGGGAGTTTCCATAATTTTTCTACTAACCCATCATATCAAAAGACCATGAATATCTGCCGAAGCCGGTTTGGCTCAGTGGATAGAGCGTCGGCCTGCGGACTGAAAGGTCCCAGGTTCGATTCCGGTCAAGGGCATGTGCCTGGGTTGCGGGCATGTCCCCAGTGGGAGATGTGCAGGAGGCGGCTGATCGATGTTTCTCTCTCATCGATGTTTCTGACTCTCTATCTCTCTCCCTTCCTCTCTGTAAAAAATCAATAAAATATATTAAAAAAAAAAAAAAAAGACCATGAATATCAAAAATGAGTCCTGGACTGGGTAAAATTATTATGGACAACACATTGATGGGCGATGACAATTTAATGTGTTACAACGATTGAGGTGTTACAGTTTTGAAATGGGATTCTCAGAAACCTTATGCCTGATGCCAACGTTAGCAGACAGATTTTAAGTCAGGCCTGCCCTTTCCCGGCTTTCAAATGAGGCCTCAGAGGCTATCCCATTATCTCTGCTCCACATCTTCTATGAGGCTGGATTTCAAAAAAATAAGACAAATGACTGTGTTCAGAGTGAAAGTTAGAGACTGTTAACCAAGGTGTCAGTTTCTGGGAAAATGCACAAATACAGCAAAACACTGTATGGATTGATTGGTTTAAAAAAAAAAAAAAGGTGAGGGTGTGTGTGTGAGAAAACCCTTTACATGGTGAGTTCTCAAATCATTATAAACTTTCCCATGGAGTTTATAGCCCCTTAAAATGTGTCTATAATGCAAACTAGATTAGTAAAGCTCTGAGCTGGAGAGAGAGCATTTCCCCATAATAGCCAAGAGTGTCTGAAGGACAAGGTGTGAGGGGTAGTGCAGGAGGATGGAAAGTTGGCAAGAGAAGCCGGTGTGTAAAAGAAATGGTGATGTAAAAAAAAAAGCTGCAATCAAGAGAAAAGTAATGCAGTGATTTCTTGTGGGGGTTCTTTTAGGGAAACAGCAAATAACTCTCCAAATAACTCCCAGGGAATTTTTTTCTTTTTTACTAACATTAGGATTTTCATTATAAAACCAATTGAGAATACACGTATATCTTAAGGCCAACATGAAACCCAAATCCCTTATACTTTTGTTCCTCCCGAAATCTACACAAAAATTTCCTTAGGATCTTAGTATGCTTCTAACAAGATGGCAGGAAATGGCACAAGGTATCCTAAAACAACACATGAACAAGCTTCAGATAAAAATGTGAACATTAATAGAATTGAAACATGCTATCCCGGTGAACTAAAATTTGCTGTGAACTGGTAAGGCTCCTGCAATGAAAGGCTGGGCATTAGGAAAAGGGGGCACCTTCTGAGTCCGGGACCAAGATTCCATGTTTTTACTGAGGAACTGAAATTCAAAATGAAAAGTATTAGAGAAGAAATGCAAAGCAAGGTCTAAAATGGCCAAGTCACGCAGAAGCTTAGCTCAGTGATATTACAAAAAAGATACCACTAAATAAATGAGTCCTATTTTATTCTAGTCCCTGTCGGAATGAAAAAATTTCTACCACGCTTGACTACATCTAATACAAACTCAAGATGGCCACATTTGCAAAGTACATTTCTTAATAAATCTGGCTGTATCCTGTTTATGCAACTTAAGCCCATGGGAGGTTTAAATATAATTTATACTGACAGATATTTCACAGGTTTATTCTTTGGCTGCTAGAAGACTCATCAATAATTTAAGACCATGACACATTATGTATAATTGTTTCATTTCTTTCCCTTTTGCAAAAAGTCACTCACATTTTAATCATTAAAATTACTCACATTTGTGTCAACATAGAACACATAAACCAAGAAATGTTCTTGTTAGGAAGACTACAAAAGGAAAGAAGAGAAAAGTCTTACAAACTTTACAAATTCACATAACTATGCAATGTCTATTTTGTAATGCAGGGCAAATGATCCTTAAATCAAAAACACAGTGAACAGCTAAGTGTTTCCATTTTTGTTAAGATTAAAAAAAAAAAAAAAAACTTCAAAGGGAAATTTTATTGTGTGAAGCTGAAAATATATGAATTTTAATATATAAAAATTTATAATGTGATTTAACCCTCTATCAACCATGTATTAGCTGGATTGCCTTGGGCAAGTTGTTAAATCTCTATTTAATCTGCAGTTGCCTCAATTCAATGAGACAGGTAAATAAACAATCACACTGGTTCTTCGCAAAGAGTAGTAAAGTAATGAAAACAAAATAAGACGATGAATAAGTGAGTGTACTTTACAAATCATATAAAAGTAAGATATTCTGTACCACCATTCAGTACCAGGATAAAAACAGCTAAGAAACATTATTCTTTAAAAATTACTTGACATCTACTTTTAGGGAACTTGCTTTTAAAAGCCTTAGTTGCTATGCCAAAAGTTTTCAGTTTGAACTTTGTCCTAAGTTCAATTTAGCCCCTTTCATAAAAGTTTCAAAGCTTACACAAGACAATTTCACCCCTTACCCCACCATAAGATGCTCAGAAACTCACTCCTTTTATACATAATCAAATTTAATCTTAACTGCATAAAGCAAACTGAAAATGGAAATCTATTTGAGAATATTGCTTAGTTTCCTCATTCCCAGAATAAATTTTTGCTTTTCAAGTCTAGTCAGTATATATTGAAAAAGTTAATAAAGATGTTGTACACTGTGAAAATCATACTGGTTGGCTTTTCCGATGGGGCGCGGGTGGCGGACAGGGTGGTTGTTATTGTTTTTTAATACTCTTTGTTTCCTGGGTACTTTTTTCTGACTCCCCAACAGGGATTGGCTATCAAATTTAACATTTTTCCAAAGCTCACAAGCAAAGGGATAAACAAATTAAAAGCTGCACATTAAGTACAGGTCAGTTATTAATGGATGCTGAAAGGTAGAAGAGCAATACTCACAAGATGACCTGCCCAAGGCCAGTAGTCTGAAAGGGAATGAAAGCATATACTGCAGTTAAAACCCTGGGCTCTGAAGTTAGGTATGTTGAATCAAAAAAAAAAAAAGGTCTTGACTCTTATAGTTGTGTGGCCTTTGAGAAATAATTAATTCCCTAATGCTTGGTTTCTTTATAGATAAAATGAAAATAATAATAGTGTCTATCTCAAAGAGTTGTGAGGGCTAAATAAAAGAATCCAAGGAAAGTTGTTAGAAAAGCACCTGACACAAAGAAAACAGTGAATATTAAACAGTATATGTAATGCAATGTAGAAAAAATAAAAGGATTTATATATATATATATATATATATATATATATATATATATTTATTTCAGAGAGAAAGGGAGAGGGAGAGAGAGAAACATCAACAATGAGAGAGAATCACTGATTGGCTGCCTCCTGTATATCCTCTACTGGGGATTGAGCCGGCAACCTGGGTATGTGCTCTGAGTGGGAACTGAACGTGACCTCCTGTTTCGTAGGTCAATGCTCAAAAACTGGGCCATGCCAGCTGGGCATAAAGTTTCTTTTTCTAACAAAATACTTGACTAGGGAGTTAAACTTCAAGTACAGAGAAATCAACTTGATAATTCTCTTAAAATAAAATGCCAAATGATTACATTAATTCAACGTTCTCATATTGTGCCTTTTCACTACACATGTACACATCACACTACAATACATACATCATATATATATGTATGTATATATATGCAATAAATATATGTTAATGGCAGGAATGCTATAGAAATGCAGAAATTGGAAATGC
This sequence comes from Myotis nattereri, assembly GCF_964212035.1. Lineage (NCBI taxonomy): Eukaryota > Metazoa > Chordata > Mammalia > Chiroptera > Vespertilionidae > Myotis > Myotis nattereri. The sequence continues at coordinate 26,706,298 of NC_138084.1, forward strand.
AGATCAAAAGACTGACCTGTGCACTTTCACAATGAAGCCATTTAATTTTCTAGTGCTTCTGTAAATGTAAATAATTTTGATGTGTGGCTAATGCAAGAAATTGTCCATTTATTCTAGATGCAATGTGGAAGAGAGTCACAAATATATTGCACTACTTAAAGGCACTGTAAACCTTGTTTATCAGATCAGGTGAAAGATAGACATAATTTTAAAAGCACTACTCATTGCTAAGTGGCCAAATAACAAATTCTCAGGGAAAAAGAATCTTTGGCTTTGAGTTCTAATTTATTTATTGTTCTTCAAAGTTGATATACCTCTTAACAATTCCATGGAAAAATAAGTGAATTCTCTAACTTAAATAACAATATAGAGATCTGCCCATATATATTAGCTAATCTTTCCATTCTTGTAAAAGAATGCATTTTTTTCTTGCTTTTAAAAGTGGTGTCAAATGCATTGTTGGGTACAATCTTCGACAAAGTCTACTTTAAAATTGTATCTGCTTAAGGTTTTTCAACCTCAAAGGATAAGTCTCAGAAAAACAACACCCTGATTTATTTTTACAGAGATGGTTAATCATTATTTATTTTTCGTTCACGCAGGACATATGCCTGTCTCAGAAAAAGGAGTTTAAGAGGACTTAATAACATTTGCAAAGTCCCTTGAGAGATGTGTTACCAAAGTGTAAATTACAAGCATATTATTAGGCCAGCCTCATTTAACATGAATAAATTAAAAGCAAATGAGTGCCTTTAAAGGAGCAAAGTACTATTTAAAAAATTTAAAACCTGAAATTAAAGTGTTTGAACACATTTTAAATGTTGCTTCTTGCTTTTCCTGAATTAGTGTTCTTTTGAGGTAGTTGAGCAAAGAAAGGGACCCAGTTTGAAAATATGGAAGAGCTAGTAACAGCCATGCTTCTCTCACCATGGATCAGAGCATTATACATGTTATCTGAGATTTCACATACATCAGAGGCAAACACGGTCATATTTTTTTTCCTTGAAATGAATGTAAGCCATTAGACAGCTTTAAAACCCTAATCACTGCTCCCATAAATTGTTAAATTAGAGGAAAGGTTCATATTCATGGTGTTTTTTTTAATGAATTTTGGACATTTAGCTGTTGAGTAATGATTGTTTGTGTAATGTTTCCACTAAGATAAATGCAAGTATTACTGTGCTTGCTACTTCTTTAAAACTCCTTTGCATTTTTACATTACAGCCCATTTTTCATTACCAGGAAAGGTATGCAATTTGAACCATGCTACTTTTTTACTCACAGTAAATCAATATGTGTCATAAGAGCAGAAAAGGAAGTAATATCACTCGCTATCATTGGACCTTCCGTTAGAGTGAGTCCCAGAAGACATTGCCAGGTTGGGTTGCTATAGCAACAGAGCTCTGGTGGCTCTTTTGCTTGGTTTGTTACAGTGAGTTGATTTTTACCACACTGGTATAATCCTGAAGAATTTTTATAGTAAAGAAGAAATTACAATGAATCAATAACAATGTGTGTGACCTTTCCATTGATCTGAGATGATTTCATTTAAAAGTAATAGAAAAAAGGCAACTCCATAACATTTCAAATCCCTTTGCTGACTTCCAATTAAATTATTCATTGTATTTTCTTCAGGCTCTTTAAATAGTCACACTTCTTAAAATGAGAAGAAAAGAAAAATCCTATCCTGAACCATTAGGGTGTCAGCAGAGACCTCATATGGTTTTGTGTTGCTTTGTTTTTTATGCAAAAGTTTATTTTATTTTTAATTTATTTTATTTTTTTATTAAATTTATGGGGTGACCTTGGTTAATAAGATTATATAGGTTTCAAGTGTACAATTCTATGACACATCATCTGTATATTGCATTGTGTCATATGTTCTTACCTAACATGAAAGTCTGCTATAAAAATGTCCTGAAATAATATTAATCCACTTAAAAAATATCTGCAATTAGCAAGAAGACTCAACAATACTTAACTGGAAATACAGAAGATTTATCTTCTGAGTTCTATTAAAAAATATATCAGGACAGATAACAATACATCTCATGGTGTACAGATGCTTAAATGGTTTTGAGTATTACACTAGAGAGGCCATATAAAGCTTTTGAACAGTGTCTGGCATACGAATACACACCTAATGAGTATTGTTATAATTGTAACAATACACATTATATCCCTTTATTGACAGTAGGCACTATTGATTATGCAATTGCAATGCCTTTTGTGTTCTGAATACTTTTAAAGTAAAAATGATATAAGGAAACACTACTATATAGTTGGGCCTCAAATATAGTGTAAAAAGGTGCAGCTCTTTTTCAGAATACTAAGCTTGTGAATAAAACCTTTGCATTTAATTGACATGCCACAGGGAACTAGCGTGGAGTGGAGTGGATTATGGGTTTGGGAGTCAAAACTTCAATTTTGTTTATCACTCTACTTACTTCAGACTTAGTCTCTCTAGGTCTGAAAAAACAAACAAACAAACTTATCTTTTCACTTGTAACAAAAGGGTGAAAACAATTTCCCAGTTGTGTGGTAGAGGGGACTCAGACAGTGTATAGAAAGCACTTGCTAAAATGCTCCCCCCACACATGACACTTTTTAATTTTAGCTATTTTTCCTTTAAAGGGTTTCTAGTCATTTCCTTGAATCATAATTTCCAAACAGAACTTTAAGGTAAAAATGAATATTAAATTCAACATTTCTTGGGAGTACTTTAATATATATGGGTTTTAACTCCAGCAAATGTTGAAAACTTTCACTTCAGTATAATTCTATGTTATAAATTAATTATTTAACTTGGTTCAATTGATAATTCCTTTCCCAAAGTATGTTTTCATAACCTCCTAAGCTCAGGATGATGCTCTGGGGAGGGTTAAAAGAAAAAGTGGGTGGGAAAGGGCCAATTTCTATGGTCAGTTATGGTCAGACACATTTGGAAAAATGCTACATGGTATATTTCACTGTATACTGTGGGATTAATAGTTCACATTAGTATATTCATCCCTCCAAGAAATCCCAGATAATACCAGTTAAACAAATCAATGTTGCTTACTAGTAGAGAACATAAATTCTAGAGTTGGCCTTTGAATCCCACCTTTACCACTTATTAGCTTACGTCTTTGAGAAGTTATTCAATCTCTATGTTTCTGCTTTCTCATCAGTAAAATGGGAATGGTGACATACCAGGATGAGATGAGATTGATCACGTGCTCAGACAGAGGCTAATGGAGTCAACTATCGGTAATAAGAGTGAAGAAACTTGTTTAAACTCGCTTCCATAATAACTCTTCTTTATAAATAATACCTTTGGACATCGTCTGGAACTATTATTCCCTGGAACACACAATCTCACAACCTAGACCCCACTCACTTGTTTGCTCTTGTGCCAGAAAGTCTTATTACCAGAATATTAGAGCAACAACGGTAAGTGTAAAGCTCTTACCCCCAAAACCTTCTATTCCTTAGAGCCATTTACAAATCAATGTATCATATTAGCAAAGATCAGTTCATCATAGTAGGTTATTTGCATGTCCCTAAAAATTTAGCTTTACAGGAAAGGGATACCCCGATTAAAGCTTTCATGCCTAAGAGGGAGTAAACTGAGTACATGTCTCAATTATGGGGTCTGCAGAGAGAAGGAACACTTTACAGGTGTTTGCATGTTTTCTAGTACTAACCCAAAACAACTGGAGTGAGTTTTTGAAATGGAGAGATAAAATAGTAAAGAAAGATAAAAGGTAAAAGCATCAGCCAAGGGAAAAATATGCTATAGTTCCACAACAAAAACACCAAGTCCTCCCTGGTCTATACACATGACTCCATGAATTCCCTACCCTTGGCCAGAGGACCAGATAAGTGAACAGTCAGCTCATTAATATGACCTCTTATGAAAGTCCTTTTATTTACTCTCAAATCTGCAAAGGTATCAGGTCACTGACTTTTCTTCTGAAGAGTTCCTGTTATTAATGTCATCATCAGAAGTAAATGCTCACTCATAATTTTATGCCCCCAACAATTAAAAACTTTTTTCAATGATTCCTATTCCCTTCTAGTCTTAATCATAATTATAAACATCATTTCCACGAAGTGGCATTTTGAATATGTAAATACGATTTCAAAGCCTGTCCCCCACAACCCCCCACTAAGGATACCTAGACGTCTTTTAAATAAGTCATTTCCTAGTACCTGAGTGGTTGTAGTCTTCCATGACCAGATGTGCAATGATCTCTAGTTGTGGTATTGTATGACAAATTTCTTCCTTCATACAGTTCTTGTTTTCTTTTAGATTGTTCGTTTCAAACATCAGCACACTTCAGAATCACCTGCAGCGCTTGTTAAAACAAAGGTGGCTGGGCCCCACCCTCAGGGAGCTTCTGATTTAATGAGTCAGGCTGAGGCCAAGAATCTGCACTTCCAAAAAGTTCCCCGGTGATGCTGATGCTGCTTATCTTGGGATCCCTTTTAAAAGCTACTGTTGAATTATTTACATGGAATATTGTCACCATGGAATGGGGGCTGACAAAATAGCATCGACCTTTTTATGGCATGTGGAATCCTTTCCCACTAGCTTATACACAATCATATTGCTAACTGACTTCTTGAAAGCCCAGGTAGACACCAACTAACTGAATGAACAAATGAACAAAGTAAAATTCTTACTTCTCTTCTCCTCAAATAATACCATTAAGCCTGAGACCCTTCTCTTTATATATATTTTAAAGATATATACCATAGCGAAATGGTAATATCCCAGCCTGTTACCTAAGAAACCAAGGAGGTTTTAGCATCACTGTCCAAATTCAAAAGCCACTGAAAAATAACTGAAACGTTTTTACCTTGGAGGAAAGTAAGTTTGTATCTGCACAACAGATACAAATTAGCTGCATTTATCTTGTTGTCTATCAGACTGGTCAAAAACAATGCTGCTCGTTAGAAGATGTAGAGCAAAAATATAGCTTTGAAAATTATTTTTTATAAGCTAGAAACAATTCCCACTCTGACAGGGGATTATGAGCATGATTGTCTGAAAGACACAGTCAAAAACCTCAGAGGTTTTCTCTTATACTATTGGATTCTTTATAGTTGGGTATAGATTAATCCCTCACCTTGAAACGAAGACATATGCACATAAGCACGCATGCCTAAATAAGCATAGGGTTGCAGCTAGATTAGTGCACACTAGGACGCCATGTAGGTGAAGGGTCCGTGCATACATTCTCTAGAAACCCACAGATAAGACATATAGTTAGCAAAGATATCCTCTGCAGAAAATGTCTTCTGGGCTCTTTTTTAATAATCTGCTGACATTCTTATATTTCTCATTCTTACTTGCTGTTAGTGTATCTGTTTTAATGTATAAAGAGAAGATGTGTTCATATACATAATAATCATAAAACCATATATAAGTAAAGTGATTGGGTATTGTCAACAAACCTTATAATTTTCTTAGGAATGAAATTGTTAAATCTAGAGTAAATGTGTTACATGCAGACTTATTAAGATAATTTTGTATTTATTAATTCTAAGAGAGTTTTTTCCTGAGCCACTGTTTTGATAACTGTATTATCTTTATGTAAAAGCTAAGTCAACAGTCTTAACAACAGCCTTAGAAGACAGAATTGTTCTTTGCATGGCCAGTATCATCATGGCTATACGAAGACACTGCCGTTCCCAGGACTGACAGAAAACTACGGGACAAAAGTTAAGACACCATATATATTTCATTGTATGTATATTTTATATAATAATAATAATATGCATAAGTGCATCTACTTACTATGTCTTATATAGTAAATATGACCATATTTAGCAGCCTCAAAAAAGATATGAAAAAATTTAAAATATGCCAATGTGAAAAACGTAAGTTTAGGAAATGCTGAACTGCATGTAGCCCCTGTGATGTTGTCATTCCCTAGTGTGGGTGAGAAGTTGACTACAGCGCACTTACTACTTAATCCAGGTGTTCATAGAGCCATAAGGTAAGAAACTAGCAGCAACAATCATATGATCATTTAAAAACCAGTACCTCTGAGGGTTTGGGGTGTTGTTTTTTAGTAATAACTGCCAGTTCCTTGTAGTGAGTTCGTGCAGAATAGCAATCAATTAAATATAGTCCCTGCCACAAATCAAAAGGACTAGCCAAAGCCTGTACTCCTCACTAAGACGGTATTAGTCCCTGCATTCAGTGAACAGAAGGATGCAGGGAGAAAATGTGCGATGAACAGTGTCTATGGCTTGCCTGTGAAATTTTAATTCCTAAACTCTAGGGACTGGGGGGTAAAAGCCATGAGGGATAATTAAGAAACAACAGAGGAGCCTTTTTGGAATCACTTTCCTCCATCAGGGTGAGAACAGACCCCTGGCAAGCCAAAGGATAAGAATTTCAATATATATTAATAGATAACTTTCTTTTTTGACAAAGTTTTACCTTCTGATTTAAGCAGTCATATAAATATTCCTTTTTAATAATTAAGATATGAAAAATAACAGGTTAATTTTAAAGGGAAATCTGTTGAAAAAAAATAGCTCACATTATATGTGGACAGTGCATAATGAGAAAAAGTGAATAACTAAAATCGATTAAAACACCCGTCATAGCAGCATGACACCATGACTTACTGGCCAGTCAGTGAAAACCATGCCACAGTTGACTCCCTTATTGCAGGCTTACCTGGAGCACTAGAAGCATGACACTGAATGTGCACAGTATATGCTGCTGTAACACACTGTATTTAACTCAAATGCTATCACTAGGGAAGTTGATGCAATTTTTTCCAGTAAAGAAAATCCCAAGTCCTCTATAAACAACACATGCACAGATTTTACCAAAAGGAAACCATTTTCTGAAAAGAAAAATGGCACACCAAAAATTTTCTTAAACATTAAATGCAATGTAAATTTATGTTATTCATAAATACCGATATCAAACTTGTTGACAATTGACTAAATTAAAGACCAAACACAAATAAACATATAATAGCTACACACATATATGTATATATTTTTAGCCTACAGATATTGGGCTACAATAGAAGAAAAAGTATCTAGTTTATTAATCATGTGTTTTGTCAACACTTCGATCATAAAAGGAATAACTGTTTTAACATGAATTAAACCTTGCTTTGCTTCTAGGTTCAAGGATCTAATATTCTCAAGGAGCCTGACTCTCAATTGAGAAAGGTCAGCATAGTAAAATTTAAACACATCTTTGGAATGACTAAATCACTACTTTTAATTTACTAAAGGGAAGGCAGGCAGCGTGGCTAAAATGAACCTGTATATTATCCTTATAATAAGATACAAGAGAACAATAGGCATTGATGGGGGCAACTGTTTATCCTAATGAGGCCACTCTCCCAGATTTGTACCAAAACTCTAAACACTGACCTCTTTGACCTAAATTAGATTTAAAAACTGACTGACATTATTTTGAAGGCTAATTATGATCAAACTTTTCTTCAAATAACATGATGTAGAACATTAAAAAACCGTTCACACAAATTTCAGTCAAAAGCTGAAATTAAGAAAATACTGCGCAGGCAAAACTTCTACTGGGCCATCACTGTGAGTAGTGTTTAGAGCAGCGGTTCTCAACCTGTGGGTCGCAACCCCTTTGGCAGTCGAACGGCCCTTTCACAGGGGTCGCCTAAGACCATCCTGCATATCAGATATTTACATTACCATTCATAACAGTAGCAACATGACAGTTATGAAGTAGCAACGAAAATAATTTTATGGTTGGGTCACAACCTGAGGAACTGTATTTAAAGGGCCAGAAGGTTGAGAACCACTGGTGTAGAGCATTCATTGATTGTACTAGATGTACGCACTCAAATATTCTGCTCTACAAAATAAAATAACAAGCAAGAAATTTGTAACTTATTCAAAAGAAAAGAGACTATAGCTCCTTTGAAACCTAATTGCTGTTATTTAGGTAATGACTAAAAACTCTGGTGGGAAAATATACTTATCAATTATAGGAATGTATCAGTGCTATAGTTTCCATTTTCTTATTTCTCAGAAGAAGAATTCTTGGTCTTATGAAAAGTCTTATTTTAAGAGATTATGTTTTCTTGATTATTACCAAAACAGATCACAAGTGAAAGACTTGAAATGTGGCTTTATTGAGCCACTAATTACAATCTAGTCAGATATCTAATTAGGACAATTGTAAAATGGAGACCACCAAATCATTCATTGGCATAAGTCCACATTTCTTCATTCACTCAGAAAACTAATTAATAAATGCCAGGCACTATTTAGCCCAGCCATTGCAATGAGCTTTCATTCCCCTCACCCCGGTTCATAATCCAAACGTCTTTTAAAAATCATGTTCAAATAATCTGAAAATTGCCAGGACCAATAGGATGATATTCCTGAAGTAGAGATATGAAAGATCAGGGCAGAATGTTGATTTTTGTTTCCCATTGGGGATATCTGTGTGTGGAGGGTGGGGGAGAGGGGATTCCTTTGAAACTGAATGTATAAACAAAAATGAATTTGTTGCTTTTTCTTTTCCTCATTCTACTTTATCTCTGTGGTCTATTTGGTGTGCATGTTTGGGTATATGTAAAAAGAGAGAGAGAGTTCTATTTATTTAGCCCTCAGCAGTAGTTATGTGTGATATGTTTTTAAATGTTCATACCTCGTGTCGTCAAGTCCAACTGTAACCACCATAGGGGAAGTCCCTGCTTAGTTACTGGTCATACTTTCCTGTAACCCCCACTCAAGTCCTGAAAGGCTCATAAAGGATAGGATATCATGTGAGCAGTAAAACTTTACCCTAATGAAGAGGATCTTTTCTCCCACTCGGTATCTTCCTTGAGAGAGCCTCTCCACACAGAATTTGTTTGGGCATTTGCAAGGAGGATCCTCAGAAATCCTTTTCACCTGAAAGAGAAGAGCAGGCAAGTTCATTCTCCAGTTCATTCTCCTTCATCAAGTCCCATTCGGATTAATCTGCTCTGTGGGTTCAAAGGCCCCTGGACCAGGGCTGCTTTTATGTGTTCTGTATCACACTATGAACATGATATGAGCAGCTGCATCCTAACCATGTGAAGATCAGGCCTGGAAGGCATTTTCCGAAGGCCAATAACTGCACTAAGGCACGAGCTGGGTCATGACAAAGAAACGATGCTGGAAGATAATGACAAGCAAATCAATTCGCAGTGTAAGAATGAATCTGAGTTCTCTCATTGTGGGAGAATTAAAAAGACCGTGTACATTGGGTTGCCAAGATAAATACACTGAAAACTAGAATAGAACATATGTCAAAACTGTGCTAACTCGTTGTAATTTAACAATATGAATTTTACCCATTTCAAAATAAAGAGAATGGAACACTTTGTTGTTGTTGTTGTTTTAATGAGACTATTGTTTCATTTTATTTTGAACTCAAAGGTTTTCTTTAATAAGTCATCTCTAGCCTGGCCAGAGTGGTTCAGCAGTTGAACATCGACCCAGGAACCAAGAGGTCATCGATTCATTTCCCTGTCGGGGCACATGTTCAGGTTGTACAGCTTGCTCCCCAGTTGGGGGTGTGCAGGAGGCAGCTAATTGACGATGTTTTTCATCATTGTTTCTATCTCTCTATTCCTCTCATTTCCTCTCTTTCTAAAAGTTAATAAAAACATTTTTTTTTATAAAAGAAGTAATCTCTAGTACACCCAGGCTCACCCAGCAATGTATTCCATCTCAGTAAATGCCACCCTCCAAAACCTACTTCAGTGGCAGTATCTTACAATTTACATACATTTTATAAAACCACATCTGAATATCAGAATTTACCTCGATTTTATCTATCTCTCTATTCTAAAAAAAAAAAAAATACCTAATCTAAATGATGTGTGCACAATGCCTGTAAGTAGTTGTGACTATTAGAAGGCAATGTATATAGACCATGACTTTAGGAATGAAGTTTATATTTATGTTTTTCTTAATTGGGAACCTGTCATGCTGTGTCTCATAACTGCCCTCTCTTCAACTCACCAACCAAACAAACCAAAGCAACAATTTCCTGTGTGTTGAGTCACAGATCTAAACAACATGCACCCTGCAATTGAGAAGCTAGACTGAATAAATTTAGTTTCTGAAGAACTGACTTGGTCTTTCACTTAAGTTCTTTCTTCCACAAAGATATAGTTTCTAGAGTTTTATCACCAAAGATAGTCAATCATTCCTTCAAATAAAGCAACGTCTCACTTCAATCAGCCTTCTATTAAACAAAACCTGTGGAAAGAGTGACACATGAGTTCACTTGTGTGTTGGTATACAGAACTTAAACAGCTTGGTTTTCCCAGATTGAGAGATTCCAGAAAGTATGGAAGCATAATAACTAGAGATAAAGCTAGAAAAAAAGTGGAGGAATCCTGAAGAAAACTTACATTAAGTGCTATGCAATTACGCCTCAGTGAAGACCTATAAAGAAAAACTGACACTATAGCTGAGGAAGAGGGAACCAACTTTGAGATACATATTTTCATCTGTCCTTTCTAGAATCCCTAATTCTGCCAACATATAAGCCTACAATTCTTAATACTTATTCTTACCATATCAAATTATATATCAGTTATTGGTTAACCCAAATTTCTCTTTGCTGGATTGTGAGTTATTTAGGGTTAAGATAGTATTTCATCACTGTTTTAAATCCTTCAAATAAAACAAAATCCCTTAATGGCATACTATGTGTTCAATCAATGCATATTGAGTAACTAAATGAATGGCTAAATAAAAACATGAGCCTATATGGGACACGAGGGGAAATCATGCAACAGATTAAAATTGGATTCAAAGAATGTTACAAATGGCTTTCATTGGAAAATGGGGGGGAAAAAAAACAAAACCTGTTAAGGTCATTAAGTTAGTGATTAGGTCTGTGTATTTGAGTTCTGAATTTTTTCTATCATATGATACTTGACCCATAGGTACATCCACCGCCCCCCCCCCCCAACACACACACACTATATTAACAGAATTCTGTCCCTAGAGACATTTTTGAATGGATATTCTTAAATAAGATGGTGATGAGAGAACAATAAGTCAGCGTTATGAACGCACGTGGCCCAACCTTTAGGAGAGCCCTGCTTGGCCCAGCTTTCCTGCCACACAGTAATTGAGCAAAGGGTAAACTGGCGTTCAAGTTGTTCCTCTGCTAAAAAAAAAAATGATAATCACAAGTATGGGTAAAAGTGTTTCCCTCTTGAAGTGTTCATAGACAAAACACAGAAACTGTGGGAATCAAAGGAAGTGAAATTCAAAATGCATTTCCTCAAGTGGCCTGCCCTTCTCCCAGTGCCTTCAGAGCTTTGAAAACAAACTTGTGTTTTTTTTAAATCAAGGGCGCTTTTTTTTGTAGTTGTGTGAGAGGTGGGGGCAGAAATGGAAGAGATGAGGCCAGACTGCGGGGTAGTGAAAATAGATTGTTAAGTAAACAGTGACCGATGACATCTGTGCGTCTTACATTACCTCGGGGTAAGTCAGTCTGGCAGGTGTTCTACTTGGGCCCAGGAACCCAGCCAGTATTCTGCTGAAATGGGATTTCAAGAGGAGCCTGATTACTCATAATTACGCTATCTCTCATCCCCAGACTGAGGAAGTTGATGGAGAAGAGGAAGAAAGTAAGAATGGTTTCTTAGAACTGGATTCAACTCATTGTGTGGGAACCAGCTCCCCATGAGGGAATGCAAAGAGAACTGAACCCGACTCCACCACTTTATCGCAGCTGAATCACCTCGGGAGAATAAATTAATCTGAATGGACACTACTATGTATTCTTTTATGATATCTTGATTAAAGAAGGTAGGGCGAATTATCCACATAAAAGGTCACCTATATTTTTTTTTCCAAATTTCCTCAATCCCCCTAAGTAGCAAACAAATAAATGTGAGGAAATATTGACAGTTTCAAAACTGGCAGTTCCTGTTGAAATTGCTCTCTGCAATATGATATCTTAACACAGGTCTGCTTTTCTTACTCTGCCCTTTCTTTTTCTTTTCTCTTTTTTCCCCTCTTTATTGTTTTATTCCCCCTCTTTATCCTCTTTCTTCTTTACTTTTTGATACAAATAGTAATTTTGTCAGAGCAGAAATAGCCAATATTTTTAACTGAACACGGGAACTCTGCAGGCAATCTCTATTTTACATCCCCATTCTAAAACACAAACTGGGGTACATGAATTTCAATTTCCCGCCACTATATATGTTTCACATGCAGTCAAGCAACTGCCATAGGGACTACTTAATTTTCATATTTGACATACGAATCTCTGATTTACATCATTAGTGAGACTCAAATTATGTTTCTCTCTATTCCACTGTCCCTGAAATAAATTATTTGGTGAAAAACTATCACTTAATAAGAATGCAAATATTGCAATGCAATTCAGCAACAAAGTATGAAGGAGAGACGATAAGAAACTTCCATGGCCAAATAATTTGGAAAATTCCAGGTAAAACAAGATCTTACGGAACTCACTAGTGCCTTTAATATATCACAGTGAATTGCCAAACTCTACCCAGGGAATACAGTGAGCTGTGTTTCTCAAACCAACCTAACCATGGAATTCTTCTCCCTGCGAGGCAGCTGGGGTGTCAGTACTCGACTAAACATTCTTGGAGAAATGCTGGTTTAAAACCTTTCAGAACATAGTATTCTAGCTGGCAATGGTACAGAAATATCCAGTTTGCACATTCCTATATTCAATTAAAACCCCGTAACTAAATGGATGGCTATGTTCCCAAATTTGTGGTAAACTTTAAAAGAGGTTTAAAGCTCTTGTGAGAGCCCCTCAGTGTTTCCAGTTGGGGGACTAGAAGTTGGAGAAGGGAGAACCACCATGGGGTGACAGTCTTGCTTGGACTGAAATATTGAAGAAACTTTTCCAAAATCCTTATCATAGTTATTTCACCACCTCCTCCCTCCTGTCCTTTTCCTCCCATTCTCAAGGATGAGGGACGACCACATATGGGACAAGCTGGTGAAGAGAGGGAACCATTCTAGCTACTTCTCCCAGGTTCATGTAAATGGATTCAAGGGGCAACATCTCCTCCCTCTGCGAAGTAGCCCATTTCCAGAGCACATGGCCATTCCAGATAAATAGAACAAGGAAGAAGCTTTTTAAAACCTTAATTACTCACATTGATAATCTACTCAACAAAAATGGCACTAATAGACATAGACTAATAAAAGATGGCCCATGTCTTTGAGAACAAAGACTACACATAAAGAATAATGGGTATTTATGCCCAATAAGGTAAATACCTCATGAAATATATAAAAACACTTGGGGCATTGAGGACTAATTTGTCAATATCACCTGGAATGGGAGATGCCAAGGAAAGATCACAGCCTGAATTTTAAAAGATGAAAAGGTAGATTTAAAAGATGTATAGGTGCCGGGAGCTGGTCCATGCTTGCTGTTTCTAGGGACCTGGCATATATGGCATACTGTTCTTAATATGTTTGCTCACCTTCTAGGCTCTATGTGTTTTAACCAAGGTCTCTGAGAAAGGTTGTTTCCCCAGGTAGGGATTTTCCCCTGAAGTTAGGGAGGGAATAAAACCTCTTAACTAAGTGCCAGGTGGGTAATTAATCACTTTAACTACGAACAATCATGCTTAAGCTACATAATCTTTACTCCCTGGAATGGAGATAAGAAACGCCCTAACCTTTGAAATAGAGATTGATAGGATTGGAATCAACTGGTATAAATACAGATGTAAGAAGACAGAATGAAGAGAGACAGAACCTAGGCACAGAACCTACACAGAACGTTCTCTAGGGACAGAAGAACTTCGCTGGAGAGAACATGGCAAAAGATCCTGGACAGAAACTGGCCTCAGAACCTAGAGACAGAACCTAGCGAGAGAACATGGCAAAAGATCCTGGACTGAACATGACTACAGAAATTGGCAAGAGGACCTGACTAGAACCTGGTGACTGAAACTGGCTGCAGAACCTGGCTGGGGAACCTAGCGAGGGAGCATGGCTGCAGAACCTGGCTGGAGAGCCTGGAGAACCTAGCAAGAGAACATGGACACGGAACCTGGCTGGAGATCCTAGGCAGAACCTCTCTGGAGATCCTGAACAGAACTTGGCTAGAGATCCTGGCTAGGCTGCTGATCAACTGAACGCTGCCTCCGTGTCATTCCTTCTTCGCCGACTCCGTCCACACCTTTGGGGACCCCTGGACCCGCTGGGGTTGGACCCCGGCATATAGGCATACATATGGTGATGAAAGCAAATGAGGAAAAACACAGAGCATAAAATGTCCTTTGGAATTTGGGGTTAGCAGCCATCTTCACAATGGGTACCTCCAAATGCTAGGATGAGTCTAGAGGGGAAAGACAAAATAGGCCAGCACATGGAGACTTATGTGACACAAATGATTTGGGATTCACCTTGGATGTTAAAGGGAACCCCTATAAATTTTCATCAAATCTGAGTTGCACCTAGGTAACAATAATGTTTATGGATAATAATGTCAAGAACACGTTGTTCAACAATGTCAAACAGGAGAAATAAGCCTCATAATGTGAGAACTAAAAGAATGTATTTGATTCAGAAATTAATTCATTAGGAGGTTAAGATGCTGGCCAAAGCTCTGACTATAAAACATTAAAGAAAATGAGTAGAAGTGACAGCTGAGGGGAAAGGGATTAAAATCAAGTGCAGCTGCCCCGGAGATACACATTTATAAGAGAAAGACTAAAGGAACATCTTACCCCAAAATAAATCGGGGAAAATTGTTCTCATCAATATATAAATAATGCACTATTACCTACTATTAATACAACACTTTATTTAATCAGCTTATAAAATAAATACAAAATACTATGATAAGCAAGGCATGTCACTGTTCCTTAAAAACAGTTCTATAATTTTAAATGTTTTAAAGTATTTTTATTGATTTCAGAGAGGAAGGGAGAGGGAGAAAGTGATAGAAACATCAATGATGAGAGAGAATCATTGATTGGCTGCCTCCTGCACACCCCACACTGGGGATTGAGCCCACGACCCAGGCATATGCCCTGACCGGGAATCGAACCATGACCTCCTGGTTCACAAGTCAATGGTGAGGATAAAAAATGTCCTTGCCTATTCTTTAATTCCTGAATGGACTGAACAGAAGAAAACTAAATTAAACTGTTATTGGCTAAGATACTATAACAGGCTAAGTTTAAGTCTGCTGCTCTTAGCAGAAATGGGTAGTCTCAATCTGCCAGAAAAAGTTATATTTCTGCTCATCCGAACCTGCAGTGTACGTTAGAGTGCCACATGGAGGAAAGCAAAAGATGGGAAACCCTGTTTCTGCACTGTGTAGTGCCAGTCAGCCACAGTCCCAGCCTTTTCAGCTCAGCCCCTGGCGAAGGAAGCCCTCAGCCATGGGCCAGCAGTCCTTGTTAGTCCTAATTCTTAGAATGGGCATTATGGCTGCTGCTAGTTTCTCAGGACTCTCCCCATGTATTGGAGACATACTTCACTCTAACAGCTCTGAATGATGTTACTATTTTCTATAAAACAAATAACCAGTGTTTTAAACATTTGTACCCAAAACACATGTTCTGGGAGGTAAATACCCATAATCGAACACACTTATTACCAAGAACTACTTAACAGGCAACAGAAGTTGCCAGAGAGTTTTAATTCATTCCTTTTGCTGTAACACCCAGGATGTTTTCTGTGATTATGAGGGACAATGATAATAGCTGCTAATCTGCCAAAGACTGTGACTCAAGGACTCTGCTCAGTAGAGGGATGGGGACCTCAGAGTTAGACAAAACTGGGTTGGAATCTGAGCTCCTCTTTTTTCCTCAGGAGGTGATTCAACTTCTGTTTGTGTTTTCTCAGTAAGAAACCTGCCTTACAGATACCTAGAGCACTTGGAAAACAATGCTAGACCCTGGACCACAGCAGGCAGTCGGTAAAGAGCCGTTATCTCCTCTGTGGTGTTTGCTTTCCCTCTTTAACAATCCTCCAGATCTCATGCTTCAGGCTTCTTACCTGTGTAATGAGGAGTCAAACCACTGGCAAGGATCTTAAGTGTTTTCAAAGTCAACTTTTAAGGAGTTGATCTATTGTCCTACATTTTTAGATACTATTCAGCAGAATTAAGTGACATTTTATTTGAAAGACTGGCTCAGTTTTAAATCTCAAAATGAACTGTAGAAGTACAGATTTTTTCACAGGATTTTTAAATGAATTTCAATGAAATTGAAATAGATATAGGTTAGACTGATAAGAGATTGTGCGGAATGATTTGACCCAGTAATCCCACTTCTAGGAATATATCTCAAGAAATCAGAAACACCAATCAGAAAGGATATATGCATCCCTTTGTTCATAGAAACACAATTTACAATAGCTAAGATTTGGAAACAGCCTAAGTGCCCATCAGCAGATGAGTGGATTAAAAAACTGTGGTACATCTACACAATGGAATACTACACAGCTATAAAAAATAATGAACTCTTACCATTTGCAACAGCATGGATGGACCTGGAGAGCATTATGCTAAGCAAAACAAGCCAGTCAGAGAAAGATAAATATCACATGATCTCACTCATTTGTGGAATATAATGAACAATATAAACTGATGAACAAAAACAGATCCAGAGACACAGAAGCATCGAACAGACTGTCTAACCTCAGAGGGAAGGCAGGGGGTTGGGGGGTTAAAGGAGGTAAGAGATCAACCAAAGGACTTGTATACATGCATATAAGCATAACCCATGGATACAGACAGTAGGGGATGAGGGCATGTGCTGGGGGGTGGGAATTGCTGGGGAGAGGTCAATGGGGGAAAATAGATATACGTAATACTTTAAACAATAAGGAATTTAAATTAAAAAATAAATAAAACAAGATGAGTTTTGAAATTAAAAAAAGACTACGTAGTATAAAGTCTGACCAGTTTTACTTACTGCATCATCCAGTAAGTTTCCTGTACTCTTTTTCCCAGAAGACTTTGATGAAGGAGAAGGTGAAGGAGAAGGGGCAGAAAGTGTTTCTTCTTGTTCAATCTCTTTTTCCAATTTTATCAAACCAGGAGGCTCCACACCATACCTTTTAAAAGATACAAGATCAATGTAGATGCATAACTTACAACGATACACTTACTATCTACATATATAAAAGCCCAGTGACCGAATGGTGGAATGACTAGAACGACTGGTCTACCAGTTGCTATGATGCACACTGACCACTAGGGGGAAGACATTCAATGCAGGAGCTGTACCCTGGTGGTCAGTGTGTTCCCACAGTAGGAGCACTGCTTGGCTGACCGGGATGAGTGGTGCTCCCACAGTGGGCTGATCCCCATAGGCCACACCCCCCCACCAGTGCATTAATCCGTGCACCGAGCCTTTAATATGTTATAGTTGATTATGAAGACTACAGGAGCAAACTGATAACTTTTTAAAACAATTTAACTTTTCCTGGCATGGAATGGTTCTTAAATGGCACCTTTTAAACAGGGGGGAAACATATCTGCTGAGTGTGTGTGTGTGTGTACACACATATATGAATCAACACATAACAAATAGCATACTAAGATTAAATAAAATGCTACATGTAATATATTAATGAATCAATAATATAAATAACGATATAACATTTAGTATTCAGTTTTCATATTCACTAAGAAATGATATAAGTGATGTAACTGAACTATTTTGGACACAAGCTTGTTAAAGATGGAAATAAATTCAGGCATAGACAAGTTTAAAAACAATAATCCTCCCAAATAAACATTCTTAAATGATTTAACAGAAAAGAAATTCTCTATATTAATTGTATACCTCCTATGGGGCCCAGGAACAATGGACTATGGGTTATACAGGTTATTTTCTTAAAAACAATATAATGAAAGCATGTCTAGTGTTTCTAGGAAAGAAAATGAACAGAGAAGAAAGAAAAACAATTTAGAATAATATGTTAAATGTCTGTGTTTTAAATTATAAATGCCATAGAAGTTTTAAAAAATAGATATAGTTATTAGCATTTTTATCTCCCATAATCATATTTTTCTTAGGCTAAACTTAAAATTGATTTGCTTTCTTAATGTACATCAATTGTACATCTAAGTTTAGTGAACAATGTGAAGATGATCAGGTTAGCAAATCACCTCGAGCCATCACAATCACAGCATCCATCCCAGGTGGAGGAGGCCAAAGGTAACCAGAAATTAAGATTTGAGAAGGGCCTCTGGGATCGTCTATCACACACTTCATCTGTACAGCTAAGAACACAGATCCAGAGAAGGTACAGAACTAAGTAGGAGCTGCACAAAGACACAAAGCCAGGTTCTCTGACTTCAGGACTGAAGCCAATTTTCTCTTACTTTTAACCAGGTGATTGTGAGTTAGAAAGGAGAGGGAAAAGTCACAGGTCATGGATAATCTACCAAGTAAATAATCTATAGATAGAGAATAAGTATGTTGGTGGTATGTACCTTAGAGTGAGCTGTACATTAAAACAGTATTAAATGTAAAAGCTTAGATTACTAAATACTAACCTGTTGTAATGGCCTGTCATTTTAACTGACATCATTGCATGTGTTCAGTGGACATTCCCAAAGGGAAGCAATTTCCTCACTCTTGATGTTTTGTTCTTGTAGAGCAGTGGTTCTCAACCTTCTGGCCCTTTAAATACAGTTCCTCAGGTTGTGACCCAACCATAAAATTATTTTCGTTGCTACTTCATAACTGTAATGTTGCTACTGTTATGAATCGTAATGTAAATATCTGATATGCAGGATGGTTTTAGGTGACCCCTGTGAAAGGGTCGTTCGACCGCCAAAGGGGTCGCGACCCACAGGTTGAGAACCGCTGTTGTAGAGGGTGTTCCGTTCATTTAATTTCTGGTCTCTCTCCTCCATTATTCTCTCCTCTCCAACAACATAAAAGGGTTTACCAAATCGGTAAGTCTAAGCATGCTGAAGTCCAGCGCATAACAGCATTAGCTTGAAAGTGCAAAAGAGACATCGGAAGGCCAATGGACCTTGATCTCAGCAGGTTTTACCTTGGATGTTATCCCTTTGGTGAAAAACTATCACTTAATCAGAATGCAAATATTGCAATGCTGTGATTGTGATGGCTCGAGGTGATTTCCTAACCTGATCATCTTCACACTGTTCACTAAACTTCACTGGACTTTGAGTCTATCTGCCCTGCATGCATGCATTGCTAAGGGGCAAATGTGTAACCAAACTGAATCAAAAACAGGCAAGACTGGGACTCATGGTTCCTCTTCCCAAAAGAGGTTCCACCTTGCCCACCCCCCCCCCCCGCCCCCCGGCCAGGCCTTTAAAATTCATTTTTCTTGTATACTGTCTTCATTGTGCTATGCATCATAATGTAAATATCTTCATTGTGCTGTAATTAGGTGGCTAACTGGCCTGATTCTGCAGTTACATTACAGACAATAAGCATGTCTGTCAACTCGGACCTTATCAACAACAAAGAGGATGTTTGATGTTCTATCTGCCACTCCTTTATCTTCTAATTTTTTTTCAGAATTTAGATGGTAAGGTTGGGTGGTATGTGTTAGGTACCCTTTGAGTGCTGGAAAACGTTAGAATTCAGTACAAAACAGTTTAAGCTAGCATAACTCAACGGCACAAATGCTGCTTTGAGAACTGCCTCTATGAATGGAGTCATTTTTAGTTACAAAAATCAAAGACCTAGGCACCACCTATCTTATTTTTAACCTTTCAATCACGTTAGCCACATACTGGGACATGAGTTAAAACATGTGCCAGACTGCAAATTCTCTAACAGCAGAGACCACTCTCTGATTCACAGCATCCCCAGCAGTTAGCATGGATCCTGGAACACAGTAGGTACTTATACTGTTTAAATAAAAGAAAAAAAAATTCCTGTATTCTCATATAACAATAACTTGGAGTTCCAATTATGTATTTGGTTTCACTGTTTGGGGTGTTTAAATGCATATCACTTTAATAAAACATGCCAATATTGAACGTACATAAGTGCTTTACCAAAAAAAAAAAAATGTTCTAGGTGACTTTAAACCCTATCCAAAATGAGAATACTTAAAAAAAAAAAAACAAAAAAAAACCTGTGATACTAGTATTAATTACACTGAACTCAACCCAGCATTTCTTTCCCATTGGTAAGTACCAACAATACTCATATGGAGATTTGTGCATCATTATTCCCTGAGGTAGGCTTGAGCTAACTGTGTCATGAGCCTACTCTTTAAATGTAGCAGATCACTTAACCTCTAGGAGTCTGCTTTCTATCAGGAAGGCAGAGATGAAAATGGCCTGCCCTACACGTCTGATGTAGCAGTGCAGGGAGAGAGAAAGAATGTGAGAAAAGCAACTGCTATTGAACACCAGCATGTGTCTGGCCCATGAAGGCACCTTCACATACATTATTACTGAGCCTCAGCTTTATTTCAATATAAAGTGGACATTCTAATCCTTGTATTTGAATATTATTAGAACGAATTAAAACAGTATCCATTACCCTCGTAGCGCAGCTTCTGACACATCACAACCTCTGAGATTGCTGTTAATTGTTGTTTCAAATGTTGCACAGCCAGAAAACTGCAGTACGAATGTACTTTTGCCAAAGTTTTTACTTTTAAAGTATATTATACCACCAAATTAAATAATATAATGGCATCATAATTAAGATGTGAAGTAGTATTATTAAGATTGTTTATATTGCCCTGGCCAGTGGGCAATATTGTTTGGCTCAGTGGGTAGAGCATCGGCCTGTAGACTGAAGGGTCCGGGGTGCCATTCCGGCCAAGGGCACATGCCTGGGTTGTAGGCTCGATCCCCAGGAGGGAGCATGCAGGAGGCAGCCAATCAATGATTCTCTCTCATCATTGATGTTTCTATCTTTCCATTTCCCTTCCTCTCTGAAATCAATAAAGAAATCTACACTAATAAAAGAGAAAAATGGTAATTGGCATACGGCGATACCTTTTTCATTGGCTAATCAGGGCTATATGCAAATTAACTGCCAACTAAGATTGGCAGTTAACTGCCAACAAGATGACGGCTAATTTGCATATGTAGGCACAATGCAGGGAGGCGAAAGGGAAAGCAGGAAGAAGCCCCCTGCCACTGACAGTGATCGGAAACCCAGGGGGGAGCTAAGAGCTGGGGGGCAGGGCAAAGGCGGGCCTGGGGTCGCCTTTGCCCTGCCCCCCAGCCATGATCGGAGAATCAGGCGCCTTTGCCGCCCTGGCCAGTGGTAGCAGGAAGTAGGGGTGGAGCCAGCGATGGGAGCTGGGCACGGTCGAAGCTGGCAGTCCCAGGAGCTAGGGGTCCCTTGCCTGGGCCTAAAGCGAAGCCCAGGATTGCGGCGCCCCCTGCTGCCACTGCAGGTCCCCGCTGCCCGGGCCGGAAGCCTAGGCCAGAGGTGTCAGGCCTGGGCAGGGGCGGAGCCTGCAACCACGGGGAACTGGGGGTCCCCTGCCCAGGAGGTCTCAGGCCTGGTCAAGGGGCCTATCCGGTGATTGGTGATCGGAGGGTGATGAGGGTCAACTCCTCTGGCTGAGGCATCAGGCCTGGGTTGGGGGCGGAGCCGGGGATTGGGGGGATATGATGGTCCCCTTGCCCAGGCCTGAAGCCTGGGTCAGAGGCGTCAGGCTTGGGTGGGGGGGTGGAGCAAGCGATCAGAGGGAGATGGGGGTCCCCTGCCCAGGCATGATTCCTGGGCCAGAGGCCTCAGGCCTGGGCGGGGGCCAGAGCCAGTGATCGGGGGGAGATGGGGGTCCCCTGTCCAAGCCTGACACCTCTGGCGGAGGCGTCAGGTCTGGGCAAGGGGCCGATCAGGCGATCGGAGGGTGATGGGGGTCAACGCCTGAGGGCTCCCAGTACGTGAGAGGGGGCAGGCTGGGCTGAGGGACACTCTCCCCCGCCCCCCCCACACCCAGTGCATGAATTTCGTGCACCGGGCCCCTAGTATGTATGTGTGTGTGTGGAGATATATATATATATATATAATATATATATATATATATATTATATATATTTATATATATATTTTAAAAAATGTTTATATTACTATTGTTTGTATCCTTTACCAAAAAAAAAAAAAAAAGACAAAAAAACAAGCCTTACTATAGGCTTTCTTTACATTGATTTTGCTATAAATGTGGAATAGCAGAAATATCTCAGTGCTGGAGTGGAGCAGACCAAGTTATAAATACAGCTTTGCTACTAGCTGGCTGCATGAACTTCAGCAGGCAACTCGTTCTTAATCTCCCTAGACTTCTTTGAATTCTTCGTTCCATCAAGGTATAAAAAATTGTTATGTTTAATATTCTTCAGAGAATAACAAACTGGGCAGTGAACGTAGAGAAATTTAAAACACTAGGAGTCACAGCCAATTAAAAGTCAATACTGAGTGAAAAACCTCATATGTGAAAGTATAAAGTAGGCCAATTGGAAAATATGATTTCATTTGTAATTGTAGGTGGATTCATGCCACCTTTCAGGAATAGGTTGCCTAACTTTTTCTGTTACTTTTTTCACAAAGTAAAATAATACGTTATTAGAGCGACAGGAGGTTCCACGCCACGTCTGATACAAAGTGGACTTAGTTTGAATGAAGCTGGTCACAGTCACACGCGGAACCTTGCGCTGGAGCGCTTTCTCTATCTGGGAAAGCTGCAAATTAGCCATGTTGCTGAACACAGAAAATCTGCACTAAGCCCCAAATCTCTGCTTATATTGGCTTTTGGCTGCTTCAGGCTGCCTCTAGTACAGTCAGCCAGTCCAGAAATGCACACTTAAATACGATTCATTGGCTTCCTGTCTGTCTGGAGATGTCAACAGGCTGTAAATCATGAAATTCCCCTTAGGTTGGGGGCCCACACCTGCAGGCCAACTTAGACAACAAGTAAGTCTATTTTTTTCCCAATGCTCCCAAAGGCCCCTTTGTTATGGTTTCCATGATTAACTCTATACCACTTCATATTTCTATTTTGTCTATGAGGTCTTCACAAATTTATACTGGTTTCTACTCTGTTCCAAGGACAAGATTTTAGAGTTTTGGGGAAGAGAAGGCTGTTGTAGCTCCCAGGGTCTAACTAAAGCAAGAAGGGTGAATCCACTAAAACCAAATCCTCACATTTGTATGTCCCAGGGATAAGAAAGTAGGGTAAATACTGAAAGGGCAACACATTTTTTTTGCCCTGTTAAAAAATATTACACCCTGCTTGGGAAGAGTCTTACGGTTGATGACGTCATGATGAGATTTTATACATGGACTTCGTTTTTCTGGCATGTGGCACAACTTTTGAGATTGTCCTAGATAAAATGATTGAGCCCAAACCGAGCCCTGAGTGAGAACATTTACTCAAACTATTTAGTAGACTATAGTTTTCAAATAAAAGACACCTGGGGCCAACTTTACTAGAGTTAGAGGGACAAATTTTAAAACCTCTCACCCCCTTTCTTATATTTTTATTGATTTCAGAGCAAAGGGAGAGGGAGAGACAGAAACGTCAATGATGAGAATCATTGATTGGCTGCCTCCTGCTCGCGCCCCCCCCCGCCTTCACTGGGGATTGAGCCCACAACCCAGCATGTGCCCGTGACCAGATGAACTTGGGACCCTTCAGTTCACAGGCAGACGCTCTAACCACTGAGCAAACTGACTACAGCCCCATTTTAAAACTTGTAACAGTTTACAGATTCTTGCAAGATAGTTTTTGCCCCATTTTTATTCTGTCTTAAAGTAATTTAAAGATAGATTTATATTTGAAAGGAAATTTCACCCATGTGAAAACATGATATTCTTAGTAGTCAGAGACAAGTGCTTTAAATAGGATGAATTAATAAGTCTTGTAAAAGAATATTTTTATGAAACATTTTGTTTGGCCATGGATTAAAATAGAAGACTAACAAAATTATTTTAAAGTTTTTTGTTTTGTTTTGTTTTCATAGAAGCATAGAACAGAAAGTCAACTCTCAGAGGGAAGGTGAAGATAGGTGGGCAGGTGGGAGGAGATCCACCAAAGAACTTGTATGCATATATGCAGAACCCATAGACACAGATGAAGGGTGGTGAAGGCCTGGGGGATGGGGTGGGTGCAAGTTATAAGGAATCAATGGGGAACAAAAGGCAACATATGTAATACTTTCAATAAAGATTAAAAAAATAAAATAAATTAAGATATATTTCTTTTTAGTAGTAATAAATTTTGTTCAAAATCAAGGAAGTTCTCAAAAATATAAAAAGCTTCACTATGATGCTGATGATTGATTATGGCCCCAAACCAAAATATCAAGTGTTTTACTATTATTGTAAAGCTAATCTTAATTCTGCAGTCTGTAGAAAAAGTTAAATTCACAGCAACTTTTTTTTTGAGGAATAAATATCAAAACACTGTCATTGAAAAGATCTGTGAGGTTTTATTGACCTCCTGTTGCTGAGTGTTTTACTTTTCAGAAGGCAAACATGCATATTTTACACCCAGAAACTGACATGGTTTCTGAAATGTTAATGGAGGGAGTTCACTCTAGAGGGATGATAACTCTATTTGGTTAAAAATAAAAGGAAGTTTTACCCATGAGAACAAAAGTAAGTGGTCTCATCCTCCCATCTCAGAGCTCGGAGAAGCCCAAGGGGCTTCCCTGAATGATACCACACAGGAGAACACGGCAGAAAACCAGAAACATTTTGCAAATCATATCCGAAGTGACGTTGATGCTTTTCAGATGACATTTGTGTAATTTGAGGAGAAATGTTTAGAATCAAATATAAAAAAGCATCATCTATTAGTGATAAAAAAAAAACTCACAAGATTGTATTGGGAACTTTGTTATGCTCAAAACTCATCCGTTGTGTATACAAATGAATGTCGTGATTCTTGAGAGCTCTCCCAAAATCACTTTTAGTTTTGGCTAAAACTATCTTACCTTAATAATTTATATAAGCCTCCATGGAGGAGTAAAACAAGAAAGAAGCACAAAGTAAGGATGTAGATAAAGGTTATATATATATTATATATATATATATATATATATATATACATATATATATATATATATATATAATATATATATATAATATATATATATACACACACACACACACACACACACACACACCCTAATGTAGGAGTAAAAATGAGATTGGGGATATATTTTCTTTGTTTCTCTTTAACTAATATGCTTCAACATAGAGCTAAGGAAATGGGATTTGGGTTGATCAGTTTGCTATTTTCTATAAAGCACAATTGAACTTCCATAAATACAGAAATCTTCAAATGTGTACTGAGAGAATCTTCTATAGACTCTGATACTTAAATGTTCCATCTACCCAATTCATTTTCAACTGTTTAACCTTATGTGGCACACAAAATGTACAATGGCACACCCTGAACAATCTCTTGGCATATTTCCTCTTTTTCAGTGAAAGTGTGCAATACTTCACACCACTCAAGTAGGTGAAGAAAATAAAAAGCAAAATTTACAAATCAAGTATTATAATGTAAGGGTAGTCTTACTCCTTTGACAACTCCTTTATGAGTTTAGTAATATTTTCTTTGCAGCATGAATAAAAACTTCTTTTGTCAGCTTGCATGATCATAAGTATAGAGAGAAATGGAGAAACCCATTGTTATCATAAATAATAATGATAATAATAGATAGCAGGAGGAAAGTTTTGAAGGTGATGGATATGTTTATGGCATAGATTATGGTGCTGGTTTCACAGATGTATAGTTATCCCCAAACTCATCGCGTTGTATATATTAAATACATACAGCTTTTTGTAGGTCAATCATATATAAATACAGGTGTGTTTTTTTTAAAAAAAAAAAAAAGCAACACAGAATCTCAATTTTAAAATATTTGGGGGGGGGGGAAGAAAATGTCACATTCTTCATATATGCTTTACCTTGAAACTGAACAGACCATCATGATTCCTTTTTAATAACCAAGACTTTAATTTGCTTTATATTCTATGGCAAGGGGCAATTTATGTCAGATGTAGAGCTGGAGGAAAGGTGATTTTTAAAGGGATTTTGTCATTGGGTATTATGTCTTCTCCTTTGATGATTTGATCATAGTTAAAATGTTCAGTTCAGCAGGTCTCCTACTCAAAGTGTTCAGGTAACAAAAAGTATATTTACAAAAATAAATAAGTAAATAAATAAATCCAGAAAACAGGCAAATAATAGAAACTAAACAAGAAGAAAATGACAATTCTCCAACTAACTCTGTAGATAGTGCAACTCCTCTTTACTTCTATATCTCAACTTTCAGATTCATGATGCTTATTTGATTCATATAGTTACAATATTAAAGCAACAATATGTAATCTGCATTTTAGAATATTCTGACAGTATAATCAAAACAAACAACTAAACAAAAAATTGTTTGCTCCATCTGCTAATTAAGAACTCCAGATGACCCATGTTTCTCTTTCCTAGCATTTCAATGGCAGCAAGTCACTTATTGAGATCTTATTGATTCATCTGAAATCAGCTCTAAAAGTATACCCAGATCTGGATGAGAAAACATCTAATTTATTCTTAATTTTAATTTTTCACTAAGACTTCTTAAAGATTTAAATCTTCATTTCTAATTTTTAGGGCTGTCTGAAACCCTGCTTAATGGTTTGCAAGATACAAAAGAAGACATGACATAAAGTCAGCTTAACTAATAAAGTCCCTCCCTCTGTCTATTCAACCATAATTATGATTTCTACAGTTGCTTATTTATTTTTTGCTAGAAGACAAAGATTCTAAAGATATCTCTATGTAAGAATAATTATATTCTACATATTCCCCTAATAAAAATATGGAGAATAATTTTACAACTATTCCCCTACTCAGAATTAGAAACTAAAAGAGCTAAGAGATGAGATATTGAGTGGAGAAAATGAGAAAAAAAAAATGAACGAAAGAGGAGGCTAAACATTAGTAAAGAGTAAAGAGGAAGAGAAGCGTGAAGGATTAAGGAACAAAAATAATGGGATAGACTTTCCAATAAGGTAAAAGTAATTGTCATATACAGTTTATATGAGTAGCTTTATTTTTTTAAAATATATTTTATTGATTTTTTACAGAGAGGAAGGGAGAGGGATAGAGAGTTAGAAACATCGATGAGAGAGAAACATCAGCCTCCTCCTGCACACTCCCCACTGGGATTGTGCCCGCAACCAAGGTACATGCCCTTGACCGGGATCGAACCTGGGACCCATGAGTCCGCAGGCCGATGCTCTATCCACTGAGCCAAACCGGCTAGGGCCATATGAGTGGTTTTAACAACAAGATCACAATGGTAAGAACATTGGTGGCATGCTTTTAGTTTGAATGACTGCTCTTGAGATGTTGGTACATATTTGAATAAATAGCTTCTCAACAGGATCAACATCAGCAATAAAAAGCCATTAAGCTTCTTACATGCTTGGATGCTGAGATGGTTCATGTCTTGACATAGTAGCAGTATTCTGACCTACCTGGCTGCAATCCGGCCCAGCTCTAGCAAACAGAGACACACTTCTCGGGGTTGCTTGTGGAGAACTGAAAGACAGGACAGAGGTGGACACATTTACAATAGAAGGGATTATAAAGCAGCTCAATGGTGAATAGGCTTGCCACTGACCCCCTCATCTCTCCCAGTCCCAGGAAATTAGCAAGTCTTCATTCTAACATTCACAAAAAACAGCCTACCTACCTCACAGAAGACTTCACTTTACTAAAGCTTCAAGGTAGTTTTCAAAATCCTTTGTCCGACCCCCTTCCCCAAAGCCATTAGTCTCAGGAAATCTCAACTTGTGTAAATCTCACCTTAAAATTATTTTCATCAATTAATTTTAGTAAGTCAATATGTGGCTATAATTATGATATAAATAGCTGATAGATATTTTACATACAGCACACAGAAGATTATGGAACAAAGACTGGCTTTTTATTTTATTTTTATTTTTTTAAGGACTGGCCTTTTTAAAATCCTGGCTTTACCTTCACTAGTGATTTTGGCAGAAATAACGCAATGAATAAGAATAAAAATCACACATCACAGTTTGTTGTTATCCTTTAAGCCAAGATGACAAATGAGACCCTGAAACTTAATGTCCTCTTCTAATAAAATCTGATTGATAATTTAGAAACAAACACTTCCAACTGATGGATTTTGGGAATATACACGAATATATACCATCTGCCAGCTTTGTTCATAAAATGAACAAATTAGAAGACTACTATTTGAATAGATATTTTTATTCTAATATAACCTGATTCCTTAATACATCTTTATCAATTGCTTGGACACAGTCAGTAATGCTGACAAATCATACTTGCATTTGTTGGGCCTGCCAGAGGAGTACCTACTGCTTATATTATTCTCTATTCAAAACATAATTAGAGAATTTTTAAGTGTTATTTTATACAACCTAATAAAGACAACAGATATTGGAAAAAATATTGCATTACAATGACCTTTATATAGACACAGTTAATATCCTGATTAAAAGTATATTAGCTTATTAATACACTTTAAGAAAAATCATAATATTTCTTTAATTCTTAAACATAGAATTTTATAATTGAATATCCCATTTTTATAACTGAATATCCTATTCAATTTTATAATGGAATATTCCATTCCTTTAATTTAAACATTTAATTCTTTATTTACACAGATTAAGGTAGTGGCACTACTTGGTCCATGGACAACCGACAGGATTTGTTCAGAATGTATGGTGATTAGTAAAATACTCTTACTTGGATTGCAAATATATGATTTCACTTGGATTTCAACAGAAACAAATTTTTATCTTGCTATAAAATATCACTTTTAAAGCTTTTAAAATAAATTCTAATCCCATCAGCAATGTTCATTAAAACAAAACCGATTATGGGATTTCTGAATTAAAATATTTCCAATCTTGGTAACACAAATTTTAGTTTCAGTTAAACCTTAATAAACTGTCACAAAATCCTAATTGGGGAAGCCTAAAGTTACTTTTAATTAAAAGGTCTTAAAATAAAGATACTTAACACCTCCAGTGTCAAATGCACCATTAACTGTCTCTGGCTAGAATGACACAAACTTCACAACTTTTGCTAGATTAAAGCAACTTCAGAGCAATGTAACTCGTGGCATGTCATATCACATAGGCATCCCATAACAACCATCACAAAACAGAAGCAAACAAATGGAGATCAATCTTCCTTTGTAGATAATCAATTTATTTTTATTTGAACTTTTTTTGGAAATTCTGTCCATACTACCAAACGACAAACAGGAGTTTTGAGTGGGGAAAAAAAGAATACATGAAAACTGATGAGAAGGATTTTAAAGTCCTAATACCCTCATCTTCACTGAAGGAACGCTGTGTGAAGCAAGTGGGTAGAGCATGATGAGCTTGAGATATAATCTCTCGCATTTCTTGATGACAACAATGTCAGAAAAGGAAAAAATTCGGTGAACTGACCATATTATGTCAATGTGCAGTCAATAACCAACTATAAAAATTAATACCTGTCCAACTATAATGATTCCTTAGCCAATTTGTTGTACATATTCTGAGGGCTATAGAAGAATTGTATGTAAACAAATAAATTTGATGGAAAATAATCATTCTGAAGAAAAACAATAATGTGGGTAATATATGAAAAACAATGTGATATGTAGGACTGCATCACTAGTGTGTATTTCTTTGCTTCCTCAGCAGAACTATCAATTTAAAACACTTTTTGTATGCCGAAACTCAAACGTCAACTCTACATGGAGGCATTAGAGCCATAATTTGGCAAACTGAAAAGAAATAGCGTGATTCTTCACTTATACCCTTAACAGAACCAGCCTATATACTTTAGAGAAACAAACATTTTCCTCAGCATCACTTCTTAGGAAAATGCTAATAGAAATATAACATGTTACTTCCCAGTAATTTTGGAGATATTATCCTGTATAAAGCAATACAATTCCTTCAAAATGCACCTAAAATATTGTCTCACATGTTAATGACTCCTTACATAGTAGGCATATCAAGCCGGGCCCATAATAGTCAAAATATATCAATATTTGATAGTAAGCAATAAATAAGATAAATCTGTAGAGGTGCATTAATTAGCACAGTGCCTAGATCAGAGTAACTACACAGTAAATATAATATCTCATAATATCTAAGGGGATGTAAATTATGTGGTGATGATAGTGATTATGACAATGAATTAACTGATAAAGATTAAAATCTTACCTAGCATTTTTAGAAAAGGCAAGATATAAATTATGTAAATATTTCATTATAAAAACAAACTCTCTTACCTTACTGCTATGAAATTTAAATTTAATAATTCAAGTACTATCTACAGTATACCTAAGTTCATAGATGGAGAGAGTGCAGTAGCTGTGAGAGAGTGTGAGCTTTAACACGCACTAGTTGTGTTATTTGAGGAGGTCATTCGATGAAATCTGTTTTCTGAGGGCAAGAATATTGTGTACCACATAATATTTTTGTGACTATTACACAGAATAATATTTATTGTTAATCTTAACACAGTGTGTGGCACATGAGGGAAGATGTGTTGAAGGTTCATTTTATTCTCATTGTTATAAATCGTTTACTCGAAGATGATCATCATTTGGCTTTAGTCAAAATTAATTGACTTTTTTTTCTTAAAGCATTTTTTGTGCACTTAATCATGTCCACACTAGTCCAGGCAATGTGTTAGTTACTATACTAAGCAATGGAAGGAACTGTAATAAAAAACACACACACATATTTCTATTGATAGATTTGTATAATTTAGAGTGGTCCTATTATATTTGAATATCTTATCATTTATATTATACCAGAGACAGTAAATTCTAAATTTAATCAAATTTCAAGTTAAATACAGCAATTTAGCCAGTGTATACAGCTAGATATAAAGTAGATCTCATGAAGCTATTATGATTTTGTGCTAAGTATAACGTTTAAGTAACAATTACATTAGGACATGTCATTTTATGAGATACAAAACATCTTACTATTAATTTTGATCAGTCTGTGGGACTAAAATACGTTAAATGACTCTATTTTCAATAAGTTATTATAATTGATTATGAATTGTATATTTTAGGAGATTAAATAGCTAAATGCATGTCTTTGTCAGGTAGATTAGAAAGGCAACTTTTACTGACTGTGAACTAAAGCCTTCGTATTGAGTCATATGTCCTATTCATTTTAAACACATTTCCTGAGTAATCTTTTCAAAAATACAAAAAACCTTCCACTTTCACTGAAATTTCCAGTAGGAAACATTTTTTTCACTTTATCACTGTAACGTTAACATGGTTTTTCACATTGAGTTACAGGTGTTAGAGGGGATCATTACTGCTTTCTTTTCTCTGAACAAATTCTCTTTACAACAAATAAAAAGCTCTCCAGTCAATGGTGATTATTTTGCAAAAGGTTTTTTTTTTTTTTTTAATCACTGGAGGCTTCTTTTTAAATAATCAAAAGCCATTTCAAAGAAAGGTATAATGCAGAACACCTCTGGGAAAAGTAACACAGATCCCTATTCAAAAATATGTGGCGAGAGACTCAATCTTATAACCTAGATTCTATAAAAATCTCATGGGCATCAAATGTCAGATAGAATGCTGCGAGCTCCAGGAATAGGAAATGAGGCCTTCCACTAAAACCAAGGGTAGAGCTTCAATGTCACAGCAACCCAAGAATAAAATGCATCGGGCCATTAATGTATAGTTTAGCTAAATATATTAAGTTTTAACAGATGAACAAAGAAATGAAAAATTGTCTTGTCTGTTAGTTTCCATACATTAGAGGCTATAACATTCAGGTTGATCTTGAAGGAAACTGGCTTTAATATTTACATTTAGGAAGAAAACATTATATATATATATATATATATATATATATATATATATATATATATATATGTTGAAAGTAGATTTATAGTTGTGAGCACGTGAAACACAAGAATTGATTTTTGTATTATTTTTTATTCTTGTATTATCTATTTCCCATACCAACAACTGTAAACCTACTACTGCCCACCCCTGTATTTTGTTAAAACCATTCGAAAGTGTTTTGATATATGATATACGCTCTAAAAATATTTAGGATAACAGTGGTGATGATGAGGTGGTGAAGATGAATAAAGGAGGAAATAAGTCATGCATTCAGTTACCCTTTAATGGGTATTATGGGCATTTTTCTCCTGCCAGGATCTATAAGGTACAAAAGATGCCACCCCACAAAGTGAAGGGATAGTAACAAATTGCTCTCAGCCAGCATGTGACGCCCAGTTAGATGACACAGAAATCTTTGAGTTTAAAGGTTGGAGGCAATTAGGCAAGGCACAGCAGTTTAGGTGCCAAAAAAACTGACCCGAGGGAGGCTAATGAGCAAAAGAAAAGGCCATGGAGAAAGAGCCCTGCAAGCTCATTAACGCTGAGTGAGTGTGTATCCAAATTTCTCAGAATCATCGTTCACAATGAAAGCAGAACATCACATTCATATAATTACATACAGTGTTTGAGTTCATTCAAAAATCTCATCAGCAATGGGAGATGTATAGAAGAAAATATAGTCAATTGCCTTTGCCATTAAATCGACATTGTCTGGCGCAAGTAGCACTCTTTTTTTCTCCAGCACCCAGACCCTATGTTAATTTAATGGATCTGGTCGCTACCATTCAGAATAGCAGTAAGAGGCGAGAATCTTTTCTAACTTTGTGTATATTTTATTTTCCCTTTTATTTGAAAAAAACACACACATGAACTTCTAAAATTAACTCAAAGCATAACTTTCTGTAACATAGGACATGGCCATTGGAGGTAATGGCACTGAGTTAAAATCCCAGCTGGGCCATTGAGAAGCTGTGTAACACTGGGTAAGTTATTCAATTCTCGAGGTCCCAGCATTCTCATTTATAACATGATGGTTTTGGGGAGAGTAGAAATGGTAGCACATGTATACTATTTAGCTCTCATTATTGAGCATGTAGCTTTCATTATTAAATATTGTAGAGTAAAATTTTTAACCTGGAAAAATTAGAAAGCTGTTTACTTTTCTAACTTGACCCTGACTCCATCAAGCCCTGATACACCTACAATTCCAAGGACACATTTAGTTCCCTCAATCAGCTTCCATACTGTTCTTGCTTATGTTTTATCTGGCAGAAGGAAAATGGCTAAATTTGGAAAGAATTTTTCAGTTCAAAAGTAAAAAGTGAATTAGAATTATAAGAACAGGTGTAAAAAAAAGTCTAAAATACATTGTTCTTAGGAAAGAAATAAGGTGAATATAAATAGCCCAGAGCTGCATGGAATTGTTATCCCACATTAAGACTAATAGAAATAATGTAGCTTTTTCTACAGAAATACTCTTGTAATCCTCAATATAGACAACAAAAGATGATTCATCAAGCACTGGAAGGCAGGCATAGGTTCTTTTGCTGATGCAGCAGGTGACATTAAGTATAAAATGGGAAACAGTGTTTAAAATCCATACACAATCCTTTTTACTTTGGCACAGCAACATCACAGGAATATTGCAAACAGATCAGTGCTTGACCCATGTTCAAAAGGACAAAGGACTTTGTAAACCTGAACACCAAAGTCATGCATCAAAAGAAGACAGTGCCACACAGCAAACATGAACACAGCAAATAAAAATAAAAATGAAAAGCAAGTCACACACATTGGCATGCTAGCACAGCAGATAGCAAACCCTTTTCTCGCTGAGTTGATCTTTCTCAGAGAAATAGATGAAGAATAGTCACTGGCCTCCAAATCCTATAATCATCCAATAATATAATGATATTGACACAATTACAGAAAGCAAAAAACTGTGCATTTTAAAAGAATTTCCTCCCATCCTTTTCTCCCCCCATCTCCCAGGTTACTGGAATGCATACAAATAACACAAAATAAACAGGTCTCAGGGAAAAATTAAACTAACATGACATTTCTAATTTGTGTGCTAAGAGAAATTATAAAAAATAAATCTCCCATATAAGAACTTGAATAATTTAACTAGTTTCTTGCTTACAATATCTTTAAAAAATCACATATGAACATCAATTTTAGGACTTAAAACACAACTTTTAAAAAAGTATTTATTTTTTTATATTTTTATTGTTGACAGTATTATAGATGTCTCCCATTCCCTCCTTTACCCCCCAAAACACAACTTTTTAAGACTGAAAATAAATCATACATTCTTGGGTCTTAATTTAAATAATAAAAATGAGCCACATCAAAATATTCATCATTATTTTAGAAATGGTAGTTCAAGTACTTAACCTTTGAAAAATTATTACACTTACTGTTAGGAATAATAATTATTAATACAGTTTAAGAACTTTTACATCTCTTCCAAACTGAAAACAGAAAATGCTTTTATAACTAGAGCCTTCTAAATGTTTTTTCCCTTTACTCTACATTAAAGTTCATTTCTTTCAAAATAATTATTGGGGAAGTATTTTATTTTTAGACCAATAGACTACATACTTTTTTAAATTTAAAATAAAAAACATTTCAAGTTGATCTTTTTTAGCTTAAAGCACATCCTAAATATTTTTAAGGAATCCAATGGAACCAATTTATTAATAAATCAGACACATGAAAAATAAAATCTCCAGTCACTTTTATGTCACCATGGTTTGAACAATTAGGGTTGTCAATGAGCATATTATGTAAAATCTCAAGACTAAAGTATGCTCCACAGAACACACAAAGATTTATGTCATCTGTTCCCATAGCAGTATAAAATTCTATAATCACTTGAAATCTCAATGATACAAAACATACCTTATAACACACTGATGTATAAATTTTATGTCCATAAACACTTCTCTATGCAAATTGGTTCACATTGTATCTTAACAAAGAAATTGTTTATGTTTCAGATTATATGCCATATCGTTTTACTGCCTAGTTAATAGATAATTGAAGAATAAAATGATATCATTTATAACCCAACTACTGTTTATCTTTCTTTCAAATTCTAAATATATTTTCTTGTTATTTACTAGATATACATGTGTGACTTCATGTTTCAGAGTATGTCATGAGTTACCCATATACTTAAAGTCTCAAAAATGTTATCTTTTGTTGGTATCTCTGGATGACTGTAATTTGTTTAAGCTATCACTATATGTCATAGATTTAATTCATTTTCATATTTTTTTACTATTACAAAAATGTTTCAGTGGACATTCTGATGCCTTTCTCCACTTATTTCCATTGGATAAACTTTTAGAAGTAGAACAACCTGATAAGAGGACATGAACACTTCTTAGGTCTCTGATGGATAATGTCAAATTGCCCTCCAAAGCAGACATATCAATTTCCAATTTTCTCCAGTACTCTATAGAATATCCTATTTTCCTATATTTTCAGCATTAAACATACAATTTTCCTAATCTGTGCTAATTTTCATAGTTTTAATCGCATTTACTTCATTGCTAATGTGTCAAACATTTCATACATTTATTGGATTTTTATAAATCTTTTATGAATAGGCTTTTCAAGACCTGTGTCCATCTTTCTATTGGCTTGTTTTGGAAATACTTCAGTACAGTCATGAACTTATGATCTAAGAAGTGACATTTCACAGAGGAAAAGTTATCGAGAATGTCATAGAAAATAAATTGCAGATTATACTCTGTATGTGATTGTATCATGTGGCACAGAAATATATCTGCCAAGAATCCAAAAGACAAGAAGCATGAGAGGAGCACATGGAATAAGTTGCTATCCATACTCCCCCGTCCACCCCTGGCATACCTTCCCCACCCACTGAGATTTCTTGTCATTAGCTGTTGTGGAAATAGAACAGATTGAGTGAGCTGTGAATCAAGATCCTCTCACAAAATAATTGTACAAAAAGCACTGCAACAGAGGGTAGCATATCAGTTGCCATGAAGATAAGAATGCTTTATGCAGGCAAAGGCCTTTGAACAGCTGAAGACAGAAGCCTCTTGATACACACTCAATACAGTGATCTACTTTATCATTCATTCAAACAGATTTTCCCCTTCATCAGGGCATCTTTTCATTTTATTTGCTATTCAAAACACTGTGACACAAAGGATGCTCTTCATCTTGTGTGCTACTGAAATGAAATCTTGAGGTAGAAAAAAGGAAAAAAATCCTTGCCCTAAATTCCCTTTCAAAAGTGAAGTGTGAAAAGACATCAAGCAGAGTACACAGTGTTATTGTTGCAGGAAAGTCAATTCTGCAAGTACAGAGTCCAAGGCCATCAGCAGAGGCCCGATCACTTCCTCACCTACAGTGATAATAAAAATCCAAGGAGAAAGGGTTCCACTTGGGGAAATGGAATTTCTCATTGCCCTTCCTCTTGATTATCTTTAACATCTATGGGCACAGCTGTTTCCTTTCTCTGAGTAATCCGAAAGTCAATGCTGTATTATTGGCTCCCTTCTTTTAGCTCCCCAGGCCTATTATATATCACCTCATGTCCTATTCTGAGCAGCAGAAAGTTCAAATTTATCTTTTCAAACTAGAATACCTATTTGCTTTAATTTGCTACTTAAACAATTAAAAATTATTTTTAAATTTTACAGCTTGAAAACTTGGTCTTATTAAATTTCCATGGATATATTAATGCATTTTAATTGCAAGGTAACTTAGTTTTAAGTTAAAATATAGAAGGTAATAAAAATCAAAGATATTTTAGCAAAATACTTGACAGTTATTATATTTAAATTCTCATGGACTTTCTTCTTATACGGTTTTTTGTTGTTGTTTTTTTTCCAAACAGGGTGAAGAACTAGACCATCTCAAAATTCTTCTTTACTTGATTGTATATGCTGCAGAATACTTATTTATATACTACAACCATTATTACATATGTTTCTTTAGACTTGACTATTTCAAGATAAAATATATTAGTCATTATCTGAATGGGGTTTTAAAAAGCCATCAAGGTAAATAATATGCATTCAATTCTCATTAGGAACTTGGCACCAGTGATATACGTACTACAGAGAAAATTTATTACTAGATTGACTCTTCTTCAATTCCAACTAATGTTTTATTAGTTTAACTAACAAAAAAGTTTTATTAGTTTAACTAATTCGTGGACAATGAAAAAGATGAGACAAGATCACATTTACATTCATAGTTACTAATCCACTTGACCTATAGTTGCCACTGAAAAAGGCTTCTTTAATGAAAATCTGTACAATAAATTAATAATAAAGCAGTTTCCCTCTGTGTCAGTTGTTGGTAATGTAGAGGCACTCCAGAATTTTAAATCATGATGTTATTTGTCCACACTTGATTATATAGCTGTATAAAGGGTTGGGCAAAAGTAGGTTTACAGTTGTGAGTACATGAAACTGAGTTTATTCTTGTATTACTGTTTATTCATTACGGCATTATTTTCCATACAAACCACTGTAGACTTACTTTTGCCCCACACTAGATCTTTCAAGAATATTTTTTCACAAATAATTCTTCCACACTCCTTTCTTGGAATCCTCCACTCACAGTTTCCCTATTAACCTAAAAGTTAAAATATATCTGTAAAATAAATATTGGACTGAAGAAGAGGTATATACGTACACACACATCTCCCACCAAATTTGTTTTACTTTCAGGTGAGGAAATGGTAAGAACAGTCAAAGCCCATTCACATAATGAACATTCAAGGAGCACATGTAGTATGCTATTGTGCAATTACTCTGTTTTTTCTTTCAAGTATAAAATGTTCTCCTAGTCTAAATTAACGTGTTTTTCTTCTCTGCTGAGATAATTCTTAGAAATTTGATGATAATCTTTTCTATATCACATCAATTCCTCTTAGTACAAATACAAATTTCTTTGAGGACAAAAAACGAAGATTGTAGCTGTTGCCATCAATTTCCTAGGTTCAACAGGAGAATATTGCTTTGTGAGCCCTGGGGGCTAGGATAGTCTGACTGTTTGGAAGGCAATTTGTATACTTGTTCTCGCTGAAGGATGCTCAGCTTACTTTGATGTTAATATTTGGTATTATGTGATTTTTGTGAATTGATTTTTTAAAGCTTCAGGCAAAAGAACGAAAGCTTTTTCCCTTCTACATGTCTCCTTTCTTCACTCAGTTCTATTTCATGAGTAATGCTGAAACACCAAAAACTGTATGTTTTGTCCAGAGGAAATTCAAAAGCTCATTCTATGGCCTGGAAGTGGATTTGGCAAAATTCAATCATAAAACAAAACAAGACCAAAAAACCCCACAATAATCTGGGTAGATCTGGGCACTAAGATATCGGTCTTTTATTTCATCATCTTTAATCCAATCTCCTACTTGCTTGGCTGATTTTTAACTCACCAAATTAAATAAATAAATGAACAAACTCCAGTTTCACAAAGAGAACTTACGGGAAATGATGTTTTCGTACCTTTAGAGAAGCAAAAAGACAATGGTGCTCCCATGGCTAGGACATACATAGCTACTTCCTTTCTAGTGCAGGTTAGAACCTGGTGGGAAAATTGAACCCTGCCTTTTTCAAATATCCCCCAATTTTGCATTGTATTTACTTGATCTTATTTTTACAGTAATTGTGCTATTTATGTTCCTATCCTTTATGCCCAAGAGAATAAATAGTAAGAGGACATGCATTTTACTACCTTCAAAAGCTCATTTACACCAAACTACGAATTTCTTAAAGTTCATCTGTGAAATGACATCTCACAAAAAAGTTAGTTTTGGTAGTTATACTGACAAATACAATACTTTTAATCAGTTAAAGTTCTGAAGAAAATACATACCCAAACCTTCCGATTCAAATAGACATGTTTCATCTACCCCTAAATCTCGGCACCAGGATAAGAAATTTGCTGTATTGTCTCTGGCGAAAAAGGAGCCTGAGGGTGCACTGGCTTTGCATGGAATCTTCTTCATGGGCAGATTCTGAAAAACAAAGAAATCTCACTCTGAAGGAATTCTGGAAAAGTCATCACAGTGACACATTAAATATACATTTATGTTTTCAACAAAATGCTTTGGGATGACCTCATGTCAATAAATAGGTTAGTAAAGAACTAGAGAAAGGAAGTGAAATGCATATGGAACTTTAGCTGCCATTAAGAGACTATAAAAGTCTGTGCCTGTACACAGGCTTTTTAGTAACTAATGGTAAATATACCTAAGTCCCTACCCTGGCTCAAATGACCTCTTTCCTTTCTCTTATATTATTTTTGGCCTTCTCTTCTATCAGTATGTCTCACAAAGTATTTATAAATGTATTTCTCATTTGTGAAAGAAGAATGAAATACAAATATAGTATATGAATATATATAACACATACCTGCATTCTTAGGTACATAGGTACACACATTAGAAAAATTACACAAGAACTATACAGTTAAAAAGAGAGCAGTGGAATTATTTAACACACAAGCCTTCATCACCCTCATCATAAAAATTAATATGAAAAATCTTTTTTAACAATAACACTCGAACATCTTTCTTCTAGACTGTTTCCTTTTAAACTATAGGGTATTGTTATATCATTCTGGTTGGATTTCTGCTACCTGATCTTGAAACATATTATTAACATTCCACACCATTTTTCTTCCTGGATAAAAAAAAATGCTTAAAATAAGGGAGGTGTGAACCTCTACAAACTTTTCTATTAACAGTTTCTCATAATTTTAAACAGGAAATCTCTCTTGGTACCATACCAAGTGTTATAAAGTGTTGTGTAGGGTTTTTTCTTAAATAGACTATAACCAGTTTCCATGGCATAGCATGAAGTCATACAGTGAGACTCTAAGGAAAAGACAGAACTATGAATTTGTATGATCTGGGCTATATAAACTTTAGCTCAAAGAGAAAAAGATCAAGGGAGAAGCACTTTGTGATTTATATTCATAGACAGGATGTTTCCTCTATGCACTGTCAACCAGCAAATATAACCAAAATGTGCTTGATTGTTGAGTCCATATACAAGGATAGATTTAAAAAATATAACAATGGCCCATGGGTGGACTGGTGAAGTCCTGCTAACATCAAACTACTACTAGACTTCTTTGTGAGCAAGGATTTTTATGGCTAGACAACTAGAACACTCAGTTACTATATCAGTTAAAGGCTGTGTCACTACATCTCTTTGTTGATGACTGAATTTGACTTAGGGTAGACATAATTAAAATTTTTGCATGAATATATACATATATATAGATTAGGTACTATAGATATGTATATAAATGAAAAATGAGATTACTATGTAGCAATACCCCTTTAACCACTTTGGTTAAGTAATAGTTTTCAGAGAAATACTTTCCTATATGAATAGTAAAAACAAATAGATATAGACAGCATAATATATTCTTTATAAGATATTCACAAACACCAATTGGTCAGTACTTATTAAAATTAAAATACATATATTCTAAAATCTAACAATTCACTTTTATGAATATAGCCTATTGACATAATAGCATTACTACTTAAAGATATATGTATGTATGTTGCAACAGTGACCGAACAAAAAATAACTTGAAATAAGAATATGTCAAGAGAGGGCTGGTGGAATAAAATATAATATAAAAACGCAATTGAACTCTATGTATCATTAAAAAGACCAAGATAAACATACATGTATTGAACCATAAGATGTTCATTATATACTCTTAAGCAAAAACAACAATTTGCAAAAACACACACACACACACACACACACACACATATATATATAATTTCATCATTATTATTATTATATACACTGGCATATGTATGTGCATATATATGTGTATACATGTATATCTATGATGCAAATGGACATATAAAAAGTTAAGTTGCATATAAATATGTTGTATTATAAGTGCGAA
Organism: Myotis nattereri; assembly: GCF_964212035.1. Classification (NCBI taxonomy): domain Eukaryota; kingdom Metazoa; phylum Chordata; class Mammalia; order Chiroptera; family Vespertilionidae; genus Myotis; species Myotis nattereri. The sequence goes on from NC_138084.1 coordinate 26,747,105, forward strand.
TACTGTATTTCCTTATATAATGTTAACTTAGGAAAAACTCAAGGAGGACATGCATCCAAACAATAGAAATTATATTTGAGGAAAGTGATTGATGCATAGAGGATCATTTACTTCTTATTTACATAATTTCAAAATACGTTATAGGATTTTGAGTGATTTTTTCAATATTTTCAGATTAAGTAGTCAAAATAAGTAACTTATGTCAGCCAAAACATTTTTAAAAATTGTATTTGCCCTAGCTAGTTTGGCTCAGTGGATAGAACAGTGACCTGCAGACTGAAGGGTCCTGGATTTGATTCCAGTCAAAGGCACATGCCTATGTTGTGGGCTCATTCCCCACTGGGGGGCGTGCAGGGGCAGCCGATCAATGATTCTCTCCCATCATTGGTGTTTCTATCTCACTCTCCCTCTCTTTTCCTCTCTGAAATCAATAGAAACATATTAAAATTGTACTTGCTGAAACAAAATTTCCAAGAGGTGACTATAAACCTTTCATAAGGTGAATACTGGTAAGGCGAAGATCATCTTTTAAGAACATAAATAAATCCAAACCCTGAGCCACTTTAAAATCTACCATCTCTTTCCCTTGGGTGGGGAAAAAATAACTTGTGAAACCATTTCAAAGGGATAAATGAATTTGAATACAGGACCTATAACCCAGGAACTGTAAAATATTTGACATAGCTAAAGGCATGCTAAAGAACATGAGGAGCATGATTTGTATGGCATAAAGGCATACAATATCCATAGTGCGTGAAGGAAGCTAGAGATTGATTTGATACTTAACCCACCAAGGAACACATTTTCAGAGAATACCCACCAGCAACAAGCCCCCAAATTTTTCAGCCTACTCTTTAAGAACTTACAAGGACAAGCACCGAGCATATAAATAAAAATAGCATTTTTTTTCCTACCTATAAGCCTATGGTCCTTGCAAAGTCATCTACATATCATATACCAGAACCTAAGCATTTGTTTAAAATTCATTCATATTGAAAGACATGAAAGTTATTTTAGGACAGATAAAATTAAAGCTAGCTACTGATACTTCATAACTTGGGAATTTTCAGTGTAAAGAAATTCATCAGTAATACTGATTTAACAACCTGGCCTTTATGTGATTTATGGAGTATTTGTTTCTGTTATGGAGCTGTTCAAGTCATTGCTTCCACGTCAGCTGAAGACTAGAAACTGTAAACAGTGTGAAAGGAAGCTTCCAATCTTCACCCAGATGAAATATTTTATTGCTATATATTGTTTAAAGTCATCTTCATTAGTCCAAATGACTAGTGAACCCTTATATACAGTACAGTACCATCACACACACTAGGAGAAAGGATCTTTACTCATTGGCTGACAGCAGTAGTACATAGCTTGTAAGATCCAAATTTCTTCCTGACTGCATGTCAACCAAAAAGCAAAGGGTCAAGGGTCTTCCCAGGGTTGACGTGCCATTTATAATTAAGAGTCTAAGGGAGGAAGTCTAATTTCATTTGAATTAAAGATCAAATGATTCAATAATACCAGCACTCAATACTTTTGTGACTTAAAAATATTTTGACACATTTTACACAAAAATTGTTATAAAGTTCTGAAAAACTTAGCAATTATATATCTTCCATCTCTATGATTTTTTAATTTGTTAATTTTTCTAGGTTCTCATGAAAATTCTGGGAAAAAGCCAGCTCTGCCTGAATCTCTTCTTTAATATCAGTAAATAAAAGAAAAACAGAAATATTAAATAAAATCAACTTTCCCATTTCCAAGGAAATCTTAAAGAATAGGTTTAGAATAGAGAATGGCCCTGAGTAGTTAAGGAAGTACTAGAGGCCCGGTGCACAAAAATGTGTGCACTCGATGGGGGGGGGGGGGGTCCCTCAGCTCAGCCTGTGCCCTCTCGCAGTCTGGGACCCCTTGGGGGATGTCCACTTGCCAGCGGGGAGCAGGCCTAAACTGCAGTCAGACATCCTTAGCGCTGCTGAGGTGGGAAAAGCTCCCATCACCACTGCTGTGCTGGCAGCCATCAGTCTGGCTTGTGGCTGAGCAGAGCGCCCCCTGTGGGAGTGCACTGACCACCAGGGGCAGCTCCTGCATTGAGCACCTGCCCCCTGATGATCAGTGTATGTCATAGTGACCAGTCATTCCCAGTTACTCTGTTATTAGGGTCAATTTGCATATTACCCTTTTATTATATAGGATAGAGACCTGGTGCACGGGTGGGGGCCAGCTGGTTTGTCCTGAAGGGTGTCCTGGATCAGGGTGGGGGTCCCGCTGGGGTGCCTGGCCAGCCTGGGTGAGGGACTGATAACCGTTTTCAGGCTGGCCACACCCCCTGGTGACCCAAGCTCCCAGCCTCTCCTTTTTTTATTTATTTTTTTATTTTTTATTTTTCAGGGCCTCCTTGAGTGGAGGCCAGGGCAGGCTGGAAGCAGGTATCTGAGATTTATTTATCTTCTATAATTGAAACTTTGTAGCCTTGAGTGGAGCCCAGGGCCGGCCAGGGCAGGCAGGAAGCTTGGCTTCCTCCATCGCCCAAGCCTCCTGCTCACTCCAGCTCCGTGGCCGCCGCCATCTTAGTTGGGTTAATTTGCATTATTTGCTCCTGATTGGCTGGTGGGAGTGGCTTGTGGGTGTAGCAGAGTGGCGGAGTAATGGTTAATTTGCATGTTTCTCTTTTATTAGTGTAGATATACTTGAATAGCTGAAAATAGATCACAGATAGGGAGAAATTCTTCAGATCTACAGAAGCTCTACACATAGCTCATTTGATATATCTTCCCTTTACCACTCAACTCTCCAAAGAACTCCTTTAAATTATATAATGTCCTTAATTATTTACTCATATTAGCTTTTCCACGCAATGCTGTTATATATTACTAGAGACCTAGTGCATGCATTTGTGCACCAGTGGGGTCCCTCAGCCTGGCCTGTGCCCTCTCACAATCCGGGACCCCTTGAGGGATGTCAGAGAGCCAGTTTCAGCCCAATCCCAGCAGGCCAGGCCGAGGGACCCCACCAGTGCACGGATCCGTGCACCGGGCCTCTAGTATGCATATAAGATCTTTGCTAATCTCTTCCCACCTTCCTCCCTTTCCCCTTCCCTCTGAGATTCATCAATCTGTTCCATATTTCTATGCCTGTGCAATGTGCGTCTGCCCCCTAGTGGTCAGTATGCATCATAGCTACGGGTTGAACAGTCTAATGGTCAAATGGTCGCTTAGGCTTTTATATATATATAGATGTCCTCAAAACCTGATTGATGGATACATGAATGAACGATTAGACCGTGCTCCTCAAACTAGATCATAATCAATTTGATAACAAGAGCAAAAGACTGTATTAGAGATTTTAAATTCTCAAGGGATAAATTTCTAGGGCCTTCAAAATTCACAGTATAATTACACATAAAATGTTTCCCATAAATTAAGAAATGCATAACTGAAAATTTTAAGTAACATCTATTTTTGAAAGTTACTAAATACAGAATGATGCGTAGAGAACAACTGCCAAGCTGAACTGAAACTGGGTGGAAATTTAGGCTCACTTACTCACCAAGCAAGGGTCATGCTACTGTACTCCAGCCTTCATGGTGTGGAATTCAATATTTGTGTTAGCAAAATGAGAAATGACTACTAGTAAAGCATTGGGATCATGTGCAAGTAGTTGATAAGATGCATATTAACTTGTCTAATACCAAGAGTTTTAAGTTTATCCTTTTCTCTCAATGGAAGTAACCTGAGATATGTACTCATGACCAATAAAATACTTACAAATTTGATGATTAACATACAAGAAAATTGTTTGAATATCAAAAATGTCCTCGCTATTCCCACAGGCAACAACCAAGTTAGGTTGAAATAAAAAGAAAAAATTCAAATTTATTTCTAAAGGTTTTTAATTCAATCCATTACCATTTAGGCACTTGCTAGGGCTTTGGAATCCAATTACCTGAGTTCAAACTTAGCTATATCATCTTCTTACAATGATACTTTGGGGAAAATTATTTAATGTTTCTGTGTCTCAGTTTCCTCTTGTATTCAATGAACACAGAAAATAATGCATTTCATTGGCTATGCATATATGAATGTGAATTAAATAATATAAGTGTAGAAGTATTCAATAAAAGTTCTTTATTATCATCATTAATGCAAGTAAAATATACTAAATTGCCTATAATTTCTTTTTTTTCATATTGCAAACATTTTATTTTTTTGAATGGGTACAAGAACTCAGAGAAAGATTGCAAAAAAATTTATTTCTATCTTCACACTAAACTTGAATATCACCTTTAGAATAATTTTCCAATAGAACTTTCTATAATAATGGAAATGTTCTATATCTATTAGTATACTATCCATTATATTGATATGGTGATTGAGTACTTGAACTGTGGTGAGTGTGACTGGAAACTAATTTTTCAATTTTATTTCACTTTATTCAATTTAAATTTATAGGCACATGTGGTTTGTGGCTCTCATATTAGATAGCACATTCATCCTTAATAAGGAGAGTAAAGGCATTATTTGAAGGTTAAGAGAGTCCAATAGTTTACGAGTTGACTAGTTTCCATCTAACTAATGTCATACCCAGCCCTTTCAACTCCTCTCAAATCCAACAGTCTCCCTTCATATAGTCCTCCCAACACAACTATGTTGGTCATTTACAAGAACTTTACTTATATGCTGCAGAGTTCAACATGCATGTGTCTTAGTTATGGTGTCATGGGTATTAAAGCTTCAAAAGGGTAGTCATGACTAATTCAATTTATAAAACTTATAATAATCTATTCCTAGAGAACCAGGATCTTATTTACCATTATTCTGTCATAGTGCCAAATATTGTGTCTTACAAACAAGCAGTACTTACTGTTTTCTGAATCATATGGTGGGTGGAAGAAGAGGAAATTAACATTATGGGGACCTACCATGTTCTAGGCACACAAAACTTTCATTCATATAGATTACCCAATTTAAATCTCAAAAAAAAAAAAATGGTGCCATGAATCACCTACCATGAGTTAGGTAGGTATAGTATCTCCATTTTCCAATAGTATCTCTATTTTTTTTCATGAAAATAATGAACTCATGCAAAACTAAAATTAAATCGTGTCATCTCTTATGCCCATACACTTCTAATTGCCTTATGACAGCTCACCAATGCCTTTAACTTAATATATTTCAGCATTTATTTCCCTTTTTTGTCCAGGTAACATTAAAATAAAAAATTATATATTCTCTTTGAACTATTCAAACTAGAAAAAAATTAAGAGAATGGCAATTTACTCCTCTATATGCAGTGAGCTGAAAATTTAATACTAGTTTAAAAGAATCCATTCTTCACAAAGTTTGAGGCAAACTACTCCCCTTGATTTGCAGTTACTTCAGATATAAAACAGAACAGATATATAAAAGATGTGGAAAATGCCAAAAACTAATATATTTCCTTTTCCAAAGGGCATACAGAATGTGCTGTGCAAATACGCAGTCAATAAAGTCACATTTTCCATGATGGAATCAATGTTTCCATCCCCTTGCTATTTTTAGTTTTGCTATGTGTTTTATTGAAAGAAAATTCAATAAAATCATTTCAATGAACATTCACAGCATGAAGACATCTAACTATAACTACTAAGTGACTTTAGAAAAGATGGAAATATATTCTTCAAGATCAAAAAATTGTAAAAATTAAAAATAAGGACAATCCTTCCTGGTACCATCAATTTCTCCTGGGGGCTATGCAATAGGACCTCATGCCTCAGACAACCTGAGCTATGATTTGGTACAGTAGCCACTCATCTCACTAGGACTGAATTCAGAATGGACCTTTCCACTCCTTTTGCCTCCAACATAGTGAGGGAAACAGAATGTGCCAACCCAAAATATGCCTTTTGGGATATTGAATATTTTAAACTGGTTATTGTTAAGAAACAAAAGACTCAGGAAAAAATCTTTCGCCTTCCCCCTTACTTCCTAAAAAAAGATGAGATAGAGGACCTGCTCCAGGAAGGGAGCAATCATCATAGATAAGGACAGTTTAATATGATTGAGGTGTGATAGACAGGGAGGAACTTAGCAAGGTCCATTGGATCAAAGCCCTCTGTGTCCCATTGTTAAAAATGGCTCAGCAAACATTTATTTACCAAACATTTGCTTTTCCTTCTCCCTGTGAATTGCTTTTCTGCCCTTTGAAGTCCCAAACCACATATCCCACTTTCTCCTTAGCTCAAAGTGGCATATAAGCCTCAACTGCCCAATTTATCCTAGGGCCCCATATTTTTATAAAACCCCTGTATGTAAATATATAATAAATTTGGCTCTTTTCTCCTATTAATCTGCTTATGTCAATTGAATTATTGGACCAACCAGAAGAACTTATAAGAGGAGAAGAAAAATTATATTTCCTCCCTCACAGTAGATTTCATTTGAGAAAGAACAGGTCTTACCGCAAAATTTGGTGCAATCTCTATGCTATAATATCATAAAAACATTCACATGAATATAGGGAAAAAAGAGATTTCTCATGGCAGAATTTTGGTTTGTCCTGTAAAACGAAGGAAAGTCACTTAAATAACAAAAATGGATAATATTTTAAGTATTTTGAATTATCTGAAATTATCTCTGGCATAATATAAAATGATGTTGAAAGTGATAGTCAGACCTAATACTCAAAAGTACTCAAATTTCAAGCTTAAAAGATGAAGTGGACAATAAAAGTTAAGATGTAAATGAGTTGGAAACTTATATACACATAAAAACCTGCTTTACTCATAATTGCCAAAACTTGGAAGCAAACAAGATGTCCCTCAGTAGATCAATGGATAAACTGTGGTACTTCCAGACTATGGACTATTATTCAGCCATAAAAAGAAATGAGCTATTAAGTCATAAAAGATATGGAACCTTAAATGTGTTACTAAGTGAAAGAAGCCCACGTGAAAGGCTAAATATTGTATGATTCCAATTTTATGGCATTCTGGAAAAGGGAAAACTATAGAGACAGAAAAATGATTTAGGGGTTTGGGAGGATGAGGGGATAAATAGGTGATTCATCATGTGATTCATTCATTCATCACATGGGATTTTTAGGGCAGTGAAACTATTCTGAATGATACTATAATGGTGGGTATATGTCACTATACACTTGTCAAAACCCAGAGAATATGCGACAGGAGTGAACTTTGGAATTTGGGGGACAATGATGTGTCAGTATAAGTTCATTGATTGTAACAAATGTAGCATTCGTGTGCTTTCTGATCAATTTTGCTCTAAAAATTAAAGTCTTCAAAAAAGTAATTATGTCACTTTGCTTAAGAAGCACCAAAGGCTTCACTAAGGAGAAAATGCAGGAACTTCAACAACAAATGTATTCTTTCCACTTGTATATGCGTTGTGCCTAATTTTACATGTACATCCACATGGGAATCATTATCTAAATGCTCTGCTACTATGAAAAGCTTCTGTTCTCCTAACTAATTGTTTACATATGACTAGACAGAGACTGGCTTCTTAAAAATTCCAAAAAGTCTAGCCCTACACTTTAAAATACAGTTAAATGTTGGGACCTTCTAAAAATGTTTAGTAAAAACTTAATCTGATTCCACTCAACCGATCATTATTAAAGCACAGCTCTATGCCAGTTGTAACACTCGGCATCAGGGACTGAAATAGAAGAAAGACAAGGCCGTGATATAGTATTTCTGACGACCCTCAGTGTCTTTGAAAACAGACTTAAAAAATCATGATCTCACCCTAACCAGTTTAGGTCAGTGGACAGAGCGTTGGCCTGCGGACTGAAGGGTCCCAGGTTCAATTCCAGTCAAGGGCATGTACCTTGGCTGCGCACATCCCCAGTAGGGGATGTGCAAGAGGCAGCTGATGGATGTTTCTAACTCTCTATCCCTCTCCCTTCCTCTCTGTAAAAAATCAATAAAATATATTTTTTTAAAAATCATGATCTCATATGGTAAGAACTTCAATAGAAGTTTAAGTATTTAAATAGAAGCTTAAATTTAGTTCTTTGAGAAATTTACAAGTGTGTATTTCACTTTGGGGAGAGGTTGATTAGGAATCATTATAGGAAAGCCTTACAAAGGAGAAGCAATTTACAAAATGGAAGGATCTCAAATGCTCACCGGGCACAGTGTATTGCATTAAGGGAAACATCTGGCAGAGGCTTGAACAAGCATGTGTGCTATGGATGAATACAGAACGCATGCGGAGGAGATGAGTCCAAAAAAAGTCAGCTGGGCCGGGATCACAAAGGGCATTTTATGCCAGAGGAGGCCAGGCAGATTAAATAACAGAATGAAATGGCGAGCTCCAGGGGACTAAATGGAATGGTGGAGACTGGAAAACGGAAGAGTTCACAGCATGTCCAAGAGGGACAGCCTTATTCATTTAGTTCTACCTCACTGTTACCATAAAGAGATGCAGTGCCAATGTTGTTTGATCCTCCGGATTTCCAGAAGAATTTGGAAATCCATATATTTTAATGTGAATATTTCCCGAATTTGAATCACTGGATCCTATAGACAGATGTATGTGGTTGATCGCCTGCAATCTCAATTTTAAACTCTGAAATAACCAAATTATGTATGTGCTTTGGAAAAATAACTATGTCATTTGTTGTCAAAGATGGATTAAGGGAATAAAGAAAAAAATAGATAATTCTACAGAAGCAAAAAACAGTGATTTCTTTCTTTTTTTATCACTTCCATCTTGGAACACCTGTAAATCACAGCTAGTGTAGCAAGACTGAAAGAGGGAGGTTTGAATGGAGGAAGAAAAACTTATTCTCTAAATATGAAATATTTCTGAGAGAAAGGAATATTGGATACTAGGAGTGACAGTCCCTCTGATTCTCAACAAAATTAATAGTAGCTGCTAATAATTAATGAATTAGAGGAGCTAAAACAAATTGGGGATGGTTTTAAATATATTTTTTGAGAATGTGTCAGTTTTCTGTGTCCCTTCTACAATCAAGGAACTACCTTAAGGAAATAGACAAGAAAATTCTTTTGAAATGTATCTTGAATTTTGTCTTTCCAAGAAATATATATATATATTTTAAATATATTTTATTGATTTTTTCACAGAGAAGAAGAGAGAGGGATAGAGAGTTAGAAACATCGATGAGAGAGAAACATCGATGAGCTGCCTCTTGCACATCTCCTACTGGGGATGTGCCCGCAACCAAGGTACACGCCCTTGGCCGGAATCGAACCTGGGACCTTTCAGTCCGCAGGCCAACGCTCTATCCACTGAGCCAAACCAGTCAGGGCTCCAAGAAATATTTTATATATTCAAAGATGTAATAATTTATAAATAGTGGCAGCAAATTTTGAATTCACAGAGTCACTTAAAATATGAATCTAATATTTTAGTTTAATCTACTTTTTTGGTAACCATCTGAAAAGTATCCAACAAAGAAAAGCATTTTCAGAAGTCTAAAGGTTGTTTTATAGGTGGATTCCAGGAAACCCAATTTATTTCAGTGACTAACAGATTTCTAAACTTTTTTTTTTAAGCAAATGCTGCCCCTCCCTTTTTTACTAACTTCACTACACTGCAGCTTTTGGGCACTCTGACATTAAAGTGTCCATCAATTGACTATTGATTGACTAATAATAGGTCCCTAGACTCCCAGCAAATTTGAAAGTAAGGGATGAACTTCAGGTCTATCGTTTGTAACATGTTTTAAGGATTAACTAAGATGTTTTAGGAAGTGCTTAATACTACTTCTAGAATCTAGATGATAGCCTCTCTTCACTTAATGTTATTTCTTTCTAATACATGTCTACTTAAGTTCTATTTACAAAGAATTCCCTGATGAGACTGGAAAATAGTTACATCATCACATCTGTAATTGCTGCAATAAGCCCACATTTATGTAGGCAAATGAAGTTAAAACAGATGTTTTACATTTGTATGGTGATTTAATTACAATTTGTTTTTACCCATCTTCTAATTTTTTTCACCATGCTATGCATTGGTGTCTGTTCTCCACTCTAATCAGAGCAGACTTTTCAAAAGCCAAATTTAGTTTCCCAGTGCTTTTAGGACAAAGACAAAGCTTCTTATATTGTGGCTTCCATGGTGCTAACCGGCCGACCTACAAACATGGCCCTCACTCTCTCCCACACTAGCTCTGTTACCCGCTACGCATTCTCCCCCTTCCTCTCTTGACATGGTCCTCACACATAACTGTTCTCTCTGCCCTTCCCATACCTCTTTGCTCAATTAACTTCTAATCCCAAATGAAGGATCACTTACCCGCAAACTCCCTCCCCGCCACACACTTCCTTGTAATTGGTTAAAATGCACATTATTCAAGTGCTCCAACTGCTGTCTATGTTCTCACACGTGATTAATTGATTAGCAGCTCTCTCCCTCCAGACTGTTTAGTTGCCCAGGAATGAAACAGTGTCTGGTTTTGTTCACCATTTTATATCCAGGACCTGGTTTAATATCTATCAAATAGTATTTATGGAATATTTTTTGAATAAATACAAATCTGACTGTAGCTAAGTCATATATTACCTCCAATGAGGGGCAACAGAGTAGAGTAGTTACAAGCACAAATTTTGGAACTAAACTGCTTGGGTTAAATCCTGGATATTCATGTATTAGCTGTGTAATTTCAGGCAAGTAACTTAACTTCATCTGTGAAATGGCATAATAATAGTACCTATATCATCAGGTTACTGTGAGGGAGGTTGAGTTTATATGGGAAGTACTTGAAATTGTGCCTGGCATATAATAAAGTTTAAAAATGTTTAGGTTAGAAAACTGAAGGGAAGTTTTGTTTTTTTAATGATATAAAATTGAGCCTGGAGATTCAATGAACTCTTGAGGATTTTAATGATCACTGACACACATAGGCACAAACTCAAAAATATCCCTCATTTCATTTACATACCTTGCCATCTCAGATATCTATCATGTCATTTTATTGTTTCATCTCAGATATCTATCATGTCATTTTATTGGTTCTTTCCTTCTTTTAGTTTTGTCTTCTCATCATTATAGTTTTTCAAGCTTCAAAAATCATAGTATAGTCTTGATTCTTCTCTCACCCCTTTCTACAGTGGCCAATAAGTTGCCAATCCAACTTACTGTTGTTTTCTAATAAATATTTCTTCAATTATTATCCTGCCTTTTTCAGTATAGTTTTGATGCCTTTACTCTAAATCTTTTAATATATTATGTCTGAACAAATGCAAAAACAAAATGTTCCTCAAATCTCTCCAATTCAATATATACATCATCATCATCATATTAATCTTTCTTAATTTATTGCTCCAGCTCAAGACTACAATACATAAGCTTTACAATAGTATGGATCATTAACTTCACAAGTCCATGTGCCCAACATTCTCCACATATCCTCTCCACATTGACTACATTTGTCTATTCAATATCCCTAGAATATGTTTGTACTTTTCCAACGTCAATTTTTGGCTCATTTAGTGAGTTTATATTACTTCTTTTTTTCTCTCTCCCCACCTATTTGCACCAGGTCTAGGCGATTTAGATCCCACTCCTTCCATATAAACATCTCGAAGCACTCTAACAAACTGACTTGTTTCAGAACCCCTGTAGAACCTACTGTCTATATCACCAGATGTCAATACACAAGGATGTGTTTCAATTGGCTAAGATTTAAGTCTTTTATAGACTATGCCAACTAAGGCATATTCAAAGTTGAGCAGAAATTAAAGGAATAGTGGGACAAGGCGCCCACAGGGCTCATAACCCTTGGGTACCCATAGGGGTACATGTGCCTAGGAACGCATGATTTTTCCCTAATTCTACTCTTCCCTTGCCTGTCCATTTGCAAAATAAAGCACCCCATCCACCCGTTTCTTCACATATGAAACCCTAGACTCATATCCCTTACCCTTTCTGTACAATTAATCACCAGATCCTGCTAAGCTGACTGAAGGGGAGTAGAATAAGCCACCCCAAAATATTCCACTTTGGCATAGTAATTATTTTTTAATTAAAAGCACTTGAGAAACAATCAGTGCAAGAAGGGAAGGACAATCTGACCCTCCTTTGTCTCCCTGAAAACAGGGGATAAATCTCCCACATGAAAAATACCCTTTCTGTACCAGGAGGGGAGAAGGCATTCTTATCACTAGAGACAGGGAATTTAGGGCCAAGAATGCTGTATAAAAAACCCTGTTACTTCCTCACCAATTTACTATCTAAAGCCCAAGTCCCTCTGTCTTCTCCAATCTTCACAAATTTATGATTTCTTTGCCTAAAAGGTATAAAAGCTTCCTGCTCTGATCTCTTTATGGGGCTCCCATGTGTATAAAATTAGTTTTTCTCCTGTTATGGGCCTTCTGTCATTTTAATGATTAGACCAGCCAAAGAACCCTAAAGGGAAAAAGGAAAAAGTTTCCCTTCCCTTCACTGCCAAGTGTCAATACGTCTCAAAACATCTATTTCTTTCCAGCACCACTGCTAGATGGTCATCCTCTCTCTCATGATCTGGGCAACAGTTTCCCAAGTGGAGTCCTCAGTTCCATTTTCATCTCTCCCCTCCTATCCACTCACCACACTGCTAATGTCAGCTTTCTAAAAGATTTTTATCATACTCCTGTTTAAAACACTTCACTGGCAATATGCTGTTATTAAAATAAATGCCAACATCCAGCAAGACTTAGCTGTGGTCTCGCCTCCTGATGCTCTGGTATTATGTACCAAAATCCAGACACTCACTTTCCTTTGTCCCTCAAAGTCACCATGCACCTCCACATCTGAGGGCCTTCACATGTGCTATTCTCTGTATTTGAAACACTGTGAATTCCCTCTGTGTCTGTTTAGGCCCTAATCCTGCTTTAATATAATGTAAAAATCCTAAAAGAGTAGGTTAGGTCAGCCACTCATGAGATTGGACTCTCCCATGCATATACATAACACAGCTGTAATTCACTGTTTGCTTACGCGTTAGTTTGATGTTATTCTCCCTTTTCTACTGCTCTGCAAGGTACCTTGTATTTCATACTATTTTAGGTGTTCAATAAATATGTGCTGATTAATTGATTGAATGTCATCAATATAATGTATGTTATGGTGACACGAACTTTTTTGTTTTGTTTTAATTTAAATTCTTTATTGTTTAAAGTATTACATGAGTCTCCTTTTCCCCCTATTGATCTCTCCCTGGCTGCTCCCACCCCCCAGCACATGCCCTCACCCCCCTACTGTCTGTGTCCATTGGTTATGCTCATATGCATGAATACAAGTCCTTTGGTTGATCTCTTACCCCTCCCCCCCTGCATTCCCTCATAAGTTGGATAGTCTGCTCAATGCTTCTACGTCTCTGGTTCTATTTTTGTTGAGAATCACTGCTATATATTATTTATTGACCACTTAAAATTTATTTCTGTATTTTATATGTTCCTATTTATTTACTTAACTATACTGTAAGGCATTTGAGTGAAGACAGTAATGTTTTGCTCTTTTTTTTAATTTATCAACCTCTTGAACATAGTTAGCATTCCAACAATGTCTATCAGTTGAAAATTCTAGGAGAGCATCCTTGTAAGGTACTTTATATAAGGTTGTCAGGGAAGGTATCGGCCAAAAGATGACATTTGAACAAAAGCCTCAAGAGAAGAAACAAGACATACACATATCTGAGGAAAGAATGCTCAAAGAAAATAGACAAGCAATTGCAAAGGCCCTGTAGTGGGTGGTAACTGCTTGTTGAGTGGCTGCATCAAGGTGGGGAGAGGAGAAAGTCATAGGAAGTGAGATTAGATAGGTAGCTGGAGAACAGACCATGAGGGCCTTGTAGGCAGTCGTAAAGATTCTGGCTTTTACTCAAAGTAAGTCAAGGTGCCATTGGAGAATTCTGAGCTAAGAAATGGCATGATCTGACTTAAGTTTTAAATTATTTGATGATGTAATCTATTTTAAAAGCCTACTCTAACTGGCACAGAATAAGTACATAGTAAATGTTTAAATATACTTAACAAATTTCTTTTATCATCACATCACAGGACACTCATTAAGTCTGAGAAAAAAAGATCAGATATCTACTTTTTGATCTTTAAGCAACATTTAAATATAGCAAATATGACAACATGGATCAAAATATGCTTTGGTTCTTCATTTATCATTTACAAATATATAATTGATACATATATTTATATATACATATATATTTCTTCATTATGAATATAATCAAATACATTAGCTCTCTCAATAGAAATTGTAGATTTTTAAAATATTCACCCAAAGATGTGTTTTTGTTGATTTGAGAGAGAGAGAGAGAGAAAGAGAGAGAGAGAAAAATCCGTTGCCTCACATAAGCACCCCAACCGGGGATTGAACTTAAAACTTAGGTATGTGCCTTGAGTATGTGCCCTGACCAGGAATCGAACCTGAAGTCAGAGTATGCTCCATCCAACTGAGCCACCTGGCTAGGGAAGAAATTGTAGACGTTTTTATTTTACATACTAAATGTTGTAAATATCTGGAAATACTGGATTTGCTTTCTCCTATATTTTAAAATGACAGTGCTTTTTAAGAACCAGGTTAATCTTAAAAAGCAGATATATCTTCTTTGTTTTTAGTTGGTGCATTAATATTTATTCTTAATATTGTAATAAGTGTCATTCAATATAATTGATTCCCTTTGTTTTGTAGTTACAATCGCATACGTTTTATTTCACATATTTAAAAACATCATTATGAGAAGAGAGTCAAGGGCTTCACCCAACTGCTAAAGACACAGTACACAAACAAGTATTCTGACCTGCAAGGGAGAGTCCACCCTTCATAACATCTAGAACAAAAGGAACTCTCAAGAGATTTTCTGAATTTATTCAGAATGTAGTGGGTACATTCCCATTTTGAGATTCCTATCTTACTTTTTACTTCAAAGGTTTAAATATTTTTAACAACTTTTGATTAAGCTTTTTTAAAAAAAAATATTTTGACTTCAAGATACACATATTGCTACACTGTTTATTTCTTATATGGAGCAGAGATGCCAGCAAGGCATCCATTAGACAAGCAGCCTAAGTTGGTGTGAAATTAGACATGACTAGCAGAGTAGTATAAACACAAAATACATACTATGCAGCTTCATGCATGATATGTAATGCATTTTCAAACTGCTAAGTGAAACAATAGAAGGTATTCATGCAGCCAGCCTCGAAAACCTTAAGATACAGTTGAAGAGATCTATAGACTGTACACTGAATTACCTCATCTAAAAAACATTATGCCAGTGCTCTGTAATGTACCAGTACCACCTTAGACCACACACACACAAATATGGTGAGTACTTCCATTATAAATCACCTAGCAATTGCAGACATTTTTAAATTGAAAAGGAACTCTTTTCCCCTCATTTTCAGTCCCTTACAAAAGCCTGCTATAAAAATCTTGGAATGTTCTCCTTTAAGAAATGGCATGTACTAGTAAATTCATTATTGATTTGTCCAAGTGACCTGAATTTCTCCAAAGCATTTAGTAACAGCTCATTTAAAAATAATTAATTTTCTATTTTCCATATGGTGAGAGTGACTTTCATGACATGGTATTCCATATCCTCAGTGCTTCGAAACAGCAGTGACCGCAATTAGTGCTATCAAATATCATGAACACGTTCCCCAGCTACACTCCTCTTACAATCTTGTCTTGCCCATGTGTCTGCATGCGGTTAAGTGCAGGATGTGAGCCTATAAGTGCAAGAGATGATGTCGTCATGAAAAAATTTGATCAGGTTAACTTTTATGCTTGGGGGAACATTCTGCTGGTTCTGTGAAATTATGTATTTAAAAAATGTGTGTGGACCTCCATCTTCTAATCCAGAGCTTGTATTAATTTTTCCATGCTTTCTGAAATTTCAATTCAACATGTTTTATTTGTAATCTTATGCCTCATGTGCCTTTAATGATACTTACTGTTACTTACTGTACCAAACACTAACTTAGTTTGAACGGTGTTTTGTTTTGTTTACTTAATCCTCACCTGAGGATATTTTTCCATTGCTTTTTAGAGAGTGGAAGGGAGGAAGGGTGGGGGAAAGAGGGAGGGAGAGAGTGAAACATCCATGTGAGAGAGACACATCCATTTGTTGCCTCCCACACACACCCTGACAGGATTGGGGATCAAACCTGCAACCCAGGTATGTGCCCTTGACCTGGAATTGAACCCCGAGACCCTTCAGTGTGCAGGCCAACACTCTGACCACTGAACCACACCGGCCAGGGCTTCAGCTTGAACTTCTGCAGGCAAAGAACTTCTGCACAGTTTTGAAGGAGGGTCCTTTATCAGCAGTTTCACATAAACGTGTAGTCTGAAACTTGGCAAATTCCTAAATGCTGCGACCTGGTCTGTCTCTCCTCCTCACTCTGGAACATGGCGGTTCTTAGCAGAGAACGGAATAGGGCTAGAAATACCCTCTTTCACATCTCAGCTCAAGGACCTCATCGGAAACAAACTCCCCCAGGACAACATTAGCATTTGGGAAAATAATGACTTGCTCTTGCTCATTTAATTATACTTTTCTCTCCTATACAGACAGTCCTTAGGTTACGTCAGACTTGAGGTATGTCATTTCATGGTTACGTCGCCATCTCCCATCCTATATAATAAAGATATAATATGCAAATGGTCATTACACGGTGAAGCATAACGACTGACCGCGTAAGGACAGGATCACGGATCAGCAAGAGGGTGGGGCAATGAGCTACAAGCAGGCGGCAGAGAGCTATAGGACGGGGCAGGGCAGCAAGCTATTAGGGGGACTTGTGGGGGGGGAGCAGAGGGAGCTACAGGAGGGCGGGGCAGCGGGCAGAGAGCTACAGGAGGGCTGCAGTGAGCTACTGGCGAGCTACTGGCACACAAATTCGTGTGCAGGGCTACTAGTTTATTTATTAAAAAAAAGTTCCATCATTTCGACATATGTACATATGTGCTTTGTGTTTTTTATTATTTATTTGCCAGAAGTAAAGGTCAGGAATTGTTATCTTTCTTTTCATTTTTTTTTACTGTTTCACTTCATTCCTGCTGTGTATGTGCTCCATGTGAGTGATGTAGGTGCTTATGTGGTGGGTTCCGACTTACAGCGAAAATTGCTGTACGTTGCCCGCTCAATGTAGGAACGAATCTCCGACATAACCCGAGGACCTACTTTAATGTGAAGGGATTTCTGAAATAATTCTAATCCATTTCATTTGCTTCAAGTACATAAAAAGAAAGCTGTCTCAGACACGAGGGCTTGCCAAGAAGGTTACGTCCAAGCTTTGCACATGGTTATTTTTCATTTGGCCAAGACCTCTACGCTTGTCCAAATAATAGTAAGTATGTAAAGCTATGATGTAGTCCAACTTCTAATTCCATCAATAGATAATTCAACAAACTTTATACTGTTTTAAGTAATTTTCCCAAGAATCTCAGTCCACCTTCTTAGATATTCACTGACTTTCTTTGCCACTCAGCAAGAGAGTTATATGATAAGTGGTCGAGTAGCAATTCCTCTATGATTCATTGAGGATAACTAAATGAGGCTTTGACTTTATAATAAAAAGAAGATTAAAGGATGTATTAGTGTATGAGTAGTAGGAATGGTCAAATTAATGTACCAAAATCCACTTAAAATCACTGCAATATGCGCATATATAAAGAACAGAAACATACTGGGCCCTTCTGTGTATATTTTATAAAGCAGCTATTATTTTTAATTAATACATCATTTGCTTAAGAAATTATCAGACACATAAAAAATAAAATTTTAATAAAATTATATGTATAAAAACATTTCAATGTACACTATATGTTTTAAAATCTAAAGTTAGCCACACAAAAATTAATTTTTAAGAAACCCCTTAATAAGCTTGATTTCAAAATTTATGCATTACCACATACATCATATTTCTCCCTAATAGAGAGTAAATTTTTTGAGTAGACTTTGTATATCTTTATCACACCCTTTCTCACCACCAACCCATATGCACATTAATATTACAGTAAATATTATCTCTTATTCCTAACAATATACTACTCATCAGTCCTCTGTCAAATTTTAAAATAACATATATAAGTAGGGCTCAATTATCATAAAATATTTATATTCATAATATTCTATATTAAGGTTGATAAAGTGTTAAACTTACTATGCCCCATGATAACTTTTATCTCCTTTTTGCGCTATCCCTGGGTTAATCAAATAATACATTTTTGGAGAGCCAACAGCAGCATTTACTGCTCATTGTTCCTAAGCACTGGAATTCTCTGATTCCCTCCTGCACTCTTACAGTGTATTTTTACCTTGGTGGTTAAATAGTGTTTTGGTAGATGGCTAATTAGGGGCTCTGAGAAAAAAATAATGGCTCTTATATTCCCATTTCACTCACCAAATATTTTTATTGGACAAAAGAAGCAGCTATTGAGAAAAAAGATGCAAAATAACTCACAGTGATTCATCTTCAGGGCTTCTTCAGTAATTGAAAGATACAACTCTTAATTACTTTAACAATACCTCATTTCAGGTCAAAAATATCTCTTGAATATCTATTACATGAAAGGCCCTATAATTATTATTTTCCTAATTCTCAATGGTGAGTAAATTCACAGTTATGGCTCCTTATTTTATTGGGACCATGGCAAGCAAACACTATAAACAGACCTTGAAAAATAACCTTTAAGTTGAATAAAACATTTCAATATTAATATGCTCATGTTGCCATTATTTTTATCTTTAGATCATGCTCTGAACTCAAGTGATAACACATCATATGAATATCTAATAACATCTACAATTAACAAAATGATCAACCCCCTCTATAATTCTCTGCCTAACTAGTTTAGGCCTCCAGGGTCTGTTGCATCAGCCAATCTCCTGTCAGCACCTTTGATGTCCTCAGGTCCTTGTTCTTCCCTGAACCACCCTGAAACTGACCAGTCCTCTTTCTTCTCCACTACTTAAAGGTCAACTTTGTTCCTAATGATTTTGAACATCAAGGACTTGGGAGTAAAGCAAAACCAGCAGAGGGAGGAATTTCAAATTTGCTGAGAATAAAAGTCTTTCAGGATAAAAACAAGGCTTGCTAAAACCCACAGATAGCAACATTTGGATCTACAAAGTATATATCTACATCTATTTATCCAAAAGCATATCTATCAAGCACCTATATGCTCGATATTATGATAGACCTATATATGAATAAAGCATAAACCATGTCCTTGAGTATCTAGTAAAGGGATAAAGACAAGCAATCAACTAAGTATAACAATATTACAGGTCCTCTGACAGATGGGGAAATCATAAATATGGAGGCGATCATAAACAATATCTCTCCTCTTCCAGGATCCCTTTCCCCCTTCTTTGGAAAGTAATCCCTCTCTCATTTTTTTTCAGTCTCACCAAATGTCAGTCAAGGTGAGGCCATCATCTGATCCTGCAAAGTCTGATAGTTTTGCTAAGACCAACGTACATGCAATGCGAGCCCGCACTAAGACACTAAAAGGCCAGAAATCATTTGGTATAATATAGAAAAAGGAATTCAAAATCTGGGGAAGAAATACTGTACACTATTTATAATGTATAGCTCACCTAAGCATATTTATTTACTGTGTCAGTGAGGCCCAAAGAGGCTCTATTGTTCACTAAGATGTAAAGAACAGGTTAGCTAGGAAAGTTCTAGAACTTTTTGTGACTTGACCCTCCAGATTAGGAATGCAGGTGACAGAAACTCTCTCATGTTAACGAGAATAGAGATTTTCAGGGTGACAGGAACACATGGTGGCACTTAACTTCCATAGGCAAGATGGATAGAGCTGGCAGAACACAAAGAGGCTAATCAAACATCCTTGCATGATCTGCCCCACCGGAGATCTGACTGTGATTTATTACTCATGGGGCCTTTAGGTGCACATGGAAAGGCAACTCCCTAAGTGCTTGACTTGTATAACAAAAACAGCAACAATGACAAAGTGAGAGAATCTGTTTGATGACTCAATTCCCAAACTAGAGCCAATTTATGGACCCAGGACCCACTTACTGAAAGGAGACATGATCTCAAGTCCATACTGTACAGCTTCCTATGAATCTTCAAAGGGACCTGAACTATACACTATGCATCCGAGAAGGAGAAATACCTTGTGGGGATGAGGCAATAGATAGATTTTTGACCTAAATCCACCTCACACTCTGACGACTGTGGCTTTGAACACAACAGAGGTTTATTTTCATATTTTTTCCTGAATGAGTAATTGTCATGGACATGAGAACAGCAACTGTCAGAGTTTTTATTGCTTGACATATAGAATAGTTTTATTTGGTAGAAGGACCAAATAAAACACTAGAATTTGAAAAAAAAAAAAGCATAGATTCATGTTGCTATCAATGATCCAAACATTGTAAGGAAAATTTTTTTCTATCACATCTCCACTCAATTTAAGCCAATATAAAAGATGGATGGGATGTAGAGAACAACAGAAAAATTAAAATGTAGTGACAGCTTCAATCAGAGTTGCTATTCCAGATGAGGTCTTTTCATTGAAGTATTAGTAAATATCCTGGTACTTGGCATGCATCTATCCATCTGGAAAATTTTCTTAATCTTGATTCATAGAAAACTCCAGAAGCAGTGTGTATGCATTTGACAAAAACCACAAAATTTACTGTCTTGCATATCAGATCCTGCTCTATGACATAACCCAGAGACAATGGATATTTCAATGTTACACAAGACATTAAACTCTTATCTATCACTAGAGGGTCCCTCGTCCTGGCTGGCGATCATGGCCGAGCGGGGCAGGCTGGACGGGGGGAGGGACCTCGGGAGGTTGGCCAGCTGCAGGAGGTTGGCTGTGGGAGCACACTGAACACCAGGGGGAAGCTCCTGCGTTGAGCATCTGCCCCCCTGGTGGTCAGTGCACATCATAGCTACCAGCCAGTCATCTAGTCATAATGGTCCCTTAGGCTTTCATATATATAGACTAGAGGCCCGGTGCATGAAATTCGTGCACTCGGGGGTGGGGTTCCCTCAGCCCAGACTGCCCCTCTCACAGTCCAGGAGCCCTCAGTGGATGTCCTACTGATGGCCACAGTCTGGCAACAGAGGCTTGGAGCAGGTGTCCCGTGTGTGTGTGTGTGTGTGTGTGTGTGTGTGTGTGTGTGTCTGCTCGGGCCTGCCCCCAGCCGCGCCATGTAGGCTCGAAGCAGTTGCCGTGTGTGTGTGTGTGTGTGTGTGTGTGTGTGTGTGTGTGTGTGTCTGCTGGGGTCCTGCCCCCAGCCACACCATGGAGGCTTGGAGCAGGAGCCCCTCTGTGTTGATCTCTCAGGTTCCTGGCTTCCACTGCATGTTGTACTCTCCCTTGAGCTATGGCCAGGATGGGGGTGCTGCGTGCAAGCTGGGCATTCCTGCTCCCGGATTGCCATGGCGACCAGGGAGCAGGCCCAGCTGGGGGCTGTCCGCAGGCCGGGCTTTCCTGCTCCCGTATCAGGCCCAGTTTGGGGCTGCCCGCAGGCCAGGCTTGCTTTCCTGCTCCCGGATCCTCATGGCGACCGGGGAGAAGGTGCAGCTGGGGGCTGCCTACAGGCCACACTATTCTACTTACCAATGGCCAGATCACCACAGCAACCCAGGGCCCAGCAGCATTTCCTGCTCTCCAATAGTCATAGGGTCCCGGCTGGGGGCGGGGCTTAGCAGTGCGGGGCTTAGGCGGCATGGGGGTCCCAGCTGGGGGCTCAGGTGGCACACAGGGGTCCCGGCTGGGGGCAGGGCTTATGCCCCGCTACCCACGGATGCACATGGGGCCCGATGGCAGTTCGCGCTGTCCCGCCCTTCCTATAGTATAGGATAGAGGGCTGGTGCACGGGTGGGGGCTGGCTGGTTTGCCCTGAAAGTGGCCCGGATCAGGGTGGGGGTTCTGCTTGGGTGCCTGGCCAGCCTGGATGACGGGCTGAAGGCTGTTTGCAGCTGGTCACACCCCCTTCAGGGTGGGGGTTCCCACTGGGGTGCCTGGCCAGTCTGGGTGAGAGCCTGAGAGCTGTTTTCAGGCTGGAGGGCAACTTAAGCTCCCAGCCTCTCCTTTTTTTCTTTTTCTTTTTTATTCTGGGATTTATTTACCTTCTACAGCTGTCACTGGAGCTGAGAGCCGGCTCCAGCTGTGAGGGCTGAAAACAGGTTTCTGGGTCTGTTTGGCTTCTATAATTGAAACTCTGTTGCCATCACAGCAGCTCTAAGCTCTGAAGCCGAAGCTGGCTGAAAGCAGGTTTCTAGGTTTGTTTGGCTTCTATAATTGAAACTCTGTTGCCATAACTGCAACTCCAGCTCTGAGGCCTCGCTGGCTGAAAGCAGGTCTCTGGAGCTTGTTTAGCTTCTATAATTGCAACATAGTTGCTTAGACTGCAACTCAGAGGCCGGCAGCAGCAGGCCGGGAACGTTGGCTTCCTCTGTCACTGGAGCAAGCAAGCCTCCTGTTTGCTTCAGCTGTGTGGCTGCCGGCCGCCATCTTGGTTGGCAGTTAATTTGCATATCCTGCTGATTAGCCAATGGGAAGGGTGTCGGGGTTATGGTCAATTTTCATATTTCTCTTTTATTAGATAGGATAATATATTGCTGACTTGATATGGAAGTGCAGAAATAGTAGACAAAGTAGGTGGTTTCATAAAATACATGCATTCCAGAGAGTAGAAGATGAATGCCATGGGAATCCAGGATGGAGGCTTTGGCAGTAAAAGGGAGTCTCTGGCTGAGTCATAGGAGCTATGAAGGAACACTGCCTTCTTTGTAAAGGACATCATGAAAATCTTCCCAGCCTGTTACTGTTGTTTAATGGAGGTTGAATCTCCACCTAGGGGTACCAGGCCATGAAACTTGAGCTGTTAATCATGAGCTTAGGGCTAGATAATCAATTTGTCCATATTTTTAGTTATACCCAGCAATACTCTTGTCAGTGAGCAGAAGTGTTACATAGGAGATTAGTTCAATAGGCTTGAAGATCCAAGTAAATTCAATAAGTACATCATGCACTCCTTATTATACCTACTTTTTCACGCTGCTCCTTTTTTTCTTATCTCACCCTGTATAATTTAGCTCACATCAAATCTCCTATGACTAGTTAACAGTGGGTAGGGGAAAAAGTAAAGCTTCTTTTCATATCATTCTACATGACAGACTAACTTTTATTACTATGGCAATGGAGCCCTAGCTAGGCATAATCCTTTAAGATGGTATAAAATATAAACACTCCCAATAAGAAAAACATTAAGCAAGACATTTCATTATCTCTGATATAGAGATGAAAAATTTTCCAGGTGGTCAGGGAATGAGAAAAATGGTGACAAGGGAATTTATTTTTATACTGGAAAATAATTTAATATATTTAAAACTTGAAGATATTTATATTTATTTATTTTAAGTACTGGGGAATTTAACTTTATCACTAATTTCTCTCTCTTTCTTTCTTTTCCCCTAAGTTCCAAACAGCAAAATAACCCATTAAAAATCATTTCTTTCCACACCATTACACCTATATTCCCTCCATTTTGTCCTGATTCATTCTGTTGGTTTAGTCTAGCATTATATTTGCATCACAAAACCATAAATTTCTTGAGGAATATATAATCATTTTAGTTATATAACCAGGAATGAATAACTCTAAATTAACTGCAGCTGAAATCTTTTTAAGAAAAAATTTTTATCACTTCTACCATACGTACTTTCTTATTGTCAGAGATATCAGCAATAAACACAAATTTCTAGATTTCTCTGAATTCAATCTTGACAAGGTGTTCTCTAAACAAAACACACTATTGATTTTTGAAGGGCAAAACTTTAATCTTTATGTCTTTAATTTAATTCCTGGATGGTACAACATCCTGAGGTATTGTTATCTTACAGCTCAGAGAACTAGCTATTCTTGATGGGCAACAGTACTGTGGGCATTCTATCTGAGTAGGATGTTCTTTCTGCCAAACAAGGACGAGATTCTACACTTAGATGGTGAATGTTCAGTTCCTTCCTAGGAACATAATGCAGCATTCTACCAGGTAACAGAACTTTTCTCTCTCTTTTTTTTTTCCTTTCCTCTTCATGTGCTTCAAACCTGATCTAACTACCCAGGACTCTTTGAAGTCAAAGGAAGCTCTGAACCCAGGGAAACTCTGATGTCTGGGGCAGTCTCAAGATAAATGAGACAAACAGAAAAGAATGTTAGAAGAAAAAGAGAGAGAATGAACACTTCAGGGATCTTGCACCATCTTGATGCCTGAGTGGTTGAGAGAATCATGCACAAAAAATCAAGTCATGACTGGTAGGAAAAGAACAGAGGAAATATACATTTGGATTCTATCTGGACCAGGAAGTGAAAGTTCATACATCGATATAACAATTATTCTGTCAGGACATGCCAACTTCGAGTCAGGTAATTAAGAGTCAAAGGGCAGAAAACCTGACCTTGGGCTTATCACTTGTGTTGGTTTTCTCATCCTGATAGGATATTAGAAAGATTACTTTTGTTTAGATTTTTGCCTTTAATGATCCTCAGCCCCAAGAATATTAACATTTATAATTATAGTGAATGGCACTTAAATTAATTACAATTAAATTGCTGCACACTACTCTTAAATGTTTCCACCAACACTGCCTAATTATGTAGAATCTCTGCAACACTTTCATGCAAAGGTTAAAATTAATACTATAGCTAACATTGGTTATATATTTTTTTCTATTGACCTATTGATGCCTGGAAAGAAAAGAAATATGATAGAATATAATTTATTTTCATTCAGGGTATTTTATCAAGCCAGAGTAGAATAAAACAGTCATGAACTTATAACTAAAATATTAAATATGTAAACTGTCTCACATATTTATTAAATTTTCTCTCAAATATTAGAGTGTTTGAAAAATTCTTAACACAGGCATGCTTCACACATACCAAGCATAACTTACCTACTCAAATGTGTTTACACAGCTGTAAAATCCCCACATTAACTATCGTACAAGGAAACTAAAAATATTGCTATGAGTATGAAAATGTGAGTTTTAAGTTGCTAGGAGAAAATTATTAAGGGCTTCCTGTGACATCAATTTAGATGGGACCAAGTTTGTTGATTTTTTAAAATTCTGCTTTAACATCTCTCTACACACAACATGGTTTCACTAATTCAGAGAAGGTAACCAGCTCATCTATCTCTGCCACTACTGTCCCTCATTTCAAGATGCCAAGGAGGAAATTACACACACACACACACACACACACACACACAGACTAATATTGTGGCCTCCAGGTTATGTATACCCAATTTGAAAGCCTCCTTTTTCTCTATGGGAAATATTCAATGTAAGCCTAACTATCTGGGTTTTAGTGAATCTACTCTTGATCTTGCACAAATCACTTAGTCTGCATCTAAACAATGGGTGGAGGGAGGGGAGGACGAAATGAATGCAGAGGGACCCAAACTTTGCTGAACTTTAGAATCACCTGAGGAGCTATTTAGACATCCCGGGTTGCTCCCAATAGGGATTAAATCAGAATGCTCAGGCCAGGTTTCAGTCATTTTTGAAGATACTCAGGTGATTCCAATGTGCAGCAAATTTGGGAGCCAGTAAATTAATACATTCATGGAGGCACTTTTAAAATTAAAAAAATGGAAGGGCTTTCATATTATACTAGAGGCCCGATGCACAAAATTTGTGTAAGAGTAGGCCTTCCTTCCCCCCGCTGCTGGCACCAGCTTCCCTCTGGCACCCAGGACCCGGACTTCCCTCCTTTCCTCCGGCTGCCGGCCGGCACCTGGGACCCAGGCTTCCCTTGCAGCCCTAGCTTCCTCTGGAAAGACATCCGGTCTAATTAGCACATTACGCTTTTATTATTATACAGCACTATACAAAGTGATATAGGATATTACGCCCAAATTAAGTATAGCACTGTAAAAAAATACAGTGTTTTAGGAAGATTAATCTTCTGTTTGGGTTTTAGTTCAGTAGTCATAAAGAAACTATACGTAAATAATCACTTTTATCTATTTTGCCAAAAGTGCAGAAAGTTTGTTGTTTTTTATTTGTATTTTAAGCTGACTTTAACATTATTTTAACCTTACTTTTTTTCATTTCTCTATTAAAAGTTAAGAAAAGTATCATCTCTCTTCTTTCCTTCAAAAAACATCAAACATCACACTTTTATTACATGTTTACAATAATAAGAGAAAAGAATATTAGAATTAATATGTGGAAAATAAATCTGAGGAGACAGAAAGAAAATAAGTTGTCCAAAGTCCTTAATTCAATGCTGCTACCTATTTAAAACAAACAAAAAGTTACCCACTCCGAATATTTTTTTCCAATATTCTGCCATAATGATCTACTTGAAAACAAAGACCTATTTAGTAAGTCTTTCTTGACTAGATTTTGTTCATTGCCTGTTGGCATGTATTATTTCTCTGCTAAATTTTTAGTCAGTGCATCAGATTGGGCTAATTTGTATACCACAGTAATCACCGTCAATTTCTATAAGCTTTTGTTTAATTAAACTTACCAAAAGGATTATGAAATTTATGTAACTAGAGAACAAATACCATGTTAATAGAGACAGTAATGCATCCATTCTCAATGAAACTCTCAAAATAGATTCAACTCATAAGCAACTACAAGTGTGATCCACATCCTAATAGTTACTTTGCCTTAGTTATGGGCTCTTTTACCTTCGTGGGCTTGTTAGAATCCATGCTCTCTTTGAATTTCTCCTGAACAGTTTCTGCAAGTTGGCAGAGCAAGGCACCATTGTCCAGTTTCTCCATAAACGTTTCTGCCGTAATCTCCTTCCCTGAAATAACCAGAAGAAGCATTACAAAAGCACAATCATGCCCCACACACAAATGTGACACTTCATGGCAGCATATCTGACATAGTTTTATCATCAACAGTTCTATTCCAGCTGAGTTATGTTGTCTGGGATAGGAACTCACGGGAAAGAATTACAGTGGGACCTTGACTTACGAGTTGAATTCGTTCGGAGACCAAGCTCATTAAGGAGCTCATTAAGGAGCTCATTAACTCAAATTACTCTATCAACTCAATGCAAAAAATCGGCCCAGAGACAGCTGGTATCTCAAAACACTCGTTAGTCGGGACACTTGTAAGTCAAGGCCCCACTGTATTACTTCGGAGTTTTATGTTATCCTTTGGTAACAAGAATCTCAACATTTTACATTTGAATAAAATAGCTTCAACTGCATACGTGCTTTATTTCATATTAAAAGTGACAAAAGGATATTCCGGGTGAAAGAGTCCCACCATTTAGCAATCAAGCAGTCAATGAAACTCAAAGAACCAGCTTCTACCAATGACTGTACCTGAGATTTGCTCAGTGGCCCAGTCAATTACTTGGGCCTGCAAGGCAAGGGCATAAAGCAGACTGGTATGTTGTGTTACATATACGCCTTTGCTCTCTTCTTTAATTTGAAGTAGAGCCATCATATATCAAAAATCAACCATCATTGGCTACTTGAATAGCATGGCCAATGCATAAAGCCACATCTCTAAATCCCATTGCATTTGTTTTCCCAATTGAGATAATATGTACAGGTAAAATCAATGCTGTTGATAAACTCTCTGTAAACACCCACTCTCTCTAACCATTCTCTCCTCACTACACTCTCAGCTTCTTCTACTGCTCTTCTGAACCTGATTCACAGCTGTCCATCCCTGACATTTAATTGGTTAACCATTGTTTTTCCTTTCTCATACGTTCCCAAAGCATATTTCCCTTTTTCTTTTGTTTTATAACAGCTTTATTGTGATATCATTCACATACTTTACAATTCACTCAATTGAAGTGTAAAATTCAATGGCTTCTGACACTGTATTCACAGACTTGTGCAATCATCACCACAAACAACTTTAGGACATTTTTGTAACACCCTAAAGAAACCCTTTACCATTTAATTATCACTCCTGATTGCGCTATTCCTCCAGCTCCTATAAAACCACTAAAGTTTTTCTCCTATGCTCCCCTAAACTCATCTCCCTCAAAGCTCTCTCCTATTCCTGGTTCTATAATTCTCTATTTCAGAATATTTTATTTCCTGCCTTAATTTCCTGTAAGTTATTAATGACAAATCCTGTAGATTCATGCTTCCTTCTGCTTCTTGTGCCATCATCTTAATAAAAAAAAATGTCCTGATCCATACTTAAACCTCTAGCAACAAGAGCTATTCCTTGCACCCTCAACTTCTTTGTCCAATACATATCACACTCATTGCTAAAATTATTATTGCTAAACACCACCCTCACTGGCTCCTTCTTCATCTTTATGAAGAGTCTTTGTCTCTACTTAAAATATAAAGTATGTCCACTTTAACCCAATATCTAAAGGTCTTCCCAAATCCTCTAATCTACCTTTCTAATCTAACGTCCTTACACTCTGCTCCGTGGTGTGCACCCTGCCTTCACAGTTCCATTAGCCCATCTTCCAGTTCCTACTGTCAGGGCTTTGATTCTGGCATGACCCCTGCCTGCAATGTCCTATTTCTATCTGTCTAGCCAAGTTCCAGCTGCCCTTTAATCAGAAATCCAGAAAAAGGTTCTCCCAGTTCACAATGCTCTATTTTCTGTATGGTTATACTCATGGGTATCACTCACATTGGCATTGTCAAACTTCTGTAGCTGGTAATATGTTTTGTATAAATTTTTTGTCTTCCTCAATACACTGTAAACCTCTTGAGGTAAATCTGTATCTGTGTGTGTGTGTGTGTGTGTGTGTGTGTGCGTGCACACGTGCCTACAAAGGTAAACATAATGTTATTCACATAGTAGGCACATAGTAAATGTGTTCAGTGAGCACATGAATTAACAGATGAAGAAATAAACTATTGGGAAACTGAGAAAACACTGGGTACTAGCTTTGTGAAAAGTGCTTAAGGCAAAATAAAAGGAAGTATTTTAAAGTTTTATACAGAGTCTCTCATAGTTAACCTTTATCTTAAGAAAAATGCTTTCAGCTCAAATCCATGAACACTTAAATATAACACATATGGAACAATAGATAAACTGCTGGCTTAAAGTTAAATTCACAATATCTAATATATTTGTATTTCAAGACACATCTGTTTGAAATGATTTTCTTTTTTAGATTTGGGGGAAGGGCAGTTAAAAAGGGAAAGATAATTACTTTCTTTAAAAATGTTCTTTTTTCCCCTACTGGATAGTTCACATTTCAGCCCCCAGTTAGAATAATGACTTCTGCAGGAGGCAAAACATCAGTAGCTCGAATTACTCACCACAAACATAGCCTATTCAAAATGACTATTATTTCAAAACTAGAGGCCGAGTGCACGAAATTTGTGCATGGGTAGGGTCTCTAGGCCTGGCTGGCGATCAGGGCCAATTTGGGCCTTCCAGCTGCCAGCCGGGGGCCTTCCTTGACCGGCTGCCAACTGCTGGCCGGGGCCTTCCTTCCCTGGCTGTCGGCTGCAGGCCGGGGCCTTCCTTCATTCCACGCTGCCCCCTGGTGGTCAGCGCAAGTCATAGTGAGCAATCAAACTCCGGGTTTCCTGGTCGAATTCCCGAGGGAATACACTGCATATAGATATATAGATAGATAGATAGATAGATAGATAGATAGATAGATAGATTGATTGTATGCAGCTCAACACAATTCAGGAATTAAAGTAATAATCTCAAGAACAAAAAGCCAGCACAACTGAATTTGTATCATGCATTCACCATATTGGCCTGCATTTTCTAACAAGAAAGTTATTTTGCAGACAAGTATGAAAAATAAGTCCTATATAATAAAAGGCTAATATGCAAATCGACCAAACGGCGGAACAACCAGTCACAGTGATGTGCAATGACCACCAGAGGGCAGACGCTCTATGCAGGAGCTGCCCCCTGGTGGTCAGTGCGCTCCCACAGGGGGAGCACCACTCAGCCAGAAGCCAGGCTCACGGTTGGCAAGTGCAGCAGTGGTGGTGGGAGTGTTATAAGGACCCTTCGGAGGATGTCCGTCTGCTGGCTTAGGCCCACCCCCTGGACTGCGAGAGGGCACAGGCCAGGCTGAGGGACCCCCTTCCCCCCAGTGCACAACATTTGTATTAGAAATATTTTCAAAATTACCAATTAAATTCCAAGGTAAAAAAAAGGTAAACTTTAAATTGTTAAATATGTATTAGTTTTAAGATTTTCTACACTTAGATGAGGTTTTTTAAGTATTCTTATTTCATTAAGCTCTATGGCAATTTAGAGATTCTATTCATGATGTTAAGTGACAAGATAATTATATTTTAAAGAATTTATAAATTACAAAAAGAAAATGTTTTTCATTAAAAAGTTACTATCAACTTACCAAAAGGTATGAATTTTATTTTATGCATTATACCTGAAAATTTTTCTAATTTTTCTTTATCCTGATTTCCATGAATACTTGAAGAAAGAATCTACATTGAACATCTGTATCTAATGAAAAATATATTAGGTGTCAGCTTTCAATTCTGTACATTTTATAGCTCCAAAAGGTGAGATTTTTTTTATTTTTTTATCTTTTTATTTTTGGCTAAGGTAGACACTGTTACATACTTTACAATTGAAATGTGCTGCCTCAAATGAAGGAAAAATGCAAAATGGAGAAGTATTTTTAACAACCATCGCATGTAATGTACTTTCCATCCAAAGATTAAGAATCATAAAATATACATTTAAAATGTAGTATGTAAGAAATCAGTCATAATTCTTGTAAGGCATGATATATTGTCTCATTCTTATTAAAAGTATTAAAAAACAGAATATAAAATTAGCTGAATTTAACTATGACAAATCCATTAGAACAGGCTGTGATGAACTAATTATAATTTCTCAAGTAAACATTATACATTAAAGCTAAATATCTTTGTTAGAAGCAGATATTTAATGTGTGTAGCTGGTTTGAGACTTTAGGTTATAAATACTAGAAGCAGTAGGATTCTTGTACCATAGAATCATATCTTCCCCAGCCCCATCTTCCACATTGTTGATATGTTTGGGAAAAGATAGGACAATGAATATTTAATTTAAATTTTCTTGGCATAGTAACCCTCATTGGGTTGTACAGACTATTGACCTGAAGTTCAATCTAAAATAGTCTAGTCTAGAGGTAATGTCTTTACTTCCTGAATTTATATTGTTGACTTTGATCTTCACACCATCAATTCAGTCATGATTGACAGCTTGCCAGTAGACAAAGATCAGGAAGTTTGGTTAAAAAAATGCCATTGGTCACTTCCTATTAAAATAGTAGGGCGGGCACAATTATATGAAATAAACATCTGTCAAGTAACTAAAATCAACACACATGCTTGCCATAATATCCATAAAGATTAAGTATCAACCTTTAGTGTTTTCAAATGGAGCCGCCCTGGGGAAAAAGAAACCTTTTTACCTTATACTTTGCTGAGAAAGAATGTTTTCTTCCCAGTAAGTTAGTAGTACTAAATCCAGGTTCCTAAAAACATGATAGCATTTAATAAGGACATTAAACATTTGAGTTCTTACTGTATGCCAGGCAATTTACATGCATTCATGTTTTTTAATGTGCTCACAAAACTGTGATGTGGGTGCTACCATTATATCAATTTCACAGTTGATAAAACTGATACACTTAGATTATGTAACTTGCCTAAAGTCACACGAGGAATCTGGCTCTTTAACTCTAGGTTTAGAGTCTATGCTCAGTCACCATGCCCTTCTACTTTAGTAAATGTTTGCTAAATATATGACTCTTTCCTTTTACAATGCACTCTCTCTAACTCATTTGTCTCTTTCACTATAGAAACTCCACAGAAAGCCCTTCAGGAAAAAACAAAACAAAAACAAACAAAAAAACAGTTTAGAGCTGAAGACAGTGATAGCAGTACTGAAAAATGAACAGCAGTGCACCCTGTAAATTGGAGAATGGCTGAGAATGTCATGCAGGCATGTTCTGATATGTGACCTAATTTACTGCAGAAGAAAACTGGCGTATTTTATCTCTACAGGTGATCCGATAGAATCTAACTCTCCTTGAAACTCCACTTCACCTCTCAACCTCAGGATGTTTTTTCTAATTGAAGAACTCAAAAGAACTCATCTGCTGTCTTAACTCGAATTAGTCAGTGTTTTGAGACTGAAATCTGAAGGTTGTGAGGTAGAAAATGATTCA
The DNA here is from genome assembly GCF_964212035.1 of Myotis nattereri. NCBI lineage: Eukaryota > Metazoa > Chordata > Mammalia > Chiroptera > Vespertilionidae > Myotis > Myotis nattereri. The sequence goes on from NC_138084.1 coordinate 26,779,258, forward strand.
TTCTATCCTGAAACCCTAGATCAGCACTTGCCCCACAGTGATTCCAACTCTCTACCCTGCATTTATATCATGACAAGACAAAGATGGTTTTGTTGGAAAAGTTGAATAAAAAAAAAAAATGGGCAGTAACTTCTCTGAAAGGTGTCAACTTGTGAACATGAACTTGATTCTTTAGACTTTTGAACTAGGAAAAGATGGCACCTTTCTGAAGGAATTTTTATGTACTGTATCAAGAACATAAGAACTCTGCAGGATAAAGTTCTGGTAAAAGGGCCTCAAGAAAAACAAAAAGTACAGAAAGCTGTTCAAAACTTATTAGACAGCAGTTGCATTAGACAGCAGCAACACCAATCAAGTAGACACTTAACGTTTTAATGCTAGAAACTGGTTATTTTTTATTTTATTTTTTTTAATATATTTTATTGATTTTTAACAGAGAGGAAGGGAGAGAGATAGAGAGTTAGAAACATCGATGAGAGAGAAACATCGATCAGCCGCCTCCTGCACATCTCCTACTGGGGATGTGCCCGCAACCCAGGTGCATGCCCTTGACCGGAATCGAACCTGGGACCTTTCAGTCCGCAGGCCGACGCTCCATCCACTGAGCCAAACCGGTTTCGGCGAAACTGGTTATTTTTATAAATAACTTGTAAAGTAAAATTACATATCAGTCAGAGTAAGCATATAACAACTGAATTTTCTTTTGTGGAAAGTCAGAGAGAAGGGGGAAATCATCATAACATCAATTGTCACAATGCATTTCTAAATCGGACTAAAATCAATTCAGCAAAACTTGGTTTGTAATATATATTATGATTTATTCGAAGTCCCTACATATATTGAAACACATATGCCTACAGCTAAAGATCTACAATCTTTAAGAACAGTGTCTATTTGCTACTTAACTATTATCTTTTCTCAAAAACATATTCCCATGTGATTTCATGTAGTGTTATTAAACAAATACTAATTAAAGATAAAGGTAGATCGTCATTTTCAAACAAAGAAACACAAGTGAAATAAACAATTTGAGAACATGTATGTTAGTACATTCATTTCAAAGCTAAGTCAACAATTTTCAATAGTCCAGCAATAATCATTACATTTGTAGAATATGCCTCTTGTATTTGAATGGTGTTTTTGCTATGATCTGATACTGTTAATTTAATAACATGTTGTTTATTCAAAGTGACAATTGAGTTTTTTTCCAAGATGTATTTTTATAATTATTTTTTAATATATTTTATGGATTTTTTGCAGAGAGGAAGGGAGAGGGATAGAGAGTTAGAAACATCGATGAGAGAGAAACATCGATCAGCTGCCTCCTGCGCACTCCCTTCTGGGGATGTGCCTGCAACCAAGGTACATGCTCTTGACCGGAATCAAACCTGGGACCCTTGAGTCCGCAGGCTGACGCTCTATCCACTGAGCCAAACCGGTTAGGGCTATTTTTATAATTATTTGATGTTCAAATATGTCCTAAGGATGCTGATCAATAACAAATGGAAAAATAGCTAGTTCATGAACAATAATAACAAAACAGAAGGTCTTAAATAGAGATGAAATGTTTGTATTTAATGTATAATAGGGGGACAATGGCCAAAGAAACATTTTATAGTGAAGAATGAAGGGATATTCAGGATTCTTCAGCTGCTTTTTCTTAATAATGGCCATAAAACTGCTCCATGGAGCCAGCTGTTGAAAAATATACTTGGACTATACAAACTATTTTCAGTAAGGTCAGTTGATATTTTCAAAGATATATGAGTAATCAGTAAATATTACATGATGATCTTATGAATCACATTGATGTGCTATCCCATAAACAAATCCCAACTACCACTGCTATTTATTCATCTTAGTTAACTTTTTACAAGGCAGCTGGCAGTCTATGTTCTTATGAATAAATAATATTTAATCTAAAAATTTGCTATTGCTCCTTTAATTCCAGGCCTAAGAAAGTAAAGTGGTATGTATTAGTGTAACTGATTAAGTATCATATACTTAAAATTTATAGTATTAAGCCTCCATATGTGATATGAATATGAATACTGGTCTATGGACCAATGAAATAATTTTCTTCTCTATCAAATATTTTTTATCTAGCAGAAATATCTAAATTCAAATTGAGTGTTCTTTAAGAAACTACAGCCGAGACCGGTTTGGCTCGGTGGATAGAGCATCGGCCTGCGGACTGAAAGGTCCCGGGTTCGATTCCGGTCAAGGGCATGTACCTGGGTTGCGGGCAAATCCCCAGTGGGAGATGTGCAGGAGGCAGCTGATCGATGTTTCTCTCTCATCGATGTTTCTGACTCTCTATCTGTCTCTCTTCCTCTCTGTAAAAAATCAATAAAATATTTAAAAAAAAAAGAAAGAAACTACAGCTTTCACGTGATATTTCACATGAAGGACCAGAAATATCTGAATTTAGACCATCATTAATACTCCTTTTGAAGGGCATAAAAAGAAAAATGCGACAATTTAATCAAGTATTACTAAAAAGAAGTAGAAAGCCTTTCCACAAGTTCTATATCACAATGGTAAAAATATAATTAAAAGATTTAATGTAGAATGTGAATTTCTACCTCACCAAAAAATAAAAAAAAATAGATATGTTATATAAAGACAGCATCAACTTTGGAGCTAACTACTTTTAAGGTATCTCTAACTTTCAAGTACATACAAAGCAAGAATTAAGAGTTACTAACATAAATTTGAAAATATTTCTGAAGTGATAAAATGGCCAGTAAATATAATTTTAAAGTGTACTTTACTGACTTCATTTCTGAAATATGTGAATTCTAAATGTATCTAATATATGTTATAAAAATATCTTCTAAACTAGCCATATTGTTTTTCTCTCCTTCATATCATCACCATTTTAGTACATATTTTCTTATCTCCAAGTGGTTTACCACTTTTAAATAATGTCAAGTTATTGTTCTACTTTTTAAGTTGCCATAAGGCTATTCACTTGAGGTCTACCATCTATCTACTTCTATTAATTTAAGTCAATGCAAGGGGGTACTTTACTATATCTTGAGATTCTTTTAAGATTCCTTTTTCTGAGAAAATCTCCTACGCCATTAGTTGCATTTGTGTTACCAACTGCTAGCATAAAAAAAAAATTAGTCTGATTCTTTAAAATAAAGAGTATTCATTTATGTAAATGATGTTCCCTTGTTTATGCATATTGATGATCTCAAACTGGGTCTCAAGAGATGGATTTCTTGGAAACGTACACTTTTGGAGCTGGAAAGGACATTAGAGATCGTCTACAACCCCTTCGCTTTATGGTTGAGGACACGGAGCCCAGAAAAGATAGCTGAGTGACTCTGGGCAAGTTTCCTGAGTGGCAGAGCCAGAACCAGAAGCCAGGTCTCCTGACATCCTGTTAGGAGCCAGGTCTCCTGACATCCTGTTAGGAGCCAGGTCTCTTGATTTTCATTCCAAGGATCTTTCCATTACACATACTGACTCTCTATTCTTTGAGGCTGTCTTGGGCTGCTCACACTGATCAAGCTGCTTTGTAAATGATCACATTCACCCAATAAAATGGCTTTGATGACAGGTCATGGGACCTTGGACCATACCTGTATAATCAGCCTATATTCTAATGAATCACCATCTCCCTCTATCTGGAACCTCAATGGCTCCTCACTGATCATACAATAAATGATAATGTTTTTTAACATAATCTAGCACCTACATGTGTCATGAACTCACCTTCTCTTGATCTGCACTGTTGACCCTAGTCTTGATTCAGTTTTTCCAATGTACCAAACTCCTTTCTACCTCAGTACAAACCATTCCCTCTAACCAGGCTCTTCTCACATGCTTTGTCTATTAATCACTCTTTGGTCCTCAGTTTAAACATGAGACTCCCTAAAGAAGATTTCCCTAAGTCCTGCAATCCTTTGCCCCTCTCCCACCTCTTATTGCAACCTGTATCTTTCAGTGTTTATAATAAGCCCAATTAACAAATTATTCAATTACCTACTTATTGTTTCCTTTTCAATCTGCTGCAACATTTCTAAGAACAGGCACTCTGTCTATTTTTAATCACCACTCCTCCCTCCAGTACTTAGCAGACTGCATCTGGGCCACAAATATCACAACAGCACATATTTACTGTAGCTAGTTGATTACTATGCACCAGACTTTGTTCTAAATGTGATCATCTCATTCAAATTGCCAACAATCCTATGAGGTTGATACTAGTATTATACTCGAGTTATAGATGCCAAAACAGAGGCATGGTTCATTTAGACACTTGCCCGGCATCACAGAGCTAGCAGGTGGTAGAACCGAGATTTGAATTCAAGCTTTCTGACTCCAGTGTTCATATTTTCTAAACTAATGCTATATGTTGCTGCACACTCAAATATTTGTTCAATAAATAAATAAATGTATCCAAAAAATTAACAGTATCACTAAACTATATAATTGGAATAACAACAACACAGAGTATTTACAATATGTCAGGCACTTTCTAAATAGCATACCTATTTTAGTCATGGAATCCCACTGCAACCTTACAAAGTAGGCACTACTATTATTCCCACATTACACATGAGGGCACTGAGGCACAGAGAGGGGAAGTTTTTCTGCCCCAATATCATCTTGGTAGTAAGTGGCAGTTCTGGGGTTCAAGCACAGGCAGTCCCTAATCAAGCCTATGCTCTTACCCTCCATTCTATACTGCTGTATTGGTGAAAGCCCATATCTGAAGAGAGCAGGTGGATGTCCTCTCTTTATGTTTGTCCTTCCAAGGTTCACTCATGATTGTTACACTAGTAATTTATTATTAACTTTGAGCTGTCTTCAGAGATGGAGATAAAAGTTCCTCCTTTGCATGGATGAATTACAGAAGGGGGTAGGTAGCGTCTTCCTTCTAGTGGACACAGCTCCATAGCATGGTGAAGGGTCTTCCCGGAAAGCCTTCTGCATCTCTGTCCTGGCCCTTTGATCAGGTGTCCTTGTGAAAGTACGACATGCATATGCATATGCAGTAGCTCTGGTTACACTACAGAGAATTGTCAAACAAGTGTATGCACAGTGAGAAAAAGAAAAAAAGCCATGAAAAATCCTGAGCCATGATGCATGAAAGGAAAATCTGGCTAAAATGTGCTAAACCCTTTCCAAACTTCACGAAGATTTCAGGTGGACAGGGTGCTTCTCACTAAGCTGTTTAGTTTCTCTTTAAGTAATAAAATAATGTTGGTGGAATCCCTTCTGCAGATGATAAAGTATCATACAAATAATATGTTTACTCGATATTCAAATGTTATATCTTATGTTTATAAGGGTCCTTCCGTTGGGTCATAAATCAATTTTGTTTTCTGTGAAAAACGATTGGAAAAAAAGAGTGTTTCTCTATATCAGTGGTTCTCAACCTTCCTAATGCCGTGACCCTTTAATATAGTCCCTCATGTTGTGGTGACCCCCAATTTCATTGTTACAAATTGAACATAATTAAAGCGTAGTGATTAATCACAAAAACAATATGTAATTATATATGTGTTTTCCGATGGTCTTAGGCCACCCCTGTGAAAGGGTCGTTCGACCCCCAAAGGGGTCGTGACCCACAGGTTGAGAACTGCTGCTCTATATACTGACCCTTTAAATGTACATGGTTAAAAAATGCACATGGTTGAAATTTTATCCAATGACTATGCCAGCACAATAAGAATTTAAAAAGAGACAGCCTTAGCATGAGGTAGCTTTTTTCTCAGACATAGTACTTTTGGAAGAGTAGCTAAAAACAGAAGTGAAAAGAATAGAAAAATTTTAGCTCAAGGTTAGATGACTCTAGTCAGCTCATTTGGACAAAGGATAGATGTGTTCATTCTAGAGTGTGGGTATTCAGCAGTTTTAGAAGGTGTGCTATAAATGTAGGGCAAAGCAATCTAGCTTTAGAAGTCAGATTTCACAGGCTATGGCCTGGGTGTAATGTCCAAAGAATAGGTCAGGTTGATCCGTTGCATAAAAGAAAAGTGAAAAGTAAATCAGATCAGCATATAGATGAAATAAGCAATTTGACCACATATTTCCACATTTCGAGGCATGATATTGGAAGTACTAAGCACAGTTAATGGGAGAGACATTGGGAAATTCATTTAAATTTTCCACATGCTTCAGGTTTCCCAGATGCAAAACCCAAATAATGAAATCTTTCTTTCCAAGGTTCTGTCACATGCTTAGGTGAAGGACACTATATGGGGCGGGTGGCGGGGGGTGGTGGTGGTGGCGGAGAGACACAAAAAAACAACCCTGTTATCTTTGCTCACAAAATGATATCTTATAACCTTACCTAATAGATTGGTTAACCACAAGGCCAAATCTTCTTTCATCGGTAGCAAATTAGCTTCATGTCTGCTGGCCAGCCACTGGCTATACTGATGCATATCAGAGAGGCCAGGTCCACTGCGTACCTTTGGGCTCAGAGCAGTGCACATTATTTATCCACTTGTAATACCTGTTTGGGAAACAAAAGAGCAATTGCTTTTTATACAGACTTCTCTTGTTAACATCTTGCTACCAATGACAAAGTAAGGAACCAGATCCATAGAGATTTTCATGAAAGGTCGGGTTATTAATTATTAACCCCCAGGAAACACTATTTGCTTTATCTTTTCTGGTCCTATCACTGCTGACGAGCCAGTTGGTAGAAAATAGCAGCAATCAAAGGTCAAAGAGAAATAGCAAACAGCTAGCACTAAGCTTGTGTCAAACATCATATTTAGAGTCCATTTCTAAGACAAGAAATTCCAATCAAAGTTGTTGATTAAAATTTCAGCATCCAAATTGTAAATCCCCATTGTTTGGCTTAATTTTTTCAACCATAGATTTCTACAGAACTTTAGGAATGAGTGCTAGCAGTGACAATGTTTGCACAATTTATTGTAAACATATGGTCACTACCCTTAAAACTATTACCTATGGGATTAAGCACAGTACTTCGTTCTTTGCAGATGCCTGAGCAATCATGGATTTACAGTTCCGAAAACTGGGGGGGGGGGGGGGGGGGGCAAGGAAGAGGTGTTTTTAAAGAGTCCCTACTATACTTTTCTCATTGCACAGTTAATGAAAATAAAAACCAGATAGGATCAGTGACTTAACCAAGATCTTACAGCTAGATTATGGCACAGTCAGCCTTAAACCTGGGTCTTAATATTCTTTCCAGAATGACACATTTTACAAAATATAACCATGATATAACCCAGTATTCTAACAAATACTGCCGTAAGTTTTTCTTTTGTCTTACTTTGTGTCTTTTCACTTTATGTGTTTTGCATCCTAGGTTTTGTTTACAACCATCTTTTGAGTAGAAGTGATTAAATACCTTAAATCTACAAAATAAAAGTTGATTTCATTAACCTGGTCACCTCATGTGTATCACAGTCTCCTAGGTGGATTGTAGAAAATTTGTTTGAATATATACTTGGCCTTGAATGTAGCACTTACGTATGCATTACTTAGAGGACCTAAGACTATAGAAGTAACATTGAAGCAGCTAAGGTAAGAAGCTCATAAATTTAACAATGTGTAGGTCTCGATTATGCACACAAATAGTGCATATGAAGTAACTAAATGCATAACTGAACAAAAAAATGAAAATACACTGGCAAGAGGTGAGATTTATGATATAATGGAGTTTTCAGCTATATTTCAATAATTATAGTATTTTAAAGTTTCCAATACAAGTGTACATAGACTTTTTTCAGTTTTATTCTTTGAAATGTTACATAGTATTCCCTTCTAGTTAATCTCAAAGTCAAATTCTCTTAGCATAGGATAATTGTTATCTTTTAAAGACTGCTTTCGAAAACATAAGATATCAGTGTTTAGAAAAATGTCAGATGTGAACATCTCCCAAACATTTTGCTGTAGTATTAGAAAAGACAGCTGGAGCATAAACACCTAAAAGGTGTTGTAAATATGTAATTGAAAAGCACAGACAAATGCATTTCTAAATAATTATGCCTTTGAGTAATTTTTGCAAAAAGAAAGGACCATAATTTTTCTTTGAAAACATGTTTTTTATAAATCTCTCCATATCTAGCTAGCCATAGTAAACCAGTGCAAATGTGAAACATATGTTACTAAATTATCATTATAGAAACCAGAACATTATCATTGCCTATTCTTTTGTGGTTAATCATCACATTATTCACACAAAAATCCTAAAATTTTCTCCAAATCCTGTCATTAAATATCAGAAACCCAAAACATTTTTGCCCCAGCTCTTTGAAAAAATAGGTCTAGTCCCAGGAAAACAAAACCTCTCCCTGTAGCTGCTTAGGATTCCTATAGGCTAGCTGGCCTCAGAAACAAACATTTAAGTAATATTACATTTAAGCACATGATTCATATATTTAAATAACTAATTGAAATCTTAAAAGGGTTACCTCTAAAATGCCTTTCTTCTCAAGACACAATCTCTCCCACTACTTTCCTGAAAGTGAGATGTGGTAGGTCAGTAACTTTAGCTACATCCTATTATGTGCTCTGCAACTTCCATTTAAACATCAGAGTCCTATTCTGCTCAGTAAAAGCAAGAAGACACCTCAGATTCTTAAGCTCATTGTCCAACAAAGAATTCATCAAGGGATAGTTTACAGTAAGCCTAACGGCATGTAACAGTTTCAATGAGCCAGAGGGACACAATCCTTCCCCTCAATACTTCTAAACAGTGAAGTTTTTATTTTCTTGACAGTGGCACATTTATTTCTCATGGAGTCTGCCCTGTATTTTGCCAGACGTGTAATTCAAACTATCTTCTAATATTTATAGATGATCATGAAGTAAAAACAGTGGGAGGAGTTAAGCAATTTTTGTTATGCTGCTTTGTATATGATCAAAATTCTATGCAAAACAATAAAAAGGTTTTATTTTACCAGGAGGTTAAAATGAGATAAAGAAGGCTTAGTGGGTCATCAACATGCAATAGAAGATAAGCAAGTAAACACATGCCAAATAGGTTGGCACTTAAAAGTCGCTGCCATGGATAGGAACTCTGTTTAAGTCCCTTTTGGAAAAAAAAAATGAGGATTTCAATCCAAATTGAAGCTTTTTTTTTCATAATTTAAATCACCATCTGTGGTTCAGCTGAAAGTCAGCCACTACATGGAGGTCCTGGATTTAGATATGGCCGAGACATGAATAAGAAACATGGGAATGAACCCAGCTCGCAGGAGTGTGGAAGAATTATTCCATGGTGAATAGTTTCCCATTGAAATGATTAAAATGGGGTGAACAAAAGTCAAACAAATTTATATTACCAACTTAAAAAGATCACTACAGGTTGTAGCCTTTTTATGATTTATAATTTTTAACAAATGTTTAATCAGTGTGGATGAGTTGAATTAAATCACAAAGAACAAACCAAAACAAAAAGATCATTTCTGATCTTTTGAATGCATTCAAAAGTTTTCAAAAACCACAAGCGATGCCAAGGGGTAGCTTTTAAAGATGGGAAGTGAAATGATTAATGATTCACTAGACTTGAAGAACAAAGTTAAAGTTTGGGAGACCAAAAAACATTTTTTTTTTGGTATACTATATCAAAACACTGAAAGATGTTAACATTAAAATTCATATGATGTAAATATGTAAAAAGCTTGATAAGTGATTTCAGTAAGAACTAAACAAAGGCAATAGCTTTGGAAAGTGGAGTGAGGTCTCAAATGCTGCCTTGAGTCCTCTACACTATGGCTTCTCCAAGGTTTATGGGTCTATCTAAAAATGGACAACTCAACCCTCAGGTTTTGGAATTCAGAAAAATAAATTTTAAAGCAAAAAACATGCAGAAATTTAATACAGAATTCTTCAAAGAATGTGTATTTTTTTTTCTTTCTTTCCATAGAAGTGGTTCTGGAATAACCATTATGAGTATGATGAGACGTGAACTAGCCCAGGGGAAGAAGAAAGAATGAATGACTCCGTAAGTAAAATATCATATGTTTAAAGAGTCTGTTTAGTCTGTGGCTCCAGAATCCTCGTTGAAGACCTCATAGTTTTAACTCCGAAGATAAAGTATTCTTTCACACCACCTAGAGTTGTGCTTTAATTATGACCAACATGGTTTCTGGTCTATCTCTAGACCTTGTTGATATGTTATAAAAAAAAAAATCATTGCAATATTGCATAGAAAACAGATTGGAAAGAAAAAAATAAGAATAAGATAAGCATTATATCATTATTGTCTGCTATGAGATTCCACTAAAAAGCCTAATTAATGAATAATAATTTGAATTTCAGAATTGGAATCAGAAGTCCTGGGGTCAAATACTAGCTGTATTAACTATCCACTTAATAGCTATTCTATTCTAGTTTTGAGACTTTTTGTTTTTGTACCTGAGTTCTTCAGTATGTACAATGGAGGCTAACATCTCAAATATAATCTTTATGATTAAATATTTATGTCAGTGTTGGCATATATTTCATATTCAATTAATACTAGCTAAATCTTGTATGCCAGCATGAAACTCCCATTGGCTTATTTTAAAAAGAAAAGCAATTCTGTAACAAAGTAGGAATGTTTTGTAGGCCTTTAAATCACTAAGAGAAGACAGGGTAATGAAGAGAAATGAAAACAAAGTACTGATGAGATAAAATCATAAATATTGGAAAATTTAAAAATGAATGAAATGTTGAGCTCTAAAATGAGTAGTTTACATGTGTTTTTAAAGACAAATTTTTTTAACAAATTATACTTCATTTTTGACACCAGTTAAAGATAAGTTATTAAGATAGGAGAATGCTAGACCTCCCAAAATAAATGTGAGAGGATGTCACTACACACCTTCCCTACCCTTCACGTACTCCTTAACTGTGGCCACTTAAAACAAAGAACGCTAATGAATTCACAGTGAGGGTCTCCACCCTAAAGGCCACCATGTTCTCCTCTCAGCATTGACCTCGCTTCTATCTAGTCCATTTTGTGTGTTTGGGGTGTGAAACAATAAAGAAACAACATTCATAGGCCAGTACCACTACCTTTTTAAAGTTTAAAACAAACAAACAATACCGCAGGCCAAACGCCCTCCCAAAATCTGGAAGGAGAAAATGGTATCTTTCAAGCTAGACTCAAAGAATGGACAACCAAGGATGGCTCTTTCACCATTCTGAGTTCTTCGTTCCTATGTGATTCATTTTAGCTCACCAATAATCTCTCTACAATGCTACATATTCTCGACCAATGTCATGAAAGCAAAAGCTTAACCTAAGGGTCTAATCAGAAAATGAAAGCTCAAAATTTAATCAAAAAACTAATTCTAGATCTTGTAAATAAGCGGACCTCCACTTCTGGCTAAGGAGAACAACTTGTCCACAGATTAAAGAAGCACCAAGCATAAAGTCAAAACAACACTCAGCAGTTTTCCTAATTATGTCATCACATCTTTAACTTTTAAATGGACATTAGAAGATTTACATTTTGTCAAATTCCTGATTCTTAATAAATGATTGTAGTCCTAAAATATTTTTCCCAATGTAACAAGGCTATGTAGCCACAGAGTCATTTACAAGTATCCTATCCTTCTGGTGCCCAATCTCAAGTAATGCTAACTCTCTTCGGAGAATCTTTCGTATCTAACTTTCTTCTGAGAATCTTTCAAATCACCCAGGGTGATTTGTCTTGAATCAGCTAATGATATGCCTGTGATAATAATTCTTAAATCATAACCAAAATATTAAGACTGAGTGGGAACTGATTTCTATGGCATTAGCAATTTTTTTTCTTTTTCTTTTTTAATTCTACTAAACCACTTTTCCAAACAATTTAGTACAAGTTTCTGGACCCTTACCAGATTAACTTGGAACATAATTTGAATAGAAAACCACCTGAAATTCGTAAGTCAATTAGAATATTTAAAGACTTCCAGCAAAATTTCATCCAAGTTGATCAGGCAAACCTCACTTCATGAGATTTTGTTTTTTATATGCTATTTGTAATGCAGATTTCTGTTTTTCTTAACTATAATGTTATTGAGAGCTACCAGTTTTCTTCTCTCTCTCTCTCTCTCTCTCTCTCTCTCTCTCTCTCTCTCTCTCTCGGAGAGCATTAGCAAAAGCTCTATTGAATTGATCCTGAAAATGTTTAAGACAAAAATTACATGCATCTTACTCACTTTGACAAGAGATATGTTTTACCTTCACCCCAGGTATTTCCTCTAATCAGAAAACATTGAGTAGAAAAGCTTGGTAGCTGCTCAGGAGAAATGCAAAGAAACAGTGGGATCCTATTTGTGCCTCCATATCTAAACCACAAAGATACCAAAATAGCCTTAACATCAGCTGCAATCTTAACAAACTCCCTCTGCACAGGAATTGCTAGAGCCTCCTTATCTGGTTTCAACCGAGGTAACTTTGGCCTTCCAAAGGCTCCAAAAGTCTATGAATTCAGACTCGCAGCCTTGAAACAGAATTCTAAAATCTTGCCTCCCATCCTTAGGATTAATATAAGAAAGACCTGACATCTCACCCCTGCAAGTTTAAGTTTTAACTAAGATTCCTTAACAAGAGACTAGGAAACTCAGTGGCAACCACCTGACCTTTTGCACCAGGTGAAATAAGTTTTGCCAAGTGAATTTGTTTCCCAATAAAGCATAGTCCACCTCACAAAAGTATGGTGTTCAGCTGCAAAGTAAAGAAAGAAGCTCAAAGTATAGTAGCATACAGGTTGAAATCCAAGCTACCTTTCAGATTCAGAGCCCACTCAGAGAGCCATGGGTGAAGGCTACAAGGTCCCACGCCTCAGCATCTGTCCCTTACCTTCTCTTAGGCAGTCAGAACCAGGATGCCCATGTTGGAGAGGACCACCACGGCCACCACCTCCCCCTCCACTGTTAGGGGGGAGCATTCCTCGAGAAGGAACTCATTGATGGATTTCAAAGACAGGCTGGGCACACTAGATCCCAGCTGTAGTTAATCAGTGTCCACACAGCGCAGAGGTTGGGGGGAAAGAAGCAATGAGCACAAGGGCTTGTTCTCAGCCTTGCCTCGGTGAATCTCAGGGGACAGGTGGAGAGGAAAGGTGGACTTCCCCTGCCCGGCTGGCACATCCGACCTGCCCGGGCCTTTATTTTAACACTAGGAGGCCAAATGGGTGTTCCTGTGCACAAGCAGATCTTATTTCCTCTGCATAAGACTCCCATACACAACTGATCTAGCTTTGTTGGAGAGGGTTCTTGCGGAGAGGGCGGAGTTTGCAAGAGGGACAGAAAAGTTTTGCAAATCTATATATATGAGGAGGAAGGTGAAGGAGGGGAGAGGAGGAAGAGGAAGAAGGTGGGGAGGGTACAGGTTTTGATTTCCAAAAAAGGTTACCTGGAGGAAAGTACTGAGCAACCCACCCCACCCCCAACTGTGCTGGAGTGTGGAAAACAATGGTTAATTAAGCCCAGCGTTTGCTCCCTCTCTCCTTTCAAACAGTAGAAACTTCGGATGGCTGGGCTAGGTTATTGGCAATTTCCCTCACTGGGCTGATACAATGTAATTTTGCCAAAAATAATTAATGCCTTCAAAACAGAGTTGTCTCCTCTGCTCCCCAGACAATTCCAGATTCCAAAACCCTGCACTGTGGACTCAGAACAATGCAGCGCGAATTATTCCCCAAGGGGGTTTGAGTCACAGGCTAGCCATTGTTTGTCCACTTTAAACAGCTCAACTCTGTCGAACTCATCAAGGAAAGCAGAGGTTCACCCCAAATCACACGTGTCGCCCTCCTCCTTGCCATCGTGGCCTTCTGACTCAAGCAAAACATTCAGGATCAATCCCCACTCCGCTCCCGCTCCCCAACAACAGCCCGCATCAGGGCGACCGGTGCAGGGCTGCGTCCCCGTGCATTCATCATCCGTGTGCTCATCAGAAGCCCTCACTTCTGGCCCTGGTTGGCTGAGCCGGCCCAGCGGGCTGTTCGCGCCGCGGTCACTGGGGCTGGCCCACAATAGGGATGAGGAACACATGGTTGTGTCCCGTGAATCAGAGAGGCGCCCACTGCGGTGACCACCCACTCCGCGCCAGAGCCCGGCCAGCCGTCCGCGGCTCTGCACCCCGCCCGGCCAGGTCCTCGGGGTTATTTTTCAAGACCTCCCCCTGCCCCCCGCTCCCTACCCCCCCTGCCCCCGCAGTCTCCGCAAGCAGGGCCTCCCGCCACCCCGCGCTGCGGAGCGCGCACCCTGCGGCGGCTGGGAGGGCTGCGCCCGCCCCGCTCACCCCCGCGTCCGTCCGGAGCTGGCGGCTGGCGGCTGGCGGCTGGCGGCTCTCAGAGGCGCCCGGGCTCCCGGCTCGGCTCCCGCGGCGTCTGGGGCCCGGCCCCCTCCCGGAGCAGGTCCTGCGGCGGCAGCGGTCCGCACCCCAGCAGCCCGGCGGCACAGGCAGCAGCTCCCGCCGCACTGCCCCTCTTCATACTTCTCTGATGGCTCCTCTTGGTGCCGTTTGGGAAAACGATCTCTCCCCCTTGCCAGAAACAGATTGCCTACATCTCATCAGTCCGCACAGACCGAGCGGAAGTCAAATGCTTACTTTTTCTGGTGGACGGCAAACGCAATTGACACCGAGTTACCCTTCAAACGGGGAGAGATTGTATTACAAGCCCTTGGCAGCGGCTCGGAGGTTGGGGCCAAGCTCCAGCCCCCTCCGTGACCCCCAAGCACTCACCTAAGAGGGAAAGGGCCTGGGGGTGGGGAGGGGATCATATTTAACTCCGGGGTTTTAACAGCGTCGATGGCTTTAGCACGATATTAAAATGGGGTGTTGGAAAAGTTGTGCTTTCCTGGCCAGGGATTTTGCAGACTCGGAAGCATGAGCTTTCCAGTAACTTCGGCCTCTCTTCGTTCCAAACTGAACAATTTGATTTCTTGCACGTCTCTCTAACGATGAGAGTGTAGAAGAGGCCGCACTTCGGGCTGTTTTCCGCTTTACCAAAGGAAATACAATTCCACCTTCTTGCTCTCCGCCTCAGCTCGGCACGATGGGGAATGTCACAGACAGTGTTCCCCAACTGTTGTTTATTAGTGCGTGTAGTCTGAGATGCAGAGCCTGGCTGTGTGTGAACTGGACAGACGTTCAAGTGTCTGCTTCCCCGCGAATGTACACTGAGTGGCCAGATTACTATGACCACCCCATCAGTACTTCATTGACACCTCCAAAAATACTGAATATGGAAAACTTCCTAAGCAAATACTCTCAAGGTTTTATTATTATTATTTGCATAACTAATTCACGTCATTGAACTGACGGGGTGGTCATAATAATCTGGCCACTCCGTGTATAGGTGACCTCTGGCTGCGTGTCCTACTCGCCTCAGGTTACCACATTCCATGGAGCATAGGTGAAAAGTATTACACTTGGTTGTTGTTTTGTTTTCATGTTCATCCATGCATCTCCATCCCCTGTATAAGATGGCATTGGCACAAGTACTCTGATTCTCTCAAGGATACCAGATTTTAAGTAGGTGGTAAGGTACTCCCACCCCCATCCACACTTTTCCCCCCAAATAGAAACTACCTGTAGATACACAATATCGAAGTGACCCGGATAATTTTAGATATCATTAAAGAATGCATGTTGCATTTATTACTGCTTTCATCTGGAAGTGGTTAATGGCTCTGAAACATCTAGACACCGCATGGGTTACTTGCTTGTAGCAGCACAAATAACGAAGAAGGGGACAAAACAGATTGAAAAGTTTGGTGGCACTGACTGACCCCCCCCCCCCCCCAAGCCTTTTACTTTAGTTCAAGGCGGCGTTGCAGCTGTCAGTTCCATATTCCTCCTTGGCTTCCCAGAGTCACCTCATTTTAAAGAGAAACAGCCTATGTAAAGGCCTATATTGCTACTTGGATGTACATAAACAACAAATCATACACAACAGGTTACAGACGAATTTGAGGAAATGATTCTGAATAATAAAAAGGTTGCCAAAGTAACCAAATCTGATATTTCAAGAGCCCTAACAAAGTATTTTGAGTTTCTAAACTTATTCAATTTAAGTTAAAAAGTCAAACACCCTAAATTTTCATGATCAAACATCATCAGCCAATAAACATTATTTTAGTATCTTTAGGGTATAAAATGAGAGTTCAAAAAAATCTAACACCTCAGATTTTGAAAATCTTATATCCTATACCAGTGGTCGGCAAACCGCGGCTCGCGAGCCACATGCGGCTCTTTGGCCCCTTGAGTGTGGCTCTTCCACAAAATACCACGTGTGGCGCGCATGTACAGTGCGTTTGAAACTTCGTGGCCCATGCGCAGAAGTCGGTTTTTGGCCTGGGCGAGTCTATGTTGAAGA
Organism: Myotis nattereri; assembly: GCF_964212035.1. Taxonomy (NCBI): domain Eukaryota; kingdom Metazoa; phylum Chordata; class Mammalia; order Chiroptera; family Vespertilionidae; genus Myotis; species Myotis nattereri. Next base: position 26,795,558 of record NC_138084.1, read on the forward strand.
AGTGGCCTTAGAAGAAGTGGGGGGTGTCAGTCAGTTTGGCGACCGGAGACAAGGCGCAGGCGGGTCGCGGGATAGGCAGCACGCGATTCATGCACAAGTTGAGTGAGCCAGTCAGTCAGCAGTCTCAGTGGTTAGTGCTAGTCGCTTCCACAAATCGCAAGCGGGTGATAAAAGTACCTACTCGAAGCATAAAGTTACCTGTATTTTTCCAACCAGCTGCAAATCCTACAGGTATTTTTGTCATCAATTTAAGAATTGTAATTCTTTTGTGTTGGTGGCTTTATTATTATAAAATGAAACATTTTTTAGGTGCCCTGTTTGAGATGGCTACAAAGAAGAAGCAAAGAAAAACGGAAGACAAAAACCGTGAACATAAAGTTGAATGTACCTACCTATATAGTTTAAGTTTAAAAAAAATTGGCTCTCAGAAGAAATTTCAATCGTTGTACTGTTGATATTTGGTTTTGTTGACTAATGAGTTTGCCGACCACTGTCCTTTACCTTCTAGATGTAAATATTCTTGTCATATTGTTCATTACTCGTGTCCAAGTATATATCAATGTTTGTATTAATTCAGGAACAATGCCAAACCCAGTTTGGGAAAATAAGGAGGCTTGCAGAAGCACTGGGAGAACATCATTATTCAAATTACTCCCTCCAAAGCCCCTTCCTTCCAGGAATTTTTACTTTTGAATTATGCATCCCATCAGATCCCTATCCTTTGAGCAAGAGCAGAAAGGAAAATGCTAGGAGAAATGTGCATTTTCTCCCTTAGCAGCTGAGGGTTGTGCTGAATCCCTTTTGGTGGTAAAAGAGAAGTAATACAGAAGATTTCTAAAGAGGCATCAAAATTATGTTTTCATTTAATTTTCTTCAGAATTTGTAACAATTCCCATTTGATTTTGATTTTGTATTTTTCAAAATCAAATTTCTATTTATGTCTTCCAATCAGTCACGAGTACATTTGTCAGATAATCTTTTTGTCCAAGAATGGTCCTGCTTTGGTCTCTCTCAACCTAAACATGTTCATCTTGGGAAACCCTGGTCCAACTTATCTTCCCCGATCTGATTTGAAGGTAATGGAAGCAAATGCCTCACCTATTGGGGTGAAAATTGTCTAAATACATTCCTAACATTTGACAGCACAAAAAATAAAAGCCGAGCCAGATTTAAAGAAATATTTAGTTTATTTGTTTTTTTTTTTATTGCTTAAAGTATTACAAAGGGTATTACATATGTGTCCATTCCCCGCCCCCCCCCCCCCGCCCTTGACAGTCCCCTAGCCTCCCCTATCCCCCAGTGTCTTATGTCCATTGGTTATGCTTATATGCATGCATACAAGTCCTTTGGTTGATCTCTTACCCCCCTCCCTCCTGCCCCCCATTTTTCTTTTTATCACCTAAATATTAAAGTTTAAAAGAGGACTTTAATATTGAAAGTTTCTAGGTTACTCTGTGTTTTGGGGCATTCCTCACCTTCAACATTGTCTCGAATATGAGCTGTGCCTTCTCTCTCTCTCTCTCTCTCTCTCTCTCTCTCTCTCTCTCTATATATATATATATATATATATATATATACACATATACATATATATGTATATATATGTGTATATATATAATTTAATATAATTAAAGGATAATATGCAAATTGTCCCCTCTACCAGGAGTTCCACCGGGAGTTCGACCAGGGGGCGGGGCCTGCCGGCCCTTAATTTGCCTCGTGGAATCTGGCAATAAAATAAAGTCACGGCTTGTAGTCCGTGGCACTGTCGCTAGCTCTCCCTCAGAGAGGCTCTCCATCAGAGAGGACAGTGTCCCACCCAGACCCAGCTTTTTCTCTTGTTTGTCTTTTCTCCATCCTTCACCACCCCCTCTCATGGTCACGGGGGTCACTGAACCTGGCTGAGCTGGCGTGGCACATAAGGCACCCTGGGCTTGAGTATGCCATGGCCGTACCAGCTCGCCACAAATAGACACTGGGTTAAAGTAAAATAAATTTCCAAAGGTGACCAAGGCATTCTTATATTCCTAAATAGCTTCAAAAGGGCTATTAAATGAGCAAGTGTTAGAAGCCAGTGAGAAATATGATATGGAAAGCAGTATAAAAACCTGCAATGGTGCCAGAGAAATATATGAAGCAATGTAATAAATGAAAACACTTATTTCCTTTTTATTGAAATATTTTATCAATAATGAAAACTATGTTTATCTTTTCCTACCTACTATCTTGGACCATAATATAGGCCCTGAATTGATATATATATTGAAATATTTTTTTTTAATGTCAGACAAAAAGGACTTATAAGTCCTAGTATGGTAATTGCAAATAACATTAGTGGTAAAAAGTGTTAATACTTCTCATCACCATTCATATATAACACTACAAAGAATGAATCAAATGACTGAAATTTCATGTGAGAGGTCAAGGTTTACTCTCATTTGGATATGCAACTTAAAAACTTGATTTTTACTCTCAAAGGAAAAGTTTAAAGTGTAAAAGTAGAACATAACACTAGTATAGGTATCCATTCCCTATTGTGCGGCTCATATTTTTTGCAAAATGTGTGTTGTATATGAGCATATGCCTTCTAATTTTTACACAGAAGGTAGATAAAAAGCATTTCATGAAATATGCCATTTATCTCACCTACTTTTAAATATCCTTTGTAATATATACTGTTGTGTGATTTTCCTTGTCTAAGTTAAGTTAGGTTTTCGTTAAATATTTGTGTGGTTTGTTTCTAAATCTTTTATAAATGTATGTGCCATTCTAATTGGAAGAAGTTCAAATTTAATATGAAAGTTTAATATGAAATATTTTATTTCAATAACCCTGTATTTCTTTTGAACCACTGTTTTTTCTAGTATCTAGAATATCATTGGACATCTAGTAAGCACTCAATAAATAACTGTTGAATGAATGAATATTATAGAAGAATCCAATCTCTTGGGAAGCTTACTACTAATTGGTTATATTTTTATATATTGTTTTTAATTTAGTAGTTTGGACCTCAGAATAGGAAAATAATATTAAAATAACATTATAAATAATGGTTTAATTTCCAGGCTAGAATCATTTCTTCTAGTAAAATGTAACTAGAATTCAGTAAAACAGATGCTTGCCTGTGTACCAGGCTTTTACAAATGAGGTCATTCTGTGTCACTAGTCACTTCATTAAAAACCAAGGTTGATTTGGACTCAAGGTTTAATCATAACCAATATAATGGGAGTGCATTGAAAAGCAATAGAAAAATATTACTACTTCAGTGGCTCTCAAACTTGTTTTATTGTGACTCAAAATGTAAAATACCTTATGTTACAGACACATCGAAGCACAGTTAGACAACATAACCAAAACATGTTTCTATTTGGCTTTATTCTAGTCTTTTCTATGCCATTCAATTGAAAAGAAATGCTGTCGAAGAATTGCGAAATTTATTTCAAACCTATAGTTTGAAAAAAAAATCTGATTTTGAAACTAAACTAAGGAGAAAAATAAATCAAAATTGAGGCAGGGTATCAATGAACAGATGGTTTCATTATAAAGTACAAAACAGATGTGCGCATATATTGTCGGCAGTAGACTTGAGATGATGTAATATCACAATATCCCAAACATTGTACACCCTCACACCTCCAAGTTTTGCTCATGCTGACTAGAATGACATTTCACTTTTTTACATTCTCTCTCTGAATAAATCAAATTCATTCTTCCAGGGCTAGCTTAGGAGTTATCTTCTCTCTGGTTCTCTTGATCTCTCTGGCAGAAATACTGCTATGTCTGTCTGTTTTGCTCTGAGAATATGTTATTTCTTTTATATATCATTTATAATGTATGTCACAGTTATTTTCTTACACCTGCACCTCTCTACTAAAACTGTGAATCCCCGGAGAGGAGGGACTAGGTTATCCATCTTTGCATATCAGTCCTCAGCACAGTGCCAAACCTCAGCTCGTTGAATGATTGAATGAGTAAATGAGACATAATGCCACTGAATACCTGGAAGAGAAAAAGCAGATGCCATTGTGTGATAGGACAAGAAGGAAGGACTGCACCCATGAAAGGGGAAATGAGTGGAAATCTCCCTGTGAAGATGGCACCCATTGTTGATTTTGTATCCTTGTTGATAGAACAATTTACACTTAAATGAGATGTTACTGTCACCTTTCTTGGGACTCTCTTGCAGGTTGACCTTGTTTCAATTATCCATATATTTTTAGAACATTGGTAATGACAAATTTAGGGTTACTTTGTTGAAGGATGAAAAAATGTGCTGAAATTTCCAACATTGAAATGATCACACATTTTACAAACATGGGATCTTTGACAACTGCTGATTTACATGAAGCATTTTGAGAAATGACTCTTAAAATTATACTGTGGAAGAGTTCTCTACTATTTTTACTGGACCAGGCTAGGAAAGGTAGCACGCCTAGCCCACAGTGACAGAACTGCATGGGAAGGGGTCAGAGTTAGTGGGGCTTCTATAGGCAGAAGGATATGCCATCAGCTGCTGGCACAGTAGCTTCTTAGACTCCAGAGTCTTTTGCCAAAAGATTTCACCAGCCATTATTCCCACCGAAGCTGTCAAGGAATGAGACATCTTAAATTGGGATACTAACAGTTGCTGTAGTTCGCTTAATAATTAAGAGTCCAGATTTGGAAACAGACACAATGAGGGTCAAGTTCTAACTCCTCCACTTACTTGCTAACAATTATGGGCAAATTAATTAACCTAACTATCCATTTCCACATCTGTAAAATGTGGTTAGCAAATAGCCCTTCTCTTGTAGGCCTGTCTTGAGCATTCTATAACATATGTAAAATATTTCGTTTACTGTCTGATGCATAGCAAGTATGAAGTACTAATAGATGTTAGGTATTTTGTTATTAATTGAGCACCTAAATCATCTTACTGACTTGTTACAACAGTCCCCTGGGATAAAGACATCATTAAAAATACAGGAGATCAGAGAATTTTATGCATCCTTTCTCTGAATCTTTGTCTCCTCTCCAATTTATGGCATCCCACTCTATGCGCTATTAGACATCCATAGCTTCATGGTCCATTCACTCATTCATTAGCCAATCTCCTCTGTGCACTTGTTATATGAAGATGAAGTTGCAAGCCTGGCTCTCCAGGAGCTCACAGGTTAACAAGAAAACATGGTCTTAAGCAGCTCAGGTGGGATTCAGATTCATGTCTGATCCTGAGTGACTTGAAAGTCTATGCTCATTTCCCTCCCTCCCTCCCTTCCTTTCTCACTTTGTTCTTGCTATCTTTTTTAAATAAATTTTTATTGATTGATCTTACCGATAGAGAAAGGGGAAGAGTGAGAGATAGGGAGAGAAACATGGATTTGTTGTTCCACTTATTTATGTATTCATTGGTTGATTATTGTATTTATTGTATGTGCCCTAACTGAAGATCAAACCCACAACCTTGGAGTATCAGGACAACACTCTAACCAACTGAGCTACCTGGCCAGGGTTCTTTTTATTTTCTTTTTAAGGAGAGGGAAGAGACTATACATCAACAGTTTTTACCTCTGAGATAAAACTAAAATGAATTTATATTCAAATGCATAGCTTGAAAACAAGGAGAGAAAAAAATAGGAAGGGTTTTCACGTGTTCCATTTGACATAAAGCATAATGACTGAGGTTCTGACATTCATCTTCAGTAATAGGGTAGCATTTCTGGATCAAAAACTGCTTAACCTATGAATGCACAAATATATGTATGCAACCAATCTATAATAATAAAAGCATAATATGCTAATGAGACCGGACATTCTTTCAGATGACCTTCCAGATGAAGCTGGGGCTGCAGCCGCAGGATTGAGGAAGCCACCATGGCTGCGAGGGATCCAGGCAGCCACTGTGGCTGTGAAGGCCTACTCTTGCATCAATTTTGTGCATCAGGCCTCTAGTCTTATATAACAAATGTAGCCAGTAACTGTTCCTGTTCTCATATTGCTACATGTATTGAATAGAAAGCCAATCAGAATCTTTCCCCTAAACACATCTTTACCTCTAAAGTACCATCATTCTGGCAGCTAAGATGAAGCATGCTCTATTCTTTCCAAGGGAAGCGACGTCCCCAACTTAACAGAACTTATACTGTGCTGAAGCGAGACAAGAATTATGCAAATAAACCAATAAAAATTAATGCATACTGTATCTGGTGATAATGTGTGTCCTACAGAAAGGCAGCATCCGGGTAAAAGTGTTAGAAAGTGCTGAGAGGTGGCAGATCTTATACATGGCCATGGAAGGCCTCACCAGCAAAGTGACATCTGAGCAGAGATCCAAAGGAAGTAAGGGCACTACAAAGATTCCTAAAGACCATTTCAGACAAAGAAACTGCCAGTGCAATGTCGCAGGGAAATCCCACAAAGCAAATGTTACAGGAAATCAAGGAGGCTCCTATGGCAGAGATACATCGAGAAGGAGTAGGAGATAATGTCAGAGAGATTGGGCTTCCAGAAGAGGGGTTTCATATCCCGTAGATCTTGTAAGCCTTTGCAGGGACTTTGCTTTAAGATTTTTGAGCAGAGGGGTGACATGATCAGATTTGTAGTGTGAAGTTGTCACTTTGACTTCTGGGTAGGGAATGGACTACAGGAGGACAGGGGTGTGAGCAAGGAGAGCAGATTGGTGGCTATTATGATAATCCAGCTGAGGGGTGATTGGGACTTGGATGAGAGGGATTGCAGTGAAGTTATGGTAAGTAATTAGATTCCGCATATCTTTTATATGGTTATTCTCTTCTTCATACCTTTTCTCCCAGCATACTAGTATTCATTTTATAATGAGGCAAATGAATTGTGTAAGCACCAAATTCTAGTCTAGAATACTACCTCACCCATGATATATGTCACTATAATTTTTATTTTAAATTTTGATTTAAATTTTATCACTGATGGATGGATATGCAGTATGAGAGACAAACAATCTGGGCCCCAATGGTTTTTTAATGTAAACAATTACAGAAACTATGCTGCCATTTACTGAAATTGCAAAGACTTTGGGAAGAAGTTGTTTTGTTTTGTTTTACCATATCTTGCTTTGAGAGAAGAATTGTGTTTCTAGTTTTGGACAAGTTAAGTTTGAGGTAACAATTTGATATCCAATAGAAGCTATTGTGTGGTCAGTGGAACCCAGCAAGAAGTTGAATAAAAAATAACTGAGTCTTTTAAAACAGCATGGAGGGACCTGGAGAGTATTATGCTAAGCCAAATAAGCCAGTCAGAGAAAGATAAGTATCACATGATCTCACTCATATGTGGAGTCTAATTAACAAAATAAACTGATGAACTGAGTGGATCCAGAGACATGGAAGCATGGAACAGAGTGTAGAATCTCGGAGGGAAAGTGTATGCATATATGCATAACTCGTGGGCATGGACAATAGAGTGGTGCTGGGGTTGGGGGTGGGGGCAGGCTGAGGGAGTAAATGGGGGGAAAGGGGACATATGTAACACTTTCAACAATAAAGATTTAAAAAAATAAAAATAATTGAGTCTTTTAAAAGCAAATCTTACGTGTATCTACAAGTATTCAGTTGTCTTCATTCCTCCTCTTCTCACAAAAATACCCAGATTGTTTAAAGTATCTCTCCTCAAATATTGGGGAGTTGCTGAATAAAAGTAGGGATGCTGATTATCATTTCTCATTGCTTAGCTACCAGTTGTTGTGTAACTCTGGGAGTGACTTAGTTCATTACTAAATTGTGAAGTGAATTTAAACCCTAATAAAATATATTAGAAGCAAATTTAATTATGGGCCAAGATATGATGCTCACATAATTGGGCTGCCCATGTTGACAACAGAAGCCCTGGGGAAAAAGAGTGTGAGGAAATAGAGTGGTCCTGACCTTGCAGATTAAGAAAAGAAAAGAACCTCAGAAAGAATCTCCTGTTCAGGAGATAACCTACTGTTTTCTCCTCCCTATTATTTTTTCTTTCCCTCTTTGCCTTCTTTATTTTTAGAGTTTAATAGATATTACATGTATTTATAATATACTAGAGGCCCGGTGCACAAAAATTTGTGCACTCGGGGGGGGGGAGGGGGGGTCCCTCAGCCTGGCCTATGTCCTCTTGCAGTCTGGGACCCCTCGGGAGATAACAACCTGCTGGCTTAGGCCTGCTCCCAGGTGGCAGAGGGCAGGCCCAATCCCTAGGTGCAGCCCCTGGTTGGGCTCAGAGCAGGACCGATTGGGGATTTGGGGCGCTGCCCCCTGTCATGCACAGAGCAGGGCGGATCGGGAGGTTGTGATGCCACCTTCAATCATGCTCAGGGTAGGGCCGATTGGGGGGTTGGGGCACCGCCCCCTGTCACACTCAAGGCAGGGTTGATGGGGAGGTTGCGGCACCAGCCCCTGTCATGCACAGAGCAGGGCCCATCAGGGGGTTGAGGAGCTCCCCCCTGTCACTCAGAGAGTAGGGCCAATAGGGGAGTTGGGGCACCGCCCCCTGTCACACACAGAGCAGGGCCGATCAGGGGGTTGGGGCGCCGCCACTCTCACACTCAGGGCAGGGCCGATGGGGAGGTTATGGCTCTACCCTGTCACACACAGAGCAGGGCCCGTGGGGCGGGGGGAGGGTTGGGGCAACGCACCCTGTCACACACAGAGCCGCAGGGCGATCAGAGGTTGGGGAGCTTCCCCGTATCAGGCACAGAGCAGGGCTGATCAGGAGGTTGGGGCACCTTCCCCTGTCACGAACAGAGCAGGGCCTATAGGGAGGTTGGGGCCCCACCCCTATCACACACAGAGCCGCAGGTCAATCAGGGGGTTTGGGCGCTGCCCCCTGTCACGCTGATCCCGGTGCCGGGAGGCCTCTCGGCTCCTCTGATCCCAGTGCTGGGAGGCATATTACCCTTTTACTATATAGGGTAGAGGCCTGGTACATGGGTGGGGCTGGCTGGTTGCCCTGAAGGGTGTCCTGGATCAGGGTGGGGGTCCCCACTGGGGTGCCTGGCCAGCCTGGGTGAGGGGCTGAGGGCTGTTTGCAGCTGGTCACACACCCTTCAGGGCTGGGGTCCCCACTGGGGTGCCTGGCCAGTCTGGGTGAGGGGCTGAGGGCTGTTTTCAGGCTGGCGGGTGACGGAAGCTCCCAACCGCTCCTTTTTTTCCTTTTTTTTTTTTAAATTCTGGGCCAGCTTTAGCTCTGAGGCTCCAGCTCTTAGGCCTCCGCTGCTGAAAGTAGGTAATCAAAACAATGTATAACTCCAGCTCTGACTCCAGCTCTGAGATCCCAGCTTGCTGAAAGCTGGTTTCTGGGTTGTTGTTTTTTAGTTTCTATATTTGTTAAAATGTTTCAAACTGCAGGCTCAGAGGCCTGTAAGGCAGGCGGGGAACGTTGGTTTCCTCCGTCACTGAAGAAAGCAAGCCTCATGTTACTTTCAAGCTGCCTGGCTGCCGGCCGCCATCTGGGCTGACAGTTAATTTGCATATCTCCCTGATTAGCCAATGGGAAGGGTAGCGGTCGTACACCAATTACCATGTTTCTCTTTTATTAGATTAGATATGTATTCTATATATTATGTATATATCACTATATATATATGTGTATATATATATATATATATATATATATATATATATATATATTATATGTATTTATAGTATACTAGAGACCTGATGCATGAAATTCATGCAAGGGGCTTGGCCCTCGCAGCCCCATGCAGCCCCTGCTTCATCCAGAAGATCATCCACAAGGACATCCGGAAGGTCGTTTGGTCATTTGGATGTTTGGTCTAATTAGCATATTAGCTCTTTATTATAATATATATGTATGCTATATATTATGTATATATCACTTTTTTCCCTTCTGGTCCAGGAAAGTATAACATAGTGGGTTTTTATTATTTGTTTCTTTGTTGTTATACGGTCTTGACCCGGTTTTGAGACCCTGGGTAGAGTCTTTTCAGTTCCTCCGCTTATGCAGCCAATTAAGTCCATATTCTAACCACTTCCTTACTGGGCTCTCATACTCTGAGCTACTATGCACCCACATTCACCCTAATTTCTTTGGGGCCAGGTATCAGACAACCAAGGAGGGCCCCAATGCCCTCGGGGTCCACAAAATTAGTCACTTCCCAGGGAGCTTTGGAACACTCACTAAAGTCTCTTAGCCTGCCAGACAGACGTTTAGCTTGCCCTCACCCTGTCCCAGGGTGCACCTTTTGTGTGGCTCTCCTTGGTGGCCTTTTCTCATTTGGGTCTATAACAGAGTCTTAATTGTCATCTGTCCAAGTGTCAGCATGTTTTGATGTGTCCTGCCATGGAAAAGATCCTTAATTTTATATATATATATATAATTAATTTCAGATAGGAAAGGAGAATAAGAGAGACATGGAAACATCAATGATAAGAGAGAACATTGATTGGCTGCCTCTTGCAAGCCAGCTAGTGAGGATCAAGCCTGCAATCCAGGCATGTGCCCTACCTGGGAATTGAACCATGACCTCCTGGTTCATAGGTAGATGCTCAACCACTGAGACACACCAGCTGGGCAAGAATCCTTACATTTTATAGAACAAGGACAAAGGGTTGAGAACTCTATTTTTATCCTACTTCCCCTTCTTCACCTATTCATGCTTTTAGAATTGTTCTCCTCTTACAGGATTACCAGATTCGCCCTGCTTCACTTTCCTCCTCTCTTAAAATGTTCCTGCCATCCCACTATCCTCTATAGAAATATCATATGCAAACTTCCCTGTGCTCATGAATTTCTGTAAGTTATCTCAAAACCCTCTGTAAAAGTAAACACTAAAGAAAAGATGAGTTGCCGAAACCGGTTTGGCTCAGTGGATAGAGCGTAGGCCTGTGGACTGAATGGTCTCAGGTTCGATTCCAGTCAAGGGCATGTACCTTGGTTGCGTGCACATCCCTAGTGGGAGATGTGTAGGAGGCAGCTGATCGATGTTTCTCTCTCATCACTGTTTCTAACTATCTTTCTCCCTTCCTCTCTGTAAAAAATCAATAAAATATATTTTTAAAAAAAGAAAAGATGAGTAAAACAATATTAAAACTTTAATAGTCATAATGAAAATGTCCAGCATACAGTATAAAATCATATAAGTGCTGTAAACAACACACACACACACACTCATGACAGACACATCCAGTGGGAGAGTAATAAGCATATTTGAACTGCCTTTGACTATTTCCACCATCGGGAATTTTCTCTAGCTCATACATCTTAGACCTTATGATGATTTTCAATCGTTAGTATTGCTTTATTATGGGGTTGTGGATTTTTCAAAGCATAAGGTTAACTTCTATATACTTTTTGAGTGTTTATCAATTCCTATAATTCTTTATTGTTTATCTTGATTATACCTTATTCTTCTTTCTCCCCACCCACCATGTAAACATTATCTTAACATTCATTCAATTTCTCCTTTACACAGCTCTGTTCCATTTTTTCTTTTCCTTACATTCATCCTCTTTGCTTCAACAGATATCTATTTTCAATGTTCTATGCCTGAGGCAGATCTCCCTAATTGGTGTTGGTGTCTGTCATGTGCTGTATTAAGATTAGCGAAGAGGTTACCCAACTCCCTTCATTAATGGCATATGTTGCTATAACTCATAAAGAGACTACAAAAAGCTTCAAGTTGCAGAAAATGTAGCCAAGTTCAAGACCCAAAAATGTAAGAGAAGAACCAGAAGACAGATCAAATATTAGTGTATGCTATTGTTTTACAGCTTGTAGAAGTCATAATATGATTGAAATAAAAAGTTTCCAGTTTGTTTTAAAACATTTTTAGTTTCTTGTTCATAAATAAGTTTGGTCTGCAGTTTTATCCTGGCAATATAACATTACATAGAGATATTTTTATTGTTTAGAAAATGAGAATATTTTTATGAAATAATGGGAAGTAAGATCCAAGAGGCACAGGAAGTACAAAAATATACTATACACAAAATGTTAGTTAACATTCTTTCTCAGAATTATTAAATAACTTATAAAATCTCATATACTTGGCCTCAAATATTGCACTAATTTTCTAATTAAATTTTAATATATAGCCTTACATATTTGTGCTAGACACATAGAAGGTAAGGAAATAAAGCTAGGCTCTGTACCAAGAAAGTGTGTGATTTACACCTTATGGTCCGGTTTAATTTCTTTGCTGAGCAAGCAGAGGAGCCATGCATTAGGCCTGTCAGGTCATACGTTAATTTTTTTCATTAAGGCAGAGTTTAGAATTGGAACCAAATTGTGTATGGGAATGATATAGACGTCTTTAAGAACAGAAATGTTCATTTTTGTCCAAACCAAAATGGCGATTTCTACAATTTGGAGTTTATGATTTCAACAAAATGCAGTCATTTTTATTTTTGTTCCTTCTTTTCAATTTTGGAATTAAAGCGTAGAAGGAGACTCTGGTAATGTTTTTAGAATGCTTCTTGTCATATCACAAACTGACCTCAGAATGTTTCCATTTGTTTTTTTGTTTTTTGGCTTTTTTTTTTTTTTGACAGTTAGAAAGTCTTTATTTAGCACCTAAAGTGGGTAGTATGGAAATACAAAGTTGCGTTAGATACACCACTTCACTTGAATAATCTTTCATTGGTGAAGGAAACAGAATTAGCTTAACACAGAATGAAATAAGTGGTAAGTATAGATACAAACCACAGTCTACAGAAGAGCAGAGAGATTCAAGAACCGTATGCCTCTGGGAATCAAGGTAGGCAGCATGGTAGGGTGACCCTTACAGGATAAGGTATGGGAGTTGAATGCAGGCCTGACGGTATGAAAATGCTCAGTCGTCAGGGAATGAGAGGCAGTCTGGAGACGTGGGGTTCAGATGGTAGAGGATAGTAGTGGGGATTTTGGATGGCCTTAAATACCATATTAAAAAGTTTGGACTCAATAGTATAACTCAAGATTCAATTCAATTAATTTAGGTGTAAACATTACATAATTACATATTATTTCCTATGATGATAATTTTCATTTTCTAACCATGAGGGATAGTTATACTGCTCTATGATAACTATAACTCTTTATGATCTATATTTTAGTATCATAATAAAGGTTCAAGGAGACTCTTCATGTTGGAAGGAAATATCACCTTTAACAGAAAAAAAATAAGTAACTTTTATATTACTTATTATTTCTCATTACTTGCACCTACAAGTTCTTACAAGTTATTTTATACTTTCTTTAAAAGAAAATTAATTAAATAACTTCAACAAGAGGGGTTTAAAAATATTAGACCATCTGTAATAATAAAAGCATAATATGCTAATTAGACCAGACGTCCTTCTGAATGACCTTCAGGATGAAGCCAGGGCTATGAGGGAAGCCCGGGTGCCAGAAGGAAGCTGGTGCCAGCAGCCAGGGGAAGGAAGGGTTACTTTTGCACGAATTTCGTGCATTGGGCCTCTAGTTAAGTAATAATGACCTATTTGGTTTTGAATTAAGCATCTTTACCAAGGTATCACCTTAAGCTCCAGTTACTACTGCAATGCAACAAATCACCCAAGATTCAGTGATGTAAAACAACTGCCACATACTTTTGCTAAGGAAGTCTGAGAAATATCAGACAGGGCACTGGAGAAATGGTTGCCCTCTGTCCCACAATGCCTGGCGTCTCAAGTGGAGGAAGGATAACAGTTAGGGGTTGTAATAATCTGCAGGCTTTGTCACTCATATATTTGGTGCCTGGGCTTGGATGACTAAAGGCTTCCCCAGGTGAAATGGCCTTCTCACAGCTTGGTGGCCAGATTCCTAGAGGAAGTGTTGCTAGCAGGGGTGGGCAAACTTTTTGACTCAAGGGCCACAATGGGTTCCTAAACTGGACCGGAGGGCCGGAACAAAAGCTTGGATGGAGTGTTTGTGTGAACTAATATAAATTCAAAGTAAACATCATTACATAAAAGGGTACGGTCTTTTTTTTTTTTTTTAGTTTTATTCATTTCAAAGGGGCCGGATCCGGCCCGCGGGCAGTAGTTTGCCCACGGCTGTCATCTAGAGAAATGTTCTGATAGCAAGCTGTCCAAAAGAACTGGGTGGAAGCTGCCTGCTGTTTTAGGATCTAGCCTCGGGAGTCACACAGCATCCCTTCAGTGTGTATTATTGGTCAAATCGGTCACAAATCCGTGTTTTCAATGGGAGAAGTGTCAAACATTTCTAAGGCCATGTTTAAAATGGCCATACCCAGTATTGCAATCCTCTGATTATGGACTATTAAGAGTTTTCTTTTCTCTTAGACTGTTTCTTGCTGTTACAGACTCTATTCATTCCTATATCCCTAGAACATAATATGGCACATAATATGGGTTCAAAAAGTATTAGTTGAAGAGATAAATACTTTCCAAATGCATCTTGCCCACCTCATTTTTTTCATCTTTCCAGTCCTCAAAGCTAGAATATCCTTTTCATTACTCTAGCTACCAGTTCTCACACACATACACACACACACACACACACACACACACACACACACACACACTTCAATGATAGGAGGAAAAGAACCCTCTAATGTCAATTGTATATAGATGATGTGCTAGTATCTGTGCTAAGTGCCTTGCAAATATGATTTCCTTGAATCCTCATAACAACTTATAACAAACACTGGTATTGATTGATTCCAAAATTTTGTTGAGCTCAACATTTGGTAAACATCAATCAGGTATCAATGATTATGCTAGGAACCAAGGATACAGAGATTTAGACCCTCTCCTTTAGCAGCTCAAAGTCTAATGAAAAGAAGGCTCACCATCTAAGAAAGGACATATTCTTTCCCCTCCATCACCTTGTATTCCTACATCCCGTAAGGTACTGCAGGAAGCATTGTCGACATTAAAAATACCATTAAGACGCAGTATTTCTATTGGGGTGGACCTAAGACGAACGTATCCAATTGGAAATGTAATTGGGCTGTGTGCTCCTGCCCTTTTTGTGGAGAAGGGACCTGCACAGTGAACCTGGTGTATTGAATTCTCCAGGTAGCAATATGCCTGGTGTGGTGATGAATTCAGTAGGCTCATGTCATTAGACATTTGGGTCATAAAAAGGACCTAACTTGTCATAAAAGGCAGTAAATAGTAAGTGACAAATTAACAATGCAACCACAGGTGTTATAGGAAGTCTGAAAGTGAAACAGATTACTTTCTGCTGGTGTTATCCGAAAAGACTCATAAAAGAGGTAGGATTTGATGTGTAGCATAGAAGGAAGTGTTTCATGTGGAGTGAAAGTGAAGAAAATGGTTCCAAGCCTAAAAAACATGAGGCACAAAATAATTGAGAAAGGAAACAACAGAACTTTTTTTCTGGGATAAAAATAAGACTAGTCAAATTAAAGGTAAGGTGCATTTTTTTTTTTAAGGAAACATCATAAAATAAAGCCTGTATATATTTCTGACTACTTTTGAGCTACTATGCTACACAAATAATATTAGCTCCCTTTTTCTGAGTGCTTTGTATTCTTCAAAGCTGGACAGAAGAGAAGGGAAGGGAAGGAAAGGGAAGGAAAGGAAGAGAAGGGAAGGGAAGGGAAAGGAAGGGAAGGGAAGGGAAGGGAAAGGAAGAGAAGGGAAGGGAAGGGAAGGGAAGGGAAGGGAAAGGAAGGGAAGGGAAGGGAAGGGAAAGGAAGGGAAATAAGGAAGTGGAGAGGTAGGAAGGAAGAAGAGACATTTTAGAATTAGAAAGCAAACCTGGCAGTGTGCAAATACTATCTATACACACAAATAATTTAACATAGTCAAATGTCTTATGACTCTGTTTCTAAAACACACATCTTTCTCAAAATAGATTTTTCTTCTGGCGGTTTCAATTGCTGTTCCCTTTAATGCTATGCTGGAAGTCCTTTCCATTTCCTACCACCTGGACATCAGATTAATATTCATAGTTTATGTTTCTCAACCATATGCATAATGAGACTACAAAATGTAAAACACATAGATTTAAAGTTGAAAATACTTGGACTGCTAGGATATGAGAGCTACATTTAGTATCCCCTAGGGCCTAGGCTCTCAAAAGTAGGGAAGAATAAGGGAAATTTTTGCAGCTGGTACAGGCAATAAAAGGTAAATTGATCTAAGCCACACTGTAGAGATATTCAGTCTTCCTGTTAAAATTAAGCAATTTTTTTTCTTTTTACTAAAACCTATAAACAAACTAGTTGACATAATTCCATTGAAGAGCTAGAGAAGAACACGGTGTTCACTTTAATAATTTCTTGTTACACAGAAGTGTAGTTATTAAGTGATAGTCTCATGTTTGGGCAAATGATAAGAACATCAAATTGGTTTTTTTCCCACTAAATGAATAAAATCAAATGAATATTTTTTATAGCCAAGAATACCCAGAACAGAAGCTTCATTTGAACGAGAAAAAGTTAATATTACACTTTAAAAATTATAATTTTCACAAGTAAAAATATTTCTATGAAATTTGCAATTATTTGCTTAAAATTATGTTGCTGATTGCAATCCTTAATTTTGTCATATTTCAATAACATTATTATTTAGGAAAATATTTCTCTGAAAATTTTCTCAATATTTCCCCCACTATATAGTCAAATTTAATCGGCTACATAATTCTTTTTCATTCTTGCCTTTATTTTTATCACTACAGCTCCCTCAGTAATTGTGTCTTGTTCTGAACTCTTGGCATTTTCTAACATGCTGAATGGGCCATGAAATACTGAAAAGTCTTCAAATGGATCCAGGTACTACCAACATCCTGGTAACAGAGAGAGAGATGTTGCTTGATGTATATATCTTCTCCTCTCTGTAGAGCATCAATAAAGCAGATGCTTACTAAAATTATATAAACTAAGGGAAGTGAAGACATGCCCTATTCTAAAATAACAAGAAATAGGGGCTTTTACCCATTGAGATCTGTTTAAGCAAAGTTATGCAAACTGTTAGAAAATTGTAAGTTATTCATCCACTCAAAACAATAAAGGGAAAAGAAATATTAGATTCTGGTACTTTTGCTTCAAACACCTCTCTCCCCTTAAATGAAGTGCACCCCTCAAATTTGATGGAATATTCCCTTAAAGCCCGTCTTTATACTTAAAATGTGTAACTGATAAAAAAAATTACCAAAAATATTTTTTACATTCAAATAAAATCTCTGTGATATTGTGAATTTTGTTTTAATCACTTATTTGGCTTATTTCAGCCAGTTTATTTTGAAATGCTAGAAATCTTTGGGAATAACAGTCCTTGACATTAATGATATTAACAGACTAGCCCAATCTAAGAACCAAGATTAGATCTGTGAGTTATTAAAAAAACAAATTTCTTGGTACCTTTCCACAATATTTGCTACTCAGTAAGAGAATATTAATAAAGAAAATTAGGTTCATGTATTACCTTTTAAAGGAAAACTTAAAATGAATTTGCGTGTATATATATGTATTTTACATGATATTTTTCTTTGCTTTCCATGTCCTTAGCTTTAGTTTTTTATATATTAATTCTCTGAGGACATTTCTGGTTATATGTCTGGAAACTTTAGCCATCCAGAAAAAAAAGAAAGTCGGGACATAATGAAAAAAATGTGCTGAAAGAATTCACATAAAAGTTTTGGAGACTTGAAAATGGGAACAACAGACATTTTAAACGTTATTGAACCAGAAAAAAAGCCTTTGCTGGCAGGTACTTGTATAGCAATATACTGATAACTGTGGGATAAAAATAAAGGCATCCAGACATTATTACAGAGCTCAGAGTTCTCCTCCATGAAATCAAACTTCTAATTCGAAAGAAAAGAGAGATCCTGATGATTTTTTTTTTTCTGGTTTGGACATTAGGAAAAAAATTGCAAAAGAAAAATGAAATTTTAAACATAAATGTAGTTCAATTATTTAGTTCAAGTACCTTCTTAGGAATATCATCCCATTTATTTCTATGCAAATATAAACATATACATGGAGGAGGGTGTATAATCTGTGCATTGACATATAGTCCCAAAAGTATATATTATTTATTCAATTTATGTCAGTATAGCTGTCATCATTGTTTTTTATGTAGAGATTACTTTTTTCAAAACAGGTATCCATGCAGTGGAAAAATATATAAATGAAAAAACTCAGTGGAACTTCTCCCAGTGGGACCAATTCAAGTATTTGAGTGTTTTCTGAATATTAGCAATCTAAGAGATATCAAATTAAATACTCAGGTTCTGGAAGTTGAATTGGATATTATTTAAGGAAGGGGAGAAATTCCTGTTTAAATTATTCATTTTACATAATTCAATCACATTTTTAATAACTCAACTCTTATGCAATCGTTATGTCTTCTGGAGTTACCATAGTATTACCTAATTATGTGTTCTATTATATAATATGCTAATCCAGGGGATCCTGAAGAGTGTGAGGATAAAAAACAACAACAAAGAAAACTAGTTTATAAGAATTTCCACTGAGTCACGCTTTGCTATGAGTTTTTTATTCTCTTTTCCAATTACTGGCATTAGTCAAAATCAATATCAATCTCTTGTTCCATTCCAAAAGAGAAGAGACTTTTCCCAATTAGTTAAATTACAATTTGCAGAATTATTTTGTGTCTCCTCTCCATTAAGGTCTATAGATTCTTCTTCAGAAGGAATTTTCAAATCTTAGAACGACTCCCCCCCAACCTTCTCTTATTCCCACGGCCACTTTCTTAGTAAAACTGTCATTTTGTGCACCTGGACTGTTGCAATATTTTTCTAGTGGACCTCCATCTCAGCTGGCTATGAACAGTTTTCTACATTGTTTTATAACAGATATGATCATGTCATTCTTGTGCTCCAAAATTATCAACAGCATCTGAATGCCAATTCAACACAGACCCTATTCCTTAGCGCAGTATTCCAAAGTCTTCACAAGCTGGGTCCATCTACAAACACTTCTACCATTTCCCACACTAAACAGGAGATTTTCAGAATATGAATTTCACTAACTTATCATCCCTTTGTATTTCTACACAAATACATATTCTAAACTAGGTGTTTAAAATACTTTCAAACTTTTTTATTTTTCCAAGTTAAGAAAACACAAAATGACCACTTAATATCACTATTATTATTTTTTAAATATGTTATTGATTTTTAGAGGGAGAGGAAGGGAGAGGGATAGAGAAATCCATCAATGAGAAAGAAACATCGTTGATTGGCTGCCTCCTGCACTGGGGATTGAACCAGCAACTGGGACATGTACCCTGACTGGGAATCAAACCAGTGACCTTTTAGTTCATGGTATGACACTCAACCACTAGCACACTTGCTGGGCATCATTACTTTATAAATGTGGATTCCTTTTATTTAGTTACATATATGTAAAAAAATTACTTTGTTCTGTCATATATTTTTTTACGTATCAGTAACATTTGGCAGAAGTGTATGACAATGATAGTATTTGGTAATCACAGCCCTTGACTACTAAACATTCCTAAAATACATGGTTGATAATATTATGACTCACAGATTTATATTAATTACTAGAGGCCCAATGCATGAAATTCATGCACTGGGGGCGGGGGGGGGGGGGTGTCCCTCAGCCTAGCCTGCATCCTCTCCAATTTGGGACATCCCTCTCACAATTCTGGACTGTTGGCTCCCAACCACTCACCTTCCTGCTTGCCTGATTGCCCCTAACCATCCCCTGCCAGCCTGATCGATGCCTAACCCGTCCCCTGCTGGCCTGGTCACCCCCAACTGCCCTCCCCTGCTGGCCTGGTCACCCCCAACGGCCCTCCCCTACTGGCCTGGTCCCTTCCAACTGCCCTCCCCTGCAGGCCTGGTCCCCCCAAGTGCCCTCCCCTGCTGGACTGGTCCCCCCCAACTGCCCTCCCCTGCTGGCCGGTCACCCCCAACTGCCCTCCCCTGCCATCCCAATCACCCCCATCTGCCCTCCCCTGCAGGCCCAGTTCCCCCCAAGTGCCCTCCCCTGCTGGCCTGGTCCCCTCCAACTGCCCTCCCCTGCAGGCCTGGTCCCCCCATCTGCCCTCCCCTGCAGGCCCGGTTCCCCCCAAGTGCCCTCCCCTGCTGGCCTGGTCCCCTCCAACTGCCCTCCCCTGCAGGCCTGGTCGCCCCCAACTGCCCTCCCTTGCAGGCCTGGTCCCCCCCAAGTACCCTCCCTTGCTGGCCTGGTCGCCCCCAACTGCCCTCCCCTGCCAGCCTTCCTGTAGTGGCCATCTTGTGACCACATGGGGTGGCCATCTTGTGTGAGGGTGTGATGGTCAATTTGCATATTGCCGCTTTATTAGATAGGATAAGAATGGCTGAAAACTGAAAGAACTGTTTCAAGCAAGATCCTGGTGGGAAACAGGCAGAGTCAGTAGGGATTTAGAAAGTTTAACAGAGCAGTATTCATAGGGATGGGCCAGCACTAAGGGAATCTACACGGTATGCCAGGGCTTCCAGGACTTCGCAACAGCAGGATCACTCCAGGGCTGCAGGGAGCAGTGTGTGCTCTCAGACGCTCAGGCAGGCCTCCTGGAATTTTTGAGGAAGAAGCTGGAATACTGATGCCTTAGCAGAGAACAGAGAAATAAAAACCCTAAAGTCTCTCTTCCTCTGATGGCTTACTAAGGCCTAATGGATTGCACCTGATTCACCTGGACACTTCTGGAAAAAAATTGTTATGAAAAAATGCTATACATAGATCGATTTAAGACTGGTTTCCTAAATTAATTATTGAATTAAGAGGAGGGATAGTTTAAAATGATTGACTCAAAATTATCAGGCCTTCCTCCTTGAGCTGAGCTGGAATCAGTATCCAGAATTGCATCGTTATTATGCAAAGAAGGCGAGGTGATGGAAGAATGAATATTAAAAGAAAACCATGATATCAAGAATGGCATTTTACATTTATTATCTCATTTAGTCTTCACCAGAACCCGATGAGGTTGGCACTTTGTGAAAGCACCTTTATCTAACCCTTTTTATTCATGATGCTTAATTCCCATGGTTTGATTGATGTCAGATTTTAACAAAATCTCCTGAAATTTGCTCTTGCATTCTCTCTCCTAATTTATGGTAACCCAGGAATTTAGAAATCATAATCAAGAAGTGGGAGGTTGGTGCCGGTATCCACAGCGCACACTATACTACATTCATGTCCCCGTCCCCTTACCTGAGTGGGAAGCCCAAGACCCCCAGTGGATGCTGCAAACGCAAGCAGTATGATTCCTATATACTTTTTTTGTTTTTTCCTATACACACATACCTATAAAAAAGTGTAATTTATACATTAGGCACAGTGAGAGATTAACAACAATAACTAATAATAACACAGGACAATTATAACAATAGACTATAATAGAAGTTAAGTGACTGTGGTCTCGCTCTCAAAATATCTTATTTTACTTTTCGTTTCCACTAACCGGGGCTTCAGTTTTAATAATGAAAGAACAATGTCACGGTCCAGACTTTTGCATAGTGCCTGGCATTCGTCAGTGGGAGTCAGTACATTTTTACTAGGCTGAATGGATCTTAAAATTTAATTTAATAACATTTTCATTAAATGAGCATCTCTCATGTGGCTCTTGGGATTCTCGCTAGGATGCCCTGCACTTACTCTCCCGCCCCTAAGAGTTCAAAGGACGAAGTAACACCACCCCGCTGTTTCTCCAGTTTAAACGCTTCTAAGTACCCGGATTAAAGTGGAGTTGTCAGATTGACAGCGACCTCGCCCAATAGCCTTGTAGGGAGGCGTATCATTTCCACAGACACGCCAATCAGCTCGCAGGGAGTCGCCGCCGCCAGGGTGAAAACGGAAGTCAGGCCCTCGCGCGCCGCCATGGAGTCGCTCTCGCAGCAGCTGGAGCGCTTCTCAGAGGTGCTGGCCGTCTCCCGCACCGCCCACGTCCGCAGCTGGGACCCCGCGACCGTGCGCCGGGCCCTGCAGTGGGCTCGCTACCTGCGCCACGTCTACAGGCGCTTTGGCCGTCATGCCGGCATCCGCTCGGCCCTGGAGCGGCGGCTGCAGGACCGGTGGAGGCGGGAGGACGGCCCGGGGCCCGCCGACTTCTCGGGGCTGACGAACTTCCGGGCCTTGGGGCGCTGCGACCTCCTGCTGTCTCAGTACCTGCTAGGGAACCGGGCCCTCGGGGATGCCGCCTTTCGCTGCCTGCTGCAGCAGCTCTGCCCCGGCCCCGGCGTCCGGGACGCCGAGGAGGAGACCCTGCAAGACCGCCTGGCCCTCCTCGCCCGCCGCCGGGCCGCCGTCCACCTGCTGCGCGCCAGCGGTTTGGGAGAGAACCCGGCCGCTCGGCGGGACCCACTGGTAGAGACTCAGGCCGAGCTGCTGCTGCGCCGTCTGCAGGAGGTGGGCGAGGCCGGGGCGGAGGGCCCCCGCGCGCTGCTCAGCGGCCTGTGGGCGCGCTGGCCCCAGAACAGCTTCCTGGAGGTGATAGCGGCCGCGCTGCTGCTGCCGCCGCCGTCGGTGCCCCCCGGCCCCCCCCAAAAGGAGCTGGAACTGGACAGCCCCCAGGCCCCGGGAGAGCGGCGTCACGAGCTGGTTCAGTGGCTTCTGGGCCAGCCAGACACCATGGCTGCTTTGTGCCACAGCCTCCCGGCCGGGCTTTTAGCTTCGGTGGTGGGTCGCCACCCGGAGCTCGTCCAGGTCTACCTGGGTCTGCTGACCGACTGGGGCCGACGGCTGCACTACGATCTCCGGAAGGGCGTGTGGGTTGGCGCCGAGGCCCGAGAGGGGCCCTGGGCGGAGCTGTACAGCCGGTTTCAGAGCCTCTGTCAGGCCCCCTCGCCCCTGAAAGATGAAGCTCGACGTGCCCTGGAGACTTGCAAGGCGCAGGATGGAGGTTTCGAGGCCCCTGGCCTTAGCATCTGGACAGACCTGTTGGTAGCTCTTGGGAGCGGTGCGTGATGCTGCCTTTGGGGAAAGACGAGGTCCAGGTCTCAGCCCAAGCCCAGTTCTATGTGGGCAACATTCTCTACTGACCACTTGAACATGTGGTTTACAGAATTAAAATGTCAGTGTTGCCACCAAATCTTTACTCTCATGTGTCCAAAATACATTTTAGGTACTAACTTGTAATAGGTGTAATGGTAATATATGAAAGGTTGGTGTGTGGTACCATGGGTTTTCTGGGTAGAGGAGATGACATTTAAGCCATGCAATTAACAGTAGTTAAGAAGGACCATTTCTCAGAATGCTGAAAAGATAGTACTTCGCCCTGGCCTGAGGCTCAGTTGGTTGAAGGTCGTCCCGTGTACCAAAAGGTTGCAGGTTCCATTCCGGATCCGGGCACATACTTAGGCTGCAGGTTTGATCCCTGTCATTATGGGAAACATCAATGTTTCTCCCTCTCAGAAAAAAGGCAATAAAAACAAAACATATCCCTTAGGTAAGAATAAAAAAAACAAACGTAATTTTCAAAGAAAAAACAGTTTTTGAACTCCCCAGTACTGAAGACTTCTTTGTGTTGTCAGATATGGTAACTCACATCAGTCTAATTTCTGTCCTCAATACTATGAAATAACTCTTGTCAAGGTCACAATTATTCCCATGATGCCAAATGCAAAGGAACATTTTTCTTGTATCAAATTACTAGACTTTCCTGCAACTTTAGGCATTTTGACCCCTCCCTTTTATTGAAACTAGGCTTGAAATTCTATTCTCAAAACCTATGTGATACTACTTTATCCTGGTTTCCTCCTGCCTTTCTAGCTACTTTTTCTCAATTTAATTTTCTGGCTAATTTCTCCCCTAATCAACCTTTTCTGGGATTTCTCAGAATTTAATAGTCTGGTTGCCATGTGTTCTCATCCATTTAAATACTACCTATGTGCACAATTTGTATCTCCAGCCCAGAGTTCTCATCAGAGCTCCATGACCAATATCCCCATATACAGTAGGTCCTCGGGTTACGGCGGAGATCCGTTCCTGTGGTGCCACATGGCGTGATTTTCGCTGTAAGTCGGAACCCACCTACATAAGCACCTCTGTCACTCACATGGAGCACATTCACAGCAGTAATGAAGTGAAAGAGTAAAAAAAAAATCAAAAGAAAGAACAATTCCTGACCTTTACTTGTGATAAATAATAAAAAACATAAAGCACATATGTACATATGTCGAAATGACAGAACTTTTTATAAATAAATGAGAGATGGCGACATAACCATGAAACGACGTACATGGGAGTTGGACGTAACCCAAGGACTGTCTGTAAATGTCTCATAAGCCACTCAACCAAACATATCCAAAACAGAAATCTATATTCCCACTTATAAGCCTGCTTATTCCCATGTATTTCTCAATAAGTAGAAACTGGGAATTATCTTCAAATATTCCCTCTTTTCTAACCTTCACATTCCTTCCATCAGTATATTTTTCCTTATCTCCATTTTTACTCATCCCCTTAGCATAGGCTAGGATGACCATAAATCATTGCTTGCTCAGGACAGATTTGAGTTATGCCTGTTGTCCTGGCATAATTAATACAAGTGTCCCCTTTTATTCTCTAAAGTTTCCTGGTTTGGCTGATAATTTAATATGGTCATTCATCCATCATATCTCAGCCAGATCACTGCAGTTTGCTGGTTTCTATACTTTCTTTACTGCACCTCTACAATCTGTCTCCACCTAACAGCTCAAGTAGTGGACTCCCATATTCACAGAGAAATTTGAAGTAATCGGAAGAGAACTTAAGCAGACGTCTACTACTACATCTATCTATACTAATATACCCACATAATTCATCTTCTGTTTTTAGTTTTCCATACTAAGCCAATTTCTATAGACTCCAAAAATAAAGGTCTTCTTTCAGTTCTTGGAATAGGCTGAGCTTTTTTCTGTCTTAAAGCCTTTACTTTCATTATTCCTTAGCCAAGAATGTTATCACCCAGGTCCTTCACTGCTCACTTTAATTTCATTTCTCACCATAATGCCTTTATCTAAATATATCACACTCTGTTGTTTTCCTTCAGACCACCCATTTTTCCCATTAATTGTATCCCATTTTAGTGTTGATGTGTGTCTGTCTTTTCCATTAGAGTATAAGCTCAGTGAGGACAAGACTGTGCTGCTTGAACATCCAAGGCCCTCACATTAGAAACGGAGCAAACAAAATAAAAGGAATAGGAATGGAGGAAACATTTGATTACAACACCCTTAGAGTTATAGCTTTAAAAATGCAAGTCATTTTAGTAGTAGATACAAAGAGTATAAATCCATACAAAAGTAGGGTCCCCAATATACGGTAACATTTCTAAGCTACAATTTGAAAAATTTTCCAACACTTCTTTGTTAGAATTTGAGTTTGATCAACACTTACCAATGTAAAGATTACTTGCTGTGGTTAAACTGTCCGATTTTACTTGATCTTTATAGCTTTTACATTTATATTTTGAGCTCTGAAACAGTATACCAAAACTCTAAAATAGTAACCAGTTATAAATAGAATGGTCCATCTTCCCTAGCAAATTATGGATATAGAGTATTTGTATTAACATAAATTAGTTAATGTAAATGCTTCAGGAAGAAATCATTGATTTCTCTCAGGAATTAATTGGAAATGATCAATCACTATATTAGAAGTGTGTCAGTAGCATCATTTATCAGATACTAATTGCCATAGTGGGCTAAGAATGCCCTTTTGGCTTAGAAATATGGTGGCCCTAAGGGAAAGTAGCTTGAATGATGATAGTAATTAATGTGTATACAACTGTCTCTTGAAGCTTCATTACTCTTAATATTAGGATAAAGGTTTGGGTTCAAAAGAGCTTTGGTGTTTCAAAGTCTATTGTGATTTTATCGTTTTATCTCATAAATGATCAGGATTTAATCTTAAAAATTTGTATATGCAGAAATTCAGACATATAGGCATAGGGATATAAAATGTGAATAACCAGTTTATATTTTATATGTACACATATTCTACAAATAGTATTATCATGCTGTGAATGAAGTCTATGTATGATACTCTCAGTGTTAGGGATTTATTTGAAATTTGGTTTTACATTACTGTTTAAAATATTTTTATTCTAAAAGTTTAAAAAATTGTATGTTAATCACTACAAAGGCTCATTTTATATCTAATTGTTCAGTTTTATATTTGTGTTGCAAGTTTTTACTCATTTATTTAATAAGCATAGATCACCTACTAATATGTCAGACTATAATTTAATGCTCTAAAACGTTTAAAAACCAATTTATTTAGCTTATATATTTTCATGTTATGAACCAAATTTTTTATTTATTAAAAGAAGTCATATCTGAAAAGCAATATGTGAGGCATAGATATTTGTGTAGCTCAATATTGGATATTCTACCCTCCATAATTGTATATATCTCTATAGGATAGCTATTGAAATACCATGCATCTGACACATTATCAATACTTATTTGGTAAGATATTCTGTTTGAGGCTATGCATGTATTTATGAGCATTGACAATATGCCAGAATGGAATAAGAAAATAGCATACTGTTAACGGTTACTGACTGTAGATGTGCCCAAGGACAAAATTGGTAAAAGTTCTTTGCTAATCTAAGACATATTACACACCTTAATATTAACTGAATTAAAATCCACAATGGATGTTTATATCAAATTTCAAATAATATACACTAACAAACTATCAAAATAAAGAATAGCAAAAATAATGCAGATTATAAATTATTTTATAGTCTCATTTAGAGATGAGATTTCATAATTTTGTAATAAATATTCTTGGCGAAAGGATGTATGTTTTCAGCATAGGGTCCATCAACCTTTAGAGCTCAAAAGATGAAAATCCACTTTTGCAATCTTTGATAATTTTCAAAAATATTTAGTATTTTACATAAACACTAATAGCTAGGAGTGAGGATGAGGTTGGAGGCACACATTCACTAGTCTGTTTTTTCATTAAGCGTAAAAACGTGTTCCTGACACTGCTGGTTTGAAACTGTTGTTGGAAACATAAAATAAATTACAAGGGACTAACAAGAGCAATTTATAGAAGATACATGATCTAGTTCACTAGTCAGCAGGCATGGGTTGCATATGGAATTATTATAGTAACCAAAACGAATGGAGAGCAGGCTCCATTTTCTCATTATAGCTGGAAGCACTGGACCCTGTGCACTACACCAGTAAATTGGCCCCAGTAGATTCAAAATGATTTCGCTGTTTGTTATTATAAACCTGAGCTAAGGCAGGATATTTGAAGAATATGGTTTCTGCAATTTGTTAAATGTATTATACCCATTTTTATAGTCTAGTTCTGTGAATGTGATATTACAATTACTATTACAATATTACAATTAAAAGACATAACTCCATTTAAGAGTTAAAGATTTAAAAAACTGATTTTTTTTTTATGGTGGGGAGTACTGAAGTGTAACAGAGGAGACAAAAAGGGGGAAATAAAAGCCTTGTTAATAGACAACCTTTGATAAACCCTTATCATTATTTTCAGCTTCCATGTTCTCGTTTATACATTTGGGATAATCATAATTATATCTTCCTTTAGTAAAACAATATCATGAATATTCAAGAACTTAATTTAGTCATTCATTAGGGTGTGACATTCCCCTAAATTTCCTTCATCAGGGAGTGTCTTGATTTTTCCCTTCATTCCTGAAGAATAATAAAGCTAGATAAAGAATTTAAGGCTGGTGTGTGTGTGTGTGTGTGTGTGTGTGTGTGTGTGTGTGTGTGTGTGTTTTAATTCAGCATTTTAAAATGGGACATTTCCTTCTGGCATCCAGGTTTACGATGACAAATATGTCATTTGAGTAGGTTTTTTCCCCTATAGGTAAAATGTCATTTCTCTCTTTCTTCTTTAAGTTTTTTATTTCTTCGTCTACAGTTTTCAGAACTTTGATTATGATGTATGTTGGTATAGATTTCCTGAGGTTTATCCCATTTTGAATTTGATCAGCTTCTTGAATCTATAGGCTATGTCTCTGGCCAAATTTGGAAAAATTTGAGCCATTATTTCTTAGAATATTTTTCAGCCCCACTCATTTTATCCTTTCTTTTCTGTAGTCCAATGACATGAGTTAACTATACTGTTTTATACCAAGAAGTCACTGAGTTTCTGTTCATATTTTTTTTCCTTACTAGATTTTCTCTTTTGTTCATGTTGGGTAATTTCTATTATTCTATCTTTGACTTCACTGATTCCAGCCTCTGTCCTCTCTATTCTGTTGTTGAGTTTTTCCATTAAATTTTTATCTCTGTTATTATTTGATTCTAAAGTTTACAGTTTGTTTTTTTCTTTATATCATCTATTTCTTTACTGAGACTTTCTTTTTTATTGGTTTTCAGTGCTTGTAATTGCTCAATGAATTATTGATAAATGACAGTTGCTTTAAAATCCTTATTAGATAATGCCAACATTGTATCATTTCAGTGTTAATGTCTGTTTATTGTCTTTTCTCATTCTCTAAGAAAATATTTTGAAGGGATGAATTTATATTTTCTATCAAAAGTGAGTGAAAAAAACCTAGCTCCTTGAAGGTTTAGTGCCTTAGTAGTAGATATAATTGCAAATGTATAGAATAGCAGGGACTTTCAGCAAAGGGTCCATCAACCTTTAGAGCTCAAAAGATGAATCTGTGAAATTATATGCAAAATGTTTTATTCATTGTTCACTTTTATTGGGATGATCATTAGATTCTCAAAAGGGGTAAATGATATCAAATATTATCTTGACTCATGCTACCCTATGCAGTACCTTATTGTATAAAGCAAGTTGCTATATCAAAAATCAACATGATCCTAGATATAATCAGTAATTATAAAACTAGAGGCCTGGTGCACGAATTCGTGTACTGGTGGGATCCAGTTGGCCAGTCGGCCCCACCCCCGATTGGGGTGAGAGGACAATCAGGTGGGGCTGGTCAGGGGGAGGGGTTGCAGGCGGTTGGCCGGCCCCACCCCTGGTAGAACTCCAGGTTGAACTCCCTGTTGAACTCCAGGTTGAGGGGACAATTTGCATACTAGCCTTTTATTATATAGGATAGCTAATACTTTTTAGATTTTTTGCATGTACTATAAACATTCACTCTTCATAACAACTTTCTGAGGTGAGTTACTATTATTTTCCCATGGTTAAATAAGGGTTTCAGTGGAAACTATGAAGTTTTATTTCTTGAGTAAATGTCATGGTAGTGTAGCCAGTTTAAAATTTCACATTATATCATCACGTTTTGAGTGCTACAGTTTTCATTTCTTACTGAACTTTGCTCTCAAGCTGATGGCAGAAAATTTGATTTTGCCAGTTTAAGATAATGAAATGTCTGTGGATTAAATCTTAGTCTTCTTTGGATAAATACTCCCCATTCTGTTTTTGTATTTTGTAGGTGTTACCAGCGCAGGAGGGCTTTTTATGCCATTCTAGCATCCTCCACAGAAGGGTCTCTGACCTGTAAATACTCTTCTACTGATATACATTATCTGTTCTTTTGGCATAAATAGAGGGTAGAAAACTTCATGATCCCTTCTTGATGAATATGTCCACACCTCAGCTGCCCCTGGCAGTACTGATGTCATGAGAAGTATTAATGTCACGTCTCCATCCAGACAGCAGTTTAGGCTGTCCATTCTCCAGCTGATACCCCTTCTTTCTCAGACATCCCCACTGCCACGTCATTAGGTATGCATGCTCTTAATTCTCAGGCATGTAAGTAATTTCACACCTTGTCAATATCCTGTGGAAGGTAACTAAAACTCAAGGGGAGAGAGATGAATCTGAAGCCTTAATCTTTGGGGACCTGCCATGCCTAATGATGGCGTGGGTGCCCTCTGCATGACTCGCTCAATTCTATCTCCAGACCGAGAGTTGAAAAGCTCACAAGTCCCCTTTGCTTTTGTTTAGCCAAACCATCAAGAGTTTTCTATGATTTCTCCAGAGGAGGCAAAATTGAAAGCAGACTTTCACATTCACATCTAAACTCTCTTACTCTGTCTTCCAAATCCTCTCCAGACTTCTATGCTATCCCAGAAAATAATTTTAATCTCTTTTCTTTGGAAAGACTTGTAATAAAATGTCATCATATAAATTTCTCTCATTGTTATATAATCCTGTGGTCTGAGTCCTCCAGGCATGTACTCTTAATATGCAGAACTAGGTTTTCAGAATTCAAAAACAGATGAACAACCACAGTAAACGTTTCTGAAAAATGTGCTTAGGATCCTATTTGATATCATTGTTCTAAGTTGTATCTTCTCTCTCCCCAGGGAAATATGGCACTTATTCACTGGTGGAGGGAGTAAATGAGGCCAAAAGGAATATTGGGGATCAAAATATTATAATATAGCCCTAACGGTTTGGCTCAGTGGATAGAGCATTGGCCTGGGGACTGAAAGGTCCCAGATTCAATTCCGGTCAGGAGGCAGCTGATCGATGTTTCTCTCTCATCGATTTCTTTCTCTCTCTCTCTCTCTCTCTCTCTCTCTCTCTCTCTCTCTCTCTCCTTCCCTCCCTCCCTCCCTGTAAAAAAAAATCAATAAAATATATTTTAAAAAATATATTATAATATCATAGTGGATGGAGTTAGGAAAAAAAAACCCCAGCAAATAAAGAGGATTTGGACTGTATCTTTTAGGAACAATAGGAAAACCAGTATAGATTTACTTTTTTAAAAAATATATTTTTAAGTTTTATTTATCTTACTATTGTGACTCTGCTATTGAAAACAATATTCTGATACTTGTTTAAATGGTAAGGAATACTTTATTCATGACTTTTGTAATCAGGGAATTAAAATAGAGAAGAGAGATTGGGCTAAACTCTTTTAAGTACAACAAAGGCCAGTGGGGACTAATAGCCAACTAGCAGAGAGGGGAGTAGCTGGAAAATTACTAAGAGGAGCCAGAAGACAGGGGGAGTCTTGCTAACCTGGCCTTACAAGATTCTTGCTAAAGGCAGACTAGGGATTTAGGCATCAAAAAAAAAAAAAGTGGGGGATGAAAAATCTGATCAGATATCATAGGTGATCAAATATCAAGGATGGGGCCTGAGGGGGAGAGATTAACATTTATTGAATACCTACTATTTTCCAGATTCTTTGTTAAGCTTTTTACTTACATTATTTTATTTAATAATCAACATTGCAGAATAAGTAGCATTATCCTCATGTTATAAATAAGGAAATGGAAGTTTGGTGGGTGAAAACATTTGTCCAAGGTCATTCAGGTATTTGATGTTCTTGGTGGAGACAATCCCCAAAAAGAGAATGAGTTAAAATATTCAAAGATATAATAGAAAAGAAAAGCATCTAAAATAAGAAAAATGTAAAGCTAATAAACGAAAAATATAAGCCTAAAGAACATACAGTCAAGTAGTGTGTACTGATTAAGTTACTGCCCTTCAAGAATCAAAGAAGGGATTTTCAGATGGCCAGGTAGAAAAAGTGCAACAGCTATAAATAAAGAGATCAGATTAGCCTCATGTATGTTTCTTTTAAATAATTATACTTAATTGACAACTGAACTTTTTGATCATTATTTATTAAATATTTATTTTGCTAGAAATTGTTTTTCTTGTTAAAAGGTTAGGATGAGGGAGACTTTGGAAAGAGAGAACTCATAAAACCAGAAGGATTTTTCAGGCCTTGGCGGGAAAACTTCATGTTAATTATTGGGGAATAAGCACTGAATATACTATATATATATATATTTTATCATAGGAGGACCATCGAGTATCAGTAAGCCTTATCAGGTTTCTGTTCTTTGGAAGCATGTAATGATGAAAAGTAATTACTTTACATCAACCAAGTTGAAAAATCAGATTTTCAATCACAGTAAAATATCCAAGTGTAAAAGAGAGATTAAATCTTGAGAATTGGTGACATAGTACCACAGTGAACAGAAAGCATGATGTGCCCTAAAAAAAAAACAGAAAAATAATCACATGTATGTCACATCTGTCAGAAGGGTACAGGAGACTTTAATTATTGGCTGTCTCTCAGTGAAATATTAAGGAGATTAAGAGGAAGCTCTTGAATTATTTATATGTAATACTAGAACTTCAGGGGAAAAAATACCTTCTAGTTCTTTTGTTTTGTCTTGTTTACTAGATATTTATTCATTGGCACATTTACATAGAAGGCAATGCCATACATGATATTAAAAACAGATGAAATGAGAAAATTTTTCCAGTGATTGACTCACAATAAAATATTAATGTTTCATTTTTCTATATTGAATTTCTAACAAGATGAAATAATATTAACATAATTATGTTTTTTAAACTCACCACAAATGTGTGAAAATAAAAGCTACTAAGATTAAATTCTAAAATGAATACAACAGATTTCAGTTTTACTTTAGATAGAAAAATTCTTCAGATTAAAACATTGGGAAAAATTTAAGGTTCAATGCTCCCAAATGTCAGCTTGTAACTTTATGAAATGAATATTTTGGTTAAATTAGCTATGCCTAGTACTGTTATTATTAACTAGAGGCCCGGTGCATGAATTCGTGCACCAGTGAGGTCCCTCAGACTGGTCTGCAGGATCGGGCAAAAACTGGCTCTCCAACATCCCCAGAGGGGTTCTGGATTGTGAGAGGGTGCAAGCCAGGCTGAGGGACCCCACCGGTGCATGATTGGGGTCATGGAGGGATGCAGGAGGTTGGCCAGCTGGGGAGGGACCATGGGAGGGCTCCAGGATGTGTCCAGCCCAACTCAGTCCCAATCGGCCAGACCTCGGCAGCAAGCTAACCTACTGGTTGGAGTGTCTCCCCCCTGGTGGTCAGTGTACGTCATAGCGACTGGTCAACTGGTCGACTGTCTGCCCCCTGGTGATCAGTGCACATCACAGTGAGCAGTTGAGCGGCCTTAGCATATTACACTTTGATTGGTTGAACGTACGACCGGACGACCAGACAGTTAGCATATTAGGCTTTTATTATATAGGATGCATGGCATGGTTCAACTATGAACTAAGCAGGATAGAGGTTCAGAAACAACATTGGTGGATGTGATCATTTTCCTTTTACCTGACATATGGTTCTTTTATTGAGGGAAAGAAATCCCTCCTGCTGGTTTAGTTATTTTTCACGTTTATAAGGTGTAATTATAGGCTCAGATGGTAGGTTCATATAAAGTAGTCAGTTTCCAATAACTTATAAAACATGATTTATTTATATTAGTTCCACATTTTCCTTTTTGTATAAAATGCATTTTATATATTTCGCCAAAGTTATCACATTTTATCACTTAGAAATTGCAAAGATTGTGGCTATGCTAACTTTGTTTTTTAGTTTAAAATTAGATTTATTACTTTTAGCTGAAAAGGCATGTTTATAATGGGAATACCATATATACCAGCAAAGGTACTCTACGATTCTGCTTTGCCGTCCTTGCTTGTCATCTCTATTGACATACATTTTTATCTGTTACAATCGGCACTCTCTACCTTTGGATCTTAGAGTGCATCCACACAAGAGATTTTAGAAGCTGACTTTCATAGTGAGGTGTTCCTAATATTTTCTTTAATTATTTTAAAAATAATGTAAATCCAGACATATAGCAAAAATAGTAAAATTCCCCTTCACATTGCCCCATATCACCTATACCCATTCCTCCATTTTTCACAAATGATCACTTTTAACAATTTGGTGTGTATCCTTTCAGATTGGAAAGATATTTTAAAAAATAACAAATTTTATGTCACATATTGTTCAGTCACTTGTTTTTTTTCATTTAATTATATATATATTGGAGATTTTTCCATCTTTGTTTATATGGACCTAATTCATTCCTTCTAATAGCCATATGTTATTCAGTAATATGGATAGACCATTATATATACTATAATCATTCCAAAAGAAAAGACATTTAGAGCTCCAGTTTATTGCTATTAAAATACTGCAATATATATCCTTTTAGAGACATTATTTATAATGCCAAAAGTACTTTGCAGGAAAGGTTCTTTGTTCCAAAAAATAACTATTTGAAATTTTACCACTATCTCCAAAATTCCTCCTCAAAAGACTATACTCATCTGTAAAAAAACAAATATAGTTTTATTCAGCAATTCTACTACAGAAATTTACCCTGAATATATTCAAATCTATGTGACGCAATATATATACATTATATATAGTTTTTTATTGTAGCATTGTCATCAAACTATATGTCCATCAATTATGTCATGTCTATATAATGGAACACTGTAAAAAATAAGGAGAAAGCTATCTGTGTGTTTGTGTAAAATTAAAGTGCAAAGCATTGTGTATTTGCCTGTAAATGCATAAAAAATTTTTGTAAAACTACATAGAAGATAAAAAAATTAATTGCCTGTAAGAAGTAAGCCATTGGCAGGGAACTGGGTGAGAAGACTATTGCATACCATTTTGTACTTGTGCATTTTGACATGTACAGATATATTATCTATTCAAATATTAAACAGAAAGTATACAATTTTCCCTACCAAATTACATATGAATATATTCTTATTTTACAGGCTAGCTTCTTATTTTAAAATATATTTTTCTGATTATCAGTGACATTGAGAATTTTTATATGGTAATTGGCTATTGGTATTTCTCATTTGGTGAAATGTTTAAACTTTACCCCTATTTTTAAAAAAATATTTTAATTGATCTTAGAGAAGAAGGGAGAGGAAGATAGAGATAGAAACACCAATGGTGAGAGAGACACTTCGATCAGCTGCCTCCTGCACAACCCCCACTGGGGATCAAGCCCACAATCCAGGCATGTGCCCTGACCAGAATCAGAATCATGACCTCTTGGTTCATAGGTCGATGCTAAACTACTGAGCTACAATGGCCAGACCACCCCTATTTTTTATCTTACCTTTTTCTAGCCTCCTATGTATTTGAGATTTTATTATTTCATGTATTAAAAGTATTCCAAATACTTTCTCTGTAAATTGGTTCTTATATTTTAACTGTTTTTACAGCATCGTTAGTCACAGTGATGTTTTAAATGTTTAAAAACTATTTCTGCTTTTTCTTTAGTTTCTAATTTGCTTACTTAAAACAGCTTCCCCTACTTTAATATTATCAAAACGATCTTCCTCTATTTTATTTTAAAATGTGATCGATTTTGTTTCTTTTATGTCTATTTTTGTTTACATTTGATTCATTTAAAGTTGATCTGTATTCCATCTGAAATTTATTTTTGCCTTTAGTGGATACAAATGGAGATCCCATTACCCCAACACCACCGGTATATTTTCCCCACTGATTTGCAATGTTACCTTTTCCATGCTACATTTTTCATGCAAATGCTTCGAGACTCTCTATTCTGTTTGCTTGATCTTATTCCCCACCCCCCACCCCCCACCCCCCACCCCCCACCCCCCCCCCCCGCGCCCCAACCACTCTGTTTTAATTTCTGTAAGATAGGATTTTTTTTTGTATTATTTCCCCCCAAAAGTTCTTATTCTACCAGATTTTCTATTTTAGGTGAACTTTAGAATTACTACACTAAATTCTACCCCCAAATATAATGGCTTTCTCATTGGTTTATATTGAATTTATATTTAACTTAATTTGGGGTTATTTCTATGATTTTTTAGTCTTCCATCTGGAAAAATTGTAACTCTTTTTACTCAGGAATTTGATTGCCTTTTGTGTTTTTTAATCATTTATGTTATGTTATTTAATTTATTCTTCATAGGTCTTGGACACTAAGTATATTTTTCTAAGAATTTTATAGCTTTTGTTGCTCTTTTGAAATGCTTTTTGTTTCTGAAGCATTGAAAGGACCCTAAATAAGTGACAGTTACTTCTGCCAGTCATTTCTTATAATTTATATTTTTATCTTATTGTATATAAAATATTTTTAGGATTATGATTTTATATATGCACATACACAAAATACATGTATATATTACATACGTGCACACACATTACACATACGTACTGTGCTTGCTAGTTTAAACTGAAGCTATTTGAGGGTTAATCTAAAGCTTGTCTTATCTAACTGAACTCTTAAAATTTTAGGGGAAATTGGTCTATATTTCTTGTCCTTGGGAAAAGGCAATTTCCTCATTTCTTCCAATTTCAGCATTTTTAAGCACAAAAGTATATATTCAAATACTTTTCACCTCAGATTCAGTTTGTGTGAAGTGTGAAATATGGGACTTGGAATTAACAGGCCATTTCTGCTTATTTTTACCCTTAGACACTTCTATGTTCAGCCTGGAAGTTTCTGCCAGTCAGGTTATGAAATTTAAATTCACATAGCTATTTTGGACATACTTTTTATATCACTGATTCAACTCTGTATTTGTCATTTTAAAAGTGGAAATGCAAAGTGGCAAGCAAAAAGTCTTATAGGTCAACCATATTTTCGTTATTATATTTTGTTTAATTGCAGCATGTCATTTGGAGACATTCTTCTCTCTGGATGACAACCCTAATTTTTAAGCAGCTTGGCTATAACTAATTTTCATCCAAATTTCTATATGTGATATACACAGGGGTTGTCAACAGTAAGTTGACAATGGTGAGTATGCAAGATAGTTTATTCTTGTATTATTATTTATTAACTAGGGGCCTGGTGCACGTAGATTTGTGCATGGGGATTGGGTCCCTCAGCCTGACCCACACCCTCTCCAATCTGGGGGTTTCTGTCTGTCTTTGCAATCATGTGAGCTAATTGTCTGAGACCCCAACCCAGTTTGGTTTTGTGCTCACAGAATAGAGGTCTTTTTTTTATTTACTCCATTGGTGAAGATTTCCTAGAAGTTGCAGGATATCTTCCCTTTAATTTTTCCTCAACACTCTGACTTTATTTATATTTCTCACCTTTGCTCTCCCTCCATCCCCCACTCACAACAGTAACTTGCTCCAGGCTTACTTTGCTCTAGTGTCTAGGACAGTGATGGCGAACCTTTTGAGCTCGGCGTGTCAGCATTTTGAAAAACCCTAACTTAACTCTGGTGCTGTGTCACATATAGAAATTTTTTGGTATGTGCAACCATAGTAAAACAAAGGCTTGTATTTTTGATATTTATTTTATATATTTAAATGTCATTTAACAAAGACAAATCAACCAAAAAAATGATTTCGCGTGTCAGAGGTTCACCATCACTGGTCTAGGAGATCCCGCAACATGTCTGCCACCAGAACTATGATTCCCAACATTCCTGGTGTTCCCCGCACTCTGGGCTTCCACTTCCAGTCGAGGGGCTGCACAAACAAAAAGGACTGTGAACTCCAGCTGCCCCCAGGCCTGGCTGGCAGGACCATATTCTCCAGTGGCATCCCCGGGACCCCAGCCGCTTGGCGCCAGCACGCACACGTGTGAGCTCACACTGGCCACAGGCTCAGAGCTGGCGGGGTCCCAGGGATGCCCACTCTGCACCCGGCCATTTGGCACCTGTGCACATAGGCCCCAAGTGGCCCGCCCCATCCCCAGCCACCCAGGGCCAGTGCACGTAGGCCCTGTGCAGCTTGCCCTGCCCCGCACCCAGCTGCTCAGCACCTGCATACCTCTGCTACACCCACAGGCCCTCCATCTTTGGTGTGTTAATTTGCATACTCACCCCTGATTGGCTTGGTGTGTTGCAGAGGTACAGGCAATTTACATATTTGTCTATTATTCGTGTGTATTCTTTTATTTCCACATGAACAACTGTGAACCTACTTTTGCCCACCCACTGTATGTATTTTTCATTTATATATATATATATATATATATATATATATATATATATGTGTGTGTGTGTGTGTGTGTGTGTGTGCTTTCAACACTTTCCTCAGCTTATTTTATTGGTTCTACTATTGAAGAATAATTTTAAAAAATTAAAACAAAAACTCAAAACAAAAACTCATGTTGCAAAGTCTCTCTGACTTTCAAAAACATTGTCATTTCTGTTTAATGTCACACAATAAGAAGCTGTAGGCATTGAAAAAAACCCATAGATGAATAACTACTTTCATTGTTAACAGTTGTCCTGGGAAGGCATAAACAATAAAGTTACCCTTGCAATGTAATATTTAGGTGTCTGGCATCTGTCATTTTTGTGTCCTCTCCCTCCTTTCTGTATGGTTTGGCTTCAAACCTCTAAGACCTGTGGCTCCTTATTGGAAGACTAGAGGCCTGGTGTACAAAAATTCATGCACTGAGAGGGAGGGGACCTCAGCCCAGTCTGCACCCTCTCACAGTTTGGGAGCCATTGGGGGACGTCTGACAGTTTAGGCCCACTCCCCACCTAAGCCACAGTCTGCCCTCCCTCTGTGGGAGGCAATACGTGGGCTAATTGGTGGATGGCACTGGCTGGCAAGTGGCTGGCCCCGCCTCCATCACTCCACTGTAACTGCTGGTCGCGGCTATCCCCCAATCACCATCCCCTCTCTCTGCCTGCTGGAACCTGCCTTGGCTGGCCTGTTGCTGCCCACTCACCGGCCCTGATCCCCCGCCGACTGGTCAGTCAGTTTGGTTGATTTGCATATTAAGCTTTTATTATATAGGACTAGAGGCCCAGTGCATGAAATCTGTGCATGGGTAGGGTCCCTAGGCCAGCCCGGTGATCAGGACCAATCAGGTTCCCCACCTCCCTGCCTCCTCCTTCCCTTGCTCCCTCAGAGCCCCCACCACTGTCACCGGTCACCCGCCATGTTCCATGCCACCCCCTGGTGGTCAGCACATGTCATAGTGAGCAATCAAACTCCTAGTCTCCTGGATGAACTTCCAAGGGGACACTGCATATTAGCCTTTTATATATATACTAGAGGCCTGGTGCACAAAAATTTGTGCATTTGGGGGGGGGGGGAGCCGTCCCTCAGCCCAGCCTGTGCCCTCTCGCAGTCTGGGACCCCTCGGGAGATAACGACCTGCTGGCTTAGGCCTGCTCCTGGGTGGCAGAGGGCAGGCCCAATCCCTAGGTGCAGCCCCTGGTTGGGCTCAGAGCAGGACCGATTGGGGAGTTGGGGCTCCGCCCCCTGTCATGCACAGAGCAGGGTGGATTGGGAGGTTGCAATGCCACCCTCAGTCATGCTCAGGGTAGGGCCGATTGGGGGGTGGGGGCACCGTCCCCTGTCACACTCAAGGCAGGGTCGATGGGGAGGTTGCGGTGCCACCCCCTGTCACTCACAGAGCAGGGCCCATAAGGGGGGTTGGGGCTCCATACCCTGTCACGCACAGAGCAGGGCCCATCAGGGGTTGGGGCGCTGCCCTCTATCACCCACAGAGCAGGGCCGATCAGGGGGTTGGCGCGCCACCACTGTCACACTCAGGGCAGGGCCAATGGGGAGGTTATGGCTCTACCACGTCACACACAGAGCAGGGCCCGTGGGGGGGGGGGGGGGGTTGGGGCGCTGCACCCTGTCACACACAGAGCCGCAGAAGGATCAGGGGGTTTGGGCGCTGCCCCCTGTCACACTGATCCCGGTGCCGGGAGGCCTCTCAGCTCCGCTGATCCCGGTGCTGGAAGGCATATTACCCTTTTATTATATAGGATAGAGGCCTGGTGCACAGGTGGGGCCGGCTGGTTTTCCCTGAAGGGTGTCCTGGATCAGGGTGGGGGTCCCCACTGGAGTGCCTGGCCAGCCTGGGTGAGGGGATGATGGCTGTTTGCAGCTGGTCCCACCCCCTTCAGGGTGGGGGTCCCCACTGGGGTGCCTGGCCAGTCTGGGTGAGGGGCTGAGGGCTGTTTTCAGGCTGGCGGGTGACTGAAGCTCCCAACCTCTCCCTTTTTTTCTTTTCTTTTTTTATTCTGGGCCAGCTTTAGCTCTGGCTCCAGCTCTGAGGACTCTGCTGCTGAAAGCAGGTATCTGGTTTGTTTGGGTTCTATAATCGAAACAATGTATAACTCCAGCTCTGAGATCCCGGTGGGCTGAAAGCAGGTTTCTGGGGTTTTGTTTAGCTTCTATATTTGTTACAATGTTTCAAACTGCAAGCTCAGAGGCCAGCAAGGCAGGCGGGGAACATTGGTTTCCTCCGTCACTGAAGCAAGCAAGCCTCATGTTAGTTTCAAGCTGCCTGGCTGCCGGCTGCCATCTTGACTGGCAGTTAATTTTCATATCGCCCTGATTAGCCAATGGGAAGTGTAGCAGACGTACGCAAATTACCATGTTTCTCTTTTATTAGATAGGACTAGAGGCCCAATGCATGAAGATTCATGCAAGAATGGGCTTTCGCCAAAACCGGTTTGGCTCAGTGGATAGAGCGTCAGCCTGCGGACTGAAAGGTCCCAGGTTCGATTCCGGTCAAGGGCATGTACCTGGGTTGCGGGCACATCCCCAGTGGGAGATGTGCAGGAGGCAGCTGATCGATGTCTCTCTCTCATCGATGTTTCTAACTCTCTATCTCTCTCCCTTCCTCTCTGTAAAAAATCAATAAAATATATTTAAAAAAAAAAAGAAAAAAAAAGAATGGGCTTTCCTTCCCCTGGCTGCTGGTACTGCCTTCGCTCCAGTCAGAGCTTCCTTTCCACCTTCGCTCTGGCCCAGAGTCGCCTTTCTGCCTTTGTTCAGGCTTGGAAATGCCTTTCTGCCTTCACCTGCTGCCCAGAGGCCCAGGGCAGCCCCTGGCCACTTGGTGCCAGTGTATGCAAATTAACTTGCCATCTGTGTTGGGTTAATTTGCATATTCACTCCTGATTGGCTAGGTGGCATCACGAAAGGTACGGTCAATTTGCATCTTTCTCTTTTATTAGTGTAGATAGACTAGAGCAGGGGTGGGCAAACTTCTTGACTCGAGGGCCACAATGGGTTCTTAAACTGGACCGGAGGGCCAGAACAAAAGCATGGATGGAGTGTTTGTGTGA
Source organism: Myotis nattereri (assembly GCF_964212035.1). Taxonomy (NCBI): domain Eukaryota; kingdom Metazoa; phylum Chordata; class Mammalia; order Chiroptera; family Vespertilionidae; genus Myotis; species Myotis nattereri. Next base: position 26,836,220 of record NC_138084.1, read on the forward strand.
ACTAATATAAATTCAAAGTAAACATCATTACATAAAAGGGTACGGTCTTTTTTTTTTTAGTTTTATTCATTTCAAGCGGGCCGGATCTGGCCCGCGGGCCGTAGTTTGCCCACGTCTGGACTAGAGGCCCAATGCACGAAAATTTGTGCAAGAGTAGGCCTTCCCCCGGCTGCTGGCACCGGCTTCCCCCTGGTACCCAAGACCCAGGCTTCCGTCCTCTGGATGCCCGCAGGCACCAGGGACTCAGGCTGGCTTACCTCGGGCTGCCCTCAGGCACCTGGGACCTGGGCTGGCTTCCCTCTGACCCCGGCTTCATCAGGAAGGATATCTGGTTTAATTAGCATATTACCCTTTTATTATTATAGATTGCTTTCAGACACTGGGGCCTGCTTTACCAGCACTGTGGGGAATTAGAAATGTGTGGGGATTTAAAGTTATGTCTCTCCCATTTCTCTTGGGTAGTCTGAAAGCAATGACTAAAACTGCAATTCTCTCTCTTCAAATCAGGACATCTTTAAGGCTTATTTACACTCCAGGAATTCCCTGGAGATCAGGCTGTTTCCCTCTGTGAGGCTTTGCTTGAGAGCCAGCCCACATTTGTCGGACTTTTTCTCTTTTCTTAGTCAGCTTCCCACACTCTTCTGACTGTTTTTTCCTAGAACATCTCCTTACTAATCCACTTACCAGGAATCCTTGTGGGTTACCTGACTTAAGATATGACAAATAGAAGCATTTTGAATGCCATTTTTAGATTTTTGCATGCTTCACTTTCCCCATTAAACAGATTGGCTCTCTATCTGTTCTTTTTTTGCCTTTTTTTCTTCTTTATTTTACTATAACACTCTGCCTTTTTTTCAGTAATTAACCCCACATTACTACTCAGTGCCCCTAAGTCTCCTTTTCATCAGTCTTGCCTTCTCACTGGGATCTTCCTCACAACCCTGGGCCTCTTGTATTCGCTATCAATTCCTGCAGCGGGTTGGGGAAATCAAACATGGAAGATTAGGCTTCAGATTAATCTCACTTAGCTTACTAAGAGTGTTTTTGAGCATATAACCTCAGGCATAGTCAGTAGGGAAAATCATGAGACTGCATAGCTACCATTTATTGAGTGCTTGCTATATGCCAAGTACTTTGCTAAATATCTTCATATATTATTTCATTTACATGTTATGATACCCATATAAAATATTGATTCCATTAGCAAATTTTTACATATGAAGAAATAAGGCACAGAGATATTAATAATTGTCCTACATTTACTAAATTTGTAAGTACAGAAATAGAATTTGAACTTATGTCTTTTAAAATATATATTTATTGATTTTAGAGAGGAAAGTAGAGGGAGAGAGAGAGAAACATCAGTGATAAGAGAGAACATTGATTGGCTGCCTCCTGCATGCCCCACACTGGGGATCAAGCCTGCAATGCAGGCATGTGCCCTGACCATGGAATTGAACCGTGATCTCCTGGTTCACAGGTCTACACTCAAACACTGAGCCACCATGGCTGGGCCTACCTTATGTTTAACTTCCTCACAGAAATAAGACTCTTAGGAGTGAGATAGACTCTTATTTATGAAAGTATGATCTGAAGAACAGCAGCATCTAAATCGCCTAAGAGCTTATTAGAAGTGCAAATTCTTGGGCCCCACCCTAGATCTCTTTAACAGCAATCTGAATTTTAACAAAATCCTCAGGTAATCACATTCACATTTATTTGAGAAGCCATTGGCTAGAACTCTTGATGTCATCAACCTAGATGGAAATCCAACTGACAAATAGTTAATTTACTCCACAAACTATCACTGAAATGTTACTGTGGGCAAGCTTTGTATATGGTAAGTGGTAAAATGGATTCCTGCCTTTAAGGCGTTTATAGCTGAGTTGGGATTCAAATGAGTCAACCAATGAAACAGATCAAGATTCCCAGCCAGAGAGTGTCAGTGTGCAAACCACTGTAAATTATGGAGTCAGGAACACAGTGTGTCTAGAAAAGTTTAAACATGATTCCTTCAGTCTTACTTTCTTACTCAAATCTACCTCGCAATCCTGGCTTCCTGCATTTGTTATCAATTTCTGCAGGGGGTTGAAGGAATCTAACTTGCCAAGATTAGGCTTGAGATTTAGCTTTACTTAGCCTCTGTCTGTCTATCTACCTACGTATCTTCTTATGTATAAAATATTTTAAAACAGCTAATGAATTGTATATGTGACTTTGGTTCATGTTATAAAGGACTTTAGCATTTTAGCATTTGTTTACAGTTAATAAAATATACGTGGCTGATCAGGTATGCACCCCAATTAAACAGGGGGGATGTTGCTTTTACCTTGATATACCCTCTTAAAATGGAAACTCAATATCACTTTAAAAGGGGAATAACATTGCCTAGCCAGTGTGGCTCAGTGGTTGAGTGTCCACCTATGAACCAGGGGTCATGGTTCGATTCCTGGTCAAGGCACATGCCAGGTTGAGGGCTTGATCCCCAACAGGAGGCAGCTGATCAAGGATTCTCTCTCATCATTGATGTTTCTATCTTTCTCTCCCTTTCTCTTCCTCTCTGAAATCAATAAAAGATATTTTAAAAAATAAATAAATAAATAAAAGGAGAATAACATTAAGAATCATAAGAACTCACTAAAACATTTTTCAAAAAGTGATGGAGTCCTAGTTATTTCTGTACTTGCTTTTACTAACTCCCTTGTGGTTTAAGTAGAATGCCTGACAGTTTTAAAACTATCTTTACCTAAGTAGGTCAAGGATTCATGCAAATATTATAATAAGTGTGAATATTTAGTTTGGATGCAGCTAGACTATTTCTTTCCATTTTATAATTTTAAGGCCTGGGTTGCAAGATGTCCATAAAGCTACAGGATTAACAGAAGAGTTATGAAAAAAACCTCTACTACTCTTCAGTCTAGGACTCAGGATGGTGTTTTTGATTATCAGATCACTAAAAACTCAAGAATAATTGATTATGGCATGACCATGACCCAAGAAGTCCCACAGAAAGCTCCACATTCAAACAATGGCAGAATAAGTACTGCTTTTTTATTAAGGTGTCAAGGGCCCAGTATTATTCAATGTAGCACTCTGATAACTTCCAGTTGGAAAATCAGCTTAGATTTGAGATCTAAATAGAGCTTCTATCTTTTATCTCAGTCCAAATAAAACTTATCCCTACCTGGTCTCTGAGTAGAAAGACAGTTGAAACAGGCTGTTAGGTGCTTATAGAAATCACTAGAAGGCTACAGGAGCAAGCTCCAGCCTTGGTCCCCTAGGAAAGACTCCCATAAGAAACTACAAGACTAGCTTTCTCTGGGAACTGCCTCTCTACCACAGTAAGGAAAGTGAGGAAACAGGAAGTCATTATTCCAACTACTGGCTCTGGTACCACTACCTCAACCATAATCCAATCCAGGAAATCCTTTCTTAGCAGTGATACGGAGGTCAGGAGGAACCTGCAGGGAAGGGTGGGTTTGGATCCACGCTCTACCTGCTGATGTGCACCTGTAAAATGTATGCCTCAGGGCTTTATTCTTTCCTCAGAATTCACCTGCTTGACAGAACCAATATCATGTCTGGAACCCTAGCTCCAAGCCTGGGAAATTTAATTTTCACCTTTACAGATTCTGTGTATAGAAAAGGACAATAAAAGAAGTCTAGAAAATATGTTGTTAATAAGACATGGTCCACTCTCATCTTAGGGAACTCTGCTACAAAACAAAAATGTTTTGATGATTAAAAATTACATTTAAACATATATTGTTTTCTTAATTCATTTACTGTAATGGATATTAAAATGTCAAATCATTAAGTTCAAATACCTGGAAAAAATAAATATCATAGGAACTTTACCAAATGAAAGCTACAGGAAATGCTAGTGATGAAATTATAGAAACCAGAAATAGGAAATAATGTTTCAATTTCTAAGTATGCTACTACTTCCATCATTATAGAAAAGCATATGAATGATTAATGAAAATATCTTGTATTCATAATATTTTTCATGATGAGTTCTGGGCATTTGGGAACATCTTTTAATTTTTCATGATTTAATGATTTCTCTAATAAGTATTTGAGCAGGAATTTCAACTATGTTAATGACTGGCAAGGTTGGGTAAGTCAGGGTAATATTCTAAAATGCAAATCTGAGCCATGAGTCTGTTTCCTCACATAATAAGACACAATATTAGATTGTTTGGCTAACACCCCCTACTCCACATTTCTGAAATACACAGTGTAGCTGTGAGTACCTGAATTGAACCCATTCATACAAGTATGTATGTCATAATTTTCCCACTAAGCTTTGATTTGCCTTTGATTAAAATTTCTTCATACCATATGCGGACTCTGCAGAGTAAGAATGTAAAACAATGGTTTTTCAGTCTATTTGGTCTCCCTGGGGTAAACTGGCATTAATGTCCCACTATATAAAAAATTGAAGTGCTCTTCTAGCTCTACAAGTCAATCTGTCATTCCCCAACCTTTTGGAGAACCTGTGTGGTATTTGCCACAATTTTATATTCACTATACGTAAGCTTGGTGTAGTGCTAAGGCAAAACTATCCTACTCCCAAGAGGACACAATTTAAACATTATCAACTCACAGAATCAAGTATGCACACTGTAAGACCTACACTGACCAGAAGATTCTAGGAGCCCTCGATTCTTTGAGGTGGTTCACAAGGTAGGGAACATTGCTACGGGGGTACACCTATGTATTAAGAGGGAGAATTAAAAAGGATGACCATATCCAAGTGTTATGAGGTTTTAAGATTCAGATATAGAGAATCATATATGGCTACATGAAAAAAAATGGTAAAAGGTCAACACAAAACCACAGGTGGATCAAAAGGAAGTAATCGCAATGTACCAGTACACCCAGATTTTGCATATCTGGGTCTTGACCTTTAGATCTCAGCACTTCAGTGGACTCTTCCAGAATTTAGCTACCCACACACTGACCAGTTACTTTCTATTGCATCATTCTGTTTTATTTTTCAAACATCTCACCACTGTCAGAAATCACCTTATTCATTTATTGTTTTAGTTGTATATCACCTAACGCCTTCTAGTAGAATATTATCTCTATAGTGACAGATGCCTTATCTCTCTTGTTCCCCGTTTGCCTCTCTGGGGCCTAGAACAAGGTCTGGCACATGTCACTCAATACATATTCCTTGAATGAATGAATTAACACATCCTTAGCCAAGTGCTCTCATTTTCTCTGTAAAAGCTTTTCATATATACCCTCATACACATGAATTATAATATGTAGTTTCCGGGATTATCCTCAGTTAGGCCTCAGTGGAAAATTCCATAAGGGTCTTCTAATGCCAACTGATATCCCTTGGCTATATTGAATCTACTAAAAGCCAGTCTATAAAATCTCAAGCCTAATAACTTGACACTTCTGGTTAGAGCCAATGTTGCAAGTAAAATGTGCCTTATGATTAGATGCTCGGTGAGGGTTTGTGTCACAGCTGTTATTTATTGGATACTGCTAATGAATCAGGTATTCGTATCAAATCACAGTAGGTCCATTTTACAGAACATATGTTTATATAGAAAATAATAGTAACATTATAGACCTTGGCATAAGCCCTTGGAAAATTCTCTCCCAGGGTTATACTTTTCTCATAACAATGATTATTTTTCCTGCACAATGTTTCTGGCCAAAGCAATGAACATTCCATTTTACCCAGTAATGATTCTCTACTGTTTGAGCTTGGGTTCCATGTCCATGACTTTCTCTGCCTATCCATCTCCACAGTTTGTCCTTATTATTACTCATCCTTTATTAAATTTCCAATAGAATAGTTGCACATTTCAGGTTATGAGGTGTTTTCATTGGGTGGATTTTCTTTTTGATTGAGGGTTGCCTTAGTAAGTGTGAAGGTATCATTGAATCTTTGGAGAAGGCAATTTTATAGTGCTGAAAGTTATCAATTTAAACACCAACTCCCATTTAAAGTACCTTAGATGCAGAAGGAAATGATTTGTAGACTTCCATAAAAGTAATTTTTTATCATACCTCAGAAAAAGGGCAACTAACAGGTCAAATAGCTAATTTCTTAGAAAAGTAGAAAGTAGGAAGAAAATCTGATCAATCAAAAAGCTGTTACTTTGGAATCTAAACTATTGCTGATTTTTATAAAGGCAAATTATTTTAACAATCTGAATTCAATTTTGAAGAAAAAATGTATTCTTAACATTTGTTCAAAGTTATCCATATTATGTAATCATAATATCCTTAATTTATGAAATAAACCATCATTCCCCTCATATTCTGAGAATTATAAGAATCATAAAATATAAATTACATATTGCCTGTGAAGTAAGAAACAGAGAAGGGTATCTACTAGGTCTTGAGAGAGCAGCTATTATAGCAATTTTTTAAGAGCTTAGATTTTGCAGTTGGATCAACCTGGTCTCAAACCAGTCCTGCTAATCAGGTTTTGGGAAAGTTGTTTATCTCTGAGTTTCCTCATTTGTTCATTAACCCACATCCCTTCTGTTCCCTCAATTGAGTCATAAACTGTGTGTTTTGACATTTTTCTTTCTGCTTCATTCTTATTATTTCCAGCACTTGATACAACATCTAACAGAATGAGGCCTCAAATATTTATTTAAATAAACAAAAGAAGTTTAAAGGGTTATGCTGAAAAATAGAGATGAATTATATTTGAAATAGTAAAATAATGTATATATACACCTGACCTTTTATTACAATTACTAGAGGCCCAATGCACAAAATTCGTGCAAGAGTAGGCCTTTGCAGCTGCAGCGGCTGCCTCCATCACGTGGCTGTAGCCCCAGAAGGAGGTCTGGTCTAATTAGCATATTATGCTTTTATTATTATAGACTAGGGGCCTGGTGCACAAAATTCGTGCACTGGGTGTGTGTGTGGGGGGGGGGGGGAGTGTCCCTCAGCCCAGCCTGCCCCCTCTCACATACTGGAAGCCCTCAGGCGTTGACCCCCATCACCCTCCAATCGCAGGATCGGCCCCTTGCCCAGGCCTGATGCCTCTGACAGAGGCGTCAGGCCTGGGCAGGGGACCCTCATTTCCCCCCATCACTGGTTCTGCCCCCAGCCCAGGCCTGATGCCTCTGGCCCAGGCATCAGGCCTGGGCAGAGGACCCCCAGACCCCTCCGATTGCTGGCTCTGCCCCTTGCCCAGGCCTGATGCCTCGGCCAGAGGTGTAGACCCCCATCACCCTCCGATCACCTGATTGGCCCCTTGCCCAGGCCTGACGCCTCCTCCAGAGGTGTCAGGCTTGGACAGGGAACCCCCATCTCCCCCCGATCACTGGCACTGGCACCCGCCCAGGCCTGAGGCCTCTGGCCCAGGAATCATGCCTGGGTAGGGGACCCCCATCTCCCTCTGATCGCTTGCTCCACCCCCCGCCCAAGCCTGACGCCTCTGACCCAGGCTTCAGGCCTGGGCAAGGGGACCATCATATCCCCCAATCCCCGGCTCCACCCCCCGCCCAGGCCTGATGCCTCTGGCCCAGGCATCAGGCCTGGGCAGGGGACCCCCAGCTCCCTGTGGTTGCAGGCTCCGCCCCTGCCCAGGCCTAATGCCTCTGGCCTAGGCGTCCGGCCCAGGCAGCGGGGACCTGCAGTGGCAGCGGGGGGCGCTGCGATCGCGTGGGCTCTGCCCCTGCCCTTGCAGGATGCCTCTGGCTGAGGCGTCCGGCCTGGGCAGCGGGGACCTGCACCTGCAGCGGCCCTGCGATCGTGGGCTCCGCTTTAGGCCCAGGCAAGGGAGCCCTAGCTCCTGGGACTGCCAGCTTCGACTGTGCCCAGCTCCCATCGCTGGCTCCTCCCCTACTTCCTGCTATTATTGGCCAGGGCAGCAAAGGCGCCTGATTCTCCGATCATGGCTGGGGGGCAGGGCCCTGGGGCCGCCTTTGCCCTGCCCCCCAGCTCTTAGCTCCCCCCTGGGTTTCTGATTACTGTCAGTGGCAGAGGGCTTCTTCCTGCTTTCCCTTTCGCCTCCCTGCATTGTGCCTACATATGCAAATTAACCACCATCTTGTTGGCAGTTAACTGCCAATCTTAGTTGGCAGTTAATTTGCATATAGCCCTGATTAGCCAATGAAAAGGGTAGCACCGTACGCCAATTACCATTTTTCTCTTTTATTAGTGTAGATTATTTGCATTGTTATTCACATATCACTTTAGCTTTACTCTAGGCTTATAAGATCATGTTGCTTCTCCAGAGGAACATTAGGCAAGAGTCAGAAGATAAATACTATCTTTGGCTTTCATGAATAAAGCCAAAGATTTTTTCTTTTGAAAACTAGCATATTTTTACTTTAAATTTTTTTCCAGCTTTATTGAGATATAATTGACAAATAAAATTATAAGACTTAGCCCTAGCCAGTTTGGCTCAGTGGATAGAACATTGGCTTGTGGACTGAAGGGTCCCAGGTTTGATTATTCTGGTCAAGGGTACATCCCCAGGTTGTGGCCTCAATCCCCAGTGGGGGGTGTGCAGGAGGCAGCCAAATGATGGTTCTCTCATATCAATGATGTTTCTCCCTGTCTCTCTCTTTTTCTTTCTGAAATCAATAAAAATATATATTTTTTAAAAATTATAAGATTTTAATTATATATTCTGATGATATGATAAACGTATGTAAATCACTTATCAGTTGCAGCAGTATTATGATCAGTGGAAAAATTGGGGATACAGAAATTGACCTATTAGCCTGACATATTTTAAACAGAAACTGGAGGAGCATGCTGTCAAGGACATATCCTACTCCTTGAGTTCCTCCATGGGCTAGAAAAAACAATGGACTAGTTCTTGTTTTTTCTCTCAATAAGCCCATTTGTACTAGGCACTATGACTGGGCATTGTGCTGAACTGAGAGATACAAAGATGAGAGATAAATGTAGGACTTGTCTGTCTTGGGTGAACTTAAAATTTAGTGGGAGAGAAAGCATTACTGTAATTCAGGTTTGACCATGATAAGCAATATCTACACTAATAAAAGACAGAGATGCTAATTAACCGTACCTTCACTATGCCCCAAGCCATGCCCACCAGCCAATCAGAGCGACTATATGCAAATTAACCCAACCAAGATGGCGGCTGGCAGCCACAAAGCTGGAGCATGCAGGAGGCTTGGTTGCCCGGGTGATGGAGGAAGCCAAGCTTCCTGCCTGCCCTGAGCTGGCTGTGGCCTCCACTCATGGCAACAAAGTTTCAATTATAGAAGATAGATAAATCCCAGATACCTGCTTCCAGCCAGCCTCCTCTGGGAGCTTGGGTGGCTGGGGGCCGTGGACAGCCTTCAAACAGCCATCAGCCCCTCACCCAGGCTGGCCACACCCTCATGGGGTGAGGGTCCCCCCTGGCGGGCTTAGCCAGCCTGAAAATGGCCATCAGCCCCTTACCCAGACTGGCCAGGCACCCCAGTGGGGACCCCCACACTGAAGCGGCTGTGGCCAGCCTGCAAACAGCCATCAGCCCTTCACCCAGGCTGGTCAGGCACTCCTATATATTAAAAGGGTAATATGCAAATTGACCCTAATAGCAGAACCATTGGGAATCCCTGGTCACTATGACACACACTGACCACCAGGGGGCAGATGCTCAATGTAGGAGCTGCCCTCTGGTGGTTAGTGCACTCCCACAGGGGGAGCTTTGCTCAGCCACAAGCCAGGCTGATGGCTGCCAGTACAGCGGTGATGGTGGGAGCCTCTCCTGCCTCCTCAGCAGCGCTAAGGATGTCCAACTGCAACTTAGGCCTGCTCCCTGCTGGCAAGTGGACATCCCCCAAGGGCTCCCAGGAAGCCAGAGGGATGTCTGACTGCCAGCTTAGGCCCAATCCCCTGGGGAGCAGGCCTAAGCCAGCAGGTGGTCATCCCCCAAGGGGTCCCAGACTGTGAGAGGGCACAGGCCAGGCTGAGGGACCCCCCCGAGTGCACAAATTTTTGTGCACCGGGCCTCTAGTATTTAAATATTAGGAAGACCATAAGGAAAGAAATATTTTGACATGAAGCCTAGAGAATAACTAGGATTTTGAATGTCAGGAAAGAGACAAGGTAAGAGCATTTGCTTATCTGCCTGTTGTTTGGTTTGGTATTTTAAATAAAGTACTCCTTCCTCCAGGCTGCACAGTTTATACAGAAATCTGACACTGAGAGGACAACCCTCCAGGCTTTTAGCATTGAGAGGCCATGTGTGTCTCCAAGCCCTTGGAATGGGATGTGTCATTGTATCTTCCTGGAGCAGCTTTGTTGTTGTTGTTGGTAGTGGTGGTTTTTTGTTTTTGTTTTTAATATGTTGTTATTGATTTCAGAGAGGAAGGGAGGGAGAGAGAGAGAGAGAAACATCAATGAGGAGAGAGAATTATAGATCAGCTGCCTCCTGCACAGCCCCCTACTGGGGTTCGAGGCCACAACCCGGTATGTGCCCTGATCAGGAATCGAACAGTGACCTCCTGGTTCCTAGGCTGACACTCAACCACTGAATCACACTGGCCAGGCTAGAACAGCTTGTTTTAAGTTAATGATGCAATACTTTTTTTTTAGACACAGAAAAATCAGTCAAGATATATATATATATCCCAGTTTGGTTGCAAACTCTTTACCCATTGCTTTTTTCAAGGTTCACAAGCTGAATGAATGTTTGTTTTAAAATAACATGTGCATTCTGACTCCAAAAGCAGTACATGCATTTGCTCATTACTCATTTTCTGAGGATTTACTGTGCTGCCTCCACCAGAAGGAGCAAGGTTAACACAAGCACCTGTGTGCTTACAGCAGAAAGGAGTGACCTAAACAGAATGAGTATTTGGTGCGTCGGAACAAGAGGAGTGGTCATGATGAGGTGACGTATCAAGATAACCATGGGCCCTAACTGGTTTGGCTCAGTGGATAGAGTGTCAGCCTGTGGACTGAAAGGTCCCGGGTTTGATTCCAGTCACGGACACATGCACAGGTTGTGGGTTCGATCCCCAGTAGGGGGTGTGCAGGAGGCAGCTGATCAATTATTCTCTCATCATTGATGTTTCTATCTCTCCCTCTTCCTTCCTCTCTGAAATCAATAAAAATATATTTTTTTTTTTTTAAAAAAAGATGACCATGGGTGTGCTGGGTTATGCAGGAGTGAGGAGGAGACGCCATGGCCTTGTTTATAAGAGAGGACTAGGAGGATGGAAGGCAAAGTATTACTGCTGAGGGGAGGATCTTGAATATTTTTCTTTTCTATCATTGGGATCCACATTTTTCACTGCAAACTATTCTGATATGGCCAAGATAATGTGTGTTTCAACTTGCTTCATTTGTTTCACTGTGCTTACATGCTCCTTTTGCTAACAACTTTTGCTGTGAATTACGTTACAATATTAAGCAGTCATTGAACTTCTACCACGCATGGGTATATAGAAATCATTGGTAAACAAGAAGAATTGACACTTTCATGGAATTCAGAGTGTTCTTGAATTTACAAATAAGCATATATTTCAAATTTGAAATCATGTTTCCGGTATGAGAGATTTAAAAGGGAAAATACGTAAGTCAGGCGGGGTCTTTCTAGAAACATCAATGAGTATACCTATTTTATTTGAGATTAATTCCATTAATCTGTAGAACTACACAGACATTATTATGACATTTTACTAACATGGTTTTTCTCCTACTGCAGCTCTTATAAATTAGTTTTCATATAATATAGTTAAGGAGTGGTCAATTATATTTTTCGAACTATTTTTTCTATCAGCTTTCCTCCTCCTGACAAATGTACATTTAAGGTGGAACTTAAATGTAAGCCTTAACCTTACTACTCAGCATGGAGGTATCTTTGATGTGCTTGTATTCACATAAAGCTATAGGAAAATAAGGCAGGGAGAGTTATTGTAATAAAATGATTTGGTGATGAGAAGAAAATGAAACAGCTGGGGCAAGATGAAGCCATGGACTCCAGGGAAAATCAAATCATGTCCACACTAATGCTCTTACTAGCTGACTTGCTGGAAAACAAATACAATTTATTAGATAAATTTGCTGTAGTGAATGTTTTTTGCAGAATCACTGGCTCACTGCTGCTGAGTACTATAATAGACAAATAATGAAGATTTTTTAATCATGTTAATTGCTAGTTTTTCCCCCCCATTTGCTTCCAAAGTTGTTAAAAAAGAAGCAATTACTTGCTGTTTCACTTGGATTGATGAAAAAGTGAAACCCAATATATAAAGAATTATGAGTTCATTCTCTCTCTCTCTCTCTCTCTCTCTCTCTCTCTCTCTCTCTCTCTCGACTTTCAACACAGTAATTTATAATGCATTTTCTTCTAATTAGACTGAACTAAAATTTCAGCTAAAGTAAGCATGAGTCCTCTATTATTTTATTTAAATAATGTCTGGACAGAAACCCCTTTTTTCATCCAGTGCAAAATGGGGAGTAGGTCTAGAAGGTTGCCACTGAGAGGAGCAATGGCTGTTTTTATTTAAATGGAAAGTTCATATTTGGTGACATTGCTATATAATTTTTTTATGCGCGTGTGCAATTTTTATTTTTTCACCGGGAGGTGAGACCGTCTACTGTAGGGTTTTCTCTGGAGGTCTATTCTCCTGGCTGGATACGTGTGACAGGTTTAGACATTAAATGGCTTTAAGCTTGTCAAAGAAAGGTTATTAAAAATGTCCCTGCCTTTCAGGCTCTGTGCTCAGTAGGAGCCCAAATGCAGTCCTATGGGGCTGTCTTTCTATTTAGTCATGTCATTTGGCTCTTTGCCTATAGCAAAAAATGAGACACCATCTGTTATTTCTCACTAATGGCTGTCGGGCTTGAGCTTGCCTGGCTCACTATACTTATCCATTTCCCACCAGCGGCTGGACACAGCTTCACTAACACGATTTTATTGAGAAGTATGCTTTATTATTGAATGAGCTTGGAGGTGTGGAAGCGCTCACATACTCTAACTAAAACACTATTCAAATCTAAGACAGTGTCATTATTTTTTTTTTTAGTGTCATTATTTTATTACCACTGTGAAACCTGTATAATTTATTTTTTTGTATTAGGGCAATTTAGGTTATATGTGGAAACTACCTTTTTGTTATAGCTTATATTAATTGAAAGCTCATATGATTTATCCCTTTAATTTTGTTTTGTTTTTTAAGTTATCCCATTAATTTTCACAAAGCCCTAGAGGTAGGCACTTTATATAAGAGAAAACAGCAAAACATGTTTACATAGCTTGCTTCGTTCCATAGCAATAAAGAGCAGAATTAGGATCCACCCAGTTCAAACCTGCCTCCAGAGCTGTACTCTTGACCACTACACTCTTGCTTCTCCAGGTAACATGCTGGGGTCTTTGGTGTTATCATCTGAAATACGAAGCTTAAAAATCATTATATGTCTGTGCTCACTTCGGCAGCACGTATACTAAAAATCCTTATATGTTGGGAGCACATGATTTTCCCCTTGGTCATTTCCAGTGCCTGCACTTATTTAGGAGGGAAGAAGCACCTCTGTTCAGCCTCAGGAACCATGGTGGATTTCCAGCTTTGCAGTCAGCTTTGCTAAACATCCTCGTCAGCTGCAGAAAGGAATTCAGAACCCAGCAAGAACCTGGAATGTCAGCCTGTTGTCAGGCTCCCACAAGCAGGGCTCACTTGAAAACCATTGGCTGAAACACCACCTATCACCAGGGCCGTGATGTCTTTTTTATTGCAAAACCTCAACATCAGGCACTGCTCTGGGGATGAATGTTTGTTATATAGCGTCGGTTAACTATTGCATCAGTCTCAGAGCTTGGTAAATTTTTTAGTTTAAGAAACATGCTTTTTTGTGTGTGTGTGTGTTCTTAAAAACCTCACTTTGTATTAGTACTGAGAGAGGAAACTGCACATATGGAAATAGCTAAAAGAATGAAAATCAATTTAATTTTCTTTGTGCTTGGTTCCTGAAGACTTCACTATGATAATGTGGATCTAAAAACATTGATATGTACCTTGTGGCAGTGTCATTTGGCATTTTTAAAAATTCTCACTTGAGGATATGTTTATTGATTTTTTTAGAGAGGAGAGGAGAGGAGAGGAGAGGAGAGGAGAGGAGAGGAGAGAGAACCCAGAGCTAGAAATACAATAGACAATATTTTAAAAGTTTCGCTGATTAAAGTTTGCCTTTTATATGAAGTTTGAAGCAAATTCTAGCTCACATGAAAGATGTAAGTCACTGGAAAGCCATCTTAAGGGTTATTGATGTTATATTTATGGAATAGGGTTAGAGAATTTCAAGTTATCTGAGGCTTTCTAAAGAGTTCCCCCGGCCAGGACATGGGAACAACTGAAGTGTCCTTTGATAGATGACTGGATAAAGAAGATGGGGAATGTATGTACAATGGTATATTATTTATCCATAAGAAAATATGAAATACTACCATTTGTGGCAGCATGGATATGTCTTGAGAATACTATGTGAAGTGAACAAGAACAATATAATTTCACTCATATGTGGTATATAAAACTGAAAACAACTATTGAACAAACAAGAAAAATGAACAAAAACTCATAGAAACCTACAATAGTGGTTACCAGATGGAAGGGGAATGGAGGGTAGTAAAGGGTAAAGGGGTCAAACATATGGAAGATTTGACTCTGGGTGGGCACACAATGCAATATACAGATCATGTATCATAGAAATGCACACTTGAAATCTATATGATCTTATTAACCAATGTCATCCCAATAAATTTAGCTAAATACATCTAAAAAATTAAAAAGTGTTCTCCCAGTAAATAAGATATTTAAAAAAGGTAGATGAAAGATTTTGGCATGGAAAGGAACAACAACATTTTCCTTATCTCTCAACATAATCTAAACTTTAGTCTTTTATGATGTGAGTCATGAGAAAAAATATCCCACAGTCATTTTGAGGTGATCTGGTCATCAATGAATAAGGACATTATAAACTAGGTATGTCTTCAGGCTAGTGTGTGTGTGTGTGTGTGTGTGTGTGTGTGTGTGTGTCTTTCAGATGTGTAGGACTAGGAGGCAATTAGAAAGTGTTATGTTTCTATAAAACTCAATGTCTGGCTTGAATAAGCTTTTATGAGATTCTGTAAAAGGCACACGGGGCTTTTGCATGGGGTTAACTAAAGCACACATACATAAAAAGAGAAGTTTATTTATAATTGTCTATAAGCACTAATTAATATACTTAATCAATTCCAGTTTATGATTTAAAAAACACTGTCATGCTTTATTATAAAGAATATCCTTTGCTTTTGCTTTTTGTGTTGTTTTTGCAGGAGGATGAACTCTCTTATATAGAAGTGACCGAATGCAGCCTAGGGTGAAGCTACACTGTACCATGGGCCATTCTAGAAATTCTAGATCACTAAAAAAAAAATACAAAATCAAAAGAATTAGATAGAAAGAATGGGTTTATGAAACAGAGGTGGCCTGCAAACTCCTTCTTTCCAACTATAATTTTTATTCAACAATTGAATCAAAGTTTACAATTTTGTGGAGAAAAGTTGGCCCTAGCTGCCCATATCCTTGTTTTCTCCTCACATTTCAGCTGCATGCTGAATCACACAAATCAGCAATAGTAAGTCAGCATTTCCCACATTTTGACATCATTTTTGGGGTGGAGGGTTAAGCAAAGAAGAAAACTGCTTTTTAAAAATGTAAATGGTATATTTCCAGGACTCTACACCTCTAGCCAGAACTTAGATTTCTGAAAATCTTGCAATTATCTTTCTAGAAAGGAGTCCTCTAGACTTCACTTTGTCCTTGGGGGATTTTAATGGCATCCTTTCACCAGATGTTTGCCCCATGTGGACTAGTTTGCTTTGTTGTTATTTTCGTTGCTTTTAACTGCTTTACTTATTATATCCTCCTTTACTGTTTTCATCTATTAAAAAAGAGCTAATAATAGTTGCCTTATTGATAGTGCCTAAGACACCACTTGACATCGTGTAGGTGCTCATATTTAATCATTATTAGTCACTTTCCCCACTGTCCTCTTGATCTCCCCAGCACTGACTCGGAAATTGAGAGATGAATGCAGGAAGAGGAGGTGGAGGAGGTATCAGCAGTGTGTGGGTAGAGACAGAAAAAACTAGGTCTGCCAAGTTAAAGAGATTTTTATAGCCTAGGTGCGTGTGGGCTGAGGTGTTGGCTTTCCAATTTCCATCAAATCAGAGAACACAAGAAATGGCGACTTGCCTACTCATATGCCCAGTACTAACCAGAGAGGGTTAGTGTTGCAGTAATCCCTAGGGTGAGGCATATTTAACAGCTAACACTAGAGGTCTAACATAATTAATGTTGCAGCTGTTTGATTTATGAGCCAAGTATTCAGGAAAACCTGTATAGGAAAAAGAGAAAAGAAGGTGGCAATGACTGGTCCACAGATTTAGAAGCCTGGGCCCCATCCCAGTGGAATGCTCTTAGGCCAAAACACTCAATTCTCCCAAGTTCACACTTTTTTTTTTTTTTGGTTCGTGTATTTAGGATTTTCATTGTCCTTCATTTTCTCAGAATGCTTTTTCTAAACATTAGTGTTTTGAAGGCAAGTTTCCAGAGAAGAAAAAGAAAACACAAAATGGACAGTGGCTGATTTTTCTTCTGTGTTTTTTTTTTCTTTGAAAGTTTTCAGAAAGAAAACCAACTTTAAAACATAGTGACATGCTAGGGATATAGATACCAGATGGAATATAAGCCAATGGACAACAAAAAAGTAACAGTGAGAAATAGGTTTGTTAGCATCCTCCCAAGGGAAGTCAGAGAATAAGGGAAGCTTTCAGAACCTGCTCCCAGCTCTTCCTCACTCATTACTCATCACATGAAGCTGGTACTAACCCCCTGTGTGGGTGGAGAGTGTTGATGATTAAATGAACTAAATTCACAGGTTCACTGCTCCTTTAGAAGAAAGTGGGAGGATTTCTGCCTCAGCTCTGGAAGGAGGGAGAGGAGAGAGAACATTGGAAAACTGACGCTCCACTCTCTCTCCTATGTCCCTCATGGTAAGAATTGGGATGGCATGATGATTAAGACAGGACTCAAGCCTGGCCAGCATCGCGCAGTGGTTGAGCATCGACTTATGAGTCAGGAGATTACAGTTCGATTCCTGGTCAGGACACATGTCTGGGTTCTGGGCTCAATCCTCAGTGGGGGGTCGTGCAGGAGGCAGCCGATCAATGATTCTCTCTCATCATTAATGTTTCTATCTCTCTCTCCCTCTCCCTTCCTCTCTGAAGTCAATAAAAATATATTTCTTTTTTAAAAAAGAGAGGACTCAAGCTAGACTACTTGGCTCTAATCTCTGCTCTGCCTCTTATTAGCTTGAACATATTATTTCCCCTTTTTACACCTCTTTTTTTTTTTATCTTCTATCAAGTGGGAGTAATTCAACCTCATAGGACATTTTTGAGTACTAAAGGAGGTATTACATGTGAAGTTCTTAAGACAGGGTCAGTTCACAGTGGGTACTCTGTGAGCGTTGTCTATTATTATCATTCATTACTGTTAGAAAAACCCTCTTCTCTCCTCTTATCCTCACATCAGGTGCATCAAGAGCCCATGTCCTTTCTCATAGAATTCAACAAGTTCTACCACTGATGAACCCATTCAACAAGCAAACCCATTTATTCTTATCTCTGTGTGCCCAGGTCTAGCACAGTGTCTGTAATATGTCATTTAATAAGTTGTTGGACATCAATATTACAATATGAAGCAATGCACCACTTGGGACCCCAGTTTGGCAGGATGTTAGGTTTACCTAAGATACATAAATGAAAAAAAATCTCAATACAATATCTACTCTAACTACATGAGATGCACTGTGACATTTTCAATTTACCCTATTTATTTGCATTATGTCCTGTTCTAGTTTAGTGGAGTTGATTTTATAAATGCAATGGGCAGATTTTAGGAACCCTCCTCCATCCCTGCCATACTGCTTTGCATATATTCAATATCATGGTCCTCGTCTTTGGAAATGCAAAGCTTGATCAATGTTTAAACTTTTGGTTCAGGAAGGAAGGAAGGAAGGAAGAAAGGAAGGAAGGAAGGAAGGAAGGAAGGAAGGAAGGAAAGAAGGGAGGGAGGGAGGAAGGGAGGAAAAGGAAGGCTAAAACCCATGAATATTAATAGAAAACTTCAATGACATTTACTTTAAAACTCTCGATCTCTGAGAAATGGTATAAAAATTATCTTGCAGGTGTGTGGAGTCATTAACTTTTAAAAATGAATTTGTGTGTTAGTTAACTACAAAAGGTGGTGCCTTTTGCAAGTTAGTATTAAATTCTTCTATAGGCGACTTTCTTACTGCCTTCACTCCTCCAACCAAAGATTTTATTCATAAATATGGTAAACAGGGTATCTGGAACCTTGCATGATGACATCATAGTGCCAGAGCCTTTCTCAGTTAGACTTGGAGGGTGGGTGTTGAGGGAGTGGGCAGATAAATCACAGGAGAAAGGCTTTTGAACTGGGTGAACTAGTCTGGATTATACCAAGATAGGAAAATTCATTAATATGTAGGGCCAATCAGAAAGAAGCATCCATCCATAAAATCCAAACATATGCTAAGAGCTGGCCTCTCCATCTGTACCTCATACATTTGGTTTTAATACGATGCTCCATTTTGAAGGATTTGCTTAAATCAGCAGTTCAAAAATGATTCACAAAGGAAAAGCTTGCAAGAGTTCTTGTGTATGTTTTATTAATGGCATTTGTCAAAATTCCCATAAAAAAGGAAAAAGCCTCCCACAACAAAGTAAGCTCTTATTTCTCAGATTGTTGTTTTGGTTTTTATTTTAGGTTGTTTGAGGTTTTTTGGTGCTTTTTTTTTTTTTTTTTTAACAAGTTCTTAATAGAATTCATCACTTTTGTCTGCCAACTACACTCTACCAGGCGGCATCATCTGGCGATTGTCCCCTGTGCCTCTAATTGCTTAATTAACATTTAAATCCAAGATTTTAGGAAAGGGTTGGTATTATTATAAGTTATGAGGTACTTAATTGCTGCCATAACACCTTTGAAGCTGTCATATATTATTCATAAGACATTCATGGGAGACAGGTCAAGCTTAAAGTAAAATTTAAAAATCACAGGCTCTTAAAACTGTGATAAATATCTCACAGAGTAGCATTCCTCTTCTAGAAAAATAATATCTAACCATCAAATTTATAATTTTTTATTCAATTCAATAAATAAATAGCTTTAAAAATACTTCTGGATTTAAAAATCATTTTATGTTGTTTTGAAGCAATATTTGCACCAAATGGTTAGGTGACAGTGTACTACAAATGGACTCACTATCAAAGAAAAACAAAGTAAAACACAGAGATGTCTGTTACATTTACTAACTTAATTAAAATAGCAATACTTTGTGCCAAAAAATAGTGGGGAAATGTGTACGTTCACCGTTGGTCACAGAGAAAATGGGTAAATACATTAAAACTTGTCAACATTTATCAAAATAATAAAACATTTTATAAAATTTAGCTGACTAATATTGTTTTTGATAATTTTTCCAAAGAATATATTTCAAAGGAAGTAAAATACTGCATGCATTAACATGCTAATTTTAATATTACCCCTAAGTGCAAAGTCATTGAAGACAACATTAACTTTGAAAATAGGGAAAAGTCACCCAATTGTTTTTATTTGTCACTAGGAAGGATATTAACAAATTTAATAAATAACATTATTAACATTAGGTGAATAGTGGAGTGTTAAGTTACATTTGTGCAACTATAAGAATAATATGTATATAACAAATGAGCACAGAAATTTAAAAAAACTATTGTTATGGTGGGGTAGTGTAATTATAGGTGGTATTTAGAAAACAGCTTACTACTAGAAAAGAAGGAGACAGATCTAGGCTGGGCTGATATTTGCTGGATGTGTTACCTTATAATTATATAGCAACTCTGATGTCTCAGGTCTTTCTTTTGCAAAATGAGGTTACACCTATTTCATAAAGTTGTCAATGTTAAGTGACTTAATGCATGTACAGCATTTAAAGAATTCTCCAAAAAATATTATTATGTTATTCATGGCAATCCTGGTGTCAAACAATATGTGAAAGAAGATAAATAATAACACTCGTGAATTATTAAAGGAAACTCCACTTAGAACATTTTGATTAGACAGCATCATATATGTGGTATTACCAAAAGCTCTGGTGGTGACTGAAGAATAGAAATAGACACACAATCTTGTTGAACCCTAAGAGGTAGTTGGTAGTTATTATATCCCTTTCTGTGACAGGCTGAGAGAGGCTAAGAAACTAATTGAATGTAACATAATTAGTAATAACTATTAGAGTAAGCATTACTGAATGCTTACATGTAATAAAAACCATTATTGTTTACTATGATAATTCACAGGTCAGTGTATCTGCTGGGAAGTGGATGAGGGTTGGCTGATCTTGACTGGCTTTTGTTAGTTGGCTGGGGGCTCTACCTCAGGCTCGGCTGAGTCAGGCACCTAGGCTGAGGCAGCTCTGCTTCATGTGTCTCTCATATTTCTCCTGGGACTAGTGGTATGTTCTTTTCCTTGTCTTGGAAGAGATGCAAGAGAAAAGCCCAATAGCTTTTTCAAGTCTATAAAATCTGAGGCACAACTCTGAGAGTGAGTGCTCCCTTAAATTTTGCACCCTAACTACCTCACTCAAAGTACCTTAATCCTGGCCTGCAATCTTTCGCTTGCACTCTGTCTACTAACATTCCTTTAGCCAAAGTGAGTCACATGGTCAAGCCCAAAGGCAAGGATTTGTACCCTGTCCTTAGTGGGAGAGCACTACAAAGGTGCACAGTGAAGGATAAGGTTAGAAGGAGGGTAGAGAATTGGAACTATTTAAAGCAATCTATTAATAATTCATCATAATAAACCCAGGATTCCCAAATCATAGTATACTTTCCATTGATGGTGTAAGAAATGGTTTTTTATCATATTGTTTTTATGAATAGTACTAGAGGCCTGGTGCACAAAAATTTGTGCACTGGTGGTGGGGGGGGTGTCCCTCTGCCCCACTTGTGCCCTCTCACAGTCTGGGACCCCTCGGGAGATAATGACCTGCTGGCTTAGGCCCACTCCTGGGTGGCAGAGGGCAGGCCCAATCCCTAGGTGTAGCCCCTGGTCAGGCTCAGGGCAGGGCCGATTGGGGATCTGGGGCGCTGCCCCCTGTCATGCACAGAGCAGGGTGGATCGGGAGGTTGCGATGCCACCCCAGTCACACTCAGGGTAGGGCCGATTGGGGGGTTGGGCGCCACCCCCCCGTCACACTCAGGGCAGGGTCGATGGGGAGGTTGCGGCTCCACCCCATCACACACAGAGCAGGGCCCATGGGGGGGCGGGGGTTGGGGCGCCACACCCTGTCACACACAGAGCAGGGCTGATCAGGGGGTTGGAGCGCCTTCCCCTGTCATGAACAGAGAAGGGCAGATAGGGAGGTTGTGGCCCCGCCCCCTGTCACACACAGAGCTGAAGGGCAGTCAGGGGGTTTGGGCGCTGCCTCCTGTCACGCTGCTCCAGGGGCCAGGAGGCCTCACGGCTCCGCTGATCCCAGTGCCAGGAGGCCTCCTGGCTCCACTGATCCCGGTGCTGGGAGGCATATTACCCATTTACTTTATAGGATAGAGGCCTGGTGCATGGGTGGGGCCCGGCTGGTTTGCCCTGAAGGGTGTCCCGGATCAGGGTGGGGGTCCCGCTTGGGTGCCTGACCAGCCAGGATGAGGGGATTATGGCTATTTGCAGCTGGTCACACCCCCTTCAGGGTGGGGGTCCCCACTGGGGTGCCTGACCAGCCTGGATGAGGGGATGATGGCTGTTTGCAGCTGGTCACACCCCCTTCAGGGTGGGGGTCTCCACTGGGGTGCCTGGCCAGTCTGGGTGAGGGGCTGAGGGCCGTTTTCAGGCTGGCGGGTGACTGAAGCTCCCAACCCCTCCTTTTTTCTTTTTTTTATTCTGGGATTTATTTACCTTCTATGGCTGTCACTGGAGCTGAGAGCCAGCTTTAGCTCTGAGGCTTGGCTCTAGCTCTGAGACCTCGGCTGCTGAAAGCAGGTCTCTGGGTTTGTTTGGGTTCTATAATTGAAACACTGTTTCAACTCCAGCTCTGAGGCCCGGCTGGCTGAAAGTTTTCTGGGAATTGTTTAGCTTCTATATTTGCAACATTGTTTCTTAGATGCAGCTCAGAGGCCGGCAGCGGCAGGAGGGGAACCTTGGCTTCCTCCGTCACTGGAGCAAGCAAGCCTCCTGTTCGCTTCAGCTGCCTGGCTGCCGGCCACCATCTTGGTTGGCAGTTAATTTGCATATCACCCTGATTAGCCAATGGGAAGGGTAGCGAAGTTACGGTTAATTACCATGTTTCTCTTTTATTAGATAGGATATATATATATATATATATATATATATATGTAATTTTAATGTGTTGAATAATACAATAAGAACCATAAAGCTTTGATTTGATTTTACAAGTATTATTGCATAAGATGAAATTGAATTAAGTACAAATAATGTATCAATATAATCAAATTATATGGTTAATAATGCTATAAGTGTATGTGTCTATAGGAAAAAAACCTCAAGAGATAGGTAAGTGAATAAAGTTTGGAAAAGATTGCTGGTTTTAATATGAACCAACCAAGTGCTTAAGAATTAAGAATGGTAAGGAAAGGAGTGAATGGCATTAGAGTGGTGTCTTGAACAAGCTAAGATGTATAAGGCAGAGAAGAGAGGCAATTATCTTCCAGATATAAAGAGCAGCAGGTACAATTGGCCAAAGGGGTAGAAGTACGTGATGCATAGTATACTAATATGTTCCATTGATAGGAGACCAATGGGCCAGGGCCTAGGCTAGCTTCCTTCTACACAGTATTATCTCTTATCCCCTGGGTGATTAGACAGATGCAACTCTTTCCCATATATATAAGCAGGGTTAGCACATAATAGGCCCCTAGAAAAATCTGTTGGCTGAAAGAATCACTCATAAACTCTTTTGGAAATTTATATAATATCTTAATATCATAATCCAAAATCCAAGTCTCACTTTCAATATTTTCACTCGTAGGAAAGAGTATTTTTATCTTCCTAAGGGCTGTCTCGATTTGATTTTCAGCTTGAGCTCGCTGATTCCCAGAAAACTAACTTCACCCAGGGCTATGATAGTTGAATGTACACAGACAAAACAAGCCCATAAACTAAGGAAATATTTATATACTAAGATACTGGAAACTATATTCAGAAAAAAATCCAAAACTCTTCCCTTACGGTTCCAGCCTGAGAAACAGCTACCATCTGCCTCTCTTGGCCCAGGAGCCTGTGTTTGAATCATGCTGCTGATTTCCCTCATAAAAACCAGTCAAAACAAGGTTTTCAAGGGAACTGCTCTTTTGAGTAGAGTTTTATTTAACATGGCTGGGTTATATATCTTGTATCATTTAGAGTCCCTAAACTGCTCCTTCTCCAGTGGTCACCACATGCATAAATAGTATCACCAGTTACTCAATTGCTCAGAACAGAAACCTCAGAGTCACCTTGGATTTCATGCTCCACATTCAATCCATCAGGAAATACTGTAAGCTCAACCTACAAATTATATACCAAAGTCGGCCCATTCTCATTCCCACTGTTGCACCTTTCTTTGCCAAACCACCTTCCACCTCTGAGCCACACTGAAGAACCACCTTACAAGCCCCCTCCTTCTATATTTGCCATAGGAACTTACTTAAAAGGGCTCCCAATGGCTACACCTGGAACAGGCTGAGAAATAAATAAATAAATAATGTAGTGTTGGGTTATATCCCAAAGTATGAAATCAATATCCATGAGTTCACACTGATATAAATACAGGGTTGAGCCCTAACCGGTTTGGCTCAGTGGATAGAGCGTCGACCTGGGGACTGAATGGTCCCAGGTTTGATTCCGGTCAAGGGCATGTACCTTGATTGCGGGCACATCCCCAGTAGGAGGCATGCAGGAGGCAGCTGATCGATGTTTCTCTCTCATCGATGTTTCTAACTCTCTATCCCTCTCTGTTCCTCTCTGTAAAAAATCAATTAAATATATTAAAAAATAAAATAAAATAAATACAGGGTTGAGTGAATGAATGAATGAATGAATGAGAATAGACAAATCTCCTGTGCAGAAGAGCTTCCAATAGTTTGTGCACATATTCTCTCCTCAAGGAGCTGGAATATAACTCCCCACCCCTTATGTGTAGGAAGCTGGTGGCAATGCCCTTTTGAAGGGTGCAGTATAAACATGGGAGAAAAATAAATTTACAGAAATTTGACAAACACTAGCTGAGTCAGGAAAAGGGAAAGACCAAATACGAGATGGCTGACTCCATAAAAGTCATAGGCATGAGTCTACAGGAGCTGAGCCGAGCTGTTGAGGACAGGACATTGTGGCCATCACTCATTTACAGGGGGGACTGGAGTCAGAGCCAACTTCATGGCATGCAACACACATACCTCAGTTGGGTGATAAGTCAGCAAAACCAGTGATAAGTCATGTTAGCAACATGCACTCTTGGTACGATGTGATGAGAGGGCCACTTCAATTCTGTGGTCTTCCTCTGAAGAATCCATAATCCCAGTCTAATAATCACAAACCCAAACTGAGGAACATTCTATAAAATATCTGACTGGGACTTCTCGAACTCTTAAAATCATCAAAAACCAAAGTTTAATAAATTGTTACAGCCCAAGAGGAGCCCAAGAGACACAAATACATGTAATGTGGTATCTTGAAAAAAATCCAAAGACAGAAAAATAAGTGTTATGGAAAACTAAGGAGAAGTAAATGAAGTATGACTTTAGTTAGTAAAAATGTATTAATATCGGTTCATTAGTTCTGACAAATGTGCCAAATTAATGTAAGATGTTAATAATAGGGGACACTGGGCATGGAGTCCATGGTACAATCTTTGCATCATTTCTATAACTCTAAAACTATTGTAAAAAAATCTATTTAAAAACATCTCTTTATGGCTTACCAGTTATTACATGATAGGACACCTGGCTACCTCTCTGTTATCTTATCGCCTTATTTCCTCCCTCTTGCTAGATCACTTCAGTGACTTTTTTTTTTCCATTTAATTTTATTTTCAGAGAGAGTGGAAGAAAGGGAGGGAGAGGGAGAGATTGACAAGGAATTGAACCTGCGACTCTTTGATGCAAGAGCCAAAGCTCCAACCACTGCCAAGGTGTGACGCTGCTAGTCCTTCAGCCCATTCAAGTATTGTCCTAGCCCAAGGCCTTTGCTCAATCTGTTTCTTTGTCTCAGATGCTCCTCCCCACATACGCACATAGCCCACTCTCTCACATCATTCAGGTCTTAGTTTAAATGTCATCTCTGCAGAGAGTATTCCCTTGGCCAACAAATATGAAACTGTATCCTCCATCATTCATAATCCTGTTTTTTCTTCACAATGCTGAATTTGTTATGTTCATATAATTATACTGAGGCCCGGTGCCTGAAATTCATGCACGGGTGGGGTCCCTAGGCCTGGCTGGCGATCAGGGCTGATCCGAGATGGAGAAGAGGTGATGGTCACCGGGCTGGGCGTGAAAGGAATAGATGCTGGACGCCAAACACTGCCATCGTCGGTGCCCCACCACCATGCGGTTCCCCTCCTCCTTCCCTCACTACTGCACTGCCACTGAGGCAGGCAGGCGGCGGGCGATTGGGACATGCTGGCTGGGGGAAGGACAGGGCACAGGAGGTTGGCCGCCAGCCCTGAGGAAGTTTCTAGCTGGCCCTCAGGCCCCTGGGAAAGAGACTGTGTCTGCTGCCACCCAACCCCGGTTCCCTGTCCCAGGGATCAGCCCCGATCAGGCAATCGGGACTTGCCGGTTGGAGGGAGGGACCGCAGGAGGTTGGCTGGCCAGGGGAGAGGGACTGTGGGAGGTTGGCCAGCCGGGGGAAGGTTGGCTGTGGGAGCGCACGACCACCAGGGGGCAGCTCCTGCATTGAGCATCTGCACCCTGGTGGTCAGTGCCAATCACAGCAACCTGTCATTCTGGTCATTCTGGTCACTTAGGCTTTTATATATATACTAGGGGCCCGGTGCACGAAATTCATGCACTGGGTGTGTGTGGGGGGGTGTCCCTCAGCCCAGCCTGCCCCCTCTCACATACTGGGAGCCCTCAGGTGTTGACCCCCATCACCCTCCAATCGCAGGATCGGCCCCTTGCCCA
This sequence comes from Myotis nattereri, assembly GCF_964212035.1. Classification (NCBI taxonomy): domain Eukaryota; kingdom Metazoa; phylum Chordata; class Mammalia; order Chiroptera; family Vespertilionidae; genus Myotis; species Myotis nattereri. The sequence continues at coordinate 26,862,405 of NC_138084.1, forward strand.
GGCCTGACGCCTCTGTCAGAGGCGTCAGGCCTGGGCAGGGGACCCTCATTTCCCCCCATCACTGGTTCTGCCCCCAACCCAGGCCTGAGGCCTCCGGCAGAGGTGTCAGGCCTGGGCAGGGGACCCCCAGCTCCCCGCAGTTGCAGGCTCCGCCCCTGCCCAGGCCTAATGCCTCTGGCCTAGGCGTCCGGCCCGGGCAGCGGGGACCCGCAGCTGCAGCGGCCCCGCGATCGTGGGCTCCGCTTTAGGCCCAGGCAAGGGACCCCTAGCTCCTGGGACTGCCAGCTTCGACCGTGCCCAGCTCCCATCGCTGGCTCCACCCCTACTTCCTGCTATCACTGGCCAGGACGGCAAAGGCGCCTGATTCTCCAATCATGGCTGGGGGGCAGGGCAAAGGCAGCCCCAGGGCCCCCTTTGCCCTGCCCCCCAGCTCTTAGCTCCCCCCTAGGTTTCAGATCACTGTCAGTGGCAGGGGGCTTCTTCCTGCTTTCCCTTTCGCCTCCCTGCATTGTGCCTACATATGCAAATTAGCCGCCATCTTGTTGGCAGTTAACTGCCAATCTTAGTTGGCAGTTAATTTGCATATAGCCCTGATTGGCCAATGAGAAGGGTATCCTCGTACGCCAATTACCATTTTTCTCTTTTATTAGTGTAGATAGATGCTATTTGCTTATTCACTGTTGTTCTCTCTCACTAAAATACAAGTTCCAAGAAGGCAAAAGTGTCTTTGATTTGCTCACAGTGGTATATATTTCCTGTTCCAAGAATAGTGCCTGGCATAATAGATGCTCAAAAAATATTTGTTAAATAAATGATTGAATGAATGAAGACATTTCCCCCACAGCTACAACATAATATTCCCAAAGCCAGATGTTTTACAAAAAATAACGGCAAAAAACCTTTACCCCTTAGAGCTATATGGACACTTCATATCTGTTGATTCATTAGTTTCTGTGTATGATGGTTCTGTTTGGTAAGATATGGGGCCTATGGACAGTCCATTTCTTGCTTCAGGCCACGTGGTAAGTTGATTACAGAGCATCTATCGCAGTTCTCCAGATTCCCAAACCTGGTGTTTTTCTACTGAACCACATGTGGATGGATTTTGTCTCTCTCTCACCTTTGGTTTTACACACACACACACACACACACACACACACACACACACTTTTAATTTGGTTAGGTAATTTGGAAAATGAGCTGTCTGAGTGAATTTTCCCTTTCCCATTAGCTTACCCCAAAGAGAAATACCATAACCAGAAGATCATGCTGATTCCTTAAGAGAAAGGGGATAATGTGAAATCCACTCTTCTTCATGGCACCTGGTTTTCTCAAAGAAACAACAGCTCTGAAGAGGTCCAAGCTTCCTCCTAGCTAGCTTTTGAGCCTGAGCTGAGAACTTTAGTAAAACAGCAGGTCAGGATGTTCACAAATTTGCTCACTGATCAGATACTCCAAATGCCCATTATGTAGTAGGCACTGTGCTGGCTATTACGAAAGTAGCAGGGGTGTTCAGGCACAGCTGGGTCTTCCAGAAATTTACAATGTGTGGGGATACAAATTACCTCTCCAAATATAAATGGTAGCAAGAAAATAGAAAAAGAGGTGCCAAAATGAAGTTCTTGTGAGCCAAGGAATAAATGATCAGAGATCTGGGAGTTAGGGTTAAGCACAGGAGGTATGGTGAGAAGATAGGAAGCAACTACAAAAAAACAAAACATCCAAAATGAACAGTTATCCATGTGTGTGCAAATATTTAATTTGCATTTATGGCCATCTTTTTTGTTCATATGTACATACTCTAGTACCTAATGGCTTTAGAGAAAGGTAGTTCTTATTGCCACTATGAGAAGAACACAATGAACTCCACTCCTGTTAAAAATAAAATGGTCACAAAAGACAGGAACCTTCAGCAACACACATTACATTTATATTTAAATGAAGGTGCTCTTCTATTAAAGAAATGTAGTTATTCTCTTCTAAGTATTTTCTGGGTTGAGAGGGTCAAGGCTCATATGCAAATTCTACCTTTTACATGAAACATTCCATTGGTCACATTTTGAAATCCACAATTGGTGGAATATTTTTCAAAATTACAATCGCTATTGCTAAGCCTAGTGTATCATCAGGTCTTCTAGCCTATCTCCTTCCACCACTAGAGTGCACCAAAATATTTATTACCAGCATGGAGAGCCCAGTGACTGGTTCAACTATAGGTTCTCATCTTTTCTTTCCCTTTGACAATTCTATTACATAAACATTTACAAGTCTCTGAGAGATTATACACAGTCGAGGAACACTAGCTGATAGAAAAAAAAAATCCAGTTGTTTGAATCAGACGAGGATTATGACTTCATTGAGTGGACAAAATTGTAATGAATCACTCTTTTTGGTGTGTGTATTTTGAATTGTTAGTTTGTACTGGAAGAGGAGAAGGGAGTCTGTTTGGCAAGTGTACTAGAACAGCTTGATGTACACGCAATCCTTGCATGAAATTTGGCAAGAGATCCTTTTAACATCTTAGTGAGCCAGTAGTGTTCAGCAATTTCCTAGAACACTCTGCAGAGTACATAATTTTAAAAATCCAGATGATCATCAATATATTTAAGTACGATTCAGCCCACAAACATTATCTTCACACCTACTATATGCTTGGCACTGAATGGGCGAGATTCAAAGGTGGATCTCATACCAAGGGTGATGTAGGTTATTGGTTTGGCGCGTTCTGATCGAAAGCTAAAACATATCCTGCTTCCAAAACTATTTATCCTGTAATAATTTCCCCCACGATGTTTGCCTCCACCTGAAATTTCATGATTAGAGAGTCATTAATTAGAGAGCCCAAAGTTGCACAGCTAGTAAATTGCAAAACAACATAAACCCAGGAAGTCCTGATTCACAACCATTCTCTTCACTGCTATTCTCTATGATGGCAATTTAAAATTTGTAACTCTAGTCTACACATTCCCTCGAAGTTACAGATGTGTGTATATAACTGTTAACTTGACATTATTATTTGTATGTCTCAGAGGCATCTCAATAATAATGTGTTCAAAATTGATCTCTTTCTTTCCACAACCATTCCCCAGAGGTCACACATGGATATACCCCAAAACAAATATTATGTTCTCTCCACACCCCCCATCTCTCTCTTATCAGTTAAAGTTACCACTATAAGACTTGGACATGAGAAGCATGTCGACTCTTTTTGGCCACTTACTCCGTATATCCAAAATACCTGCAGGTTCTATTAGTTTTACATCCAAGATGCATTCCAAATCCATCCACTCTACCCAGTTCAGTCCAAGCCACCAGCATTCCTCACTGCAAGAGCATTTCATCTGGTGTCTGTATTTCCTCTCCTTATATTTCCACCAGTGCTCGATCCATTTTCTACATAGAAATCATTCTGAACTTTTAGAGACGTAAGTTAGAAATGTTGCCTGCCTGTTGTGGCTTGGTTGGCTGGGCATCTTCCTGTGCACGGAAAGGTTAGCCAGTTCAGTTCCTATCAGGGGTGGGCAAACTTTTTGATTCGAGGGCCACAATGGGTTCTTAAACTGGACCAGAGGGCCGGAACAAAAGCATGGATGGAGTGTTTGTGTGAACTAATATAAATTCAAAGTAAACATCATTACATAAAAGGGTATGGTCTTTTTTTTCAATAGTTTTATTCATTTCAAACGGGCCGTATCCGGCCCGCGGGCCGTAGTTTGCCCACGGCTGTCCTAGGTTGTGGGATCAATGTTTTTCTCCCCCTAAAATTCAATCTTAAAAAAATCCTTGCTTTTAAAGAAAGAAATGTTGCATCTAAAAACTTTCAATATTTTTCTATTATCATCAAACACTACTTATTACGACATCATTGCTCTGTATCTTCTCTCCTTTTTGTCTCTTTCTAATAGCCTCTAGGACCCTCCAGTTGCTTGCTCACAGTAGAGTGCTGTTTTTGCAAATTCGTAGAACATGCAAAGTTCATACAGAGCTGGAGACATGCATGCATTTTCCTATCTGGTACGTTGGATTTCCTTGCTGCTCACATCATTGGCTTTTTCTCTCCGTTGTTTTCCCTATCTCTACCATTTCCTAGTAAAGTCGTTAGCATCCATTATCCTCTATCCTAACATTCTTTCTGTTTCTTATAGTGTGGATCACAATCTATAATGATTTAGTTAGTTATTACTTGTATACATATTTATTTTACACAAGTGGCATATATACATCCTATAGGGTCAGGAAATGTATATATCTTATTCTCTATTGTATTCCCAGTGCTTAACATAGAGTCTGGCCTCCAGGGGTCATTTAATACATAACTACTGATTATTGTACCTACAAGGAACACATTGAGGGCATAAAAAAGGCTAAAATTCAAAGGATAATGAAAGATATACTAGGCAAAGACAAACCAAAAGAGCTGAAGTAACTATTAGCAACAGAAAAATAAAACCTTACACAGACTTTAATAAAATATATAACCAAAGCCCTGGCTGGTGCTTTTTTAGTGGTTAGAGCAGGGGTGGGCAAACTTTTTGACTCGAGGGCCACAATGGGTTCTTAAACTGGACCGGAGGGCCGGAACAAAAGCATGGATGGAGTGTTTGTGTGAACTAATATAAATTCAAAGTAAACATCATTACATAAAAGGGTACGGTCTTTTTTTTCAATAGTTTTATTCATTTCAAATGGGCCGGATCCGGCCCGCGGGCCGTAGTTTGCCCATGGTTGGGTTAGAGCATCAGCCCACACCCAAAAGGGTCACAGGTTTGATTTCTAGTCAAGGGCACCTACCTGGGTTGCAGGTTTGATCACTGGTCCTCATGTGGGAGACAACAAAACAATGTATTTTTCTCACATTGATGTTCCTCTCTTTCTCCCTCTCCCTCTTTCCACTCTATCTAAAACAGTCAATGAAAAAAAATCCCAGGCTGAGGATTAATGTACTAGTATACAGTAGGTCCTTGGGTTATGTCAGAGATCCGTTCTTATGGCATGACGTATAGTAATGCAATTTTTGCCTTAAGTCAGAACCCACCTACATAAGCACCTGTGTCACTCACATGGAGCACATTCACAGCAGTAATGAAGTGAAACAGTAAAAACAATTTAAAAGAAAGATAACAATTCCTGACCTTTACTTGTGGTAAATAAATAATAAAAAACATAAAGCACATATGTACATACATTGAAATGACAGAACTTTTTTTAAAATAAATAAATGGGAGATGGCAATATAACCATGAAACAATGTACATTGAGTCTGACATAACCTGAGGACTGTCTGTACTAGTATATACTAGAGGCCCGGTGCACAAAATTCATGCACTGGAGGTGGGGGGGGGGCATCCCTCAGCCCGGCCTGCACCCTCTCGCAGTCTGGGATCCCTATCACAGTCCGGGACCCCTCACCCCTTACCTCCCACTTGCTCACTCCTTACTGCTCGGCTTGCTGCTCCTTAGCACTGCTGCAGAGGCGGGAGAGGCTCCTGCCAGCCATGCGGTGCTCCCCCAGTGGGAGCGTACTGACCACCAGGGGGCAGCTCCTGCATTGAGCGTCTGCCCCCTGGCGGTCAGTTCGCATCATAGCGACTGTTTGTTCAGTCATTCGGCTTTTATTATGTAGACATATATGTGTATGTACATATATCCACAACATTAATTGAATAAAAGATAAAACATGATCCTATTTAACAGATGAACATTAAGTGCCCATTCATGATAAGGACTTTTTAGCAAACTAATCATAGAAGGCAATTATCTTAATCTGATAAAGGGCATCTTCAATACATTTTCAGCAAACATCATTTTTAATAACAAAATATTAAAATATACTTTTAAAGTTCACATACAAAACAAATTTGTCCACTATCATTGTCCTAGACAGTGTGGTAATCACTAAAAATAATAAGGTATTAAAATTTGGAAAGTTGTCATTAATCACAAATAATACAAATGTTTACTTCATAAGTAAGTCAAAATATTCTGTGTTGAGCAATTAGAATCCATAAGGGTTTAGAAAGCTGTCCCTTTATTAGATTAATATATCAAGAGTATTGTAATTTTATACATAGAATATGTACGGTTCCTTATAATGTGATTTGACCTATTAAAATGTCATCATTTTCTTTTTTCCACAATGACTAAAAATCAGAAGGCTATTTGAGTCCTCAAGCTGTTCTCATCTAAGTCAAAGGAAAAGGTTTTGGATTATAGGGCCATTAATTTTTGTTGAGGAAAGTACTAATATAAAGGAGAGAATAATTATATTTCCTAAAGATGAATGGACTCTGCAGAAGGAAAATGAGATCCTAATGCCATTACATTTAATTTCCCTGTCTCTCCTTACTCTACAAATAACCAAGATTTGAAATATTAATACTTCCCATGATTATAAAACTTGTATAAGAACTTATGAAGGCAGGAAGATTAAGTGAAAGAGATGCACAAAGTTTCTGAAGTGCAGAGGCAAATTTTGTTTTGAAATTTCTTAACACAAATCTTTTTCTCAGTTTTTCAACCTGAAATTATTTTTGGAACCATTTTTGCTTGACTTTGAAAATATAATCATTCTGGTACACCAGAGGCACAATTCCTGGCAGAAATAATTGATAAGCTCCATTAAAATTAAAAAAACAACAACTTTTGCTCAACAAACTCAATGTCAAGAGAAGGACAAGATGAGCTACAAACTGGGAGAAAATAGTTTCAAAAGACACATGTGGTAAAGGACTATTATTGAAAATGTACCAAGCCTACTCTTAAAGCTCAACAATTAAAAAAAAAGATTAAAAAATGGGCCAAAGAGCTTTACAGATACTTCATCAAAGATATACAGATGGCCCAAAAAGAAAAAAAAAAAAAAAACAAATGAAAAGATGCTCACATCATATGTCCTCAGAGAAATACAAATGAGAACAATAAGATAGTATGATACATCTATTAGAATGGCCAAAATATGGAACGCTGACAACACCAAATGCTCGAGAGAATGTGGAGCAACAGGAACTTTTGTCCATTGCCAGTGGAAATGCAAAATGGTGACAGCCACTTTGGAAGATAGTTTGGTGGTTTCTCACAAAACTAAACATACTCTTAGCACATGATCCAGCAATTGTGCTCTCTGGCATTTACCCTTAAAAGTTGAAAACTTGCCGAAACCGGTTTGGCTCAGTGGAAAGAGCATCAGCCTACGGACTGAAGGGTCCCAGGTTCGATTCTGGTCAAGGGCATGTGCCTTGGTTGCGGGCACATCCCCAGTGGGGAGTGTGCAGGGGGCAGCTGATCGATGTTTCTCTCTCATCGATGTTTCTAACTCTCTATCTCTCTCCCTTTCTCTCTGTGGAAACTCAATAAAATATATTTAAAAAAAAAAAGTTGAAAACTTACATTCACACAAACATTTGCACATATATTAGCTTGATTCATAATTTTCAAAACTTGGAAGTAACCAAGATGTCCTTCAGTAGATGAATGGATAAATGAATTGTGTGCGTCCAGACAAAGGAACATGGTTCAGTGCTAAAAAGAAATAAGCTATCAAGCCCTGAAAAGCCATGGAGGAAACTGTAGTGCATATTGCTAAGTGAAAGAAGCCAATATTGTATGACTCCAACTATAACACCTTGTTTTCAGATTTTTAGCCGCTAGAATTGTGAGACAATACATTTGTTATTCCAAGCCACCCAGTTTACATAACATGGTAACTGCAGCCCTAGGAAAGTAATACTGAAGCTATAACAATGTAGAGGCTGCACTGTGTGTCCCCTTCCCCTAATTTATATGCTTAAGCCCTAACCCCCAGAACCTCAGACTGTGCCTTTATTTGGAAATAGGGCCTTTAAAGAGGTGATTAAGTTAAAATAAGGCTGTTAGGTTGGGCCCTAGTTCAATCTGACTGGTGTCTTTACAAGAAGAGGAAATTTGAGCACATGAAGAGACATCATGGGCAGGTGTGCATTCAGAGCAAAGACCAGGTAAGGACAAAAGAAGAAGGTGGCCATCTATAAGCCAAGAAAAAGAAACCTCAGGTGAAACCAATCCTGCCGGCACCCTGATCTTGAACTTGTAGCCTCAAGAACTGTGAGCAAATAAATATCTATTGTTTGAGCTATCTAGTCTGTGGTATTTATTTATTTACTTACTTGGCATCCCTAGAAAACTGGTACATCCAGTAATAGAAATAAAAAGGAATACAGCTTTGAAATAAAGCTGTGGTGATGAAAATGGAAAGAAGTGCCCAGGTTTGCGATTTAGTAACAAGATAGAATTTAACACAATGTGACAAGTCATTTAGTGCGCTGAAAAAAAAGGTGAGGAAAAGGAGTTTTCACTGGTGAGCCCACACATTCTGATTTGGACCACTGGGTTGATGGTAGTGTTTATCCCTGAGAGAGGGAGGAAGAGAGCTGTGAGGAGGAAAGTGGAGGATTGGGACTTCATGGTAGGCATGCTCTGAGTTTGAGGTGCTGTGCCCGGGTGGAATGCAGGTCTGGAGGAAGGAGGAGAGATCAGGTGGAGAATTACAGCTTTTAGAGCCATTATTATATAAAAAATTCATGGAGTAATGGGAGATGATGGGATCACTTAAAGAGAAAGAAAAGAAGAAAGCTGAGGATTTGAGGAACACTGACACTTAAGGAACAGGCTGAGGAAGAGGAGGCCATGAAGGTAGCAGTAGAGTGATGGGGGGTTATGAGTGGGCCATGGAAGAGAGACGATCTCTCAGATGTGGCAATCAAGAAACCACTGTCATTCTCTGCCAGAGCATTTTCATTTGAGTGGCAAAAGGTAGACTTAAAGGTAGGTTGTGGGGTACATGAGAGAGAAGGAGCAATAAATGTAGGTGACTCAAGAAAGGAAACAACATGATGTAGTGGTATCTAAGAAATTTTAACATCAAGGGATGATTTATTATTTTAAGGTTGGGGACAACTAAGTATGTTGTTAGAAAGGAGTCAGTGGAGAAGAGGATGAGAAATAAGATAATTAGTAGGGAGACATAGCCGAGGAAGTGGGCAAGTTTAGAAACCAAGGACACAGTTGAAGAAGTCGCCTAACAGAGAAGGAGCAACAACTAATTCATTGGGAGAGCAAAACTGGAAGTAAGAATAAGGGGTGGGGAAGTGCTGTCAGGGGAATATGAATAAATTGGTGAATGAGTTTGCAGGAAATAGTTTCTACTTTTATTTTGTGAAATAGGGAGGTAGCATGCCATATATCTTACGTGAAGATAAAAAAGTAGGAAGTTTGAGGAGAGCTCAGAAGCAGCGGTTCTCAACCTGTGGGTTGCGACCCCTTCGGCAGTCGAACGACCCTTTCACAGGGGTCGCCTAAGACCAGCCTGCATAGCAGATATTTACATTACGATTCATAACAGTAGTAACATTACAGTTATGAAGTAGCAACAAAAATAATTTTATGGTGGGGTCACAACATGAGGAACTGTATTTAAAGGGCCAGCAGGTTGAGAACCACTGGCTGAGAGGGTTTAAATAGAAATTGCTATGAAAGAAAAAGAGTACTGCCTCGGGGCAGTTAGAAAGCTAAGGTCTCTGTGGGAGGAATTAATCGTTTGCAGCCCCCAAACTCCTCCATTGTAATGTTTTCTCCGGCAAAATTCAGTGGTTCAGGTCTAGAGGCTGAGGAGGCATCCTGGGCTGTGGATTTAATCAGTTCACATTAATACTTGAAGTATTTATTAAACACCTACTTAGTGCCTGGCACAGAGCTAGAGTTGGTGATACAAAGAAGAGTGAGGCCTGGTTCCAGCACTAAGTACTTTATGATCCCTGAAATACTTACTACGTAGCCAGAGGATTAAGTCAAATACACATAAAACTTTACAAATGCAAAATACAAGGGTGCAAGTAAGGAACAGATACAAAAGTATGAGGGTTTGAAGAATGCTTCAAAGAAGAGGTAGAGCCCACTCCACGACCAACTGTCTGTTAGGAGTTTTGCATTTGTAATTTAAATCCTAGCACAAGTCTATACCCATTTATCTGATGAGAAAACATGCTCAGAGAGGGACACAATTTAGGGGGAGGAGGAAATTCTTCATGGTGTAGTTGGTAGTTAGAACAGGCTTTGGAAGGTGAGTGAGGTTTTGCCAGTAAAGATCAGGTCTTAGAGGTGACAAGAATTAGAAATATTTGGGAAATGGCAAATTATTCTATTTGATTGGGTTCTAGGAGTGAAAGATGAGGCTATTGTTCAGTTGGACCTTGGACACTGAGCTCAAAAGATTAGTCTTTTATTTTGCAGATATTGAGGAAAAAAATAAAAGGCTTTTGAACATAAATGGACAACTTCGAAACTTCAGTATTCTTAGGCAACATGATTGATAAAAGTTGAATCGGGCATGGTGAGACCAGTTGAGAAGTTGATATTGATTTTCTAAGAGAGGAAGGCAAGGAGAAATGAGACCTGGGTGCTGTTTTTGGCTCCCTGTCTAACTCTGTGCTTCGGACGTGCCACTTTGCCTCTTTCAGTCTCAGTTATTCAGCATAAAGTCAAAGAGATTGGGAGCAATAAGCTCTAAGGGCCCCTTTGAGGAATACAGTTTTGATTCTGAGGTTCTGAACAGAAGTGCTAGCAGTGAGAAAGGAAAATGTAGGATAGAGAGGAGGGAATTTATTTAGAGACTTTTGAAACTTCTAGCACAATATAAATACATATAAATTATTTTCCTCTTTACCTCCATATACAACCTACATTCCATTTAGGCACATTGATTACCTGGTCTCTTCTTGCAACACAAACATATCAACATATGTACAAAAGCAGTTGCTCCTACTCATAAAATGAGTTAGAACACTCACTGCTCATCCTTCCTCTGGTCTAGTTTTCAGTTGTTCACACAGATTCATCCTTTTTGGGGGAAGTTTTTTCATACTGAAGATAGCCAAAGAGGAATTCATGATTCAGCATCTTTGCTCCTACCCAATAAGTTCTCTCTCTTCCACTATTCCATCTTTTGGCAGTGACTACTGCATGGAGTTTTAGGGGTAAAATAGGCAGGTTTAGGGAGTTTTAGGAATAAAGAGGGTCCATGGGGGAGGACTACATAGATGAGGGCTATGGAGCTGCCAAAAGGCATACATTCACAGAAAAAAAAAAAAAGTGCCACAGGATAAAGAAAGAGGCAGACTCCATTCACATACGATAGGGGAAAGCCACAGGGTATGGGGAGAAAGAGGAAAACAGATTTCCACAGGAGAGAATTCTATCACTGAAGGGGGAGAGGGGGAGGGGGGTCATCACGTGGGCTTTGAGCTTTGAAGCTGATATTCTACCCATTGGAAGGCAGTATGAAGAGACAAATAACTTTTTCTTTATAAACCTTAGAAAAAGGAGCTTAGTGGGTTACCCCCTTGGAACCCCCTCCCTACGTGGGAGTCTGTACTTACTTCCAAGAAATTTCCACCCTTTTCATCTACCACCTTTGGTCCATGGCTTCATTCTTCAAGTCCATCTGGACAAGAATCCGGGAAAGAAATCACCCGTTCATCCTGCTCAGGAAAAACCACCTGACTCACTACCATCTTCCCAGTGCTCAAGTAATCATGACTGTCTATTTCTCAACCTCTCATAGTCAATCATCTAGTCCTTAGGTTCAGTTCTATCTCCTCAAAGGTTTTGATTCAATCTTTCCCTCTTCCTCCCCCTAGTGGACATTCTCATCACTTTCCGTTTGGATCCTGTCAATTGACCTCTACTACTGTTTTTCCATTACAACACATTCTTTACAAGATTTTGCTGAAAAATTTATTTCTGATCATTTTACTTTTCTGCTTTAAACAATTCAGATCGTTGAGTTCGAAGTTCATCCACATCCCACAATATGTTATGTATATTTGCATGTATATCCACTTCCTTCTTTATTCTTTGCAAAAATTATTTAAATAGCCCATATAAATCCAACAGAAGGACACACATGTTTATAGAAGCATAATTTGAGTTCCCAAAACCCAAAATATCCAAAATGTTAATCAACCGTAAAATCTTTAAGTAAATCATGGTATGTTCATGAAGAATACTTTAGATCAATGAAAATATACACACTACACTTACACAAAGAAACATCATGGGTAAATCTCATAAACAAGTAATATTGAGGTAAAGAAAGCCAAACACAAAATAATATATAGTATACGATTCCCTCTAGATAAAGTTCAAAACCTGGCAAAGCTAGGAATGGGGAATGCGGTACCTGAGAAGAGGCTCTTGGGGTGGTTTCTGAGACGGGTGCTGATATGTTTTTCCTCCTCCAGGTGGTGGGCACATAGGTATATTCACTTAACAAAAATTCATCAAGCTATACTCACTTCAGTGTGTGTGGTAAGCTTATTAAATGAATGTACTTTATAATTATATAAAATAAAGCAGGGCAAAAATTAAACCCTGAAGAAATCAGGCTAAAGGAGAATGAAGAAGTAGAGAAAATGCCTGTGTACAGTGTGCAAATTCTGCGGTCTATATCTTGCTGTAGCTTCCACACAAGTTAAGGCTTCCTAGTCCATCTTTTCCCTGCTATTCTAAACCAGTGCACTATACCACATGCTCAATAATATCCATTTAATAAAGGGTTTGCCTATTGTAGTGTCCTGTAATGCAGGCTGTTGCCATCAAAACCAGTGGCAATTTAGTAAGAAAACTTCAACCAGGTGCTAAAACAATGGAGCCCAGCTATGCAGTTCTCTCATACTTGGTCTTTTAGAGACATTAGGCTGAATATGTTTCAGATAATCTTCCATGGATGTTGATTCTTTTCATTGGGCTTTAAGAAAAGGATGGCAATTATTTTGTAGTAATACTCTTTAGTAAAGGGCTGGAGTGCAGACATTATAGATTTTGATTAAGAGCATTTCTGTATATTTTCAATCACTCTAGAACAGGATAAGGTTTATATACAACAAGAAAAGCTGAGGAGCCTACCCAGCACATTTGGCTATTTGGCCACATAGTTCTAAACAGAGATTGCTCTAAGGAATGCCTCAGAGATAGGTCCAAATTTCCCTTAGGAAGCAGATTTGGCTCTTCTCTAACACAGAAATAAATGACTAGCCAAGGCTCAATGTTCTACACTATTAAGTATGACTGGAAAATTTTTTTGAAACAGGTGTTACTAATCACTCACCATAGCCATAAAAATTCACAATAGAGCAACTTCCTGGCAATCCCTGTGAGGTAAATTAATTCTGAAATGTACTTCCTTAGTAGCTGACAGATTTGACCTGGTGCATCAAATTGTTAAAAGTAAGCCAATTAAAAAGTGGAAGACTTCTGCCATAAAAAAAAATAATTTTAGTTTTATAATCTTGAGGCATTCTTTCTAAATATAATTCGTGTTTGACCCATTGCTTTCTAAGGCAAACCTGAGTATGCAACTTCTTAATCATGTTGTTGTCATAGAGAAAAACATTTGTCTTTCGAGTCTCAATGGCAGAATGGTATACATCTATTCTTCCAGAAAAACCATTATTAATGTACACATTCCAAAGAATAGTGAAGAAAACACATTCCTGGTTTGGTACTGCTTGAAATTGTCATCCAAGGATCCTGACTTGATGGTATTAGGATACATCTGTAAATAGGGTTAATTGTGAGTTTTTACAGCTAATTCCATGTACAAAATCTCAGTTTCTGTTGTTTCTTTGTTTGTTTTTCTTTTTTTTCCTGACTTCTCAAACATGGTTATTTCAGACTAGAGGCCCGTTGCATGAAGAGATTCGTGCAATAGGCCTTCCTTCCCCTGGCCGCCGGCACTGGTTTTCCTCTGGCACCCGAGACCCAGGCCATTGGTCCGGCTGCAGCGGAGAAGCCAAGCCTCTTCAGTCTTCAGTCTTCACTCCGGCCGGAGCCTTCACTCTTCGCTTTGCTCCTGTGTATGCAAATTAACCGCCATATTTGTTGGGTTAATTTGCATAGTTGCTCTGATTGGCTGGTGGGTGTAGCAGAGTGACACCAATTTGCATGTTTCTCTTTTATTAGTGTAGATGTACAGGGTCAGCCTTTAAAAAAAATTGTGTGCCCTCAGATTCCAGGAAGTCTTCTCTCACTCAAATTATTGATTATTGTCCCTAATTCCATGTGTAGGTACCTGAATTACCATCACTAGTGTTTGTGTTTGAATTTCAACTCATATATACTCTGGGTGGGTTAGTAGACTTACAGAGTATTCCTGGGATATAATTTCTAGCCCTATGTTGTGTGTGTGTGTGTGTGTGTGTGTGTGTGTGTTTTGTAAAGTATCAATGCCACATAACAGGTACTTAGTTATTGTTAATTCTCCTCTTATTTTCCTTTCCCTTTTTGTAGGTCTTAATGATCTTTGAATATATTCTGTAAAAATGCAAAGGGATAGTCTGAAAAGATAACTAAATTCATCAACTTTTCAGAATTCCAAGCATCCATAGGGTTTCTTTAGTTCAAATCTTCACCATATAGATATGGAAACTGAAGTCTGGGTATATTTTGAGCTCATCCCAAGAACAGAGCATCAATTACTGCTCAACCCAGGACCAAAATCTGGGTCTTCCAAAGCTTTGTATTTCTTCCTTTAGCAGAAAAGTTACTAGCTAACACCCTGAGTATAAGGCATATGATGGTAATTAGTTGACAAATTCATAGGCATGCACAGAAAGGACATAGCCTAGATGAAGGCTGGATCTCTGAAGAGGGAATTAGGAACACATCAAATATCAAACATTCTACAAAAGTAAACCCTGCTCATGCTCCTAAGGAGAATTCGTCTGTTGTACCCTGTACTTCACTCATCATGTTACATAATAACCATTTATGTAATTGTTTGTTTTCCCCATTACTTTTTATTTTCCCTCAGTGCAGAAAACATGCCGATCTTGATTATTTTTATAATGACAATATCTGTCCCATATTACAACCTCCTTGTAAAGGAAATGCAACTAATTATATATATTATAACATATATATTAATGTTCAGTCATTTGGTCTATCATTAATCTCATATTATAATACTCTAATATGGAAATTAGATAATGTGTGACATTATATAAGGTGTGTATAAGTATGTGTGTAATTAGGAAAATATTCTCAGGCAATTAATAAAAGAAATATAAGAGGAAGACATTAGTTTTTGGTAATTTCTCATCACAATTTGTCTTGTTTTCCATGATATTATAAAATTGTTCTTGTCAATTAAAATAACCATGCTGTGTTGAATTACCCTGTGGAAGAACAAAAGAATTCCTATCTGGCCTGGTCTAGAATTTGCAGCTCTTGAAACACAACACTGTCTGGGAGGAAAAAATCATTCAGCATTCTCTAACTTCATCTATTCTGGGTCAACATGAATGGAAAAAGAAAACACCAAGAACATCCATTTTACCTAATTATTAGTGGAGAAAAAATAAAATACATATGACAAAATATCTAGAGAGTAGATGACATTTTTTTCTAGAGGCATTTTTACAAGGAAAGTCTGTGTATAATGACCAGTTGACCCTTATTCTCCTTTCCAGATAATTAGCAGCATTCTGCAATATGGTTTTATTTGTATTATTATAAAAAAGAAAATTAAGATATGGAGTTATAATTTATTTTTCACCTTAAAATTTTTCTTAGAGTGTGGGGGATGGAAGAAAAAGAGGAATGCATTTCCACAGCCCCAGTCACATCAGTCTAAATCTTAAAATAATATGTCCTTTGGCAATCACTAAATCTTGTTATTGGTTTGAAGCAATAAATCTTCCAAGGTGTTGAAAAAAAAAAAGAAACACCATCGTGGTAATGAGATTATACTGAGAATAAAGCGGTGGATTAGTAAAATCTAATTTGGAAGTGATGAAGTACATGTGATGTCCAAGTAATTATTCCTGCACAGTCCCCATCCGTAGGGAGCTCAGAGTTATTGGACACTGCACTATGTTAATGATGCCACGGCCTGACATTTGGGTGAATGTGCTGACCGTCTGCTGTGTCGCCTCTCCTATTGTCAATACTCACTACTGGGTACAGCAGTTGAATTCATAATGCGGCCACAGACACAGCCAGAGCGTGCGCGCGCTCTCTCTCTCTCTCTCCCTCTCTCTCTCTGTTCTCTTTTTTAGGCCACTGTTTTTTTTTCCATTTTAAAGCCTTAACTGAGACAAAAAGGCTATCCTAAATATTGTTTCATGTGGAATTGAAAATCCAAATACATTTATCTGAGCTTTATTTACATACTTAGACCAATATGACCACTTGAGATCTTTTAATATTCCTGTCTTTCACTTTTTTAAAAAAATATATACTTCTATTGATTTTTTTTTAGAGAAAGAGAAAGGAGAGAAACATGGATGTGAGAACAAAATATTTTTTAATACATTTTATTGATTTTTTACAGAGAAAAAGGAAGAGGGATAGAGAGTCAGAAACATTGATGAAAGAGAAACATCAATCAGCTGCCTCCTGCACACTCCCCACCGGGGACGTGCCCGCAACCAAGGTACATGCCCTTGACCGGAATCAAACCTAGGACCTTTCAGTCCGCAGGCCGACGCTCTATCCACTGAGCCAAACCAGTTAGGCGAGAACAAAATATTAATCAGCTGCCTCTTGCAGGCATCACACCAGGGACAGAGCCTGCAACCCACGCATGTGCGCTGACCGGGAATTGAATCAGCAACCTTTTGGCGCATGGGACAGCACCCAATCAACTGAGCACCACCCAGAGCAATCTTCCCTTGTTTTGAAAAGCATAAAACTAGACCCACACTTGTCCAAAAGCAGGTTATCAGGTAATATTACCTCATGGGGTCACTGGAAATATTCTAATAAAAAATTTCCATGTCTATATACCTTAATAATGGACATCTCTACTACTATGCACTGAAAAGTGCTTTTTTTTGTGATACAAAATTCTGTAGCTTTAATACAAAGGAGTCTGTCTCCAAGTTGAATGTGTAAAAATGGTTTAGGGAATTTGAAGGATTGACCAAACTCAAAGTAAAGAAAATACAAAGAGCCTTTTTATTTTCAATCCATCAATAGTTTAATCAAGCTGCACATGTACGGAACATCCCAGAAGACTGGCATCAGATGTGGTCAGGGAGGGCTTTTCAGGGGAGGAGAGACTGGAGGAATGAATGGGTTATGATAGGCATGGGCAACGTCGGAGAGGAAAGGAGGCTGTCCCAATCAGGAGAATGACTTCAGCAAGGGCTCCCCAGTGACAATTTGGCATGGTTAGAATTAGTTTTTTTTTTACCCTTTTTTATAGGTACAGTTTTTTTCTTTCTCAAAAGACAGGCTTCTCCTTTCCTCTATGGAGCAAGAAACATAGATTCTGAGCATTTTTCTTACACTTTAGATCCCAAGTCTAGAAGTCCTTGAGAAGAGGACCTTTGGCCCAATTTGAGTTGGATTTCTTCCCCTGGACCACTTTACAGTGGCCAAGGAGCAGGAGAAACACTGAAACGTAGCTTCTTCCCCTGCAAATGTAAGTTTAAATGAAGGAGCGATTCCTAGAAATGGAGTATTGATCATAAAACCCAAGGTGTCTACCACACACAATATTTCTTTAAATGCTTCATTCTTAACCATTTGAAGGCCATGGGAACTCTGTGAACAAATACTGCTTCTATTGTTCTAGTTCTCACATCTCTCCATGCTTTTCAGCAGTTCTTTACTCTCCATCCTAAATGAGGCTCTACAGACCCTGCATTACTTGTCTTCATGCCCTGATTCTCTTTGTGCCCATCCTCGTGGGATGCTGACTGCTTTGGAAAGTCCTACTTGACACCTTATTTGACAAAACAACATCCTTGCTGATTGCGCCAACTTCATGCTTGACCTCCAGTGCCATATTTGGCACCTTGATTCCTTCTATCTTATGTGATAATTCACTAATCTATCAAGTCTAAGTAGAAAGATACTATTTATATTCAAAATAGGCAATTCAGAGACATGGCAGCATAATTAGAGGCAAAGAATAAAGCAAGAATGAAGTGACAGAAAACATGAAAGTTGGTAAACAGGGGATTCATGAAAATGGAGTGAACAGTACAGCATGAAACAGCCAAGTTAGAGTTTGAGGCAATCTAATAGCTAAATACTGTGCATGAGCCTATTCATGTTCAGCAGGATTTCTGCTTCAGGAAGAGGGACATTTAAAAGGCACCAGTACTCTTGCATGGACACATCTTTTCCTTGCTCAGTAGTCAAGTGTGAGATTATAGAATGGATATTATGGATGGGGTTAAGTGAGAAGGCAAAGAAAGAATTTCCTTCACCTAAGGGCGAAGGGTGAGTGCTATATCCTGGGAAAAAAAATACAGAAGAAAAATTGTAGTGGAGTAGTAGTGACGGTTAACATGATAAAATTGTTCAGGAATCTATGAGATACCCCTGTTGTAGAGAAGGGCAACCAACATTTGCTGATCCAGGCACTGCTCTAGTTGCTTTTATGTTCTCTATGTCATTTACTTGTCAAATAGACTCTGCAAGGTATTATTATTATTCCTATTTTATAGAGGAGCGAAATCGAGGCTATGAGATTAAGGAATGGACCAAAAGGCACATGTGATAGAACTGGTATTTTACACTAAGTATGTCTTCTCACTAAATCTATACGCTTTCAACTATGTAATACTGGAGGCTAATTACATTATTATATCTTAGGCATAGTATAGAATTTGTATCCTAAGTATTCTATAGCAATTCTGTGTGTGTGTGTGTGTGTGTGTGTGTGTGTGTGTGTGTGTCTAACCTGCCATTTAGAGAGAATTATTGAAGCTCTTGGACCTAAATTATAGAAGCAAAATTTCTTTAGTTTCTTTGCTGTCTTTCTACACAAATACTCCAGAGGAAAAATGTTACAAAAACAGCTTGGCCTTGGTTGTTCATGAAGCAGGAAGAAAAATAAGCAAACCCTTTATTCTAGCCCAGTTTCCTTTTTCCCACCTCTTAGGTCCCCATGGTGTAAGCTGAGTCAAGGATACGAAGTTTTTCTGCTTTCTTTATAGGTTCTTTAGAAGGCACAAACAGTGGGTGCAAACTACCTCATCACATCGCCATCCTGGTCATGGATCCCGCCTGCCTGCCTCAGAGCCTGACTGGTTTGCACACTGGCAGGCTTTGGAGCCCTGAGCCTGGGTCATATAACCCCAGGCTGCCTGCCAACTACCGGTCAATTTCCTCTGGCACCTCAATGTGAGCAGGTAAAAAATATCTCACTCCTCAGACTGAGACTGAGATGAACACACACACACACACACACACACACACACACACTCACATGCACACACACTTTTGAGATCAATCTTTATTTTTAACAAGCTGTATAGATCCTGCAGTTATGGTGAGGAAATGTTTATGTATTGACTTATTGAAATATCATTGCAAGACAGATGGTAGAAATCATGACCTCCATTTCATTGACAAGGAATCTAAAAGCTCAATAAGGTTAACTTATTGAAGATCACAGAGGCAGTATGGTGATGTAGTTATGTTTTAAATGACCTGGATTTGCATCTAGGTACCACTTACTAATTTACCTTGGACAAATTACTTAATCTTTCTATGTCTCAGTCTATTCATCTGTGTAATGGAAATAATGACAACAAAATAACTTCTTTGCAGATTGTTATAAGAATGAAATAAAACTATAAACACATACTAAGCTTACCACCTCATTTAAGATTCAAAATGGTAGACATTAATTTGAGGCAAAGTCAAGAGTTTAATTCAAAGCGAAGCTTTATTGTCACTACCATATTAATTCCCTGAAACTGCTTAACGATTCCAGGAAACTTTTAAAGCAATGGAGTAATTCTGCAAAAAGAATTAGAGGCTGCTCTACTTTCACAGGCCAGTATCAGACTTCCTGTTTCTCATGGTCTTTATCTTGCCCTGCCACTCATACCTTTTGTTCCAAGCATGCTCCATGCATTCAACACAAACAACTCTGGCCCTGCTAAATATACCACCCTTCTCCCCATCCCGTATCTCATTTAATCCTCACCTAGCATCTGAGCCCATTTCATAATTAAGGATCCCAAGGGGTTAAAAATACTTATTAGGTGACATGCTGAGGTAAAACTCTTCTCCATTATATCATGCAGCACAATGGTACATTTACAAAAATACACTTTTATTGATTTCAGAGAGGAAAGGAGAAGGAGAGAGAGAGAGGGAAACATCAATGATGAGAGAGAATCATTGATTGGCTGCCTCCTGCACACCTCATATTGGGGATTGAGCCCACAACCGGGGAATATGCCCTGACTGGGAATTGAACCATGACCTCCTGATTCATAGGTTGACACTCAACCCCTGAACCACACTGACCAGGCCAATGCAATATTTTTAGCAAAGATTCTCATTCTTTAAGTCTGGAAGAATATAAAGTTATCAATCCATGATCCATTTGCAAAATATTCCAACTAATTTGACTGATGATTGTGTATTTTGAAAATGAGGGAGCATAAGCTGTTCTAGAAAATCTTCTGGTGTTAGACATTTCTGTAACACTTCCAAGTCAGTAATTACAATGTCTAGCAGTTAATCATGGGGAATGTACCTTAATTAAATCAAATTCCTTGTAAATATCCTCTTTAACACATCAAGATGTTTGGCCAAACCAATTTTCTGCACAGGAATATGTTCCAAAATACCATAGATCTTCTTAGTTCTGGAATCTCATACAGCATTTGTCTCCATAAATGTCTCTCAGAGCTTCTGTTTCTATAATCTATAGGAGGACTACAAGGCTCTGGATAGTTTCTAAAACACTGAAAAGTTTCATAAACAACAACCATGTTATAGGAATTACATCCTAGGGATGCAGAGGCAACTAAGAAATTGTTGATGCTCTTAAAAGTCACTTTCTAATATGGGAGACACTCATGGCAACAAATAATTGCAGTAGAGAGTGACCAATGCTCTATAGAAGTCTGTACAATACTCTGGGCAAAGCGGTAAGTGAGCAACTAAGGAGAACTTAGTGTTCTGAGTTGGCTCTGGAAGGCTCCATGAGAGTTCACCAGGAAGATGGAACAGGGGAGAGCATAATCAAATACTCTGAGGCATGAATTGACAGGTTTTTATTTTTTATTTTTATTATTTATTATTTTTCCTTTTTTCTTTATTGATTAAGGTATTACATATGTGTCCTTATTCCCCCATTGCCCACCCGACCCCCCCTCAACTCCCTGGTATCTGTGACCATTGCTTAGGCTTATATGCATGCATACAAGTCCTTTGGTTGATCTCTCCCCCTTACCTCCACCCTCCCCTACCTTCCCTCTGAGGTTTGACAGTCTCATCAATGCTTCTCTGTTTCTGGATCTGTTTTTGTTCATCAGTTTATGTTGTTCATTATATTCCACAAATGAGTGAGATGATGTGATATTTATCTTTCTCTGACTGGCTTATTTCCCTTAGCATAATGCTCTCCAGTTCCATCCATGCTGTTGCAAATGGTAAGAGTTCCTTCCTTTTTACCACAGCATAGTAGTCCATTGTGTAGATGTACCACAGTTTTTTAATCCACTCATCTGCTGATGGGCATTTAGGCTGTTTCTAAATCTTAGCTATGGCAGATTGTGCTGCTATGAACATAGGGGTGCATATATCCTTTCTGATTGGTGTTTCTAGTTTCTTGGGATATATTCCTAGGAGTGGGATCACTGGGTCAAATGGGAGTTCCATTTGTAGTTTTTTGAGGAAACTACATAGTGTTCTCCACAGTGGCTGCACCAGTCTGCATTCCCACCAGCAGTGCAAAAGGGTTCCCTTTTCTCCACATCCTCTCCAGCACTTGTCGTTTGTTGATTTGTTGATGATAGCCAGTCTGACAGGTGTGAGATGGTACCTCATTGTTGTTTTTATTTGCATCTCTCAGATGATTAGTGACTTTGAGCATGTTTTCATATGTCTCTTGGCTTTCTGAATGCCCTCTTTTGAAAAATGTTTATTTAGGTCCATTGCCCATTTTTTGATTGGGTTGTCTATCTTCCTTTTGTTAAGTTGTATGAGTTCCCTGTACATGTTGGAGATTAAACCCTTATCGGTAATAACATTGGCAAATATGTTCTCCCATGCAGTGGCTTTCTTGTTGTTTTGTTGATGGTTTCTTTTACTGTGCAAAAGCTCTTTATTTTGATGTAGTCCCATTTGTTTATTTTTCAAGATATTGCTTCGGCATATGTCTGAGATTTTGCTGCCTGTGGATAGCTCTAATATTTTTTATGGTTTCTCATCTTATGTTTAAGTCCTTTATCCATTTTGAGTTTATTTGTGTGTAAGGTGTAAGTTGGTGGTCCAGTTTCATTTTATGCATGTATCTGACCAATTTTCCCAACACCATTTATTGAAGAGATTGTCTTGACTCCATTGTATGCTCTTGCCTCCTTTGTCAAATATGAATTGAGCATAGTGGTTTGGGTTGATTTCTGGTTTCTCTGTTCTATTCCATTGGTCTATATGTCTGTTCTTGTGCCAGTACCAGGCAGTTTTGATCGACATGCTTTAAGAAACTGAAGTATTTGAGGTTTGGGGGTTGGAGAAACAGTAAGGAATGAGCTTAGAGAGAAAGGGCACACAGACAGAGACACAGCCTATCTAGGTGAACACGTAGGCCATTAAAAGAGTCTGAACTTTCCTGTAAACTGCAAAGTCTTTAAAAGCAGGGTTCTTAATCCGGTTATCACGAGTTACATAAACCCTCCAAAACTGCACAAAATATTGAATAAAGGTGTTTAGAGTCCTGAGCAGGGTGCAAATGGGAGAAGGGAAGAGGGCTCACAGCTTTCCACAGTTACAAAGTCTCCATGACTTAAGGAGATATAATAAGACTTATAGCTTCGAAGGGAGAGTTTGCAGTTGAGAGTATGGCCTTGATCTCTTTCGGCATCCTAAGATGCCCCACATTTAAGTTATAAAGTAGAGGTAATGCAGTAATGATGCTCTGCCAGGTGGGTGGGGCAGGCACAAGCGTAGCTCAGGGCCACACAACTATTGTAACTCCAGCAGCCCCTTGCCATACTTCCTCAACTTGGCTTCTCATAGCTCGAGCAACATGCTGGCTCATCCCTGCTCCATTCAGCCTGTTTAAGCTTCAGGCCTGGAAGTAATAAATGAAAACAAAAATAAACACCATATTTGTTAACAACAGCCTTTTAAGAATATTAGTTCTAGTCTTTGTCCAGTTGATTAACAAAACTTATCGGTACTCTGAGTTCCTACTGGAGAATATAAACTAGAAATCTTAGTTTCTCAGTAGTAATATCAAAAACCTCTTTGTAAGAGATATAGAGAGGATTGCCTTGTTAATATTCTATCAGTTTTTCCTCTGGACAGTTGACATTTTGTTCTTGAATGAACAAAATATCAGAGAACTGAGTTCCTGGACTAAATTGTTTTGACCCCTCTTAATAAAATGTCCTCTAAATTGCAATTGATATTAAAGAGATTAAAATTGAGGTATATTAAAGAGTCAGTTATAATATTGATCATAGGACTGTGAATATGAATGTTGATCTCTGATGAGAAGATAACCTCCAAATGCATAAATAAATAAGTAAATAAGTAAAAATAAATAAATAAATATAATTGATCTTTCTAATCTCACCAGATCATCCTTCTTCTAGAGTTTCCTTAATGTGTAGCTCCAGTAGAAATGTAGCTCAGATCTTAATTCTGGGTAAAATATACTGCTGAGAAACTGGGTTGATCACATGTTATGTCTAAAGTGAATTTTGAAACTTGCTTTGTTTAAGTTTTTTGCTTTTACCATAGGTAACTGAAAGTCAAATGTATGACCGATTTCTAGCAAAGTTGTAGGGTCCTATAGCCTATGTTTTGGGAACAACTCTCCTTTAATTGTTACTTTAATTTTTGTCACCTCTATTTTTTTCATCTCATTTTAATGTTACCCAGTGGCATTACATGCATTTGTATAAACTGACATTTGGAACAGGTTGGATGCCACCAGGTTGATAATTTTTGAAGGGATGTTTTGCTTTGTTTTAAATGTATTAACTGACTATGAACTAAATAAAACTCTAGGTGTCAGACCTGGGTATTCTGTTTCATATTTAAATTCCAAATATCTTTCATCCATAATCACTCCTCGGAGGTGTCTTTCACAGTTCAGTGAAGCACCCAGGGGTCATCACAAGTGACCTGCAAGTTTACATCCCCATAAATAATAATTCACAAGCCGGCTATGTCTCCAGTGCCTACCCCAAGCAGAGAGGAGTCTTGCATGGGTTAAATTAACCAGCCAGGAGAACAAGTGAGCTGAACATATGGTGAAGTGTTTTGAGGTTTAGAAAAGCAAGTTTCTGGTACAAACAGACTCTGGCCTTTGAGACCTCGCTGTCAACATGAAAAAAGATCTCCTCATTTACAGGAGTGAAAAGAAAGGGGCGCTTTCAATTACTTCACCTCTGTAGCTATACACAATGAAACAGGAGGAGAAATCACACATTAATAGAGAGAAAAACAAGTGTAAGTTCCTCAGGGAAGTCAGACAAGGCTGCAGAAAGCATGTAAAAAGTAGTTGGCAGCTCTGATTGGAAGTGAAAAGAGAAGAAATCGGAAGTGAAGTACCACAAATTAAAATTAAAGTTGGAATTCCCGTGAGCTCTCTGGGCTTCACATTTCCAGGCCATCCCCCATGTTGTCTAATTGTACCACTTCAAACCTAATGAGTTGGGCTTGGGAAGAACTGAGGCCTGTAAATGAATCCGTTTATCATAGTTACACTCTTATGCGATATTTAATGGCGTACTTGTTTTGAAAGATAAGGAATAAAACATAGAAGTCAGTTGATGGCGGTATCATCTCCTATATATTTAGAAAAAAATGAGAAAATATGCTTGCCATAAGAAACAGTGAATTGTTAACAACATTATTGAACTGACTCCTGAATTTGTTTTTAGAAAGATTTGAAGTTAGAATTGCAATTCTTATTTCATTTGTTGGGATCGGCATTTTAGTTTGGTCATTGGTTGGTTTCAATGTGTGAGATATATGGGCACTCTTCTGATGCTGGGTAGTTAGGCAAATATCTAATTTTTCTATCCATTACAGATGTTATAGAGTTGTGGTGACAATTAAATGATATAACGTGAGAAAAGGACTTGGGGCAGTGCAGCCTGACACATGGTGAATGATTCTCAAGTGGCTGCTAGTATTTTTCTTGTGCAGACAGCACTCATACCCACACTTCTGGAATAACACATCAACACATGACTGATATCACAGCATCATTCCTCACCATTATGAAATATATAATTAAAGGAAAGCAAATTAAAATAAGGAACTACAATGCCTGTAATATTGGCAAAGATTTAAATATTTGCTAGTATTCAGTATCAGTAAAGGTACTTTTTAATAATTATAGGTAGGAATGCTTATTAACACCCTGGGGGGGGGGGAAGGGCAATTTGGCAACATCTGTCAAAATATTAAATGCCCATACACCTGGAGCCAAGAATTCTACTTTTGGAAACATTGCTTAAGAAATAATTATTTACACACAAGTCAAAAACAAGTTCTAAAACAACATATATAAAGTATATGTATGTCTTCATGGACCAGAAGATGCCAGTTTTCTTCAAATGGCTACACTATTACAATTAAAATCTCAATATACCTTTTTTTGGTGAAAATTGATAAACTAAATCTAAAATTTATATAAAAATGTGAAGGACATAGAATAACGAAAATAAATTTGGGAAAGAAGAATAAAGTTAGGAATTTTCACTACATGATTTTAAGACTTACTACAAAGCTACAATAATCAGAGAGTGTAATATTAATGTAAAGATAGGATATACCTAGGTGAAACAGGATAGTCCAGAAATGGACTCCCTCTTATATCCTTCATTGTTTTAAACAAAATCACCAAAGCAATTCTAAATATAAGCATTTCCACAAATTGTGCTGGAAAATTTGGATAATCAATGAACCTTTATTATTAAGCCATAAGACATGCAAAGATTAATTTGAATTGGGTAACAATAAACCTAAATGTAAGAATCACACATATTAAACTTGTAGGAGAAAATATGGGAGAAAATCTTTGTGATCATGGCTTGAATAAAATACCTTATCTGAGATACAAAAAGTAATAGATAATAAAAAATGATAAATTAGACCTACTTAAAATTTAAAAATTATTCTTCAAGAAATATTATGATGAGAATCAAACCACAAGCCACAGACTATGAATAATATTTGCAAAACAAGTACTTGTAGTCAGAACCTACAAAGAATTCTTATTGATAACAAGAATAAAAATAACTCAATTAAAAACGGGCAACAATTTTAAGGACACATTTCACCAAAAGACATATAAATGGCAAATAAGTATATAAGATGATGCTCAAAGTCATTAATCATTATAGAAATGTACATTGAAACCATCACTGTGAGATATCACTACATAGGCACTCGAAGAGCTAAAATTAAAAATATTGATAATGCCAGCTTGAAAGCATATACACAAACTATACCCTCATGTTGATGGGATACAGCTTGGTGGCAAATAATTTGGCAGTTTCCTATTGACACACATTTACCATATAAATCAGCTATTTGACTCTATGTGTTTATTCAAGAATATGAAAACATACATCCACACAAAAATATATGCATGAATGTTTACTGTAGCTTTATTTATAGTAGCCAAAAATTGGGCAGCATTTAAATGTCCATCATATAATGAATGGATAAACAAACTGTGGTATATCCATGCAATGGAATGATATTTGGCGATAAAAAAAGATATGAACTCTTAAAATAAAAGAAAAAGAGATAAACTATTAATGCATGCAACAACTTGGATGAACTTCAAGGGCATTTTGCTGAGTGAAAATAGCCAGCTACAAAGATTACAAAGCTGTGATTTCATTTATTTGAATTGCTAGAAAAGGTAAAACCAGTAGAAATAAAAAGCAGATCTGTAGTTTCTAAAGGCCAGGGTATGAGAAGAAGCTTTATTGCGAAGGGATATAAGGGGATCTTTTTAGTAATGGAAATATAATTGTGTTGGGACTATATTAGCTATACATATTTATCAAAACTCATCAGAATGCACAATTAAAATTGGTGGATTTTATTATATGTAAATTATACCTCAATAAAGCTGATAAAATAAATAAAATGTTTTCATTATGGAAAGAGAATAAAGGTATCAAATTATAAGTCAAATTATTATGGAACAACATGTATAAAATGATCTTTTAAAAAATCTACATGCATATATATGTGCCTTTCTAGAATTAAAAACATGTAATAGATAATTGCTTCAGAGCAAAGAAGTAATGTCTGAGGGTGAGAAAAGGGACTTTAAAATTTTTTTATCTTATTCTCTTCTGTACTCATTGAACTTTTTATCACGAACATGCATTACTTTAATAAAAGTATAAATTAATGAAAAATTAACAATAAATGACTTGTTTTAATAGTAAGACCATATTTTTAGATTAAAAATCAGGATATAGGGACTAAGTGGAGGGTATAATGTGATGATTATTTCAACAGAAATATTTATTAACCATAAATGTGAACATTATAGTCATGAAGTGAATTATGAATGCTACAATTTAGAACTCTTTTGGCACAGTTGGAAACACTGCTAGATGCTGTGAAAGCAAGAATGGTGATTGTTGATATGTGATAAGTCAGCATTTTCCATAATAATGACCATTAATTTCTGGCTTAATATACTAGCAACCTATTATTTTTGCATAAAGACTAATTCAGAAAAAAAAGAAGCACTTGTACTATCATTCTGATCCCAACTGATCACTCTGATGTGAGAAGTTCTAAATATCTCACTCAAGATGTTACCTCTATATCAGACTTTCCAAGAGCTTATTCCATAAATCTTGGAATAACAATGAACTAAAGCCAACAAGACATTTGAGAGGCTTTTCTTGATCAATAGACACTAACGATTTTCACAAGAATATAACAATTGCAGTTTCCCATACTTTTTGAACACTGAACTTCTCATTAGCCAATAACTTAAAGAATTCAAATTTTGCAAAATATATTTTAGTAAGCCTTGCTCTAAATTCAAGTCTTGAACGTTGAAGATATTAAAGCTTTAAAACAATGGTTATTGACATTTTCCAGATAAGATAAATTATTTTTCTCTGCTCTCCAAAAACATTATGGTAAAAGACCAAATATAGTACTTATCACTTTGTAAGCAAGATAGAGTGGAAAGAGCATGGGCTTGGTCATTAAGTAAATCTGGATTTTAGTCTTGTTTCCATCATATAGTAGGGGCTCTTTTTGAGCCTGAGTTTCTTCATTTATAAAAGGGGAATGTAACGCGGACATCACAAAGCTGAAATTATGTATGTAAAGCATCATTGTGCCTGGTCATGGTTGGTCTTTATAAAGACTGGTTCTCCTTACTTTGCAGCTCATCTCGTCAGCGGATGGTGAACTCTTGGAGGCAGGCACCAGGTCTAACTCATCTAGGTCTCTAACAGTGTAGATGGCACATAGTTGAAGCCAAATATATGTTAATTGGTTTGATGTAATCAACTTTAGAAAAGTAAAAGACATGTGAGAGCACCCATTTCAGCTTTCTTTCCTTTTTCTGTCCCCAGGTTCTTCTCCTTTCTTCCTGTTTCTCTTTTTTATTTTCTTTTATATCTTTCTCATTCTGCTATCAATTTTCCTCTCCAATATATTTTTTTTTTGAAGTGGACTTTGTTGAATAATCTTTCCTGTTCTTTAAGATAAAAAAATCAATGTTTTAGTGTGTGTGTGTGTGTGTGTGTGTGTGTGTGTAAAATAAACACAACTAAACTGTTTTATGGGCTTTTTAATTTACTTCATTTTGGGGTATTTTCTGGGTGACCCTTAATAAACTTGAAACATTCTGGGAAGGAGTGCCTCATGGTGGAACAAAAGATCCATACCTGGTTATACAATGTTAACATTAAGCTAGCTGTGCTGGTATTTTCCTTGTGATGCCTGGCAATTTTGGCAAGAAGTCAACACACACAGTATGCCTAGAAGATAGGGATCTAGGTAAAAAGAGAAAATCTGAATTCCATTATTTCTGAAATTCAGTTTTTTTCCTCTTTATGAGAAGAATAGTTTTGCAGACCTCAAAGGGAGGAGAGGTTCAAATAGTTTCAAGGGGGATTGCCATCTCCCCAGGCTTGTGTCCGATGGCCATGGCTCTAGATGATGAGTAACTCTATGGGAAATTCATTAGTTTTGGATCACAGCCCAATTCCCAGAAACGTTTTATTTTCACCTTCACACCTTTGTAGAACATTCAGCTTTTAGGTGCCTGGGTTTTGGATCTGAGTGAAACTGTCATATCTTAATTAGATTCAAAGCTACCCTCTTGACTTCTATTTCAGCTGTGACATTAGCCTTCACACTTGAATTGGCTTGAATTCTCCTGGCCCAAGAGTGAGAATTTCATATGTTTTCTTTTCATCTGCAGACATCTGTATTCTGTTTAACTCAGGATTGTAAAACTCACGGAGTAGGAAAGGCCCAGCTCATTGTGGTCACTATGGGACTTGTTCCTTTCAGGCCAAAAGCTACAAAAATCATTTCAATCGTGCTTTTAAAAAATATTCTCATAATAAAGACCAAGGGGAACATCAAATTATTACAATTATGCTTTTTAAGTATAAATGTTTTAGTCATCATTCCTCAGTTTGTTTAAACCAGCTGTATAAACTGAATGATTTTGAAAAAAAATATATAGGTATAATTTGCAGTAATAGCTAACCTCCTTTGGTCCCAAAGAGACACAAGCATATTATTTGTTGACAAATCTGATGTATTTACTGATTATGTTTTTACATGTGAATGAGTTAGAATTATAGTCCCACAAACTGTACAGAGTCTAAAATCCCTAAACATTTGCATGCATTGCTTCACATAATTCTCATTGTAATTCTATAAGGGAGGGTATGGGCATTATAAGTAAACTATAGGAGTCAGAGAAC
Source organism: Myotis nattereri (assembly GCF_964212035.1). Taxonomy (NCBI): domain Eukaryota; kingdom Metazoa; phylum Chordata; class Mammalia; order Chiroptera; family Vespertilionidae; genus Myotis; species Myotis nattereri. Next base: position 26,892,368 of record NC_138084.1, read on the forward strand.
AAATGACTTGCTAAGGTTACTATTAGTGGATGAGTTAGGACTAGAATACAGTTCTTTTGGTGCCTTCTTAACTCTTATGTCTACAACTTCATATGCCTCTGAGAAATATGGTCACTAACTTGAGGAAATAAAAACTTAACTGAAAAGAAAACAAATGCAATAATACAAAATAAAAAATCTAAAATATATCATAGAACTCTGTTTTAGCTCATTAATGAGGTGTTGTCAGTCCATTAAACTTGACTTGTGTTTCCGATTTTTGTCCAAGAATTTTGTCATTAAATTGGGCATTTGGCATTTTCACTAATCCACGCCCTACAGTTGTAAAAACTATCTTAGTTTGCATTAGAAAACAGTAATAGTGTGTTCTAGGTACTGTTCTCCAAGCTGATCACATGCTAACTGGAGCTTTCTGGTGATAAACAATGTTTTTAGTATTTTCAGAAAAATATAGCAAATACAAAATTTAGATATCGTAATATCTCTATTGTTTTGCAAAATTATTTTCTACAGTAAATATCTTACATTTTGAAATGCTACTGAATCATTTTAAGTTCATTGAAAGTTTTAGGACTTTTTTTTTTTTTTTTTTTTTTTTGCCACTCAAACGTTTACTCTATTTTCTACCATTAAATTTCATTTTCTTGGAAAAAATAATGCCAGAACTAAAGGATGCATTTTTTTTCTATGAATACTCTTTAGTCCAGGGGTGGGGAACCTTTTTTTTTTGCCAAGGTCCATTTGGATACTTATAACATCATTCACGGGCCACATAAAATTATCAACTTAAAAATTAGCCTCCTAACATTTAATTAATTAACTCACCTCTAATGCCTTCACAGCCTACAGGCTGAACATTCCCCGCCCCTGCAGTGTAGACCACAAGAAGATATACATAATTGTATGTTGGACTGAGTAAATAATTGGGGATTTCTTGGAAAGTGGCCTATGCATAATGGCATACTAAATATTTGGGTTGTTTCGTATTTTTTGATGAGTCAACAATATTGCTCACAATGGATGCAGAAAGTCCAGCTGATTCTTGCCATCTTAAAAGTGAGTTCTTTACTATGGTAGCTTCTTTTCTAAAAGGATCTGGAAGGTAAATCCTGAAATTAAGAGCTGAGAACTTGTAGAGTTCCAGTGAAAATAAACAACCCGGGGACAATACGCCTGAGGGATTTTGTGTTTTAATCTGAGAAACACAAAAGTGATTGGGTGAGAACTACCTGGGAAAGAATAAGGCAAATTTAAGCTGATGAAGATCCAAGGAATGATGACATCCAAGGAATATTAAGATAATAATAATGGTTTTGATTAAATAATAATAATGGGTTTTGGTTTGATTTGACCAATCTGGCCTTTGCCTGAGAACCACGAAGCACTCACCCACAGGTATTTGCTAAATACTTATCAAATTTAAAAAGACAAAAATGAGTAAATGAATGAGCCAGACTTGATAAGGAAACTCCACAGAAGGCAGCTTTAAAAAGAAAAGCATGACAGCAAATTTAAAACAAAGGTATGAGAAGACTTTGCAATCAGGAAAATATAACTTTTGAGAGTTCAGAAGCTAAACTACTTCATGGTGTTGCTGTCTCACTATTGATTTTGTTTCGCCTGCAGGGGCCTTAAAGTGACAGTAGCCCCTCATGCAAGTGCATGACAGGACAGTCCCAGGCAAATGTAAATTCCTGATAGGACTCCCAAAAAGCCCTTGTGCCTAACAGTCTCCCCACCTCCCATGGCCTTTCCTTTGTGGGCCTTAGATAAGCAGCCCCCTTGAGCTACCAAGGCCCTGTTCTTTTTGGTTCAAATTGACCAATCTGGGAACCTCAAACCACTTACCCAGGGACACTAATGTGTCCCAGGCCCTGCCTCTTTCTCTGCCTGCACTCAGCTTCGGCACCCCTGTGTGGCCCCTTGTCACATGTCCTATACTTCCTCCAGGACATGTGAGTAATAAACTTCTCCTGTGATCTTGTTTTGAACTGTGGCTCCCCATTTGGCATCCTGTGCTCCACTTGACCAACATTAATTTAACAGAGTCATAACAGTAGCATTATTTAGTTACTTTCAGGGTTTTACAGCTTTGGGAAGAATTTTAAGACTCCTAGTTAGGACAGCACGTTGCCAGGCCAGAGGTGGCAATGCTGAGCACAGCAGGACATTGTCTGTAGGAAGAGTGGCAGATCAAACCCATGAACCTGTTGGAAAGTATGCAACAACCTAAAAGGCCCAGATAAATGTCAGAATTATTTATCTAACACAAACAATTCCTTTCTCAATTTAGAGTCCATCCAAGTCTTATTTCAACCTTTCTCTAAAGCTTCAGATCCTATAGCTTTTTCTCAAAGACCTCTCTTTACCCCAGTTATTTGCTCTTTCCCCAAGCTGCATGTAAATGTAAATGCTATTCCTTTTGTATGGAATGCACTTCTCATCCTCCTTCTACCATCTGGAAAACTCCTACTCTTTCCTTAAGGCCAAATTCAAATGGTTTCTTCAATGTCACTTTCATTCCTAGGTCAGATCCTACAGCGGAAATCACTTTTTTTTTCCCCTCTAATATAGTTCCTGCTATGATGTTACTACCCTAATCATGTTATGTATTAGTTATTCCTGAATATATATATTCAGGATGGTTCAAAGGATGTGAATATGTACATACACACACATATTCACATCCTTTCTTACTAAAGAATTATTAGAAAGCCATTGTGGTATATTAATATTTGAATCACTAGCTTCTATCATAATGTTTGGCATATAATGTCTGATGAATAAATGAATGGATGGTTCAAAGGATAGATGATGAATACATACCTTTGAATCACTCTTATGCACTCTCTAGTCACACATTAATTTATAGAATCATGCATGCATTTAATCTGCCAAGAATATTATGGAACACTTCCTATGTTATTGTCTAGGAGTATTATTTATATCAATACATCATATCATTTTCTAGAAGAATTCTTTACATTATGAAGTTGAGAGAATTGATGTTTTTCACACATTCAATACCCACTACCCTCCTCCAGACCAATGCTGACATTGTGAGCTGTTCAGTCTGTCAGTCCACAGAAACTAATAGCTTTCTCCCATTCTCCCTTTACCCCGGTGACTATCGCTGCTGCACAGCTCATAGCTAAGTTCTCTAGGGAACTTGTTTCCAGATTTGATTTGTGCCTGCATGAAACCCCGGTAGCCATTTTGAGGTAAGGTCAATAGTTCTGTGAGGGCTTCTGCTCTTTGATACTGTAGAGGGCCAGCTTATGAGCATGTGGCAAAATGGATCTAATAGAAGCTAATGAAGCCAGCACACATTTCCCCGGCAGCCACCTTAGCCCCAGTTCTCCATCTATTTGAACTAAGATCCTCCTGCTAGCCCAATGCAGCTCAAAGGACAGGGTACCGCCTGCCAGAAGTGAAAGAATTGGGGCAGAGGGAAGGAGTAAAAGGCACTCTGTGAGAGAACAGCATGACAATGCAGATGTACCCTAATCAAACGTCACAATAATCCTCTGCGATAAGGATTATGATCCCTCTTTAAGGAAAAGAAAGTGAGGTGCAGACATACTGAGTAACTCCAGTTAGAGCCATAGTAATAATAGAGTCATATGTGAAGACCAGACCTAGTTGATTTCAAGATGCAAGGATGCACCATTTTCCCCCTGTACAATCACCTACCATTCTAGAAAAGCTGACTTCAATTCAATATGAAACAAGACTTTCTAAAAATTAGAGCCATCAAGTGAATAGGTCTTCTAGTGAACTCCCTAAGCAGAATTCATCTAGAGGTCAGAGGAACGTGAGAGAATAAAACTGTCAAGAAAGTTGGAAAATAAATTATTATATTTGTTGGAATACTGGTTTATAGAGCCCCCTCTTTATCTAACACTACTACTATTTACCAATTATAGACAGACAGATGGGGACACACGCACACTCACACACACACACACACACACAGAGCAGTTCCTCATGGAGATGAGGAAGCAAGCTTATGTGTGCCCAAAATGCAAGTGCACATGATACTTATACTACTACTATTAATAGATAATATTAATGGAACTAATCAACTATACCAGCATATATGCTTAACACATTTCAACATTATCTCAGCTCCTTACAGCAAGGAATAATAATGGGACAACAATAAGCAACATGTACTGGAGACTAAAAATTCAATAAGGAAGCAGGGGAAGAGAATGAGAAGAGAGTGAACAAGGTATCTTACTATTGAATATAATGTGGGTAAAGGCAACTGGTATTTTTAAAGCCCTCCGTGTTACAATCCAGAGTAAATAATTTAGGCAAGTGTCTTAATCTTGCAAACCTTCCATTTCTTCATCCTTGAAAAGGGAACATTTATAGCACCTACTTCATAGGATTCTTTTTGAAGGCCATATAATATCATGCACCCAAAGCACTAAGTCTGGTGGTTGGAAAGTAGATGCCTTTAAAAATTTCTCTAAGAATTTAGAATCATTGAGATTCCCAAGTTGGCATAAAATATCTTCAGGATTCTTTCTTTCTGTTTTTCCCCCTTTCTCTCATGCAGATCATCTTATTAAATCTGATATGGCTCATAAGAAAAAAGCAAAGATGTATGTGGTTCCAAAATAAAATTTCCAAAATAACATTCACTAAGAAATTATTGAGCATTTATTCTGTTACCAGAGTAAAGTATAGGAACAGAAATACATAAAAAAGCATAGCATGGGAAAGGCATAGTATAACATAGTGGTCAGAAACTGGCTTGGAATTCTACATGTACCATGTACTATCTATGTGATTTCAGGGCAGTGTTTTAACACTCTCGGCCTCAATTTTCCCATCCATAAAATGGGGATGATAGTATTCATCACATAAGGTAGTTGTAGTTATTAGAATTAGATGAAATAGTCCATGATAAGTACTGTCACCTAATAAGCATTCCACATATGTTACCATTACATACATTTACATATACATGAGTAAATTTCTAAATACACATTAGGACATGTTGTGGGACAAGTCTTATGTGCATTTGTGATAATAAAATAAAATATTTAAAATCAAAATTGGCATGAAAATTCTGTGATTTAGGATCACACACACATACTGAAGCTTCTAAAATTTTTATAATTTTGAAAGACATACATTACTTGCACATGAATAAACCAATAATCATAAGACAAGGTAAATAATCATGTATTGAAATGTGTGAGATCTCAACTCTAAAAAAAGGGTGAATCCAATATGCAGCTTACACTTAGCAGATATAGCCCACACTAACAATCAGTTCCCTATGGACCAAGACCACATCTCTCCCAGTCTACATTTTATCTACAGTCCTTCACACAGTGTTGATCAAAGAGCCCTTGTTCAACATGTATGAATTGAATTAATAAAAAAGATGATTATAATGTCTTTTGTAACACCATGAGAAAGGCTCATATTACTCTACTAGAGGCCTGGTGCACAAAACTCATGCACTCAGGATGGGGGGTCCTCAGCCTGGCCTGCTAACTCTCACAGTACAGGAGCCCTTGGAGGATGTCCGACCGACAGCTTCCTTAGCACTGACATGGAGGCAGGAGAGGCTCCTGCCACTGCGGCTGTTCACTGGCCAGCCAAGAGCCTAGCTTCTGGCTGAGTGGCACTCCGCCTGTAGAAGTGCAGTAACCACCAGGGGGCAGCTCCTGCATTGAGCGTCTGCCCCCTGGTGGTCAGTACACATCATAGTAACTGGTCATTCTGCTGTTTAGTCGATTTGCATATTAGCCTTTTATTATATAGGATACGATTCAAGAGAAAATCACAATACAACATTCTAATAACAGATTATAAAATACCTTTATTTATCCACATGAACTCAGACTTAAAGGAGTTAAAAGAAACACAGCTGAACCCTATCCTGGTAGCTCATCTGGTACAGTGTCATCTGGCACACCAAAAGGTTGGGAGCTCAATTGCCAGTTAGGGCACATACCTAGGTTGGGTTTCAATCCCTGGTTGGGGCGTGTACAGGAGACAACTGATCTATCTCTCTCTCTCTCTCTCTCTCTCTCTCTCTCTCTCTCTCTCTCTCTCATCAATAAAAACATGTCCTCAGGTGCGGGTTAAATTTTTTTTCAAAGACACACAGTTGATTTGTTAATAGTAGCACATGTTTTGTTTTGACCCACAGAACTTAAAGACAACCTAAAGAAATACTGGTCCAATGTGCTCATATAAAAGATAAGGAATGAGGCCTAGAGAGGAGAAGTGATTACTCATGTTTATCTAAGATCTCATATCAAATGGCAGGTTTCTTATTTCTCAGTCTCTTGTTTTTTTGTTGTTGTTGTTTTCCCTGCTGGACCACATTGCCGTATTCTACTTTTTCCAAGTCCTCACCCCCAACTCCACTATCTCTCTCTCTCCCTCTCTCTCTTTCTCTCACACCCACACACACAGTTAAACATTTGCTTTAATATTTTTTTAAATTCATAATTTCTTCATAAAGTCAAGAAAAATAATTCCTCTATATTACCCATCATAGTATAGGGCACATGGAATGATTTTAATAAATGTTTATTTGAATATTGATTTCCTTTAATGGAATTAATAAAATATTTCAGAAGATAAATTTTTTGAGGTCTGAAAGGAGGCAAAGAGTAGAGGGCATTTCCATAAATTCAGCAACATTTTCATAACAGATATTTATACCACACTTACCACATAATGCACTAGGAAGAGTGGTAAGCAGAAACGTACATTGACCCTGTTCTTACAGAAATCCCTGCATAATAGGGAAACAAACAATAATTAATTAAATAGTCATTCTAGATATATAGTTACAAATGGGAAAAGGTCTTCTGAAGTAAATGAACGTTGTTCTTTAGAAGCATACAATAAAGGAACGTTCCTCTAGGACAGAGATGGCGAACCTTTTGAGCTCGGTGTGTCAGCATTCTGAAAAACCCTAACTTAACTCTGGTGCCATGTCACATATAGAAATTTTTTGATATTTGCAACCATAGTAAAACAAAGACTTATATTTTTGATATTTATTTTATATATTTAAATGCCATTTAACAAAGAAAAATCAACCAAAAAAATGAGTTCATGTGTCACCTCTGACACGCGTGTCATAGGTTCACCATCACTGCTCTAGGAAGTAGTGCTTGAGTTTGAAGAATAAAGAAGAGTTAGGGATGACACAAGTGAATATAACAGAAAGAATCTGAGATTCAGTAAGGAGACTATTTGATTAGACTGCTGTGGTCGGTAAACTGTGGCTTGAGAGCCACATGTGGCTCTTTGGCCCCTTCATTGTGGCTCTTCCACAAAATACCACCTGTGGGCATGCATGTACAGTGCGATTGAAACTTCCTGGCCCATGCGCAGAAGTCGGTATTTTGTGGAAGAGCCACACTGAAGGGGCCAAAGAGCCGCATGTGGCTCACGAGCCACAGTTTGCTGAGCCGCAGTTTGCCAACCACTGGCTTAGAGAGATGGGTACATGATGGCAAGGAAAGGAGTATGAGAAGAATGATATTGGAAATAAAGATGGATGAATGTGATATAGGCCAGATTACGAAGGATCTTGAAAATACAAGAAAATAGGGATCATTAAATGATAGTAGTGCAAATACTAGTAGAAGATATGTATAAAAATAGACAGGATTGGGCAAACGTAGGTTTACAGTTGCAGGTACACGAAACATAGAGTTTTTTCTTGTATTATTATTTATTAATTTTGTATTATTTTCCATATGAACAACTGTAAACTTACCTTTGTCCCACCCTGTAAATATTTATACACTAAATAATACGTACATAACATGAGCCAGATTAAGTACAAACATTATCTCCTTTAATTTAACTATCTGTGTGTTTACAGATGAGGAAACTGAGGCTCAGAGATGCAAGACAACTTGCTAGAATATACCAATTGATAAGTGCTGACTTTAACTCATGTTGGTCTGCATCTGAGTAAAGGTTTTCCAGAAGAGAATAGAAGTGATGAAAGATGATGATGGCTTATAGAATGCACTAGAGGAACTAAAGCCAAGGTCTATTTTTGAATCCAAATGTGAAGAAATCTGGGCCTTAGACCAGAGTATTGGTCATGGGAATGGAGAAATAGGGTCAAAATTGGGAGGAGGGGGGGAGAGGGGGAGGGCAAAACAAAAACCAGATGAGTGGGTGGATTGAAGAATGCAGGCAAAAATTTAGTTATGTGAATCTAATATATTGAATCTCAGCGATTTGGAACAGGAGGGGTAATTGTTTCTGGAAGGAATTTTTGATAAAGAGGTGCTTTTCAAAGAAGCAGGTGTTAAATTAGGGGGAAAGTCTATTGTTTTTATACATAGTCTGGGCTCGTAAGAATAGAAAACTGATTTAAAAGAATGTCAGTAACTTGATGTTCAAACTTGTCTGAAATGGGCTTTCAAATTATTCATCAGAATTTATGACTCAATGCTAAATGTATGCAACTGATACATATGTTAAAATGCACACTACACATCGTGCTTTTGACTAATGAGATTTCAAATCCACCCTGATTCACTCCCGTTTACAAAAGGAAATTAAAAAATTGATTGGTTACTTCCTCTGCTCCATGTGGACACCTTGATTGGCCAGCTGCTGGTGGCTAGGCAACCAGGCAGAGAATCTTTGGAACAAGTAGCCGACTTCATCACAGCAGGAGCCGTGAGGCAAGAAGCTCTGGGATCAATTAAAATGCCATGCTTTTCCAGGCTGGTTTCCAGTGCATCTGTGCATGATTCCACATAAATTTAGGGAATTAGAGATCAGACAAAGGTAAACATTTCTGTGCTTTGCTTAGCATTGATTTAGAATGAGAAGATGAAATAAGCAGTCATTCAGCCTGGAGGGGGTTTACACCTTCAGCTGACTTCCCCTCCCGACTCAATGCTTTATTATTTCAGGTATGTTGTAATCGAAGGCTGCTTAAATCATCTATGTGTTCCTTTGAGGAGGGAAAGAGAAAAAGAAACAAAGGAAAAACCAGTTCTTAGTTTCATAGACTAAACAGTAGAATATGACTCATTCTTTCATTTTATAGTCATACGTCTCAAAGAAGAAATTATTAATGCTCTTCATTTTCCAGCTATTCAGTCTCCCAAGCTTGGTTTAGATAAAAAATTCATTCATGTCCCCATAGAAAGGGAAAGACATTTTCTCCCTAAGAATCTGTAGGAGTCTAACCTAAAGGCCCTTCTCCCCTTTTGTTTTCTCCTTATATCCATTTCTTAGAGTCTATAGTTCTGGCTGTTCCCCTAGTATAGAGGTCTGTCAGCACCCGCTGGGTGTCAGGGAAGGGGTGAATTTCCTTAGACTCACTTGTACCTGGACTGAGGTAAGGAGTTGGAGGTGAATCTTGGAGGTAGCAAGTAGCATCACGAAAACAGTCACAGAGATGGGGAAAAGGCATTGACAAGAGATTGGAAAGAAAAAACAAGACCAATATCATGAGACATAAAGAATGTTATTTTAAACCCTACAGAAAAAGATAACCTTCTGATTCACAGAGGTAGCACAGAGTCATCATTTTATTAAACAACAGAAAAAGCAGAAAGCCATCAACATTGGCTGTCAATGTGAATTAGAAGTAGGGCTTTGAGGTAGCTTTATAGATCAGTGGTTCTCAACCTTCCTAATGCCGTGACCCTTTAATACAGTTCCTCATGTTGTGGTGACCCCCAACCATAAAATTATTTTCATTGCTACTTCATAACTGTAATTTTGCTACTGTTATGAATCGTAATGTAAATATCTGATATGCAGGATATATTTTCATGGTTATAAATTGAACATAATTAAAGCATAGTGATTAATCACAAAAACAATATGTAATTATATATGTGTTTTCCAATGGTCTTAGGTGACCCCTGTGAAAGGGTCATTCGACTCCCAAAAGGTTCGCGACCCACAGGTTGAGAACCACTGCTTTTGAGTGACTTTAACTCATTATTTTCTAGCCTCCATAACAATCTTGTGTTGGAAAAAAAGACCTGCAAAGTTATGTTCAAATTTATAGTTATAAAATTCTATAAATTATTTCAAGATTTTAATGGGGTGACCTGTGGAGAAGACCACCAGGGACTCAGATTAAGATTTAGGAGCCTTTATTAAGCTGGCCAGCGACTACAGTTACAGCACCCTGCCGAAGCAGAGGCTGAACTGCAGTGCTGACTACAGGAGTTACAGCGTTTTTATTTGCAAAAACCACAAAGTTAGTTACAAAGCCTTGCTTACACAATTTGTTCCTGACACAGTACAGTATCAGTATAGTGACTACCTTCCTATCTATGTGTTCTAGGAACAGAGAGTACAGCGTGCCCCGCCTGGCCGAAGCGCCAGATATGCAGCCCAGCACAATATGTGTATTTAGAACAAGAAAAGAAATCACACAAATCACAAATATGTAAAATTTATGGGAACTACAATTTCAGAATTATTGACTTTTCTAGTGAGTAAAACTTTTTGTCATTATGAAGTGACTTATTCTAATATCATGCTAGCTACCTTAATGCCTGCTTACCTGATAATAACTACACAATTTTTAGTTGGTTTTTCCATGGTAGATATCTTTATTTCATTCTTCTATTTTTTAGCTTTTTGAAACTTTATGTTTCTAATATTTCTCTTATAAACAGTCTATTATGTGTATTTTATCAATTCTACCTAAAAAAAAAAAAAAAACTTTGTCTTTTAATTGGAGCATTTATTTTAACATTTTAGAAAAGCAAGGAGGACATTTAACGTATATTGAGCACCTAGGGCTGGGCTCAATACTGTATATCTATTTTATTTTTGAGTTCTCACTAACACTCTATTTTATACTGTCTCTATTCTACAAGTGAGTAACCTGATCTGTAATATGCCAAAGGTCACACAGAGATGAATGACAAAGCTGTGTCTGTGCCTATTAAGCCCATATTCTTTTTTCCCTACCACATACAATTCTCTCACTCTTAAGAAATCTTATACAATAAAGATTATTTGCCTAAGCATTGACTTAAATTAAGTAAATCATTCATTCTGTATGTACTTAAGTGTAAGTGTAGTATAACATAAATCCATAAAGATCATTTCCAGGAGAATATAAAAACTTAAGAAAATTTTAGTTTAACTCTCTCCTGCCATTAGGGCTCAACAAAAACTGTAAGAGATATGTCAATCTCCCAACAGAACACAGTGTGAGGAGGTTGATGGTTGGACTCTGAGTCTGGTATTCCAACTCTAGGTACTTTCAGAGTAATGTCATGCAGCTCTTGCCAAAGTACACAGTGAACTATTTTAATAAGAGAGCAAGTGGAGGTTTAGAAATCAAGCAACTTGTAAAGGGGTATTTTAATTTTCTGTCATCCACAAGTGCCTGTAATTAATACTGCTTAACTGCAGTTGGCATATTTATGACTTTGAGTTTCCTTCTTATATATCCACTTTTCATTTTTTTTCCTACCTATTAACAGTGCTCCGAGACCTGGGAGCACTGACTGCAATTCAGTGGAAACTAAAAAAATTTGTCTAAGAATAGTTTCCAAAAAGGAGCAATTACATCTGCCACATTTTTTTTTTTTTGAGTTTATGTAAAGAAAAGTTAGGAAATTCTTCATTAGTTTAGAAAAATTTTACTTCTTCCCTTGAAAAATTCCTTCTTATTGTAGATTTTGAATTTAGAATGGGATAAATGAGCTGATTGTAATAACATTATATACAAAAATATGTGAGAGGAGAATGAATAACTGATCTAACATAGGCTCTTTTCCCCTGAAAATGCATAGTAATGCTGGGTAAAGTTTAACAAAAATAAGTAAGTAAATAAATAAAAGCTGGATCCAAAGAAATAATAAAAATATCAGATCCCAGAAAAAAAAAATGAAGGGAAGTCATAGGGCAAAGGTAAGAGAAAAACTCTGATATAGGTCCTATAATCTAGGTTCAAGGTTTTATTCCTTACCTAGGAGCATAAGACCTTAAAGCTAGGACACAATTAGAATAGCCTCCTTCATATAAGTGGAACTTACAAAAAAAAAAAAATCTCAGTCTAGAAAAAGGACAGGAAGCTTGATTCTGACCAAAAACAAAACAAAAACCTACATTAAAAATAAAATTATGTGGCTTCAAAATTTAGCTATTTTCAACTAAACTAGATATTAGTTCAGCTGCCATAGCAAAATAGGATAAACTGATAGCTTAAAAAACAAAAATTTATTTTCTTACATTTTTGAAAACTAGAAGTCCAAGATCAAGTTTCAATCTAGTTCATTTTCTTGTTAAGACTCTCTTCCCCGCTTACAGATGGCTGGCTGCCTTCTTGCTATGTCCTCACATTGATAGATAGAGATAGAGATAGAGATAGAGATAGAGATAGAGATAGAGATAGAGATAGAGATAGAGATAGAGATAGAGATAGAGGCAGAGATAGAGGCAGAGATAGATAGAGATAGAGAGGGCGCGGGGAGGGGGAGAGAGAGAACACTTTCTGCTAAGGACACTAATCCTATAGGATCAGGGCCCCACCTTTATAAAAAATATTAGTCTATTACAAGCTATCTCAAGCTAATAAGTTAATGAAAATATTTTTGTCTGAGGAGGAAAACCTCTGAGGCACCTGCCAAAAGCCTATACAAGTGTTTATAGAACTAATACCCTGTGAACACAGAATGCCCACAGTGGTGAAATGAACTTACAATAAAAAATTAGGAATCACATGAGAACTGATATGCCATATGAAACATTCCAAAGGACTGTTTAAGCTAAGTATCTATGGTATAAAGTGATTAAAGATGATCATTAAAAAAATCAAGACCATTCCAAATTATAGGATATTGTAAAATAAACATTAGACCTGAAAATAAGTAGAACTTCTAGAAATTGACAATATTAATATTGAAATTATATTTTTAATGGATTTATATATCAGGTATACTTGAAGGGAGAAGTAATGAACTAGAAGATATATATATACATATGAATTACCCAGAATTGGTAGTGATATAAAATTTTATAAATGTATGATGATAAATATCATAAATATGTGGACAATGTAAAAGGTTAAGAGAAATGGAGGATAAAGGCTGATGGTTCAGCGAATATCTCATACAAATTCTCAAATAAGTAAATAAAATGAATTAGAGAGAATTAATAATTAAAACATAATGATTGAGACTATTTTGCAATTGATGAAAAGCACAATCCTTATATCTATGAATCACAGCAGGACTAAACTAGGCCAAATACAAATGAATCCTCACAAAGACATGTTATCATGTAACTTTAAAATGCCAAATTCAAAGAGAACATTTTAGAAGCAACCAAAGAGGAGAGCCAGAGTAATCCTATATAATGAAAGCCTAATATGCAAATTGTTCGACTGGGAGTCTGACCACTCACTATGATGTGTGCTGATCATTAGGGGGTGGCACGGAACACAGCAGCATCAGCGACATGGTGCGGGCAGCGGCCAGCAGTGGAGGTGCTGCTGGCCCAGATGGGCCCCAATGAGAGCGGGACCATGGTGGGATGGTGGAGCAAGTGAGCGGGTGACACCAGGCCAAGGTGGGTGCAAGCTGGAGCCTGATCACCCTGCAAACGGCGACCAGCAGCGGCGTCAGGGGGCAAGGCCATGGCTTGGGTCCCAGCCATTAAGGGAGCTGGGCAAGGAGCCTGGCCCCGATTGATTGGCCCCGCAGGAAGGATGGCGGAGCAAGTGAGGGGGTGGTGCCAGGCCACAGCAGGGTGCCAGCCAGGACTGCAGGACTGTGAGGCTGGGGGCGTGAGCTGGGGCCCGATCCCAGCAGGCCACCCTGCGGGACCCCACCTGTGCATGAATTCATGCACTGGGCCTCTAGTATTACCTAAAAAGGAATAATAGATTTGTCAGCAGCAAGAATAGAAGTCAGAAGACAATTATATCCTCAATAAGATGAGAGATTAAGATGCCTCTGTAGAAATTGCTAATTCGATCCAACAAAAAATGATTAATATATGTTTATACAAAGACTTGTGAGTATTCACAGAGGCATCACTCATAATGGCTATAAACATAAAACAATTTTAATATCCATTGTCAATGTTAAAAAAAATATTCAAACCTGTAAAGAGTTTTTGTGAGTTTATTTGAGCCAAACTTTCGACAATTGCCAGGAAGCAGAATCTCAATGTATTGCTCTGGGGAATGGCAGTTTTTCACCTTGTTTTATACATTACAATCAAAGGAGATGTAAGTGGGTTACAGGAAATCCATTGGTGATTAGAGAGTGGGAGAGAGCAAAAGGAGGGGGGAACCTCCGGGATTGGATAAAAAGATGATAGACAGATACTTCTTTTACTTAGGTGGGTGTAGGATAGTTAACAATAAACAATTAACATGATAACAATAACAATGAAGGAATTCGTGAAAGCCAGGACATTTGGTTGTGCCCTGAGGGGTCTGGAAAAAGGGAAGTTACAAAGTTACTCTGACATTTCAAAGACAATAGGCTCAGTTAAGGGAAAGATTGACCTTTGTCAGAAAAGATGCAGGCCTAGGATGAGACTACCCAGCATTAAGTGCTTCCAGTTAAAGTTTTAATTTCAGATCATCCTTTGTGGTTACTTTAGGTCAGGGGTGGGCAACCTTTTTGTGAGTGTGTGTCAAAACCAGCAAAATCTCTGACTCAAAATTCTTCTGTGTACCAACCCTAATTTTTTGAGAACATGTTACACCTACTTGATATCACTTTTTTAAAAAATATATTTTATTGATTTTTTACAGAGAGGAAGGGAAAGGGATAGAGAGTTAGAAACATCGATGAGAGAGAAACATCGATCAGCTGCCTCCTGCACACTTCCTACTGGGGATGTGCCCGCAACCAAGGTACATGCCCTTGACCAGAATCAAACCCGGGACCCTTGAGTCCGCAGGCCGACACTCTATCCATTGAGCCAAACCGGTTAGGGCTTGGTATCTTTTAAGGTGTACATATGTGAAGAACCTTGAAGAAATAATAAAATTCATTGGAGCGACAAAAATACAGTATACGATGATGAAAAATACATTTATTTTTTAATGTATACATGTACACTGATAGTCCGACAGTAAACTGTATGACTCCGTTTGATATTATCAGTGGGACTTTTGCTGCTGCATCACTGATGACAGAGATTTTACATCAGGTTTATATTTCGTGACCTTCAGAGATATGCACAAACTACTACTTTCATCCGTCAGACTACTCCTATTATGAGACTTAACAAAATTCATCACTGAGAACAAAGATTCACAAGCGTATGTGGATGAAAACATGGAGAGTAATGCTGTTGCAAAGTTTTTTAAACAGAAAATATTTTCTGTGGTGGCATTCCAAGTCCTCAATAGTTCGTTTTCAACACTTCTCTCTGGTACTCCTGTCTCTAATTGCTTTTTTTTCAATGTTTTCCAAGTCAACTCTAAGGTCATTAAATTTCTGCTTCCAAATTGAGCTACTCTGAAATTCAATCAACTGCATTTCAAAGTCAGTCATGTCTATGGTCTTTAAAATAACTTGTTATGTAAAATTATTTATTTATCTAAGATGCACCTACACTGAATTTATCTGAAAAATAAAAAAGTTGATATTAAGAAAAAAATTGTAAATGGAAGATTATAAGAGAGGGTTTTGCGTGCCAGCAAAAGTTACTGGCGTGCCATGTTTGGCATGCGTGCCAGGGGTTGCCCATCCCTGCTTTAGGTCTTTGTGTTTGCAAGACTGCCATGAAGGCCTTCCCTAAACTTGTCAGGTTAGCATGTGGCCCCTTTTTCATCCACATTATGAACTGACAAATGGAGAAACAAAATTTAATGTATTCATCTAATGGAATAATATTTAGCCATAAAAAAGGAATGATCTACTGAGTCACCTCAACATGGATGAACCTCAAAAACATTGTGCAAAGTTCAAGGAGCCAGACACACAAAGACTGCATTTTGTGAGTATATAGAAGACAAAGCTCATAGAGACAAAAACAAACAAACAAACAAAAATATATTAAAAAATCCACACACAAATCAATGGTTGCCTGAGGCTGGGTGTGGACCTCAGAGTTAAACTGAGAAGGTCACAAAGAAACTTTTGGGAATGGTAGAAATGTTTTAAAAACGAGTATGGCGATGGTTGCACAACTCTGTAAATGTACTAACAATCATTAAATTGTATATTTACACTGAGTACATTTTATGTTATGTAAATTATACCTCAATAAAGCTATGAGAAGAGAAAACATTTCAGGAAAGAAATAGTGTAGGACTCACAACATAGCTGGCCCATGAATTAATTCCAGCACTTTCCTCATATGTCACATTTCTTTATGGAAATGACATGTTTATTTTACAAGTACATTACAAAAAAGTACTTTGAACAAAATAAACTGATGGACAAAATAGATCCAAATACATAGAAGCATGGAACAAACTGAAGAATCTCAGCGGGAAGGTGGTGGTAGGGGACTGGGGAGAGATTAACTGGGGAATTTACATGCATATCAGCACAGCCCACGGACACAGACAGTAGTGTGGTGAAGGCCGGGACACAGACAGTAGTGTGGGTGTGGGGTGGGGAGGATCAATGGGGGGAAAAAGTAGGACATCTGTAATACTTTCAATCATAAAGATAAATTTTTTAAAAAATAAAATACTTTGAAATGAGCTATTTATCTTGAGACCTTGGCTCTCAAAAGAAGTCAGTCGGACTTTCTATTATGGAAAAGCTTTGTTATTTGGAATCCATGTTTATCACTGGTTTTGATTCAAGACCACAAAGCTAATTTCTTTCAAAACTTGAAAAGGATATTGTTAAGCATTGTCCCCCTCCCCCACCCCTCCACCCCCAAAGCATACACCCCACCCCCATGGTCAATTGGGAGTGAAATACAGTGCACAATTCTCATTTTTATTAAAGATCAAAGCTACAATAGAAATGATACTATAGATAAGATGTCAATTAGTTTTGAACTGCATGTTGATGATTACATTCATTTATGAATTTTGCTTTCAGACTTTTTCCCTTATGGGAAAAACAATAAACAATGAGCTGTTCTTTGTTCTTTGACTGATTTCTCATTTCAATTAGAATCTTCCAAGCAACTGCAGCAATGGTTATGTCACTATAATAATTTCTCAAAGCCTAAAGTCTTTGCAGTCCTTTTGGACCTGAGACCACTTCCCAAGCCAGAAGTCATTTCCAGCATAATACTAGGAACTTAATTGTACTTTTTTATTTGTGCCGTACCACTCAAACTTTCAGACAATTTGGATATAGTTTTGCATCTAAAGCCAATTAGTGTTTTAGGCCAAACCCTGAACTGAATTAACTTACCATAAACTCTTTGACCCCAGAGCTATATCAAACCATAACACCAGTGCCCAGTTTACAAAATCAAAGTAAGACTGGCAGTAAGAATGTCTTTCTGTGTTTGTTAATGAGGCATTATTTTCCGAAGTCAAAAATTCCTAGCAGACAGACATTTTTAATCATCTTATTTTCATATCCAGATTTCAAAGTTCAAATTATAATTGCCACAGGACAACCAGAGGAACCACATCTTTTTCTTTTTAATTTATCTGAATTTCAAGGGGAAAAATGCAGATGCCAAGTAATAGAGAACATTTAAAAAAACAAAAACAACAAAAAGCTAGATATAAAACCACATGGTATAACTTAAATAGATCAAACTTGGACCCAGATTCATCTGAGTTTAGCTTCGGTGTTACTCCGCATCAATGATGTCACATTGAACAAATTATTTTCAATCTGTAGTTTTAGCTTCTCCATTGGTAGAAGAGTGTAATAATACCTACTTCTTGGGATTATTCTGAGGACTGAGTGAGATATCTGAGGACGTTCTTTTTTTTTTCCTTCTTATTTATTTATTTATTTATTTATTTTCTGAGGACGTTTTTAACCTGCCTGCAGGTTGACTGTGAAGCCCCTAATTTGCAAGAGAACTTTTGTATATAGACTGTTCATAGTTTCCATCAGTTCTCAAAGGAGTTTGTATGCTTAAAAATCACTGAGATGGGATACATAGGCATTTGGTAAACTTTTGAGAATGCTTATGATATTAATAATCTCTTTGCTTCTCCTTTCTGGAAAAAAAAATGGTTAGATTAAAATGACAAACATAAAATATTCCACCAGAAACCTATTTTGTACCACATGTATAGATGCACTTAACAGACAATGAGAGGCAGTACATCTTGGTGACCAAAATGTGGTCCTAGACCTGGCTCCCAGTTTACTTCATTTGACTTCGGACAAACCATTTAACCCATTTTGCTTCAAACTTCTCATCTGTTAAGTGGGGACAATAATGTCTAACTCATAGGGTTATTCTGAGCAAGAATGTGCAAAGTGTTCCTGTCAATGCCTGTCTCATGATAAGCACTAAGAAAAAAGAAATAAATGATCTGCACCTGCCCTCATGGAACTCAGCCTAATGGAGCTTATTTAATGATTGAGCCAGGAGTTCCCCAAGTCCCATCATAATCAGTTATGCTGGCCACTGATCTTTTGCTATAGTTGATGCTGACTAGATGTAGAAATACTACTTGTTAGCCTCTGTATTTTCCCTAAAAGATAATGCTATCTCATCTACATAAGTAGCTTCAGTTCCTGTACCCTTTTACTGCCTCACAAACTTTTGCTTAATCTTTTAAATCTTTGAGCATGCTAGCATATTAGAATATTTTCATACAGCATCAACTTTATATCTATACTAGAGGCCCTGTGTATAGGTAGGGTCCCTAGGCCTGGCAGCGATCAGGGCTGATCTGTGGGGAGACTGGCGGGGCAATTGGGGGGCCCCCACTGGAACCCACCTTGGCTGGCCTGGGGCCTGCGGGCTGGGGGCAGCTCCTGCGTTGAGCATCTGCCCCCTGGTGGTCAGTGTGTGTCATAGGGACTGGTCATTCCACCATTTGGTTGATTTGCATATTAGGCTTTTATTATATAGGATGATAATAATAACAATCATTATTATTTATGTAACAATTGCATGTGTCAGACTTATACTATTTATATACATGAGTTTGCTTAATCGTTGCAGCATTTCTTTAAGATATTGTTATACCCATTTTACAGATGAAGAAACAAAGCTAAGCTAGGCTAAGTTGCTTTGTCAAAGAGCAGCAATTATTTATGGAGCTTAGATTCAAATTAATCCCTTGATTATGTGAGGTGGTAGTTTTATTTTAGGTTCTATAATCAAAGAGATACCTTACAAAGGTTATTCCTATCCTAAAATATTGCTTTTGAAAATTCCACATTATTTTTTAAAATGTCAGTATCTCTGTTAAAAGTAATTTATTAGCTCCCCTCCACCCCTTCTCAAGCACTCTGTGCTCTTTTCTACCCCCTTCTCAGGTAGCTCTCCTTCCCCAAGGGGCATATATCCTTGCTTTCTTTCTCCTAAGTTCCAAGGGCCTTTCTTTTGCCTCTGATTCTTATTTCCTGAGCCCTCCCAGCCCAGTTGGCTTACTTCTTCCAGGGCTCACTTCTTCTATATCTGTGATCTTCTAAATAAATTCTTGCCTGTATTTGAGTCTTGGCTCTGAATTCTTTCTTAGCCAGAACTCAAGTATCAAGGTTGCTGAACCAAAGTCCAATTGCCAGTAAGCAGTGTCCTGATTAGACACAGTGGGCAAACCAAGAACAAACATAAAATAAAAATAAATAAAAAGTAACTTATTAAATCACTAGCATGATGTATTAGTCAGGCCAGAGAAGCCTAACTAGTAGAAATACACACACACACACACACACACACACACACACCCCTTTATATGCATATATGTGTATATATGTTCACATGTGTATATATGTTCACATGTGTACATATGTACATACATACATACTAAGGCATTTCTCACACACTATGGTCATAACTTTTGCAATTTGAGGTGTGACAGCAAAACTAACATGAATTTCTTTTTCCTTCTTCACCATTTCATGGTTAGAAGACTTATTCTTACCGTAGATCTTAGCAGCCTAAGCATATGATTTTTTTCTCTTCTTATTACATCCAGAACTTTCACTTTTTTACTTAAAGGAAGCACTTTACAGCTTCTCTTTTGCCGCAACCTTTTGCAGCAAGCATTCAGAATCTGGAGAAGGGGCCACACGCAAATGGATATACTAGACAAGAAATATAAATTTGGAAGGCATTGGGGGAACCAGGCAGAAACCTACTCTCTAGTGGAGTGGCTCCCTGAATCTCTTGACTCATAGCTTTTTATTTACTGTAATATACATTTGCCCTTTAGCAAACCACACAGACATATCAAAGGTAAGGTTTGGTAAACAGTAAAAGATGATCAGGTTAGGAGATTGCCTTCAGCCACCATTGTCTCCACAGAACAATCAGTGCATAGCTTTTAGCCCTTGCTAAAGCCCCAAGGTCCATCAGCCTTCTAACGGACCTCTCCCATTTATTATGCTAACTACTTGTTGGTCTTTGCCTCCAGCACTCTTTGGCATATCCGAATTGCAAGCATCACTATTCTTGAACTTTGGGGCCATTTTGAAGTAAATAAGGGTGACTTGAGCACAAGCTCTGTGACTCTGCAACATTGGATCTGACAATGCAAGATGGTTAGGAAGTGACCAGCCGGTGGGAGCCCAGTGGATACCTTGAACAAAGAGAGACTCAGATCCTGGAGGGGATCCTGTGAGATTTCATCATGCTACTCAGAACAGCTCACATTTTTAAAACTTATGAATTGTTTATTTCTGGAATTTTCCATTTAATATTTTAAGACCATGGTTGACCTCAGGAAACTGAAACTTTGGAAAGAGGAACTAAGGATGAGGGGAGACTACTGCACATCAGCAGTTTCACCTGGTTCAACCTAATAGATTTAGGATTTGTTACTCAGGCTATTTTTTCAAGCTATTTTAATAATGGACTCTTTCTTATCTGTTGTAGTAATATATAGAAATGTTTAAAAATGCCTAAAAAATGTCTAAGAAGGTTTTAAAATGTTTAAATTAACTTTTCTTGAAACTTAAAGCATGATATTAAGAACACATTCCCCACTGCCCTGAAGTGTGTGTCCCTCATAGATAAGGATTTGAACTTCAGTAAATAATGGGGTGACCTGTCAAGATAACCACTTGAGTGGGTGATGTACTCTCCCTAGATAACCACATGTAGCCCCTCGCCCTGTTTGAGATAAACATGTGTGCCTTGATGTAATTCATTGATAAACTAACAAAATGGCCAATTGTGCTGCAAATGGGGTACAGGCTTTAAAAGTGGGGGTCCCGACCAGCCTGGTGCTCGCCTGTCTAGACAGCCACAAAGGCACGTCCTCTTGTCAGTCTGGCAAGCAACGCCACTCCACGCTCCTCTCTCTGCCAGGTGACAGAAGAATGGTCAGTACCTCCCAATTGAGACATGACCTAGCTCTTGGGCAAGGAACGCCAGCCCCCTGCATCCAGACCAGCCCAGCCCAGCTGCCAGACCCCCGAGGACAGCACCACTGGGATCCCACTTAAGCCTGTACCCGCAGCACCAGGAATTGTGAGTAATAAAGTGCTGTGGGATTTGCAACTGCATATGTTTCATGTGGTGTAATTCCTCCAGCAGTTAATTGAATTATTTTGTGTACCCTTAAAAGTTAAATTAAAGGTTCTGGGCTCTTTTTGGTCCTAAGCCTGCCTCCTTGGACCTGCTTGCGTAGAGTAACCTCTTCATTAGCAACTACTTGAATGTCCCACACCTGCACGGTTAAAGTTTATCTCAAGGGACACCTTAGATAAACACTCCAGATCCTTTCCCAGGATCTACTTGGGACATTATCCGTGAGTTCTTAGCTCAAATTTCACTTTTTTTTTTCTTTTTACTGAGGACTTCCTGGACCATCCAATGTAAAAGCACTAAACCCCACCTGAGTAAAATTTCTACTTGATACTGTTACTTCTTTACTTCACTAGTGTCTGAATGGTTAAAATGAAAGCACTCAGTACCTGCTCTATAGTAGCTATACAATAAACACTGAATACACAACTGAACGAATGAATTAATGCTTATGCTTCTGTTGCCTGAAAAGATCATATGAAAACCTCTCATTGCTTAAAATGAGTTTTTTAAACTTTTCTTCAATGATAAGAGTAAAAAAGTTGAAAGGCCCCAGGCCCTTAAGATAATAAAGGAGCACAAAGGTGGACTGAACCGTGATGAGGGGTGTCAGAAAGAGAGCAGAAGAGGAAAACGGTGAATGCTGTTGGGAGATAATGCTCCATGGGCCTCTCTTATGTTTGCACTGTTTGCAAGCAAAGGCACTGGCTGCCCTAGTTCCCTATTTTCCTTCCAAGGATGTCTGCATTGGAAGATAAAGATAGTGTCTCCTTTCAAAGCAATGGACAGGTTTGATATCTGTCTGGTATAGAAAAGGTAATGTCACCTTCTGGGACAAAGGACACAAAATCTGGATGCCCAGTCAGAATATCTGGATATGAAATCTGGTTCTGCCACTTATTAATATGGGATTTTACTATTTTAAGTTTCAGATTTCAGATTCTGTAAAATGGTTGTAACAAAATATGCCTGAAGAGCAGTTCTGAGAAGTAAATAAGGTGACATGCTGACATGTACCATGATGAGCACATCTTGGGTAATTCAATGCCCATCTGTTTCTTTTCTTTGCCTTTCTTCTCTGCATTTCTCAAGCTGTCTTTAGAAAGTCAAAATGTTCACCTTTCCTAGGAAGATCTCAAGCCGACTCAAATTGTTATTGTAGCATTATTCACAATAGGCAAGATTTGGAAGCAGCCTACGTGCCCACCAGTAGATGAGTAGATGAAAAAGCTGTGGTTTTTACAACAGAATACTAATTGGCCATGAAAAAAGAAGAAAATCTTACCTTCTGAAACAGCATGGATGGACCTGGAGATTTTTATGCTCAGTGAAATAAGCCAGAGTAAAACTAGTACCATGTGATTTCACTTATATGTGGAATCTAATCAACAAAATAAACTAACAAAATAGAAACTAGACTCATAGATGCAGAGAACAGACTGACAACTGTCATAGGGTAATGGTACTCAGGGGCTAGGTGAAATACGTGAAGGGCTTAAGCAAAGAATAAAAACACCTCTTAGACACTGAAAACAGTATGGTAATTACAAGAGGGAAAGGAGAGTGGTGAGAGTTAAAGAAGGGTAAAGGGGGCATAAATGATGATGAAAGGAGACTTGACTGGGCTGGTGCACACACAATACAATATACAAATGATGTATTATAGAATTGTACACCTGAAACCTATATAATTTTATTAACTAATGTCACCACAACAAATTCACTAAAAATTTAAAAAAATAAACTGTTATTCATGGAACTCATCCTATATAATAAAAGCCTAATATGCTAAGTGTCCAGTCTTCCAGTCATCTGTTCAACCAATCAAAGCGTAATATGCTAATGATTTGCTAAGACCGTTCAACTGCTCGCTGTGATGTCACTGACCACCAGGGGGCAGACAGTCGACTGTTCAACCAGTTGCTATGATGTGCACTGACCACCAGGGGGCAGACGCTCTGACTGGTAGGTTAGCTTGCTGCTGGGATCTGGCTGATAGGGACAGAGAAAGACTGGCTGGACATATCCTGGAGCCCTCCTGCGGTCCCACACCCCATCCCCTCCCCCAGCTGGCCAACCTCCTGCATCCCTCCCCAGCCCCAATCATGCACCAGTGGCGTCCCTTGGCCTGGCCTGCGCACTCTTGCAATCCAGGACCCTTTGGGGGATGTCAGAAAGCTGGTTTCGGCCCAATCACACAGGCCAGGCCAAGGGACCCCACTGGTGCATGAATTTGTGCACTGGGCCTCTAGTTTAAATATAATGAGCCTAAATATTTCTGGACAAAAACAAAATAAAACATATACATAAAGTAGACATCATAGAGACCTAGATAACCATAGTCAATTCTTCTATCACAAGGTCTGTCTTTAACCCAGATGTGTTTCTCTGACTTATCAGATATCTATGGGGCAGAGAGAAGAGGGAATGTGTCAGTGTGCAATAAGTTTAGCTGCAAATACAAAGCCCAACAAACAGTAGCTTCAAAAAGTAAATGATTTATTTGGCTCATACAAAAAGAAGCCAAAGGCTGGTGTTAGTTTAAGTGCAATGATGCCATCAAAGATTTTTCTAATCTCCCATACTTAACACGCTGTCTTCCAGCATCAAGCTGTTTCTTTTTAGTAACATCAGACAAATTACATAAATTGCACCCATTTAACCTCAGGTAACTCTTGAATGCTCTGTTCAAAGTTCTTTAAAATTTCCTTAACAGCACTTACTGATCAAATATTTCATGTCCTACTGGTATTTAATCTCAGAGAAATTCTACCCAGATGGGCTGCATTTTAGTCCTAGAATGCTGAAAGCTGACACCAGCCTTTTACAAATTTGTCACCCAGGCACCTCATGGGTAACATTTCTCATATCCCAATATTAGGCAAGGATATGAGAAAAAAAAGCTCTTTCTTTTTCTTTTTAATATATTTTTATTGATTTTTAAAGAGAGAAAAAGGGTGAGGGAGAGAGAGATAAAAACATCAGTGTCAACACTGATCAGCTGCCTCCTGCATGCCCCCTACTGGGGATCGAGCCTGCAACCTAGGCATGTATCCTGACTAGGAATCAAACCAGTGACCTCCAGGCACCAAGCTCTTTCATATTCACTTGACCTTCCTGGTAGGATGCACAATAGATTCTTTTATTCCACTGACTATTGTGTTTATGTTGAAATTCAAACAGGTTTTTGTAACTGATCTCATCTTGGGTCACAACCCTTTGTCTTTCTCACATAAACCAAGAACGGTTTCCCCTATTCAAGAATAACGGCTTCAATGAATGGAATGACATGTGACCCCACCCCCTTGGTTCTATCACTAATAGGTGGGAATATGTCAGCTCTAAAACTTGGAGCCACTGGAGGGAGTAGGTAAGAGGAAAAAGCACAGTGAGAGTATATTCCTCAGCCTCAGTATTAGGCAAATGCTTACATATCAAAAATACGTATTTATTTTTCAGAACACAAGAATGCTTTTCCTAAGCAGTCCAGAGTATCAGCATCAACTTTACACAGAATAAAAAATCTGTGTCTTTCTGTACCACCATCATAACTCATTTCTCTTGCCTAACCGATGGTTGCTGATGCTCTTCTTGGCCATCACTTAGGAGGACTGGGCAGGAGCTATCTTTCCAGAAATCCTCAGCCAATTTCCACCTATATCTTTTTGGTAATAATGGTGTCACATGGCCACCTCTAGTTGAAAAATAATCTGGGGAATAGAATCTTTTAGGAGCAAAATTTTGCTCCTATTAGTAAAGAAGAAGGAGAAAATAGATATTGGGTATGTAACTAGCAACATCTGTCATGTGGAAAGCTGGGAAGTGAGATTTCTGCTTACTCTGATAGAGGACAACTGCCTCCACTAATCAGCTGTTGTCACATCTTGGATTTTTTTTTTTATTGAATCCAATGAATGGACTTTAAGTACCATTCAAGTTTTAAAGTTGAGACAAAAGTTCTACATTTCTTCTGTTATACTCATCGTTTTCCTCATATCCTGAACTCCTCCCTCCCTCACCATTTGGTCCCCTGACATTATGTCCAAAGTCTTCAGTCACAACCCAATAAAATTCATAGCAGTTAAATGGTTAAAAGCACAGTTCCTAGAAAATTCACCTGTAGGTGATTAGCCAAAGCAATCTGAAAAAGTAAGATATTTCACTGCCTGCCACATAACATTTCTCCAGCCCCAGCCCCTGTAAAAATATCTTTAATGGAAGCCAACTCATTACCCCATAAAATTACTACAACACATGTGCTTGAAAATGTAAGACAGATATTCTTAACTTGGCATTCCACAGTAAACCACAGAAATGTTTTCCAAGAAATGATTTCATTTTGTTGGTTTTATATTTAAAGTCACATTTTTGGCAGGCAATCTCAGAGGCAAAATTTTGAGAGCAAACTGATCTATGGGCTAGAACTTCGACTTTTGGTTGCTCATTTGTCTAACTAGTTTACCTGCACTGTGTACCTGTCACATTGATCTGGGAACCTGGCTCTGTGCTTTCTGACTGTAGACCTCCTCTTGCTAGCTTTCCTCCTACCTCCAAACTCAGCACAGTTTATTACTTTAGCATACATATGGAGAGTTGTAAAACAGTCTGGATCTGAGTTACCACTCTGGCACTTTACAGGAGTATGACTCGGGACAAATTAAAAAAAACACACAAAAAACCACACACCTTTGCCTCACTTTATTCATATGTAAAGTATCACAAAGATATCTACTTCAAGAATGTCAAACTCGTGGCCCACGGGCCACATGTGGCCCGCAACAAATATTTTTGTGGCCCAGCCAATATAACAGTATGTAAGAAGCATTAATAAAAATTTTGTAACTTAATTTTTACAATATCCTGCTACACATAATTCTATATAATAAAAGCATAGTATTCAAATTGTTCCCTTAACCAGGAGTTCGACCAGGGGATGGGGCTGGCCGGAGGAAGGGAGGGAGTACCAGGCCAGCCGCCACCAGCCACTAGGGACCCTACCAGTGCACGAACTTTGTGCACTGGGCCTCTAGTTATTAATAATGAACTACAATATTTGCTAATGACTAATTACTATAATTGTGTTGCATTCATTTCCCTTCTGTGCCTTCTGCGCAGGTGCACCATTTCTCTCCACTAATACTAGCAGTGAATATTTTAGCAGCCGATTGCCACATCATTAGTCTTGGACTAACTTGTTTGGTGTGTGCAACAGGAAATATTTCACTTTCGTAGAACAAGAAACATAGGTTTATTTGCATTACACTTATTAATTTGTGCAGTTATTCAGTGTTTGATAAGTTAATGTTCAAGAAAACATATTAATTTTTATTAAAATGTTCTATTATTTTATGTTAACAATTACGCATTTATTTCAGCCCTTTGTGTTCAGCATGTCTCTATCGAAATAAACCTATGTTTCTATGAAAATTGAAGCTTCTGTTTTTTGTGTGGCCCACATAAACTTAAACCTTGTTTATTTGGCCCGAGTTAGCCTTTGAGTTTGACATGCTTGATCTACTTCATAAAGCTGCTATGAGGATTAAATGAGTTAAATTCTTAGAATAGTGACCATACTGTGGTATTATAGAAGTGGCAGCTATTATTATCATCATACAGTCACATGGCAGGATGTGACCTAAATTAACTGACAAAGTGACTCCCCAAAGTAAGCCTTTCAAAACCAGAATAAAAGAACTTTGTAGAAATATGTGCAGAAGGGAAGAGCTATGGATAGAATAAGGGGATCAGGAAGCTGAGTGAGCATGGGAAGTTGCCTGGGATTCAAATTCATTATTTCTTCTGGGTGCTTAGGAATTATGAAATGTTAGAGAATAGAAGAACTGCAGACTTCTTCTTATACAGTTTCTTCATCTTAGAAAAAAAACCCCAAAACCACATATATACAAGTTAATACAAGGCTACCTAAGAAATTAGTGGAGAATTTGTACTGTAATCCAAGTTTCCTGATGCAGTGATCTTTCCTCTACATCAGGCAAGAACACGTCTTCATTCCCTCTGAGGTGAGAAAGAGAAGAGTAATGAGTTCCAGAGATACGTGCTTACAAAGAGGCCCATCCACACTTGGGAATGTTTACCTAACACAACTTAAAAGTCTTTGTGCTTGCATCTCTATAGCCACTTATTCAGCTACTAGTAATTCTTTATCTCCATTTCTTACACTGTAACATTTTAAAAACAGGGCAACTTGAAATCTTCAAGGTAGGCCAACAATGTCAGTTAGGGTCTGCCATTTGGAGCCAAACTGATCTTATCTTGTTTCTGTTCTCACTGCGCTGCTCCTGGAGTGCAGTTACTGATTTCAGAATGAGTCCCAGCACCATGATATACATTTGTGGAGCATTTTCATTTCCCAAGTGCCTTCATCATCTCACTTAACCCTCCAGTAAGATGTTATCACCAGCATCATCATCCCCACTTGACCAGTGAGGAAATCAAGACTAGAAAGGCCCTAGCCAGTTTGGCTCAGTGGATAGTGCTTCAACCTGCCGACTGAAGGATGGCGTTTTGATTCTGGTTAAGGGCACATAATTCAGTTGCAGGCTCAATCCCCGGCCCCGGTCGGGGTGTATGTGAGGAGGCAACCAATAGATGGAAAAATATCCTCAGGTGAAGATTAAAAAAAAAAAAAAAAAAGACCTAGAGCAGTGGTTCTCAACCTTGGATACACATTAGAATCACCTGGGAATCTTTTTAAAATCCTGATTTCTGGGCCTCATCCTCCAGAAATTCTGTTTCTTTGTTACTAATGTTGTGGCCCCACCCCATAACAAAGAAACAGAATTTCTGGAGGAGGAGGCCCAGAAATCAGGATTTTAAAAAGATTCCCAGGTGATTCTAAAGTGCAGCCAAGGTTGAGAACCACTGACGTAGAGGGATTCAGTGACTCTCTTCCAAGATCACATAATGGGTAAGGGGGGGGCCTGATTTTTTTTTTTTTAAAAGCAGGGTTTTTTTTTAAATTATTCCCTCTTTCATTTAGTTAATCTACCAATATTAATGCGTGCTTTCCACACGTACTGAGCATACAACGGTTAAAAAAAGAATCACTCAAGGTTCTTCCTTTTATGAAGCTTCCCTTACATCTCGTTCAGTTAATTTTCATTCTACCACAGAGTAAATCTATTTAGTGCCATCAATGAGTTTACAAACTAGTCAAAAAAGCAAAGGGACCAAGTATAGAGAAATAGAAATATTTATAAGAAACAACATAAGCAAATTAGAAATGTGCTGAGGTGACTAAAGCAGTGATCAGATAATCATAACAGTGGAATGACTGAGAAAGACCATGCGAGAAAGTCAACTTTAAGGCACTGCTTCAGCCCCCCATCCCAGTCACTCTATACAGCCTGCCCATAGTCATGCCAGACTGCTTTCATTTCTTAGCATATCCCACCCAACATCATCCTGCCTTAATACTGTTGCTGTTCCTTATATACCTTCCCCATTATTTCTTTTTAAATAAGTATTTCACTTTTCATTTTATTCACTTTTTCAAGGCCCAGTTCAAAATTTCTCAAGCCTGGTACAATTCCTAATGTTTAAGAACCTTCACCTGTCACTGGGGCCTCTGAGAATATAAGAGACTCTAGAGCAGCTGTGGGCAAACTATGGCCCGCGGGCCGGATCCGGCCCGTTTGAAATGAATAAAACTGAGAAAAAAAAAAAAAAAGACCGTACCTTTTTATG
Source organism: Myotis nattereri (assembly GCF_964212035.1). Taxonomy (NCBI): domain Eukaryota; kingdom Metazoa; phylum Chordata; class Mammalia; order Chiroptera; family Vespertilionidae; genus Myotis; species Myotis nattereri. Next base: position 26,921,681 of record NC_138084.1, read on the forward strand.
CAATGATGTTTACTTTGAATTTATATTAGTTCACACTAACACTCCATCCATGTTTTTGTTCCGGCCCTCCAGTCCAGTTTAAGAACCCACTGTGGCCCTCGAGTCAAAAAATTTGTCCACCCCTGCTCTAGAGAATAAAGTCAGTTTATAATAATGTGGCAAAATTTTCATCCACTGAAGTCAAGAAACTCAATAAGAGAGAGAGGGTGATGTGATGTGTCTAGCTTATCCACAAATTCAACAAATTTTTATTGAGCACCAACTATTCTATTTTTTAAATGAAAATACATTATCAAATAAGACAAGGGCCATTCTCTGTGTAGCTTTAACTTTGGTGAGTAAAATAGACAATAATACTCTAGAACAATATAAGTGTAAAAATTAAAAAGATCATGGGTTTGCATCTGAGGGAAGTAAGAGCATTAGATTTACTCCTCAATACTCACTCTATTTTCTCTTGACAAATAGCAGCAATATGCCCTTTGAGCTTGGACCTATGAACCAGGAGGTTACGGTTCAATTCCCAGTCAGAGCACATGCCCTGGTTGCAGGCTCAATCCCCAGTGTGGGGTGTGCAGGAAGCAGCTTATCAATCACTCTCATCATTGATGTTTCTATCTCTCTCTCTCCCTCTCCCTTCTTCTCTGAAATCAATAAAAAAAATATTTTTAAAAAATATCAGCAATATGTAGTTTCAGAAATGAGCCTCAGCTCAAAGGGTGATGACTCCTATTATTTTGAATCAGTCCCATCCACTTTATTAATGACTAGTGACCCAGCGTGTGAAATCACGTGAGACCCAGACCCCTGGGAAATCCCGTGAAACCAGGACCCCAGGCCCCACCACGCTGCGGGACTTCCCCGCAGGACATCCAGAGTCAAGTCCCCACCCACCCGTGTGTGCCTCCCTGTGCACACAGCCCCGCCCACTCGCACATGCCTCACTGTGTATGCTGCCTCCTGGTGACAGGTCTTTGGTTGTTAGAGCGTTTAGGGCCATTGGGTTTTTATAATATAGATTGGTTCAAGTATTATCATGTGACACAGTTACAGCCAATGAATTGTAAAAGAAGTTTGCTTCCAAGGTCTGAGAAAGTTTCTCTCATTTTTAAAGGAAGAGTCATAAGAAATCAATAATTTTATGGCATTAACAAGGAACGTACTGCCCAGATTTTCCCTGGACCATTGAACAAACATGAAGGGAACCAGCCTTAGAAGGCAGATGATGATATGGAAGCTGAGTGCAGAAAAGGAAATAATTTGTTGAGGTACTAAACCAATCACCTGAAACTCACCCAACCTCAGGACTTTCTCTTGTGTGATCTTATGGTTCCCATGTTGAAGTAGATTTGAATCACTTTTTTTTTCTTCCTATTTTTTATTTGTAACTGGAACCAAATGACACAAAAGGCTGGGTTGTCAGGTAAGATCTCTCTGAAAAGGTGGCATTTGATCTGAAACCTAAAGGATGAGAAAGAACCATTTTGACAAAGATCTGGAGGATTTGGAACCAGCCAAGATAAAGTCTAAAAAGGAAAGAAATATCTTTCATCTTTTTGAGGGACAGAAGGAAGCAATATGGCTACAGACAAGTGGAAGAAGGGAAATTGGGATGAAAACAGATTGAAAGGTAGACAAGAGTCACCTAGAGTTCTGGATTCCACAGTAAGAGTTTTAATCAAGATTGACACAGAATCACCATATCCCTTTTTTGAAAAGTATTGCAAGAACCAAATTTTTGATACTCCTTTTTGAAGTTATAGGTTTTTTATGACATGCATGACAAAGAACAACCCAAATGTTCTCTAGCTCCCCTAAGCCTCTCTGGAGCTAAGAGCCACATCATAATTTTGAAGATCCTAAATAATCCACCTGAGGGAACATTGAGGAATATACATCCTTCTTAGGGTTATAAATGCCCATAGGATAGGATATGGGCAGAAAAGCTGCAATTTTTAAAATTTTGTTTTAAGAAAAATGGAATAGAAAAAGAGAAAGTCCATATCCAGATTTCTAAGCATAAAAACACTTGGGCCTTAAGGTAATTTTCAAATAGCCAGAGCATAATGGAGAATAAAAAGTGTTAACTGTCACTGGTTATCTTCATAGTTTGTTTAATATTTATAAAATTGTCTAAATCCTTAACATATAAAAAAAATTGTTCCCTTCTTTATTTCAACATCATAACACTTATTTTTCCTTGTCTATTTCAAACCTGTTATTTTAGTTACATAAGTACAAGTCTGTCTTCCCCAATAGATTTTAAGTTTTTGAAGGAGAAAGACAACTTCAAAATTTATTTTATATTCCCTCATCATCTAACAGTTTTAGCAATATAACAGAAGCTCAGTACATTTTTGAAAAATTAATGGCTTCTTAATTGCTATTTGACATGGCCATACAGAGACACACGCTAAGATTTCATTTGTCAATAATTGTATCACATAGACTACACATTATGTAAGTTGATTCCAGCAATGTGACAACATCCTATATAATAAAAGCCCAGAGACCAAACAGCAGAATGACCAGAATGACCAGTTGACCAGTTGCTATGATGCACACTGACCACCAGGGGGCAGATGCTCAATGCAGGAGCTGCCTGCTGGTGGTCAGTGTGCTCCCACAGTGGGAACACCACTCGGCTGATCGGGATGAGCGGCTGCTCCCACCGGAACAGCCATTCAGAGGGCAGGTCCACAGCCGTTTGGTTGACTGGGATGAGCAGCGCTCCCATAGTGGGCCAATCCCCACAGGCCATGCCTCCACCAATGCACGAATCCTATGCACAGGGCCTCTAGTTTCAAAGGAAGATCTTTCTTTTTTTTTTTTTTAATTGCATTTTGTTACCTATCATAGAAATTTGACTGTCTAACTTTCCAAGCCAGTATTTCCTTCATTCGTTTCCTAGAAACAACTGCTATAATGTGCAAAAAACTGTATAAAAAATGTACTCTCTTTCACAGTATTCTTCAAACATCAGTTTTCTTAAAGAATCAGGTCCTGTCACTCAAAATTTAGTTTTGATGTTCTTCCTTTGTATTCCTGGAGCAATCTGATTTATATAATTCAGCATATGTGGCTCAGTCTTACTCTGGTAGGTATATAATACCTACATTGATTGACTAAGAAGCAATTGGTGACATTCAACTCCCTCCCACCTCCAGGCTCTTACAAGGAAGTTAATGAATAAAACAATGTCTGCCATATATCTCTAATACAAGAAATCAAGATATATGCACATTGTTGACATTTGTAAAGTAGCATACATTGTGCTAAGATCATTCATACATTTCATTTAGTTGCATTTCATTATTTCATTTCATTTCATCCTCAAGACATTTCCCTCCAAATCCAGTAATCCTTCCCCCATTCTTCTCTAGTGCATCTCCAGCCTCAGGCAATGGGAACTGAAACTCAAAATAATAAACCTGGAGTACTCCTGGAATGAATATTTTTTAAAACTACTCACTTATGTTCAGTATACTTATTTGCCAAATCTAAAAATTTTGTCAGAGCAAGGGGGATTATTTATTTAGGGTAGTCTCTTCAGCCTCCTTCTACCTTGACCAGCATGTGTATGTGCCTAATAAAAAGGCAATTGAATTTAAGGCAGGAGGATCATTATTTTGGCTAGATTTTCAGAAGGAAGACCAGAAATGTTAAGGAAAAATCATTTATTTGTTTTCCAGCCTCCCCCAAAACTTTGCTTGCTCAGATATTTCTTTTCCTCAACTTTTTTGCTTAATCAAGATTTTACTGAAAAATAAATTCATTAATTAAAACTAGGTCTTCTAAAACTAATATTTTCAGTTTCTCTTTTGTTTCTTCATTAATAGCTCTAAAGTCAGCTCTATTTTAAAAATTCAAAATGTAATATATTTCATGTTTATTCATGGGCATTTTAACAAGCAAACGTGACTTATCCCAAGCTTTTGACAGAAAATATTCTTGGAGTGGCTGAGGGGATCTTGTGTGAATGAGGACCAGCTCCCACAATTAATTTCCAAGTCTTTATACCTGTCAAAGAGAAACTGCAAATGACTTAATGTTTGGACAAATGTCAGTGTCCAGACTAATGTTATCTGCCAGTGAGCAATCCCAATCCCTCTCCTCAGTTCCAACTGAAATAAAAATGAAAAGCTCTGGTCCTGTCTCTGAATGTACCCCATTTACAGAGAGAAAATTTACTAAATGAGTACAGTAAGGTTTCCATTGGCTCAATAATGGATATATTTTAAAGTCTGTGTTCACTTTTATTTAAAATATCGCTGTCCCTTAGAAAGTTAATATCCTTTACAAAATTCTATGAAAGTGCAGGTTTAGATTTTTGTCATTACTGGGTTATTTGACATTTAATAAGGTAGAACGAAAAGATTTTTATCCGTTTTAAGCCAATGAAGACATAAAAGCTGCTGCCACTTTTCCTGATTCATTATGTGGTTGCTGGTACACAAAGAAAAATGAATTCACCATCTAAGAGCCATACTTCACTGTCAACAGGAAGTTCAGCCAACAAACAGAAAAGCATTGATGATTCATATGGAACTTGAATTTGTTTCTAGAATTACTTCTGAAATTGGAGCTGGTCATTCTAGGGGAATTATTTGTGATCTAAATGATGAAAATAGCATATTATTGTTAGTTTAGGTTTTTTTGTTTGTTTGAAAGATATCATTGGATTCCTAAGGATTATAAAAGCAGCCAAAGTCACAATCTCTCGAGGTTGAGATTCTTTAGCACTAAAGCCAGTCCAAAACCCAGGGATTACACTGGTGAAGCATTCTCATTACAAGTAACTCTCTGGTTAAAGTGGCCATTTTTATTTTTCCTTGAAGTCATTTTTTAAAAAATAGAGCTGCCCAAAGATGTTTTCATTGTTCTTGTCAGGCTTCATGTCAGGTGAGCTACATTCTCTGGCTCCCCTTTAACATCTCGGTGTTGAGATGCACAGTCACATGTCACACAGGAACTCAAATAGGTGTAAACAGACAATGGAATCAAGATTGTACCATCCCCTCCACCACAGAATCACAGATTTGAACAACCTCCAGGGATCATCTAGTCCAATTTTTCATCTTAAGAGGGAGAACTGAAGACCAGGTAGGTTCAAGCACTTTTCTGAGATCACAGAATCGATTAGTGGGTTAGAGACCATGTTTTCTGGCTCCCAGATTTCTTATTTCTAAGTCCATTTGCCCTCAGATCTTCTCCTTGCCATTCTTGTGTTCTGCTTTGAAAGGTCGGCCTCTCCCAGGCTGTGTCATCAGCTACCTTCTACTGGTTTAAGACACTGGGAGGCATTGGTGGAAGATTGGAAGGTGGGAGAAAAGGAGAAGAACAGAGTTATTAACAATATCCACGAATGGTAATGCCATATTTAACCTTCCATCCATGAATATGATGATAAAAATAAAAATTTAGCCCTAGCTGGTTTTGCTCAGTGGATAGAGCATCAGCCTGTGGACTGAAGGGTCCGGGGTTTGATTCCCCACAAGGGCACATGTCCAGATTGAGGGTTCAATCCCCAGTAGAGGGCATGCAGGAGACAGCCAACCAATGATTCCTTTTCATCATTGATGTTTCTATCTCTCTCTTCCTCTCCCTTCCTCTCTGAAATCTATCTATCTATCTATCTATCTATCTATCTATCTATCTATCTATCTAATCTATAAAAGCCTAATATGCAAAGTGTCCCCTCAGGAGTTTGACCAACCAGGAGTTCAAGCACTCGCTATGATGTGAGCCTACCATCAGGGGGTGGCGTGGAATGAAGGAAGGCCCCAGCTGGCAGCTGGCATCCAGGGAAGGGAGGCCCTGGCCGGCAGCTGGCAGCTGCTAGGGAACCTACTTGTGCACAAGTTTAGTGCACTGGGCCTCTTAGTAAAGACATATTTTTTTTTAAAATTTAATCTTTACTTATGGGATGAAAACCTTCAATGCTCTAAGGGGCTGGTGAAATCACATAAATGAATAAAGCAGGCCAGCGGACACCCATCTAAAGACAATAGGCTACTACACAGCACCAGACAACTACTGCCGTGTGCAAAAGCTGGCTTATGCTGCCAATTCTAGTTTTGTTTTATTATTTTTTTATTCAAATAAGACACAAAAAATTGTGTGTAAAATTCTCTTATTTTTATACACTAGACAGCATTTAATTTTTTATACTATGTGGGCCAATGACAACATAAATGGGAGGAACCTGGCAAACAGTTAGTGATCCTGGCTTTCAAACAACAGCTTACCTGGAGAGGAAACATGTGTTTACATATTCACAGCACAGTTCAGGCTTAAAGCAACTCTCTGGGCAGCTCCTCTCTTCGCTGCCTTCCACACAGATTAGTTGGTTATTGCAAATGATCCTTTTAACTCAGCACAGTTGCTGAAATATTCCACTATCCGTGATGTATTTAAACACAGACCAACCAGATCTTCTATGGTTTGTGGGAGTTATAGGGTAGCATTTGATAAAGAACACGCAACTGGGTTGCTGAAAAGCAAACAAACCCTGTTGTAAGTACATGGCATACCTTCAGTTATTATCTACAAATAAACCCTGGTAATGAGGTTTGGGTTCCTCTCGATTGCATGTTGATGATACATTCTCGGTGGAACTGACGCACACCTATTAAGCATGCTTGCTCCTGCCACCGGTGGCTGTTAATTTGACAGGACACTGTCACATTAAGTAGAACAAACATGTTTTCGCCCAGTTGGCCATCCAGAACCGACATGGCTGTTACTCTAACAACTGGATATTGATTGGAATCACTCACCCCTTCCGACCCTCCGCTGGGAGGTGGAGAGCAAGCTTGGACGGTTGAGGATTTGGCACACATGAGCAGCATGTTAAGGACAGCCACAAATTTTAAGCCATTTAGCTCCTTGTCACGTTTATCCTTTAGAGACTGCCTGGTTCTCATTTTCATCGGTGGGACAGAGGCTCTGAATAAATCATTGTTTTTATTAATTTTATGGATCTACACATCCACTCAGAAGGGATGTTGTTTTTTAAAAATTTACAGCTTTATAAATGCAAAACACCCAAAGGCACCTAAAAAGGATTCTGTAAAATGTCCATAATGAGACTGAGAAATTTAAAATTCCTTGAATTTTAAAAGGGAGGATGGACTCTTTTCATCTATGTAATTAGGACACATCCACTTAGCTTTCAAATGACCAACCCATTTGCCTCTCTAAGGCAAACTCACTAGAACTGATACTTAATCTGTTTTTAATTTTTGGTTATTGTAAACTTGCTTATTACTATATGTACCTAACATTTGGCAGACTTAAATTTGCAGCCAATAAGTTATTTATCACAGATAGAATTTAACCTGTGCAATTGCTGGCTCTCATTTACCTGTGCCTCTGTCAGTTTGAGCTTATCTGATGCCCTGCTCTGCCCATTAAATTCCATGTTCATCATAGAATCTCCTGGTAGAAAAGGACCTTTGAGTCCTTTGTCTGCTATCGAACATTCCTAAGTGAGAATTTGATATTTGTTTGAATACCTCCAGTGATGGTAAATTCATTATCACCCTAGATCAGTGGTTGGCAAACTGCGGCTCGCGAGCCACATGTGGCTCTTTGGCCCCTTGAGTGTGGCTCTTCCACAAAATACCATGTGCGGGCGCGCATGTACAGTGCAATTGAAACTTCATGGCCCATGCACAGAAGTCAGTATTTTGTGGAAGAGCCACACTCAAGGGGCCAAAGAGCCGCATGTGGCTCACGAGCCGCAGTTTGCTGACCACTGCCTTAGATAATTCTAGTAGAAATTTATTTTACTTGTCAAAAATACCTTGCCATAAATCTTCCAGTCATTGGTCATACATCCCCTGGTCATATGGTATAGGTCAAACCCCTTTTCTATATGTAATTAATTCAAATACTGAAAATAGTTGTGGTGTTCTCCTTGTGTCTTCTCTAAGCTAAACATATAAGCTTTTTAAACTGTTTCTTCTATAGCAGGGGTCTGCAAACTATATCTGAGGGCAACATTCAACCTGCCATTATTTATGTAAATAAAATTTTATTAGAACATGTTCATTCATTTACATATTGTCTATGGTCTCTTTCAGGCTGCTATGTCAGAATCACATAGATGTAGTAGAGATATTATTGTCCCCAAAGCCTAAAATATTTAAATATCTATCTATCTATCTATCTATCTATCTATCTATCTATCTATCTATCTCTATACCATGTTTGCTGACTCTTGTCCTGTCCCACATAGCATGTCAAGCTCTTTCATTATCTTTATTTTTCCTGGGAGCCTTTCAGTTTTTCACTATCCAAGGCTGTAACATGTAACACCCCAACATTGAGAAGCTTGTGTCACTTTTTCTGAATACTCTTTCTATTAATGCAGACAAAAATCCATTGGCTTACAAAAATCCTCTTTCTTAAAGTCCAAAGAAATCCTCAGTTAAACCAGTGAGATTCACCTGGTTTATGGTAGAAAAACATAAATCTTTGCAGTTTTTCTCTAAATCTTTTTTTTTATTTTAATGTTCCACTGTTGCTTTAAAATATACTTTTGAGTACGTATTCTTATACAGCGTTGTTCTAGACACTGCATGAAATGCTAAATAAAAGAGTCCTTTCATAAAAGAGCTCATGTCTGGTTGTATGAAGGAAATATTTATGAAATGATGTATTTATTGTGTTTATTTTTTAAAATATGTTTTTACTTATTTCAGAGAGGAAGGGAGAGGGAAAGAGAGAGAAACATCAATGATGAGAGAGAATCATTGATCGGCTGCCTCCAGCACATGCCACACTGGGAATCTAGCCTGCAACCCAGACATGAGCTCTGACCAGGAATTGAACCATGACCTACTGGTTCATAGGTCAATGCTCAAGCACTGAGCCAAGCCAGCTGGGCATATTTTATTTATTTTTTTTATCTCCAATTTTGAATCATCTTCAATAGATTAAATCCCTTCAGCTCCAAAAAGACAAGGTGCTTTTTCTGCTTATTACACTCTATTTCCCCAGTGCTTGACATATAGTGGATACTCAAGAAATACTGGTTTTATGAGGGTACTACTTAGAAAAGGAAAACAACATATCAAAATATAACTAAATATTAAATTATGTGACAAAGACTATATGGAAACTAGAAACTCTGGGTAGAGACAGACCAACATGGCCTGGACATAGAGCTGAAAGAAATTTTATATGCAATCTAATTTCTCCTCTGAAAGTAGAAATCCTGTTTACAGTCTTCAGGTTAATATCTCCTACCTACACCAGAATCTTCTAGTTCACTTCTTAAAAACAAGAGATTCTTAATACCCATGATGGACCTGACTCAGAATCTTTGGAAGCTGCGTCCAGAAATATGCATTTTTGGCAAGCAGTACAAGTGAATTTCTTGAGCCCTGAAATTTGGAAACTACCTCTTTCAACAGAGAGTGACACAACCTCTATGTGAATATCTCTAGTGATGAAGAAACCACCCTACCACAGACCAGCTTCTATTTTGCTTAGCTTTACTGGTGGGAAAAATATTTGTTAAACTGCAATCTGCCTCTTATCATCCCCAGTCATTGGTCCTATGAAACAAGTGTTATTTTTTCTCTTCCACGTGACAGCCCTTCAAATGTGTGGAAATTCCTATAAAGTTTCTTCTCTAAGCTAAACTTTTATTAGATGCTTTTATTTTTGTTGTTATTGTTCACTGGCAGAACTACCTGATATCTTTCCAGAATTCTCAATCTGTGTTGCCAGGGGAACCTGGCACCCACCACAAAGAGTAAGTGGTTCAAGAATCCATAGATAAATCTCTCTTTTTTCCACTCCAAGCCAAGTTTACCACAGCCTCACTCCTTGTCCACATCTGAAGCCACACGATGGGCCTCCATTGATGTTGAATCTCAGCAGACTCATTGGAAGGGGGCAAAGGGAGCCTTGCTCACAGATCATGGGTTCCAGTCTATACAATATTCTTGGCATTCTCCTGACAGGTTCCATATTTCTAACATCGGTCTTGAAATGTGTTTCCCAGAATAGACTGGTATAGTGGTCGAGCTGTAAGTCACAGAATCAGACTTCACTACTGGCTCTGCAACCTTGGGTGACTATTGTTTGACCTTTCTTAGACTCTGCTTGTTATTCTATAAAATGGAATGGTAGAATCAGAGGTAGTAAGTGATAGATGGTGAGTTTTCAATAAATGTTGATTACTATTACTACCTTCCAGGTAGAATGAGAACATTACTTTCTGGAAATCCTGTGAGTGCTATGATTTTTATTTGCATTCTTGTCTCCTCTTGCAGATGGTGAACTTCTCAAGGCAGGGACCCTTGCTGAAGTACTTCTAGCTATAGCTACTAAAGGGCCACTGGAGAGAGCGCAAATAATCCAATACTCTCTATATAAGTTTTCAACTTTTCCAATACTTTTCATATTGGCAACCCTCTACTTTGTGCTTCTAAAGAAGACCAACCCTAATACACACAACACTATGGGAAACCAATTTTAAAAAGCCACCATCACACCATCCTAGTAATTGGTAATAGTCTTAAATACAGCTTCCCTGCCCTTGCTCTTGCTCTATTCTTAAGCCTATATCCCTACACCTGATCCTCTGGCCTGTTAACAAGGTTTAATTCTGAATTGCTGTATGACATAAGAACAAGGTTCAGTCTTGCTCCCTGACTGTTTTTGCTTCTAACCCTTGGGAGTAGCTACCCTGCCTACCTTAGTTGCAGGTCATGGAGCCTAGAGTTGCTTGGACAGCAGGCCAACACTCCAGCCATGCCTGCCCTACCACTTTCAGAGAAGAGCAAAACAGGAGAATAAAAAGATGCCATGTTACAGGGTTGGTACACATCAGTCTGGTCTGACCAGGTCCTTTTGGTTTCCACTGTTGCACTATGCAGGTAGAGAGTAAAAGTAACACATCATCAATATTTCATTGTACTATCAGTGATGAAGTGTCGATATGGCCAGTTCAACAAGATGTGAGATTATGTGGGCAAACCCCTGAAAATTTCATCAGCCTCAGCTTAAGAAATCAGAAGGAATGATGATGGTATCATGTCTTAAAAGCAAATCGCTGGTGCTGAGTGTGACCTCATTTGTCTTTGTGGAGGTAGCCCAACACCCAATCAATCTGAGAATGGGAGTGTGATGCTTTGCACAGAAGAGGCTGGTGCAATTCAGCTGAGTGGGCAGGTTGATGGAAAGTGACTCTGGCATTGCAGAGTTCAAATGGAATTAAGGATTCATGAGAGTGCGCAGGCGGGCAGGCGTAGAGCCCTGGGTGAATACAGAATGAGTCACAAGGGAGGCCCGGCTGGGCTTCGAATCCCAAATAAGCAAGGAATTGCTTTTGATGGTGCCAAACTATAAATATCATCACCTCGGAAAACCAGGTTCTCCTTTTACAACGTCAGGAATGAGCAAAGAACACAATGAGGCCAAGTGCCTGTGTGACCGAAGGGCACACTGCATTGCGTAAATAATGCTGCTGCTCTGAAGCCATTCTTGAAAGAATTTTTAAGAAACACCCTTTTAAGCTATTATTTCAGTGGTTTTTAAATCATACTAAAAATCACAGAATTCGAGCAAATTCAGTTTCTCTGGGCTAATTACCAGGCAATAAATTTAAAAGCATTTTCTTGGACCCTACTCTGAGGCTGCTTATGTGATCGCTGAAGTTTAAGCATCACATGTCGCAGAAATGACAGTGCATTTCAGGTTTGATTGAGATGCTTACATCTCTACTGCCTGTACTCTCTCCTAGAGTGCTCTTTCAACTGAGGATAGAAAGTAGGGCAACAGCATTTGCATTTTTCCCCAGAATTTTCTTAAAAGCATTGAAAAGAACATGTCCAGAATTTTTGACTCTGCCATGCTTGTCATGAGCAGCTCTTGCAGAATCCCCCACTGCAGGATTTAGTGAATGAGTGCAGATCTTGCTCACAACCTAGGAAGGTGTTAAGTGTTAGATCCCTGTGACCTGTCCAAATCTGCAAGGGCAGGTGGGCCCTGTTTGTAGCAAAGCATTGCCCCCATAACGTGCCAAAATAGAGGAAGCTAAAATCCTGCTCATAATCCAATACTGTTCTGTATTCATCGTGTGCACGGGAGGAAGTGATATGCTTTAACGCTGGAGCTATGTGCTTTAAGTGCATACAGAAACACATACATACATAAACTGCAATACTGTAGTCTCACCGTTGCAGCTTTAATATAATGTACCAAAGAGAAATAAAGGCCTAATTTAGGGGAAATAAGTTATGCATGTAGGGGCCTGGATCAACATGGCTCTATACACTCTAATGTTTGGAAGCTGATTAAACTGAAGCAGGTCTGAGCTCTGGACTACGTGACCAGAATTCTATAAAGCAGAGTCTGTGTATCATCTGGGGAGACCTCATCTCCTTTCTCTGATCTCATCCAATTCCTGACTGGTGTCTCTGTCGTAATTTGTGAACCAAATGGGAAGAGGCAGAGCTGCTGGCTACTTCGTGTTCCTATCTTCACAAACATCTAAAAGAAAAAATCCCAGCACCTACCCAGACAAATGCAAATAAAATATTATCTGTTTGATTAATCACAGCAATATCACAGAACATTCATCTTTTATTAAAAAGAATTGTTAGCATTCCAGAATTTTCTTGGAATTTTCATTGTTTCCTCCATTTATATGGTAACATGAAGGAAAGCTATGCTATATAAATCTAACACTTCTCTTTTCCTTCTATGTATGTAATTTACACCATGTAAACCTCACAACTCCCTTTCAATACTTTAAAATTACACTGTAGGCTCCTCATCTACTCATCTGGGATTTTTATTGCATAAAAAAACACTCTCTGAGTTTAAACTTAAGTATATATATTTTCTCTTCTTTGAAAAGAATTACAGCATGGAATGCACAACACTGATATATTTTTATTCTATCAATTTTCTCCCACAATATGCCTGTACATTAGAACCAGGTTTGGGCTCCACTAAAATCCATCTGTGAATGTGACCTATAATTTTTCCTTAGAATAAAAACACATGAAAAATGGGTTGGAATCTGTGGATGAAAATAATAGAAAAATTAACATCTAAGAAAGTGCATGGAATATCAGAATAAGATTTAGCAAAAAATGCCCAGCTGGAGTAGCTCAGTTGTTGAGCATTGTACCATGCAACAAATGGTTACCAGTTTGATTCCCAGTCAGGGCACATGCTCAGGTTATAGGCTCAGTCCCCTATAGGCAGCATGCAGGAGGCAGCCCATCTCTCATTGATGTTTCTATCTCTCTCCCCCTCTCCATTCCTCTCTAAAATCAATAAAAACATATTAAAAAGAAAAGATTTAGCAAAAACAACAACAACAACAACAACAACATACACACACACACACACAAACAAACAAGTCTCTCCTTCAGGAAGGTATTTATGGGTATGTGCGCTATAAACCATTCACAATCTAGCTCCTGTCCATCTTCCAAGGCCTCACTCTCTACCCCTTCATTAACCTACCTTTTTAGATCTATTTGGTCAGCCTCAGCTCCCTGACTATATATATTCTCATACCATCTAACATTGACCCTCTGTTCCCTTTGTTTTTCCACCTTCGCATTCCTTTTCTACCTGTTAAGACCTACTTATTTTTTCCAGACTCAACTCAGATGTCACACTCTCTTTGCCGAAAATATCCTCCTCACACAGCTAAAAAATGTCAGCCCCTGGCATTATTGGCACAATTTAGTTCTAAATTCCTTAGTCTCTAGTATAATAAATGGCCTTACCTACAAAGTGACAATTGAGTTGAAAGAGAAAGGGACAGAAGGAGGGAGGGAGGGATGGTGGGTGGGGAGGAAGGAGAGAGAGAGAGAGAGAGAGAGAGAGAGAGAGAGAGAGAGAGAGAGAGATTAAGAGAGAGACAGAGGTATTCCAGTTAAAGAGACAGCAATTGCCAAAAAACTATGGTGAGAGTGTGACTGGCTTGGCCAAAGAAGAAAAAGAACGTTGACGCGGTTGGAGTAGAGGAAGCCGAGCATTAGAGCCATGGTGGCCACGGTAAGTGCTTGGCTTTGAGTATGATGAGAAACTGTTAGAGGAATTAAAGGTAAACAGTAAGACAATCTGATTCAAATTTTGGAATGATCACTGAGACAGTTGGGCTGAGAACAGATGGGAGATGGTCAGTGAAGCACAGAGTTAAAAGGCTATTACAATAATCCACATATAAAACTGCAGGTGGCCCTGGCCGAGTAGCTCAGTTGGTTTGACCATCATCCCAATGAGCCAAGGTTGCGGGCTCTCTGGTCAGGGCACATAAAAGAATCATCCAATAAATGCATAAATAAGTGGAACAACAAATCGATATCTATCTATCTATCCATCTATCTACCTACCTCTCTACCTCTATTTCTCTCTATATCCCTTCCTCTCTCTTTCAAATCAATCAGTAAATACTTTTAAAAAAAGCTACAGGTAACTTGGACATGGCAAAAGCAGGAGAGATGGGGAGAAGCTTTCAGATTCCATATTTATTTTGAAAGTAGAGCTGAGGTAATTTGCCCATTGATTAGTCTTGTGCAGAGTGGAGCAAAGAGGCATTACAGATTACAGTGTTTGTGGCCTCAGCCAGTGGACAGACAGAGTTGACATTTGGAAAAAACCGCAGGAAGGACAGGAGAAGCAGGTTTAGTCTGGCAGGGATATTCAGGAGTTCAGATTTTGACCAGATAAATGTGTAATGCTTCTTTAAGTGGTTATGTCAAGTGGACAGTTGAGTAAGAGCCTGGAATTCAAGAATGGGGTCTGGGTTAGCAATATACATTTTGGAATGATCCAAATAGAGATGGTTTGAGAGATATGGGGGTGGCTGAGTTTACCAAGGGAATACATGTAGGTAGAGAAGAGAAGAAGTGGCCCAAATACTCTGTCCCAGAGAACTCTACTAATAAGAGACTGAAGTGATTAAGGGAAACCAGCAAAGAGATGGAGAAGGAGCGATCAGTGAGATAAGAAGAGAGCCAAAAGACAACATGTCCCAGACACCAAGTGAAAAAAATGTTTCAAAACTGTGTCAAATGCAGCTACAAGGTAAGATGTGGTAGAACTTGAGCCAACTTTTAATTATTGGGAGTCCATTTCTGACTGTGGTCATTCTAGACCCTGTCAACCTGGGACAGTATATTCTCATCACAGTCTTTGTGAATTCATGTATCCTGGAGTTACACTGTACAAAGCCTGAGAAGGCACATCTGACAGCCTGAAACAACTATGAAGGGCCTTCTGCAAAGCCCCTTAAATCAGCATTGGTAAGTGACTGACAATAGTTAGCAGGTCTGTTTCAGATGCACACAGGCACTTACACTCTACCTCACCTAACCCCACCCCACACACTTGGCCCTCGGCATTCTAAATGAAAAGAATGGTATATTACCATGCACTTCTTCTGAAAGTAAATGGGCTTTGTATGGAAAATGGCACTAGTTGTTGATATTGCTATTATGTTATAATTATTAACTGCTTACATTTATCGAGTGATTAACCAGTACTAATTATTATTTTAAAATTTTTACATATATAATCTTGTGAAATCCTCATGATATCCTCTGAGTTTGGTATTAATGTGATCCTGATTCTCAAATGAGGGTATTAAAAGGCTTACAGAGGTGGCTTACCTGAGGTCACAGTAAGCAATGGAATATTCTGTTTTTAAACCTCAAAGTCTATCTCTGGGGCCATCTGGCAAGAAATAAGAAAGGAAACGTTGCGTTCTTTTAAGTGTCCTGTTCCTTGTATAATATATGTACTTTGACCTCTTAGTTACCACCTATTCCTTTTTGTGATTCCCAATAAGGCTGGGTTGTCTGGAACCAACCCCAGAATTTTCCTGATACTTGAAATGCAGGCACTTGCTGAATTTGCCATCCCCTTAGCCTATTAGCTATTAGGGTGTCTCATGGTCAAACTGACCAATAAGTAACCAAAAGCCATTTAAGTGGGAGCCTTTCATTCCTTCAGGATATAAAACTGACCTCCCCCTCCCCCGCCCCCAAAAAAGGTTATTAGCTAGCATTTCTGCAATCACATTATCATGTGATCACTAGTCTCTAAGTTCACTTTTTCGGTCACACTCCAAAGGTTAGATACCAGACCTCTAAAGATTGGGCATTCATTGAACTTACTATCATCTTTGTTATAATAAGAATTAGCCCTGGAGAAGCCATCTTGGGTGTCTTCAGCACAGAAGTTCTCCCACTGCAGACACAGCTGATTCTCACTGCCAATTGGCCTGGAGGTCAATTCCTCCCAGTGATCCTACAACAATCAAGGCTTAACTACAACAAGACTGTGCACAAAGCCCACAAGGGGGTGCACCAAGAGTGTCCACCTCAGGTAACTGGGGAGGCTGAGCCACTAGGCCCTATAGGACACCTAGCACACAAAACCACTCTACCAACACAGGGAAGCATAAAAAATGCGGAGACAAAGAAACAGGTCACAAATGACAGAAATGGAGGAAAGCAAGCGACTGGATATAGAGTTCAAAACCACGTTTATAAGGTTTTTCAAGAATTTTATGGAAACCACCAATAAATTTAGTGAGACCCTGGAGGATATGAAAAAAGACCAACTAGAAATTAAGCATACACTGACTGAAATAAAGAATAATATACAGAGATCCAACAGCAGACAAGAGGATCCCAAGAATCAAGTCAAAGATTTGAAATACGAAGAAAGAAAAAATACCCAACCGAAGAAGCAAAAAGAAAAAAGAATCCAAAAATATGAAGATAGTGTAAGGAGCCTCTGGGACAACTTCAAGCATACCAACATCAGTATTATAGGGGTACCAGAAGAAGAGAGAGGGCAAGATATTGAAAACCTATTTGAAGAAATAATGACAGAAAACTTCCCCTACCTGGTGAAAGAAATAGACTTACAAGTCCAGGAAGTGCAGAGAACCCCAAGCAAAAGGAATCCAAAGAGGACCACACAAAGACACATCATAATTAAAATGCCAAGAGCAAAAGATAAAGAGAGAATCTTAAAAGCAGCAAGAGAAAAAAAGTCAGTTACCTACAAGGGAGTACCCATACGATTGTCAGCTGATTTCTCAACAGAAACCATGCAGGCCAGAAGAGAGTGGCAAAAAATATTCAAAGTGATGAATAGCAAGAACCTACAACCAAGATTACTTTATCCAGCAAAGCTATCATTCAGAATAGAAGGTCAGATAAAGAGCTTCACAGATAAGAAAAAACTAAAGGAGTTCATCACCACCAAACCAGCATTATACGAAATGCTGAAAGGTATTCTTTAAGAAGAGGAAGAAGAAAAAGGAACTCTTACCATTTGCCACAGCATGGATGGAACTGGAGAGCATTATGCTAAGTGAAATAAGCCAGTCAGAGAAGGATAAATACCACGTGATCTCACTCATTTGTGGAATATAATGAACAACATAAACTGATGAACAAGGACTGATCCAGAGATGGAGAGGCATTGATTGGACTGTCGGGCCTTGGAGGGAAGGTAGGGCAGGGTGGAGGTAAGGGGGAAAAATCAACCAAAGGACTTATATGCAAGCATATAGGCCTAACCAATGGACACGGACAACGGGGGGGTGAGGGCATGAGCGGGGGGGTGGGGGGTAGGGGGTAACGTGGGGATAAGGACACATATGTAATATCTTAATCAATAAAAAATATATTAAAAAAATAGAACATGCAAACTGAAAAAAAAAAAAAGAATTAGCCCTAACTGGTTTGACTCAGTGGATGGGGTGTCAGCCTGAGGACTGAAGGGTCCTGGGTTCGATTCCAGTCAAGGGCGTGTACTTTGGTTGCAGGCATATCCCCAGTAGGGGGTGTGCAGGAGGCAGCTGATCGATGTTTCTAACTCTCTATCCCTCTCTGTAAAAAAATCAGTAAAATATATTTAAAAAAATAAAAAAAAATAACTTGGTAAGAAATAATGTAACTCTTTTTGTTTGACTGGTGGCTGAGATGGATGCTTTAAAAAATTTGTAAGTCTGAAATGTCAAGTCATTTGTTAGAGAAAATAATTATTCAATTCCTTTGTAGACAGAACATTTTTTTCCAAAAAAAAAAAAAAATGTCTGTGCTATTGGGGAAAATGGTTTAGAACTCCTCTGCTCCTCCCCTCCCCCCCCCCCACCGCCCCCCGCAAAAAAAGACTTATGTACGTATGAGTTTAGGTTACATTTTTGCCTCCTTGTTCACTAAAAAATATTATTGGAAAATCTTATTTCATGAGGAATATGATGAAATGACACTAAATCTCCATGTTTAATGGATACCAGAATATTTTCTTGGACTGTTTCCATTATTCCTTATGCTTTTCCATTCCCTACGACAACCTTGATCACTTCAGGTAAATCTGTGAAGTGTCAGAGAAGAGAAAGAAACAACTGACTCATTCTCAGCAAGGAAAGTTTGCCCTGGGATAAGATTTCCTAACCATCATGATAGGCTGTGCTGAGTCATACAGAGCCTCATCTGCCTTCCCCTATTCCCCACCCAGCATCATCCATATACCTTGGAGGTAGTCATCCTGGGATCAGGCATGTGGCCTCCAGCTGTAATTTAATGTGTGTATGTGTGCTTGCACACATGTGCATGCAGCACCCCTGGCCCCCACAGGGAACAAGCGTAAGTTCCCTACTTCATTAGCAGAAGAGTCTGCCTAAAAGAGGGTTTCCTGATGCAATTTAAATCCAGGCTCTGATCCCATCTTTCCTTTCTCAATGGTATAAGGTAACAAAAAAATACCAGGTTTGAAATCAGATAAAGCCAGTTTCAAATTCATATTCTACATTCTCATTCCTAAGCCATCTCAGGAAATCATTTACTCTCTCTGAGCTTTGGTGATCAAGGGGAATAAATAGGCCTGTGACTTCTGAAACATACATATAGCAAGTACTCGTACACACATGATCACTCATTTCATTTGGACATCAATGAAGGTTAAAGAGGAATATCTTCAGCCACGTCCGTTAACTTTATCATCTTGTTCTAGAAAATAAAGTATCAAGCTCTCTTTATAAAGTGAGAGAATTTAACTCACAGCTGGTTCTGAATTTATAAACCACCTCACAACCAGGTTAAAGCAGTGACATGACATATGTTGCCACCAGCCACAGCCATACTGAATTGGGCCAAGCTTCCTACCCTGTTCCTTATAAGGACAAAACCAGCCCTTGGAGAAGCAGAGCAGGAAGACTACATAAAAAAACAGAAGCGAGCGGCTACCATGCTTTGTTTCAAGTGTATTCATCAAAGTCATTCTTCCTCCTCTAGATCAGAGTAAGGAAGAGGCAGACTAGGTGAGAAGATATGGCCAATGAGCTCCTCTCACATGGAAGGAAACATCTAGAATCGTTGTGAAGTATTTTTTTCCATAACATTGGTTTCATAGAGAAATGCTGACTGGTCTAACCCCTGGTCAATTTGTCTGGCAAGAATATTAGTCCTAGAAACAGAGACCCAGAAGATCAATTTGAAAGTTTTTAAACCCTGTAGGTATGATATGGTTTATACTCTATACAAGTATTTTGTCTTAGTGATACATTTGCATTTTCTGCAACATATTTTTATCAGGGAGTTTATCACCTTTTTAAAGCATAAGGAATTACTTTATAAATAATACCACAGGCACGTAACCAGAGAACTAATTATATGAACAATTACTACCATCAGGGAAAGCCCTAGACTTGTAACCTGAAGAACTGATTTTAAGTCTCAATTCAACCATTTCCTAGATAAATATCTTGCCCAGTCATTTAAACTAAGTCTCAGTTACCACGTCTTTTAAAATGTAGAAGATGTCAGGTTGCCTGGGAGGTTCCATATGATGCTGGCCAGATCACTAAAGGTTATATGTAAAGCATTTTGAAGGTGCTATGCATGTAGGTATGGCATCTCTAAGGGCTTCAAATGTATTTTAACAGAAAAATAAAAGGACCTTGTACTTTGGAAATGTAGGCAATGGAAAAAACACCCTCAATCTTTTAACAGTATGTGACAGCAAAACAAAAAGAGAAAAGAAAAAGAGAGATTCTGTTTTCTTCCCACTCAAAAATCCATTATTTTTTCATGATGGGCTCAGCCTTGAAGGGATTTTACATAGAAGAGGAGGTTTTCATTTTGTAGTCCCAGGGCCAAATATTTCAGAATCAACCAGTTACCAAACAATTGGATATTTCACATAGATTTATCCTTGGTGAAAAGTCAGGCTGAATCTACCACGAGTATCTTCTTGTAAATGCTTTTAATTCGAAAATGAAACAAAAGATGCGCTGCTGCTAAGAGCTTCAAGGTCTAGAATGCCTCTGTGCTCCTTATTATAATTCCTTTCTTCAAAATAGGCATTTTGTATCCCTGAAGGACAAGCCTTGTGTTCACTCTGCTCTGAGAATTGATTAATGTCTCAGGATGTGATGTATATTTAAGCCAGACTCATGGCCTATTAGCAATTCACAAACCATGACAGTGCACAGTTCTGTGCTAAACTCCATTTTGCATTAAAAAAAAAATCCTTAAAAATCTGCCTCCATTTCCAGAATGGTATATAAACGCGTCAACAAATCGCATTTGTATTGAGGGAAGGGAGGTAGAAGCTTATGAATTTATCATAGCCTCAGGCTGTTCTGTGACAAATTAAATATCACTCTGGCCACTGAGGTCCTTACCAAGCAGCTGGTCAGAATGAGCTACTGATAGATTGAACTTCTTTTCCTGGAGACAAGTCAGCAGCTCACCCAAACAAGAATTATATCCCCACACCAGAAAGAAAATCACATCTTGCTGAAAGTAAGCCTCTCGTCTCTACAAGACTGCAGTCTGGTAATTTCCTTAGAAGACAAAGAGGTTTTATGGCAAGAGAAAAATCATGAGATAGGTCAAGAGCTGGGAAGAAGGGTGGTGGGGCGAGTACCTCAATTCCAATTCCAGGTGTGTGTGTGTGTGTGTGTGTGTGTGTGTGTGTACTCTTTACATAGACATATTCTGTTTCTTGAAGGTGAATTCTTTTTCCTCTCATTTTTGTGACCTTAACAGGTCCCAGGAAGTGGTTACAAAAGCAGCCCCCCGTCAAAGGGCTCCCAAATTTGCCAGGAACCTCATACCCAAGAGACAACTGTCTAAATTACAGTTTTTAACTGGATTTATTCATAGGCAATCCCCATTTTCTCACTTAATCTAATGCTATGCAATTGGACTCAATATGTAAGTGGTCTCTTTTTGTTCTGTAATTGGTATAAGATATGCTTTGATATGAACCAGTAATCCTAAAAGATCCTACAACTCAATTAAAAGGTTCATCTCTTAAAGCTTTAGCTTATAAAATAAAGTGTTTTACTTTATGCTCTATATGCTTTACCACAATAAACCAAGAAAAAAAGAAAGGTATTTTCTCCCAGAGAAGCACACATATTAACCAGAAAGGGAAAAGATTTTCTGTGACTAGGTCATAGGATCTACTTTCAGAATTGGAAAGTATCTCAGAAAAATTCATCCACTACAGAATTTTCCAGAATGTAATTCTATAATTGTTGCAGTTTTTGCCACAATAAAGGGTTCCAAAGTCATAGTGGTCATTAATTCTGCTCACCACCATCCAGCTTTCCTCTCCTCAGGGCACTATCTATATTTCTTAGAGTTGACTGGGGTCATTTGACTAGTTCCGGACAATGAATTGTGAGTGAAAACTATATGTATCAGATTTGGGCTATAACACTTAATGGCTGGTTTGAGACCCTCCTAAACTTCCTGATCTCTTTCTGGCAAAATGAATTGCAATTTTCATGATGATGTTTGCTCCAGCAGCTGGTATACCTGAGTGACTGTGAAGCAAAGAGTCCACTCCACTGTCATTAAACCATATTGAATATGTAGTGTGTGTGTGTGTGTGTGTGTGTGTGTGTGTGTGTGTGTGTGTGTGAGAGAGAGAGAGAGAGAGAGAGAGAGAGAGAGAGAGAGAGAATTTCTATTTTAAAACCTATGAGATTTGGATTTTTTTTTTCTCAGTATAACCTAGTGTATCCTAACTGATACAATGGTTCAGATAAGTTTGAGGAACACAGATTCAAGGCTTTAAAATGCTAATAAAAAACATGAATCTTCAAGAGAGGAATATATTGGAAGCATCTGTCATACCTATTTGACAACAGAAATTTTGATTTGTCTTAGTTTAGTTTTTGTGTGTTGTGCAGAATACTTATGACCATGACAAAGATCTAAGTGTCTCACAGAGCAGTTAGAAAAAATATCTTCGGTCCAATCTTTGCAGTTTACAGAATAGTCAACCAAAAACCCAAGGACTGAAGGTCTTCTCCAAGTGGCGTAGTCAGTTAGTGGCAGGCATGGGAGCTGATGCCCAACGTCCATGTCCTGGACCTGGCATGCTGAGGAAGCTTCTCAAGTGAATTGGACATGTGCTAATGTTCTAGCCTTTTACATGCATCTTTAAAGAGTCCAGGGGAAGCACCCGTGCCACCTTAT
This sequence comes from Myotis nattereri, assembly GCF_964212035.1. Taxonomy (NCBI): domain Eukaryota; kingdom Metazoa; phylum Chordata; class Mammalia; order Chiroptera; family Vespertilionidae; genus Myotis; species Myotis nattereri. The sequence continues at coordinate 26,944,180 of NC_138084.1, forward strand.
TAAAATACCACACAAATTAAAATTAGCACAAAGTTGGCATTTGCCCACAGGTAATTAAAAGAAAGAAACTGGTAAGAAAAGCTCAAAAAATTTCCCAAACAAGACAAAAGCTCAGAGTTGACAATTTGTTGTTGTTGTTGAGATGTGAGGGGAAAAACATCTTCCGAAGCAGGACTCTACAACCCTGCTAAAACTTGGCAAAAAATTAGCTTTCTTACTAAAAACCTGGCAGCGAGAACCTCAAGGACATATTGTCTTCCTTTTCCTTGGGGAAAGCTTTGGCCAAAATGAGATTTCAGCCTGAAGCAAGGGGGAACATATCTGATTCACTGAGCTTGTTGCTAAGCCATGGAAGATACTTCCCTGCTTTAAAATCATTTATTTGGACTGGTGCTGGCGGCCCAGTAGAATTTCTTTCTCCCATACAAAACCTCAGTAATCAGAGTGAGAGCTTTGAAGCTGTGGAAGTAGAGATCTACTGAAACCGCATTTGTATTTAAGCACAGTGTTAGAGGAAAGGGGTAAAAGCTGTTTGGAAAAAAATACCACTCCCCGCCGCCCCCCCCCCCCCAAACACACAAACACACACACACAGTAAACCGCTCCATGGATATTGCTGGAAATTGATTGATTAACAAAAGATATAAGAATTTTTTTTTAATGTTACCTTTTGTAGCAACTCCACACTTAAGTCTCTGAGCTTCACCAAGTCACTTTGTTTCACAAATTGGGAAAAGTTCTAAATGGTATGCTTTATTTTTATGGAAATACCGTCCCCAAATGCAGGATCTCTGCAGCTGCTTTGAAATTACTCAAATCATATTGGGTTCTTCACTGGAGTGAAATGAGAGCTTTAGTTAAAAAGTAATGAAGTGTAATTGGAACATAAATAATTTTTAAACATTGTGGTGCGGGCCTGAAAACCGGCATGTGGATAATTCTGAGTCATGCCCCAGGGTGTGGACTGGTAGGCACAGGTGGGAGCATGAATTCCAAATAGTGCCTTGAGGGTGCCAGACGTAGTGGCGGGGGCAGAAAAACCTCTGCTTTGTCAAAGAGCCTGCATAGAAAGCCTTCTTTTTAAGTGCAGCTCTACCCTCATGTGAACAGAGAGCCCGAAGCCCCTCTCAGCTGCAGAAGCAGGATCCATTCAGCTCATCAAAGCTCGCTCTGCCTCGGCAAACACAAATGACTGCAGTGCCTAGCCGGAGAGCTCTTTCTGCACAAAACAGGAGGTGAAATTAGGATAAACCGGACTCGGGAAAATAATTTATTTGAAGCTGCTGTAACAGCTTCCTTGGTGAACAGAATCCAGAGGGAGGCACCCGGGAAACTGCAGAAGAAAATAATAAACCAAACCTGAAAGATCAGGGACCCTCCTTCACCTGCCGCTTATTTGCATAGCCCACTCCTCCAGAAATAGCACATCCATACTTGGCAAAAGGGCTGCTCGTCAAATAGCAGAAACTACACAATGACCAAGCATCATTGTCTGTCTCCAACATAATCATGTGATTTTTAAAATCAGACTGGAGCCTGTTTTCTGGCTCCTTAGTTGTCTAAACCTTACAAAGAGGTTCATCCCTAAGTTAAAAAAACAAATCCAACCATATTGCTATGCCACTTTCCTCCCTTCCTTGTTTCATTTTCTCTTTGTGTCTAATCGGATAAATACCTTGTTAGGGAAATGTTCTGGATTTATCAGCTTATTCTCTCCAGATCTGTGGCTTTTAAACAGACCAGGAAAATCATGATAATACAGAAAGAATGAATCTCCAGTGTTGGGCTATCTAGATTTGCTGCCATTGATTGACAGAGGAAGAAGGGAGGCCTGACTGCTAGCCATAAGCTGAGAGCACAAGGTGTCCACCAGTTTCATCCACTCTCTCATTCATCCATTCATTTAACAAACATGTTACAAATGTCGCTAAACAGAGCGCTGTGCTCATTACTCACCCAGGTGCACAGACCAAAAAGATGCAGACTCCGATTTAAAGAAACATACAGTCTGGTAAAAAAAAAAAAAAAAAAGGCAGACATGTACACAAATATCTGTAAAACAAAGCAGAAGGACATAACATATATGATAGAGGTCACAGTAACATACTATAGAATACACAGGGGCAGACAAACAATTCTCATAGGAAACACAGACTGATTCAAGCCTTGAAGTAAAAGCAGTGGTTTCATAAATGGAGAGGAGAGTGCAGACCTACTGGGATGAGAAAACAGCATGAGTGATGGGCAAAATGTGTCAGATATTGCATTTCCAGTAAAAGAAAAAAGTCTCCTTTAAGTATAGATTGCCTCTATTTAGTACATGCTCTTCTTCCTTCACAATGCTTTTTTAAAGTCCCCCATGCTCACTATTTTTACTCCTTGACTTTATCCTTCTATCCCCAGTATTCTGCCTTCTGCCCAAACATGTACTGCATTTGCCCCTGCCTAGATTATCAATGATACATCCAAAATGGCTCCGACACTAGTGGTATTTGGCGCTGATGACCTCTCTTTCCTTTTTTTAAAAATATACTTTATTGATTTTTTACAGAGAGGAAGGGAGAGGGATAGAGAGTTAGAAACATCGATGAAAGAGAAACATCGATCAGCTGCCTCCTGCACACCCCCTACTGGGGATGTGCTCGCAACCAAGGTACATGCCCCTGACTGGAATTGAACCTGGGACCCTTCAGTGAGCAGGTCTACGCTCTATCCACTGAGCCAAACTGGTTAGGGCTCTTTCCTTCTTGATACTCACTGTTTTGGTTATTTGACAGACATCAATCTCTCCTGGTTCCCTTCCTACCTTTGTAGTTTCTTGTGTCTCAGTTTATTTTTGAGCACTGATTTCTCTGCCCATCATTTATATTAGTGATTACCAAACAGGGGCATTATGAATCCCTAATTACCAGATACCATGGAAATAAGGATTTTGATAGGTGGCCTCAAAGATGAACCCCCATGATTTCTGCCTCATGGTATTTATATTCTTGTGTAATCCCCTCCTCTTGAGTATGGAATAATAGACTGGACTTACTTCTAATAAACAGAATACTGAAAACGCGATGTGATGTCATTTCTGAGATTAGGCTATAAAAGGACTGTGGCTTCCATCTTGAAAGAGTTCTTATTGCTCTCTCTTGGACTGTTCAACCTAGAGAAGCCAGCTACAATGTCCAAGTGACAAGCGACAGAAGCTTGCCACAACCCATGTAATTAAGCTTGAAGGAGGATACTCTGTCAATCAAGCCTACAGATGGGACCACAGGCATGGCCGACAACTAGACTGCAGCCTGAGAGACCCTGAGCCAGAGGCAACCAACGAAACCTCACCTCAATTTCTGACCCCCTGAAACTGTGAACTAATAAATGTTTGTTGTTTAAAGCTGCTAAACTTTGGAGTGATTTGTTACACATCAATGGATAAGTAATATAGGAACCCTAACTGTTGGGCCTCCCACCCACCTATGCTTTCTTGCCCCCAATCCAGGCCCTTCCTGCAGCCTCCAGCCTCCATCCACAGCCCCCTTTCTCCACCACTGCCAGGCCATTTTATTAATGCCTTTGAATTCTCCTATAAATTGATTTTCCTTATACAATTTTATTTGCCCAATTATTTCTACAAATACTGGGTTGAAAGCCAGTGCTCTAAATGTTGGTGTTTCTCAGGGTTCTATCCTTGGCCTGTTTCTCTTTTCACTTCACCCATTCTGCCTTGGAAATCATGCCTGTGTCCCTACCAGAGATCCACCCCTATTTATATAGTTCCCCAAAACACATTTTTAAGACTTACTTCAAAACTTAACTGATCATTGGCTGAACTTATAAGTGCTCTTGCAAAATATGCTTTTATTCCATAGTCCCCATTTAAAAAATGGTGCTGCCATCACCCAATCATCCTTAATTTCTCCCTCTTTCTACTAACTGTTCTTTCAGGAACCACTTAAAATCCTATCAAGTCTACTTCCTTAATACGCCTGCATCTATATCCTGAATGTAGGTCCACTATTACTTTTACTTCCTACCACTGTGATTTCTCCTTGATTATATCAACACCCTCATAATGTAATCTGCCCACATCTTTACAATACAGAGGTTGAGAGCTCAAGTTCTTTTTTCAGACTGCCTCATTTAGATCTTACCTCTGTTACTTAATGGGATAACTTACAAATATTTCAAGCTTCATCTCTCTCCATTGTTCCTCACTGAACCTTAAACTCAATCAAACTAAGCTACTTGACCTTCTTCAAATGGGCCAAGTTCTTACACGTCTCTCTGTCATTGCAAAGCTGCCTCTTCCACCATAAATACTCGTATTACCATACTGAGTTGGCTAACTCCAACCCATACATTCAAATTTAGCCAATGATATTAAGTTTTCCAGGAAATGTTGCCAACTACCACTGACACCCTGTGTAGCACACATACACTAAAACACCTATGCATACAGGTAGATCTTCCCATTCGAACCCATTGCTCTCTGTGCACATTGTTATGCCTAATATCCAGGAATGTAACTGCCTATGTACATCTCTATCTCTCTCCAGCAGACATGAGCTGTGTGCTCCAGTAACGTGCAGGAACATATGGAACACTGTAGGCCCTTAATAAATATTTAAACAACAAATAAACCAGGGCTCTAATCTACCATGTCCTTTTTTCTTTGACAGTGTATGAACTTTCTGTATTAGGCTCCCATGGTTGACTATTATAGCACTGGTTCGATAGACTATGGCAATAACTAGGGAGATTCTTAGTAAAGGTCAAACAAGAACATAGTTCCTGGACAATGAGAAACTTGGAGAAATGCCAGCGACGTACCGCGTGTCCAATGTGGCCCGTGTGAGTGAAGTCATCACAATCTCTTTGAGCCTGTCTAGTCCATAGGCTCAGGCAGGTGCATACCTGGGTAAAGTCTATTTTTAATTCCCCACTCCCACAAAATTTCACAAAAATTATTAAGAAATTGCAAGTTTTTAAGTACTTCAAGCAAAACCTTCAGACCAACAACTCCAGTGAGGCAGGTTTTGTCTCTCATCTTTCAGCAACTCTCTAAGTATTCAGGTGCCTTGGGTTGGGGCCCTATTAGTCAGTGTATTGATTTCCAATTGGTGGGAGGGTCAAGGTCTGAATCACTTCAGTAAGTGCCAAGAAAGGCAAGTGAAGAGACCAAAGAGTTTCCTGTCTTTTTAGATTTAACCAAGAAATGGCTAAGTTTCTGGTTCTTAAAAATAAGGAAGTCATGCTTTTTTTTTTTTTTTGCCTCGACAGTTTTCTCTTTAGACATACCCTCGAGAAGTAAAATAGCTGGGGAGAATGACAAGGACTGCTGATAGAAGTGGGAGATAGTTTTGAGATCATAACAGAAACAAATGAGCAGTGTCTGTATTACTAATGAGATCTTCTACTGAACCCACTCATTTCACAAAGATTCTAATGTGTGAGTTGAGCAAAGACAGTTTTCTCAAACAGAACTTTTTTTCTGTACCTGGGAAAGAGAAATGAAAAGAAGAGCATAGTTACAAAACTATAAGAGGATACAGAAAGAACTCTTTCTATTTCTTTCTTTTTTTATTTATTTATTGCTTAAAGTATTACAAAGGGTATTACATATGTGTCCATTTTATCCCCCCCGCCCTAGACAGTCCCCTAGCCTCCCCTATCTCCCAGTGTCTTATGTCCATTGGTTATGCTTATATGCATGCATACAAGTCCTTTAGTTGATCTCTTACCCCCTTACCTCCTGCCCCCCAACCCTCCCCAGCCTTCCCGCTGCAGTTTGACAATCTGTTTGAGGCAGCTCTGCCTCTGTGTCTATTATTGTTCAAAAGTTTATAATGGTCTCTATTATCCATGAATAAGTGAGATCATGTGGTATTTTTCCTTCATTGACTGGCTTATTTCACTTAGCATAATGCTCTCCAGTTCCATCCATGACGTTGCAAATGGTAAGAGTTCCTTCCTTTTTAGAGCAGCATAGTATTCCATCGTGTAGATGTACCACAGTTTTCTAATCCATTCATCTACTGATGGGCACTTAGGCTGTTTCCAGATCTTAGCTATGGTGAATTGTGCTGCTATGAACATAGGGGTGCATATATCCTTTCTGATTGGTGTTTCTGGTTTCTTGGGATATATTCCTAGAAGTGGGATCACAGGGTCAAATGGGAGTTCCATTTTCAGTTTTTTGAGGAAACTCCATACTGTCTTCCATAGTGGCTGCACCACTCTGCATTCCCACCAGCAGTGCACAAGTGTTCCTTTTTCTCCACATCCTCTCCAGCACTTGTCGTTTGTGGATTTGTTGATGATAGCCAGTCTGACAGGTGTGAGATGGTACCTCATTGTTGTTTTGATTTGCATCTCTCGGATGAAGAACTCTTTCTATTTCTAACAGAGACTAATGGAATCATTTTTCAAGAATATATTTTCATTACTAGAGCAAGGTAGCATTGATCAGGGTAAAATTGAAATAGAGTATTTTTATTCTTTGTAGGGTTCACATATTGTAATTTTGGCATTTCCTTTGGC